>NC_090924.1:924593374-925218374 GCF_040938575.1 Ambystoma mexicanum
GTTGTTGGTGAGGAGTAGGAATATGGTCTTGGAGAAGTTGAGCTTCACGTATGCACTAGACATTCAAGACTGGATCAGCGAGAGGCAGGTTATGAGCCTGTAGATGTCCTTGATGGAGTCAATCTTGCGGTACATGTGCCATCAGTGTATTGGTGTATTGGTGGAAGTGGATGTTGTGTGTGGGCAGGAGGGCTCCCATCGGCTCCATGTATAGATTGGAGATCACTGGGGAGAGGATGCAACCCTGTGGGACTCCACAGGTGATGGGTAGCATTGTCGATCTAGAGGAGTTCATCTGAACAAGCTGCTGGTGTTTGATGAGGTATGACTTGAACCAGCGTAGGACGAGATCACTGATCCCCATGTGCTGAACTAGGATGTCTGTGACCACCTGGTGGTCCACTCTGTCGAAAGCGGCTGAGAGGTTGAGTAAAACCAGGAGGCAAGGGTGGCTGTCGTCAAGGATGTTGAGGGCGTCTTCAACCACCTGGATGGTTGCTATCTCTGTGCTGCATCTGGGTCTGAACCCGGATTGGTACCTTTGGCGGTGATTGTTGTTATCAATGTGTTGCTGCAGTTGAGTGGTTACCTTACCTAGGAAGGGAAGATGGGTGATTGGGCAATAGTTACCTAGTTTGTTGGGATCCAGAGTGGTTTTCTTTGGTTTATAGTGACTTTTTCGAACGTCACATTTTCGAAATGCCATTTATTTGACACCAAAATGGTGGGAAAAAAATGGAATGGTTTTTTAAATTTTATTTTTTAAATAAACCCCCTGTTTTTTTATTTTTGACACTTTTTTTAACGAACGAAACAAAATTAAAAAAACATTAAGAATTTTTTTCAGCATTTTATTTTTTACAAAATGGCATTTCGAAAATGTGTTTTCAAAAATGTAACTGGATACCGTTTTCTTCAGTAGAGGGAGGATCCATCCTGTCTTTAGGGTCGATGTGAAGGTGCCTGGATTTAGGGAACTTTTGATGATCTCCAGATAGGGAAGGAGAGATTCTGCAAGGAGGGTCTTGAAGTTGGATGCTGGGAGGATGTTGTCTTTAAACGATGTGGCTTTGAGGAAGGCCAGGGTTTCTTCCAGGTCCTCTGTAGAGGGTGTCTTGAATGTTGTCCCGGGTGTGGAGATTCCGTGAGGAGGGACGTGAAGTGGGCTGTGGATGCAGAGCTGGAGTCTATGTTCTGGCGAATCTTGCTGATTTTGCCGATGAAGAAGGTGTTGATGGGGCTGGATTTTTCTATGGATTGTGGTATGGCAGGGATCTGGTAGTGGGTTGATGTGGTGCTTGACTGCTTTGAAGAGGGCTCTGCTTTTGTTGTCAGCTTCTGCTATGGTGTTCTGATAGTAGGAGACCTTGGCAGCTTTGATTAGTTGTCGGTGGGTTGCTCTGAGTTCCTTGAGGAGAGGCAGGTTGGATGCAGACCTGGAGCGGCACCAAGTTTGTTCTTGTTTCCTGATTACTCTTTTGTTGAGGTTGAGTTCTTGTGTTCTTATCCTGACACTCCATACATCCATTGTGCCAGTGCTTGGCTCACTGTGTGAGTCTTCTGTTCCATACCTCCTGATGAAGACGTTGTGCAATAGACATACCATGTCGAAACCGGTTGAGCTTTGTTTCCTAGGGATGTGATCTACATTACATTTTCACCCTTAGATCCGCCCTCATGATAGATTGTTTTAATCATTTCTATTGTATGCTTTTCTACTTCTAGAATATATGAAAATTGTTAGACGGGATGCGAGGATTTTGCTCACTCCCTACTATGAATTAACTTTGTCTTTTTTAGCTATTGTTGTTTGGATGAATGTCATGTTGAATGTTGTATGGTTTGAATGCTGCACTATGAATGGTTTTGATGATGGACTAATTTTAGCCATGTGTAATATTTACCCCTATTGTTGTGATATGTAATAATATGTTCTTTAAAGTATTGTGTCATTAATTGACTATTTTTCAAATTTCTGTATCAAGATGAAATAAAAATTGATACAATTTAGAAGCAACACAGTTTTGCTCTCTGGACACATTTTCCGGATTTCTGAGTTCTTGTGTGTACCAGGGTGCTAACGGTTTTGGTTTCCAGGTGCGTTATTTCAGAGGTGCTTGTTGGTCGATTGAGGCTGAGAGGGTGGCGTTGAGTGCTTCCAGTAGAGATGAAGGTTGGCAAGGTCTTCCGTGAGGGCTTCCACCAGGAAGTTCTTCAAGGACCTCAATGTTTCTTTGATGGGTTTCCACTGGGAGTACTTGACTGGCGGGGTGTGCAGGGTGTTGAAATTCACAACCCGGTGCCCTGACCAGTCAAGGGGAGAGGGGAGCTGTAGTGGAGGGAAGGCAGTGCAATGATGATTAGGTTCTCTTTCTCATACTCTGTCAGGGTGCAAAGACCCCCCCCTTTTCTTGGGACCTAAAATGTGCATCTCTCTTTCTCTGCACTTTATAGACCAAGCGTCCATCGCCAGATTCCTAAAAGCCACAAAAGACATCCTTGTTCTAGTAATTCTGCAAACTCTTTCTTTTATTTTTCTCCCTATGTCTAACACTTGCTTACAAGCAAGTGTTAGTACTATACAAAATCCTATAATGAAACGTGTGGGCAATAGCAGCAACTGTACATTAGAGAAAAGATAAGACATTGGGTTTTTCCAACACCTTTGTTTTGATGCTTTACATGGCGCTAACATGTCAGCTCATGGTTGTTTGTAAGCACTTTGAGACACTCTGGTCCTGATGACACGCTCAAGTGAGGGGGAGACTCAATTGTGAAGTTCCAAACTAACTACTCTATCCTCTGCTGCTTTATCGTTAGGCCTACTTACCTGGAAGTTTACTTTCTGCTTCCACGGCCATTAAGAAGCCTTCTTAAGACATCGCTAGCCTCTTATTGGAACATATGCACATAGCACATTCTCCTCAAACTCTCTTATTTCTCTTGGTTCTGCAGTTCCCTCTCGCAATGAATGGTGGCAGTGGGATCAACCTGTAATGTGTGCATAGCGGGCAAGGAGTTGCTGGGAGTCCTGCTCTTCACACACATATCTGATGGGTGTTAAGGTCAGCGAATGGGAGTATCCAGCATGACAGGAGTGGGGGCAAAGTATGGAGAAAACCCCTACTTTTTGTGGGGGAACCAGGTCCCCACCATATGCAGTCATAAAAGAGGGCGAGAACTAAAGGGCAGTCTTCTTGGGTTTCCATGCCCCTCCTCAACAATACCACTACAGTCAAAAGCAGTGACAGCTGATGAATTTGTAAAGTGGAGGGGAGCACAAGTGTTCCCTGCATGGGCTGGACGTTGTGTGTGGTAGGTCGGCTTTCTTTAAATAAGGTTTTGCAATCATTCATTTTCTAGCACAACCGTCATAAAAGGGGATACTAATGCATAGAAGTTACACTGAGTTCTGCAGGGCAAGACCTGAAATGCGTCAATAGCTGCCAGCTCACCGACCGTGCACAGGAGAATTGTGCAACTTGTACTGATACCGGCTGTCCCCAAAGAAAAACTACAACGACTTTTAAGCAGGTTCTGCCTACATTAGATCAAGATATCTGTCTCACTTTCGTGCTAGTTGTGTCCAAAGAAAACGAGGCTGGTCTCAGCTACACATGCCAGCCTTGTCACTGTAAAACCCATTTTTATTTTGCAAGTGCCCAAATAAAACATGAGGCCTGGCTCTACAATATTTGCCCATGCTGCCAACTTTCATGTTACTACTGCCCAAATCAAATCCTGCAGTCTGTCAGAATATATGCCTGTGGTGCTTCTTGTTCTGCATCATGTTTCTCTCAGTGCCCATAAACTGCACATGTGTCCCCAACTCCCTTATGCACACACAAGAATACACACATGTAGACACAGATTCATAGAAAGACGCATGAAAAACAATGGTTGTAAACATGCATTTTTTCTTTTCAATGGCTCTAAAAGCCAGGAATGGTTAGTTATTTCACACCTGACATTGGAGCACTTGAGATCTCGTTAAACTGTCCTATAGTTCTTACTGTGTTCAAGATCTTGACACCACAGAAAAGCTTTTGTGATAAACCCAGTTGCCTGTAGTTAGTTATTGGTTGACAAACGTATGCATCGTCAGGCTATGCTTAAGGTACACAACATTTGCACAGCAAACAATCTGCAATAACATACAACAAGAGCTGAGCCGAGCTATAACATTGCTTTATCTAAAATTACCACTGCACCATGCATATGGTCTGACCACTTGTTTGTCGCAAGCCAAATACTGCTCCCACTTCCAAATAAACCCAACCACGAACCCCTGCATAAAATTATGCACAGGAATTACAAGGCACTCACTACAGATAAATTAACGGAATGCTTGACCTCCCTTATGCAAACTACGAGTGATGCAGATCATCCGGATCTACTTGTGGAGAAATATAGTACCCAAATGTCTTTCCTACAGGACGATGTGGCTCCTATGAAGCCTAAAACCACGAGGAAATCTATCCATCAACAAAAATGGTTCCCTCCAGAGCTGACTAAACTAAAGGCCACCAAGCAATGCGCAGAGCGTGCTTGGCTTAAAGACCAAAACTCGAATGATAGAGCCCCTTGGAAAGTACATGCGAAAGCATACAAAGAAACAATCACAGAAGCCAAGCGGACCTATTATAACAATCAAATTGATTCAGCTAAGAATGACACTAAGGAACTCTTTCGTCTCTTCAGGTCCTGGGAGAAACCAGAAGTTTTAAACCATTCAATCACACCCACTAAAGAGGACTGTGTTAGAACACAGAAAGCCTTCTCTGACAAACTGACATGCGCTCAAGATAAAATTCGGAGACAACTCAAAACCAAACCATAGATATAAATTCATCTGTTGTAAAGGAGGTACAACCAAATTATATGATCAATCATATGGATCGAAAAAGGAGGAGTTTCAATCAACCCATACTGGTTTTAAATTTCCAGAAATTACAGTCACTGAGGTTGAAAATACCATGCCATGAACTCGACTAGCTGTCCAGGGGAGCTCATTCCGTCTAAAATTATTTTAGACCATCAGAGCATCTTTGCACCATTTTGTGCAGATTTGTAAATGCCTCCTTTAGGCATTGCACTGTTCCACAAGCCATTAAAACCGTGTCAGTCACCCCCCTTCTAAAGAAAGCCGGCTTAGACCCTAAAGATGCCATTAACTATCGACCTATTACAAACACCTTTTTTTCTTAAAACTGGTGGATAAGGTCGCCACAACACAACTTCAATCTCACTCACATTGAAAATACTAGCAGGTTGCATGAGAGACAATCAGGTTTTCGCCGTTGCCATGGCACAGAGAGTGCTCTGGTTGATCTTCAGACCCACATGCTGTCTTTAGTTGAGAGATGTAGACCGGGCTTATTAATATTACTAGATCTCAGTGCAGCTTTTGATCTTTTGGATCACAAGATCTTACTACACAGACTGCTTGACACAGGTGGCTTGGCTACCGAGACCGTAAACTGGGTCAGATCCTTTTTGGAGAGTAGAAGATCCAGGGTACATTGGGAAGAGGCGTTCTCGGAAGTAGAGACCATCTTATGTGGTGTCCCGCAGGGAGCATGTTTGTCGCCTCTGCTTTTTAATATCTATATCGTCCCTCTCTGTAAAGAACTGGAGAAGCTGGGCTATTTCTTTACAAACTACGCCGACGATTTCCAGCTGTCAATGGAACTATCAGGAGACCACCAAGCAGACCAATTTAAATTAAATGAAGTATACAGAGTGATAAAAAATTGGATGACCACAGACTGGCTATGCCTAAATGCAGGAAAGACGGAACTCATGATTTATGGGTCCAAGAAATCGAGAGAGACTTTAGCCCCGGTTTTCTCTGGTTTCTTGGTTGATGACAGCCACATCAAAGTAGTTGACAAGGTGAAGACACTAGGTGCGTACATGGAGGCCTCCCTGGACGCGGGTGCACATGTAGATGCCTTGAAAAAAACACTCAATATCATTTGCGAGTATTGAGGCAGGTCGCCCCTCTAATCTCAAAAAACAATCAAGCAAAGTTAGTCAGAGCCGTGATTTTACCACATCTTGACTACTGTAATGCTCTATTGGGGGGGACCAGTAGAGAAGACGTTCATAGACTGCAGAAAATTCAAAATGCCTCTGTGCGTATAATCTACAGCATGAAAAGGCATGAACCCACCTCCGATGCCAGAAGGGAGCTACACTGGCTTCCGATATCAGCCAGGATTTCCTTTAAAACACTAACACTGTGTCATAAGTGCATCTATGGGACAGCCCCAAACTATTTAAAGGACAGAATTTCGGTTTACCAACCTGAAAGAAACCTTCGCTCTACATCCACTCTATGTCTGCAGGTGGCTAGGACAAAGAGAGCCCGTGGAAATGGACGTTCCTTCCCGGTGCTCGTGGCTAAGGCTTGGAACAACCTACCATAGGCGCTCAGAGACGAAAGCAATCATCTGGCGTTTCGGAAGCTCCTAAAAACAGAACTGTTCACTTAATTCTATCTTCGGTTATCTTCACTGACCTTTTTCTTTTTTTTTTCTTTTGTTTGTGAAGGAGCGCTTGGATGCCTTAGGGCTTTAGCGCTATAGAAATGTTATAACATAACATAACATAACAGAATATTGAGAGGAAAGGCACACCAATACATGGTGTGCCATGTCTGCTGCGGCCATGAAATAAACTGCTGCCTTTTCAAGGTGCATTGTTGGCAACAAAGACAAATGTGAAAAAGGGATTTGCCACCAAGGAGGCCCGATGGGGGAGTGGCCAGGGCACTTTCTACGAACCGCAGATGCTGGAGGATAAGTGCCACAGAGTTAGCCGCTGGGAAAAAGTCCTGCACTGCTCCAAAATATCCTAATTCTCTCCACTGTGAAGCCTGTATGACGGCAACTTGCACCTGCTACACCCCAATATTGGTATGCCATTGGTTGAGGTGGCTGCAGGTCTGCAAGGGGAGGAGGAGACTCAAATGGGATTCAGTACATTAAAAAGCACGGCTTTAGTGGGTAAAGCAAACTCATATTGTCCACATACACAAAACACAGAAAAAATTATAGCATTACGTTTTACATTTTTAGATAGTGTTTCGTGTCTGTTGCATCAACCTCTAAGGACTGTAATAAAAAGTTCTATTGTTATGCGATGATATTAAATAATCACCCTCAGAAGGATGATGGGCTTAGTTTGACATGCTGGTATTCAAACCTGTGTCCTGCAGGCCCAATATGAATACCAGGCGTGAGCGCCTTTTATATTTAAAAAGTTTTTTAAAAAAATAGAAATGTCTGTCTTGGGGTGATTAAGCTGTGTACAAAATAGTGCTGCCCTGTAAGACAAAGACAATTTTCTAAAGCTAAAGGCTTGCAGTTGTGCTCATTTGCATACCCATAATGCCTTGCTCATCTGGCTCTGAAGTTCAGATGAACTGCAGTGATGGTTACTCTGTGCCGCTGTGGCATGTGTGGCTTGGCTCAAATGGCTAATTCTAATTTTTTTGAAACATCATAGTAGTATATTTCTTAGAACTTTGTGAACAGTCAACCACAGCACCCTCATCAAGAGACTGGAAGAACTAGGGATCGGTGACACTGCGCCGTTTTGGATGACATCTTTCTGGTCTGAAAGAACAGAAACAGTATGGCTAACACCATTCAAATCCATGCCGTGGGACACCACTTGCGGAGCTCCCCAAGGCTCCTCGTTGTCCCCACTACTCTTCAAAATCTATATGACGCCACTAATCAAGTTCATCAAAAGACACAGCTTCATATGCATCTACAAAATCGGCGATGAACAAGAGGAGAACCTCCCGCCTCCCATCCCGCCCACTGCCCCTGATTGGCTGTGTCCTTCGGTAACGTTGGTCTAGCGACCCGCTCCCAGCACCTGCTCCCATTTCCCATCCAAGGAGCTGGTGAGTGAATCCACCGTGCGTGACCCCTTTTCTGGTAATTTTGTGTAAAAAAAGTGTCCCAAGACCCCGTGTGCCCCTGTGCTGCCCAGCCTCCCCTTCCTGGTCTTCCCCTCTCGCACCCGCCTCCCATCCCACCCACCACCCCTGATTGGCTGTGTCGTTCAGTAACATTGGTCTAGCGACCCGCTCGCAGCACCTGCTCCCATTTCCCATCCAAGGAGCTGGTGAATCCAACGTGCACAACCCCTTTTCTGCTCCCTTCTCCTGCAGACCGCGACCGGTGAGTGATCCTGCTCTTTGGCCCCTCTGAGCCACTAATCCGACCATTTTTGCATAAAATATCTCTTCACCCCCTGCCCATCCCACGTAGTTTCTCAGGTTGCCTCGTCCCATTTCCTGATTACAGCCTGCCTCCCTCCTCCCTGATTGGCCACATAGGTGCCTTGTACCAGCTTCCCAGGGCAGCTCTCTGCCTGGCAGCCCCTTTGGCTAAGGGCCCAAGGAAAAGGGCGGCTCCTACAGTAGCGGCTCCACAAAGTGTCTGCAGCTGTCAGCAGGGGAAGCCATTGAAGCCAGCAGCGGGCAGACACCAATAAAACGGTAAGTGTGGCATGGGTGGGGTGTAGAGCAATTACTCTACTCCAGAAAGCTCCTGCCACTCTACGTTACCTTCCCATAACGTAAACTGCCAATTAAATAAACCATGCACACCTAGAGAGATCCGAGCACCAATCTAATTCAATGCTGGGCTGTAAATGTTGTCCTGCAACACTTTCTAACATACATGCATTAATAACTAGTGCCAATCCCAGAGACAATAGTGAAAAGTAGCCACATTGAGACGGGTGTAACAATGTTAGCATGTCCCACTCTTAGTTTGAATTGTGAATAATAGCATACATCACACTTAGATGGAATTGTGAAAGTTGGCATATGCCTCTCCTAGATAGAATTATGACTGGTAGCATGTCCCTCACGTGGGCGCATTGCGAATGATGGCATTGTCCCACTCTTGGTTGGAATTGCGAAGGTTAGCATGTACCACATTTAGGCACAATTGTGATGAATAGCATGTGCCCTAAAAGCATCACTATGTTAATATTGAACTTAGAGGTTATTCCCAACATCAGTGAGTGTGCCCTAATAGCGTCACTGTGGTAAAGTTGAACTTAGAAAGTGTGCCCTAATAGCGTCACTGGGTTAAAGTTGAACTTAGAAAGTGTGCCCTACTAGCGTCACTGTGGTAAAGTTGTACTTAGAAAGTGTGCCCTAATAGCGTCACTGTGTTAAAGTTGAATCTAGAAAGTGCGCATAATAGTGTCACTGTGTTAAAGTTGAACTTAGAAAGCGTGCACTAATAGCGTCACTGTGTTAAAGTTGAATCTAGAAAGTGTTCCTAATAGCGCCACCGTGTTAAAGTTGAACTTAGAAAGTGTGCCCTAATAGCGTCACTGTGGTAAAGTTGAACTTAGAAAGTCTGCCTAATAGCGTCACCATGTTAAAGTTGAATCTAGAAAGTGTTCCTAATAGCATTATTGTGTTAAAGTTGAATCTAGAAAGTGTGCCTAATAGCGTCACTGTGTTAAAGTTGAATCTAGAAAGTGTGTCCTAATAGCGTCACTGTGTTAAAGTTGAATCTAGAAAGTGTGTCCTAATAGCGTCACTGTGTTAAAGTTGAATCTAGAAAGTGTGCCTAATAGCGTCACTGTGTTAAAGTTGAATCTAGAAAGTGTGCCTAATAGCGTCACTGTGTTAAACTTGAATCCAGAAAGTGTGCCGAATAGCGTCACTGTGTTAAAGTTGAATCTAGAAAGTGTGCCTAATAGCGTCACTGTGTTAAAGTTGAATCTAGAAAGTGTGCCTGATAGCGTCACTGTGTTAAAGTTGAACTTAGAAAGTGTGCCCTAATAGCGTCACTGTGTTAAAATGATAGAAAGTGTTTAAAGTTGAACTTAGAAAGCGTGCACTAATAGCGTCACTGTGTTACAGTTTAATCTAGAAAGTGTTCCTAATAGCGTCACCGTGTTAAAGTTGAACTTAGTGTGCCCTAATAGATTCACTGTGGTAAAGTTGAACTTAGAAAGTGTGCCCTAATACCGTCACTGTGTTAAAGTTGAATCTAGAAAGTGTGCGTCACTGTGTTAAAGTTGAATCCAGAAAGTGTTCCTAATAGCGTCACTGTGTTAAAGTTGAACTTAAAAAAATGTGTCCTAATAGCGTCACTGTGGTAAAGTTGAACTTAGAAAGTGTGCCCTAATAGCGTCACTGTGTTAAAGTTGAATCTAGAAAGTGTGCCCTAATAGCGTCACTGTGTTAAAGTTGAATCTAGAAAGTGTGCATAATAGCGTCACTGTGTTAAAGTTGAACTTAGAAAGCGTGCACTAATAGCGTCACTGTGTTAAAGTTGAATCTGGAAAGTGTTCCTAATAGCGTTATTGTGTTAAAGTTGAATCTAGAAAGTGTTCCTAACAGCGTCACCGTGTTAAAGTTGAACTTAGAAAGTCTGCCTAATAGCGTCACAATGTTAAAGTTGAGTATAGAAAGTGTGCCTAATAGCGCCACTGTGTTAAAGTTGACTCTAGAAAGTGTGCGTCACTGTGTTAAAGTTGAATCCAGAAAGTGTTCCTAATAGCGTCACTGTGTTAAAGTTGAACTTAAAAAAATGTGCCCTAATAGCGTCACTGTGGTAAAGTTGAACTTAGAAAGTGTGCCCTAATAGCGTCACTGTGTTAAAGTTGAATCTAGAAAGTGTGCCCTAATAGCGTCACTGTGTTAAAGTTGAATCTAGAAAGTGTGCATAATAGCGTCACTGTGTTAAAGTTGAACTTAGAAAGCGTGCACTAATAGCATCACTGTGTTAAAGTTGAATCTACAAAGTGTTCCTAATAGCGTCACCGTGTTAAAGTTGAACTTAGAAAGTATGCCCTAATAGATTCACTGTGGTAAAGTTGAACTTAGAAAGTGTGCCCTAATAGCGCCATTGTGTTAAAGTTGAATCTAGAAAGTGTGCGTCACTTTGTTAAAGTTGAATCCAGAAAGTGTTCCTAATAGCGTCACTGTGTTAAAGTTGAACTTAAAAAAATGTGCCCTAATAGCATCACTGTGGTAAAGTTGAACTTAGAAAGTGTGTCCTAATAGCGTCACTGTGTTAAAGTTGAATCTAGAAAGTGTACCTAATAGCGTCACTGTGTTAAAGTTGAATCTAGAAAGTATTCCTAATAGCGTCACAGTGTTCAAGTTGTAATCTAGAAAGTGTGCCCTAATAGCGTCTCTGTGCTAAAGGTTGAATTTAGAAGGTATTCCCAACATCATTGTGTGCCTGGTCGCATACACTTTACTGATTACAACAATATCACACCACTATGCCTACTCTCTCCTATACACCACCATTCAACTAGAACACAGCAGTACTATGACACATTTGGTAAAGCTGTTCTCATACTAACATGACTCATCAAACTACCCATCATTCTTATAAAACACAGCTAGCTAGCACATACCGGCTAGCTTAGACGTCGCCTCAGGCCTAACGCAGCCAGAACTCAGTCTGGATGTCCACCCTCCAGACTGAACACATTCAACTGATCTCCTAAGCACCACACCTACAGCTAAGAAGCAGCTATCATGCAACAACCACACCATCTGCACACATACCTGGTGCGCCCACGCACTTTACGACTCTCTCTCTCTCAACTGGCTTGAACTGGCGTTCAACCTACCAGCGCCTTGAGATCATACCAATGATACATAAGGCGCTATACAAATGCAAAATAACAGAACATAACCTAACAACTACGCAGATGATACTCAAATCATCTACCAAATCGGCGATGAACAAGAGGCGAACCCCACGCTAACAGAATGTCTAAAAGAACTCTACCAATTGATGAAAACTAACAGCCTCAAAATTAACCCAGATAAAACGGAAATCATGATTACGCCCGACAACCAAGGAAACAGCCAGTACATCCCGTGGCCCACAGAACTGGGGACGCCGCCTAAACTGTCCAAAGTAGTGAAAAACCTGGGAACCCTAATGTACAACGAGTTAATTTTAGAACCTCAAGTTAATGCTATAATTAAGAAATGCTTCTTCCATATTCACACGATCAAAAAGATTATGCCCTTCCTCTCCTTCATGCACAAAACACTGGCCCTCATCTCCCTCATCATGTCCAGGATAGACCAAGCTAACAGCATATACCTCGGAATGCCATACTACTTACTGAGGAAGCTGCAATAAACACAGAATACAGCTGCCAGACTTCGCCTCAAACTCTCACGGAGAGACCACATCACACCGCGCTAAGGATGCCACATTGGCTCCTGGTCAAAAAACAAATCACCTTGAAAACAATGTGCATAACACACATAGCAATCCACTGCCAAGGAGCAGAATTCATACAAAAGAAAATCACCTACTACAAGTCACCAAAAAGACTTAAAACAAGCAACGTCTGCCTAGAACCTAAATCCTACACGAGGAAAAAACGTGCTGGGCCAGCATTCTCTTGCATAGCCGTAAAACGTTACAACATCTGTGCACCATGAAACGATTACACAACAGGAAAGGAGTGGGCAGTAGACCGGACCAGAGTGCTGGCCAGGCGAGAATAAAGGAGCCCAACTTTGAAAGGTGGAGGGATACTAGAACGGTATCTCATCCTGATAGAGGGCCAAAGGTGGAAACAGGGTACAGAGATGTGTCCCACTTAATCAGACCACCTAGGGTGTGAAACCCATCACACATAAAGCAATGCCACCATACGCAGACACTGTGCAGCTCACGGTCTGACCAAGATGCACAGGGAACACATCGCTCTTGGAAGAACTCATGGAGGTGGTAATCACTATGCTGTAGAAAGAATCACCAGGGGAAGGTGTATGTGTTGCATTTAGTCAGAACATCGGGGGTAGGAAATGTACTGCCAATAACTAAACGCACTAAAAACTCACCCTTCTGCATACATCTTCTCAAACTCTGAACTAAACACCACCATACCTCTATAGCACCACAAACTGCACGCACTTCACAACACCATGACAATGAAACAAACCATGCGTAATCTTGCCTAACACCGCATGGTGACTACAATGGAAAAAACACACCTACGCTCAGTGACCAGTTTCTCCGAACTGAAGCTGCCAACAGCACATCACAGCTCTCTTTTTCCCTGTTCAGTCCTACTAACACACCCGCCACCCTCCTTGCATTACAGATCCGCCAGAGCACCAAGAGACCATGATGGTGGCAACAGTGTACAGTATAAGAGCCTTTAACATAACATAAGATCATTGGAGCTTCAAAGCCCTATGAAATGGCAAGAGGCGCTACACAAATATCAAATAACATAACACAGAATACAGTAACATGTTTAAAAATCATAGAGGCGGGTTCTTTCTGTTTTTAGTTTATCTTTTAAGCCAAACTGATTTATTTAACACTCCTCTGACAAACATCTTTATCAAAGAGTAACAGCTCATGAGACCTTATAAACGTATTTTAATTGTTTTCATGTCTTATGTATATTGGTACTTTAAAAGTGGGAATGGCATGCATGTTAAGAGTGGCTGGACATGCTCACTCGTCTGTAGGAATATCACTCTATGCTTATTGATTATTGGGCTAATTTTAAATTCAGAGACAAGGACAACATTCATGCTTGTCTTTTAGCAAATCCTTAAGGAGCTTGGATGGTATTATGTAAATTCCTTAAAAAATATTTCCACACCAGCATTGCTGAAGCATTTGGATATTGGCTAAAGCCGCTTAATATGCACGGCAAGGTGCAGGGTGCTGAGCGGATCCAAATGCCAGTCTATAGATTGGGAACACTAAAGATCACATCGCTGGGAGGCTGACAGAAGTGACACTTTGCAAAGTGCCAATGATTTATGCCAATGCCCTGCCTGATGATACCGTTATAGACAGCAGTGTCATTAAAGCGTCCCCACTGACTTCATCCCACTGTTATGGTGCACAAATTATAGGTGAGGCAAAAGATCGAAGCCTTCCTCCTCCCTTCGGAGTCCAACGATCGTGCATTTTGCACAGGGGTCAGAGAGACAGGCCGTGCTCTGGGAAACTTCCGGCCCTTTCTTTGTTGCTGGATTGGGACAAAAGCAATCTTTGATCCCTTGAACGAACCATATTTTAATAGACGGAACACTGCGTTGGCATGACTTTTTCTCTGACCCCTACATCTGTGGCCATGTGGTACTGTGCTGTGTTTTCTGTTCTGCTGCACCTTAGTGGTCAATTCCATAGTCCCTTCTCCAGCTAAACCACACGAAGCAAACTATACTTATAATGGCACTGTTTATATTGCCACGTGCTCCCCTTTTCTACCCACACGCTGGCCACACTGAGAGCAGTTATACTATATATTTAATTGTCTATGCATATATGTGCATTGTGGATTGGTCTTCTGCAAAGCTTCCCCTCTCAGCCCCTCCTGTTCTAAAAATCTGGCTCCGTTGGGCCTGATGTCCCCCAACAGATGAACACAGCCCCTCCTCTTCTAACAATCTGGCTCCGTTGGGCCTGCTGCCCCCCAACAGATGAACACAGGTCACATCCATTTCAATTTCACATCCGAATCCTGTAGTTGTTCAAATGAGTTCAAATGTCTTAATGTGTTTCATGGTTACAGAGAGTGTATTGTTAGTGTGTGTGTTGTGAACAATGAAATGGGCACCACGCGCAGAGTGCAAAATGTCCCTTGTGATTCAAACATGCAGCCCTCTTAACACAGCCATATTTGTCAAATATGAAGATCTGTGGTCATTCTTAAGTTCCAAAATACTCTTTGATTTTAGTCAAATTAGCCAGGAAACGTCATTAGTCCTATTTGCCCCCCTTTCCTGTCTCGTAGGGTATTTTAGAAAAAATGTGCAACATGCGTGCACCAAACTGTCCATCTTGGAATGACACCTTTCAATCAGAAAATAATGTGCATAGTTATACTAGGTTTTGATAATGTGCTTTGCTCTGTAAGACAAGTGTAATGTTCTTATTACAACTACGAGGGCTCATGCTAAATGAACAGTGTACAATTTTTATAAAAGGCGTCCGTTTATACTGTTAGCACATTGAAATCATTTTTAATCGGTTGTTTTTACTTGAATAAACACCACTGTTTCCTCTGAAAATGTCCTTCCTTCTTGGAAGAGTAATGCTCAGATTGGAATCAATGATCTATTTCTTCTGTGAGTACCATGGAAATACTTAATTTAATGTTTGCTGGCCACTGATTGCACAAGCACTAATAATTACCTGAATAGAAAATAACAAAGGCAATTGGAGGCACTGTTCCTTACGAGGCCTGTCAGAATCACAGCATCCAACAGAGTGCTTATCCGATTCCCCTTCATCTCCATCTATGGGGACAATGCGTCCTCAGAGTGATGGCAACATGTATGCAGGTAAACAGCATTGTATGTCTCCAAATACTAGGTTGTTACTCACCTCGGGAGATGCCTGGGTCCCTGCTGCTGTCATTCTACTTTTCACCAAATAAAAATGGAGCACACTCTCCAACCTCCTCTTTCAAAATGTTGTGTTTTTTCTATGGTCGTACTGCAGTCAGCAATGGCTGGAGTGGCTGTAGCAAACGCGCACCGGGCAGTGCAAGTGTCGCCCCGAGAGAGTGAAGGAGACATAGAGTGAGACAGGGAGGAACGGAGAGAGAGCTCTCGATCAGTGTATGAGTCGCCGGGTTCACTTAGTATGGTTTAATCTGCTTGGACTGTGCCTCTGACTAGATTGCTTCTGTATAGCACCCGCTATTGATTGGTTCCTGAGCTGCGGTGCAGCCAGCAGACTCTTGGATTCAGCTAATGATTAACTTGACTAGATAGTAAGTGGCCCACATCTATTGGCTCCTAGATCTTACCCTGATTTATCTACTTGCACAATGCACCAGAGCCATTTGCACCGAGATCATGCCCCATAATATTTGCTACTGGTATGATCCCCAGTTAGTGTGCCTTAGGTCATCCCCACATGCTCACTGGGTGCTTGGGCCCCAGAATATTATGTATGGAGCGTGCCTCACATCCATTTTTTCCGTCATTTTACCTCAGACTAAATTGCCTAGACCGCGCCCCGTTACCTCTAGATTATGGTTCAGTATATGCGCTCTGACCGTGTGTCAGATTATTTTGCTTGCAAAACAATTTGCCCTTGATCCGTGCCCTCGATCCTTGCCCTCGATCATTCATGAGGTAGGGATCACGGCACAGAATAATGTATTGTCTAGACAGCTGCATCATGTTAATCTGGACTGCCCTCTTCACAACATTCCCATCCAACTAACCCTAACCCCCAATGTTCACCTCAACCCAGATTCCACACCTCACTACACATGCCTCGACCATTCACGCTTCTGACTACCACACCACCATTGTTATCCACCAACGTCATACACTGCTCATGACATCACTCTGTGGGCTGATTACCCAGTGAAACTGCATCTTACATTGTTCAACAGTTTTCATGGATTCATTTTTAGATGTTGCTCTTCACACTAATTTTATAAGGACCCTACTCAGTTTGGCATACTTTTATGTTTCTGTCTCTCTGTATCATTGTTCAAGTCAAGTGGGTTTGCAGGGATGCTCTTTGTGTTGGCATATGTGGCATCATGAGCAGTTCAGCGGGGGCAGGGCAGTGGACGAGTTATGATTTTTTTATGCTGGCGCTGGTGCGGTTATGGTTACTTTGTAAACCATACCTTTCAATATTTGGGTTTCTGTTGTTTCACGTTGCAGGCATAACGTCCATTTAAGAAATTATTGTATTGAATTTAGAGTGTTTTAAAAGGAAACTTAACCGTAATATCCCTTTAACCAAAATTGTTTCTTTGTTTCCTTTTTAATGATATGCAGTATCATACTGACGGTGCTCATTGGGCACTGTGCCCAAGGCATGGACATCACCCCCAAGTCAAACAATGAGCCCAGCGGATCTGGCCACAGGCATTGTCTAGCACCTTCTATGACTGGGCATTACCTTTGGGCCTGCCCAAGAACCCCTGAGCCACCAGTCCCAGTTACAAATTTGACTGCGCTTACCCAGTGGATTTGCTAGGTCTGGAAAGACCCAGGGCTACGCTGATGTCAGAACTGTTGGGACTGGGGGCTAGCTAGTCTTTTGGCTGTAGCTCCTGAGATTCTATCCGGGGCTACAACCAAAAGATCAGGCGCTATAGCCCCCTTAGCCCCCCCCTAGCTACGCCCCTGCGCTTACCCTAGGAACACACAAGCCTCCCGATAGGCCGGTTATGCATGGCCTGAGGCCACCGGGCTAGCATACATACCCTATGGTGGCTTTGACTGCGGCGGACCATTCTGCCCTGTCCCAGGAAACCCCAAACCATCAAATTAGACCACAGGGCATGGCCATGGTCTCTGGTCATGTCCAGTGGCAACTGTGACCAGTACAGCAACTTCGGCCAGGGTCGGATTGGCCCCTCGGCCAATCGGCCCGTGGCCGTTATGAAATCATTAGTCTCCTGGGGGCCGGTTTCTGCCCCACGTGTGGGCCGGTTTGAGCGAGGAAAAAAAAAATAGTTTTTTTCGCACTGAACTGTGCATTGACAATAATAACATGCCCAGTTCAGTGCGAAAAAAAGTATTGTCTTTTGCTTTGTAGCCACGGGTGGCCCACACAACTATAATGGTTTAAACTCACTGAATCTGGTTGTGTGTGCCTGCATGCAGCGGGTCAGTGGCTCGCGCCGCTGCATTGTGCATTTTATTGCACATGTTTGTTTCCAATTTTGGGCTTTCGGCAGTCAAGCCCACGCAAGCTCACGTGCTGTGCCGCCCAGGGTTGCAGGCAAAGAACCTCTGGAGTGGAGTGGGCTGGACCTGGCTGCCGGCTGGCCCCTAATTACAGTGCCTCTGGAAGATCACCTGTCTGCTCTGCAGGGGGAAGGGGTTGGGCTTGCTGGGGCCGGGGCAGCATAATCAAAGCAAGGTAACACTTGTTACCTTGTTTTGATTTCCATGCATGCAATTATGGTTATGCACACAAAAAAGTAGACGGGTGGTCCGGACCAGATGGTGCTCGAGCCCGGCTCATGCTCCGCTCACACAGAGAGAGCATCACTCAAGAGGAGATAGTGTGTGTCCGCTCACACAGAGAGAGCATCACTCAAGAGGAGATAGTGTTTGTTTGCAGCAACATGTCAGTGTGAGAACTCACACCTGGTCTGAGGCGCCTGGAGGCAGGATGCCTGCAGAGTTGGGCTGGGCAAGGGGCGTGCACATTAAAGTTGATTTCAATTTTGCAGGATGCAAGCAACCAATTTGTTGCACGCCACTTTGCAAAATTGAAAACAACTATTGTCAATTAAAATGCAGCAAGACTTCGTGTCGCCACCAGCCCTCACTGGCACTGCCCACCCCCTACTGACTATTTTGCGTGGGCCCAGCAGCCTCTCTCTGACCCTGCTGTCAACTGTGCTGAGCTGCCCTGAAACAGACTCACAGCGCAGAGAGGTCGAGCTGCAGCTTGCAGAGCTCCTTCAGGCTTCATCCACGCACGCACAGACAGAAAGTAGGACCACTGCCAGGGCCCAGGAGTCCAGGACTCAGGAGGACCAGGGCCACAGGCTGTGCGAGTCAAGGTGGAGGAGGAGGCTGCTGTCCGGAGGAGGCCAGGTGGCTGCTGTCCTCACTGAGTCTCGGAGTCTCGGATGGACTCGGATTCCAGACATTGAGGACCACTCAGGCAAAGCAGCAGTGTGAAGCAACAGCCAGAGATGGCTGCTGCCCCCGCCAGCCCAGGAGTACACAGAGCGGCACTGACTCAGGCAGCCACCCAGGCCAGCTAGCCAGCCGGCACAGAGGCGACCCTCCGACCCCCTACCCCACAGCCCACTCACCACCACAGGTGGCTGAGACTGCCTGCCTGCTGCTGGTAGCGGAGAGACGGAGAGACGCAAACAGCCCTGAGCTGAGGTAAGAGATGCACCGCCCTGATACTAGCCAGCACCATATGGACACATTACCTTGTCCCCTTGAGGATCATATAGAATTTCTATAGTGTTTGGGCTTGATGATCGACATATGTTTACTTACTCTCATGCCATATTACTTGAATACATCCTTTAGCCACGTAGAGCAGAAGTTCATAAACCAGAATCACACCTTTCACTGACTTATCGTGAAAGATGTGGCCAGCGATAGCTTCTGAGACCCATAATATGCAACGAAATTTGCCATGCTGGAAGTATATACCCAGGGTCCTGGGTAGAGCTGCCAATGTAGGTCTCTGGGCTTAGAGCCAAGTGGCAATTAATTCAAATCCTGCCCAGATCCTAAGTGCATGTGTGCTCTTGGTGCAAATAATGCTGTGCCTCCGTTACCCAAGCAGAAGCAGATAAGCGTGCGTCATGTGCGGTGTGAGCAGAAGGTAAGCGCAGAACTGATGAAATGCTGACCCTTCCCGCTGGGATGGAGTGGGGAGCTGAGACATGTTGGTATTTGACATAGGTTTAGCAGAGGGCGTACCAAACTGAACTTAACTGGTCTGCTGTTAAATCTCAGTTACCAGTTTAATGGTATCCACTACATAATAATTGCTCATTTTACTATAGATGATATGATAGCTCAGTGGGTTCAGCACTCGCTGCTGCAATGTGTTTGTGTGATCTGCAGGTTGCACGTTTAGATCCCAACAAGGCCATCTCACTCTTTCAAGCTTCTGAGGTCGATAAATGAGTACCAACTCAGGTTAGGTGATATTGTATGCATATTTGTTCTAAGTGCAATACAATAAAATATTATCATTTGGCCTTGAACGTCAGCTTGCACTCACAGTATTTTGGCAATATGGATCTATAAACACAGATATTAATGATACAAATGGTGATCCATTCTTGTATGCAAAGTTGTTATTTTATGAGTTGTGTTGTAATGTAACAGACACATGAACCCTCCATAAGTAGCATTTTCTCTAAAGTCGTGAATTGACGCAATTCACGGATGATGGTTTGAGGGCCACTTTTTTGAGGTGAGGGTGGGCCACTTTTGTTTGGGTGTCCGGGCCTAATTCTTGTCCCAGTCCGACCCTGACTTCGGCCATGCCCAGGGAATCCCTGAGTCACCCAATGTTCTCATTGGACACAGCTGAAAGCCATGCCCAGTTGCTAGTTTGCACGGGACAGGACCTTGAGCCCTGAACTGATCAGCCACAAACTATGGCTCTTCCTCTACTCTGAAGTCGGCAGGGCCCATAGCATTAGCCATGGCCAGTGATGAGTGTGGCTGGAGCGTGTCCTGCATCCTTATGCTGTCCTTTCCAAAGTGCAATGGCTCTCTTTCCCACTGAAGTGGTCAGTGGTTATGGACTGTAACCACAGCCACTGGTCCCTATGCCCGGCCCTAACCCTTCCTACATGAAATGGCTACTATGCCCCTTGAAATGCAAACTGGGCATGGTCGGTGATCATGGTCAGTGCCCACTGTGCCTGCGACATAGCCTTTGCCCATGCTCTTGGCCCTATGAAGGAAATGTACCCTATTAGAGGCTTGACCGCCCCCAGCTGAGTGTGGAGGCCACCAACCTGGTGCGCAGGTCGCGTCCTGGGGCTGAGACTCGAATGTAGACCACAGATCTACTTGCAAGACCACAGGCCCAACAAAATAGCCTGCAGACCCTGTGGTCATGCAGCCTTTATTTATTTAAAGGGATATACTGTACCTCTCTGGGGCCTCTTTCTCTTTCCCTCTGGCCGAGCTGAGCCTGTTAGAGTTACTATATGCCCCTTTTCAAATGTGTTGCCATGTGCGGTTCGCTCTACCCTGCTAAGAGTCCATGGACACAATGTCGCCCCCCCCCCCCATGGCATCCAACCGGTCTCCCTTTCAAGAGCCAGTTTTGATGGCCATGCTGGGTCAGTGGCCTCGAATCCCCCTCCCGCCCCCAACATTGAGTCCCAGGTGGCCAAAAAGTGTTATATGTGTCTGCAGACTGTTTTGAGTGAAACCCGAAATAACTGGTATTTTCTCACCTTTGGGTAGGTTTAAAAGAACCCTCTGGGCCGATTTGTGGCACATTTTTTAAATGCACGACTAATGGACGATATGTCCCCTCCTCTGAAAGCCTGACACACATCTATCCACCTGTTTGGGCTGCAGATGAGAGCAAACCTTTGTGCAAAGTGATTTGGAAGGTGTGCATTTTGGAATGGTTCCCATAATGTTGCCTCCCACTTGACAAAGCCTCGCAAAACGTTCACACAAAAAATCAGGGTCGGGACCGTCCTTTTTTGTTTGGTTGCGAAAGTTAAGTTAAGATTCGTCAAACAGTGTAAAACTAATAAGCCTCCCGTGTAATAATCATAAGTTCGGTCTGGCTCCGTAATATGTGTGCGTACAAAATAGCCTTCAAGGCGTGCTAGGGTGGCGTGCAACCGTGGTGTTGTGATGGACAGGGGCGAGAGTTGCATTTACAAGCAAATTGGAAGGGTTCCCTTAATAATGAGCAGGTGTCGCTGTTTTGCTTAAGGCGAATGTGGGAATAAAGGAAGGAGCTGTTGGTGTAAAAGGGATTACACTGGTTCTACGACTTGCTTAGATTCCCCTGGTAGACACCCGGCCGACTGTAAGTGATACTGCGGCAGAAACCACGCCCCGTCTCTGACCAAGAGCGAGCAAAGACACTCTTATCGGATCACCGAGGCCTTGCGTCTTTCAGGCCTCGGTGGAAGGTCCGCTGCATCTCCCTTTTTGTGAGCACTGTCGCTTTAACGCGGTGTAATGATGGCACGAGTCAGAGCACCTGTATGGATCAGTATGGCCCAGCCTCGGACTGGCCGGTGGGCAATAGGGCAATTAATGCCCGGACCAAAAAACCTAAAAGCTAGTGTGGGCCAGTTTTTTGGTTCAAGTGGCTCACTTTTTTGGCCACTGTGGACCAGTTTGATGAGTTACTTCACTATGTGGCTAGTAGTTTTGACCATTGTTCCGGAATACATTCTTTAAATTGCACAATTTGCGTCACATTTTTTTATAACCCCCCCCCCCCTTGGGTACTACTCAAACAGTGTAAAAGAAAAGGAATGAATTGCCATTTGCAACTGTGGGCCACTTTTTCATTGGTCCCTGTGACAATGTTATGCCCCAGTCCGACCCTGGTATGCCTAGATTAAACTGGCCATCTCAAATAATAACCCCACCACCGCGCAGCACCCAAATGTTACTAGGGTCTAACATGAAAGCCTATCAGGCGTTGGCATTGCGTGACGAGTCCAGCCTCAGCTCAGCATTCACCCGCCTGCCTTGTTATATACAACCACGCCACCTGCTCTTCGTCTACTAACCATTAGTGAAGAATGTTAATAGAGGGCACCTCTTCCTGTGGGACTCTGCCCCAGAAATACGCCATGGCTCTGGTTTGTAAGATTCGAGGGCTTTGGTGTATGCCAAGCGCTCCCAGCCACACCCTCTTCTCGCTGACTGTGGAAATTAAAAGAGGACTAATGTCCACCATGGTTTTATATGCGCGGGGGTCTGGGTGGAAGTACCACCGTAGATAAAAACAATGGGAGTGAGTAGCTCCACACATACCCCCTTAGAACTTTCTCCAGAGAGTGTGATCGCCTTGCGGCTCCACCATACTCGCACTTTTAAAGGACTGATGGTCATGGTCTCCACATACTGAGAAAGGGATAGCCAGGGTGTGCAGTTAAGTGCAGTTCATTTTGTTCTATTTTTATTTATTGGATATTTGTAAGGCGCCTATACAACAAATGGTGTTTCAAGGTGCTACAAGGCAAAAAAGGGGTGAGGGGACAAGGGAGAAAGATAACCATAACCGTCCTCCTAGGCCTTGTGACATTCAGATTGTGGAAGTGCAGTACAAGAAGTGTGAGGGAGAAGGGGGTTAAGGGTTGTGGGGTGTGGCATGGTGCTGGGGGGCGAGGTATTAGTTATTGTAGGCAGAGTACATTAGCTCCATTTATGCTGTTGGTTAGTGAGGGTAAAAGGAGCCATGTGCCATTTCTGTGGCATGTAATTAGGGGTAATATAGAGCAGGTACTGTTGGAGGGAGGGGAACATGAGTTAGGGACAGGGCCAGGGCCTGTTTCCATAGACAGTCAAAGTGGCATGAAAATCAGGTACTGGTTATAGTGGTTGTAGAGAGGGTTGTGGAGGTGTGCGCTAAATGGGCGGTGCAAAGAGTACTTTTGCAGTGCAAAGTGACTTTGCTCCGCAAAAATACACTTTGCACCGCTCTGTGAATCAGGGTGTGTGTTGGTAGTACAAAGTCACTTAGCACCGCTCTAAAAGTTCCATGAATTAGGCCCTAAATATTTTAATTTTGAACAATACATGGCTGCTGTGAGTGGATGCATGGACACAATATGGCTGATGTTTGATGACAGAAATCATAATCTGCGGCCAGTCAATGCAAGATCAGCTCGTGGCCGTTTGCCTTAAACCACCCACCGTAACCAACACAGTAATTCAGATGGTGAATCTCAGTGTGAGCCTGACGAGAACGGCCTTTAAAAAAAGTCTTCATAATTTCTATATTTCCCATCAAGTCTCACCCCTAAATCCTTAGGTGTTGTCCAGCCTGCATTTCTGCAATTGTGTCTATTAAGGTCCTCAAGACTATTTTATAAAGGCTCCAATCTGTCCAGAATAGTAGAGATGAGCGAATACTTCTCCTGGTCAAAAACAGCTTCACTGGTTTCCTGTCATAAATAAAATAGAATAAAATGCATGCCCTGCTGCTAAACCAATATGGCCTTTTATCTGCATCGTCCTAAATTTGTTAAACAAAAATGCAGGCTCTGTAGTATGCCTTTGGTCGACATCTCAGATCCACAAATCAAAAACATGTTTTGATCCCTGAAGATAATCATTTGAAATGGGGATCCAGATCCTCCATATCCCAACCTTCACACATGTGAAATTCACTGCCACTCCCCGCCCGTCCCGCTACGACACAAAAAATAAAATAAATAACCAAATACAAATACAATACATAGAGAAGCACTCTCTATTCTGCAAACCTCTGAATCTTTATATTTCCACCTTGTGGGCTATTTCCTCTAAAAATCTTCTGCAAAATATGCCTTGCTCGCCTATTTGAAGGGGAATAGTTGTGATCTGCAAATATAAAATAATTAAATAATCGAATTGGCATTGGAACCCTTGTAAGCAGTGCCGTGTTCAGTAGTGAACTGGCCATGCAAGGGCACAGCAATCGCACCGTCTGGAAAGTCAGGAAGGTTAGAGGGTTATGGTCAATTGGTGCCATGAGCACTGTGCCACAAGGATCAGCGGTTAGCTGGTTCAGAGCTCAGATAACCAGAAGGCCTTGCCCTCTGACACACCGAGCACCCTTGCAATGTAGGCTGACGTCTGCAAGGGCAAGCACATGTGGGTCTTTCAGAATGCTATCCCTCCAACATTAGGCACATCAATCTGAACATTGTATGATTACCCAGCTCAGGAAAGGGTAACGTCGGGGTGCCTCCCATGACTCTTTTTAGAGAATCAAATGCTGTCTGGCAAGCCGCACTCCACTCCAATCCACCTTCTGCGGAATCTTCCCTGTTGTCGGTTCTGTTTTCAGTGCTGTAACCAAACTCAAGAAGGGGGGGTGAGGGAGGTGGTCACTGACTGTGCCCAGGTAGGCCCTAATCGCTTGCTGTGGCAGTTGCACAGGACCGGAAGAAATTACTTCCACCACAGCCTGAACCAGCTTCTAGTGCCATCTACCCACTACAGTCACACAGTATTTTACCTCACCTAGCATAAAAGTGGTATTTCTCTGCTTTCACAAATAGCCCTTCCTATTTGGGCTAAAGATCGTGATATGATCACGATATACCATTGTAAATGACTCCAGTACAGAAAGCACTTGATTCAGCACCTCTAAGAGTCCCAGGGGGAAGGTGACAGTTGATAAGACCCTACTCCAGTCATCTGGGGCACCCTACTGTTCCTGCTTGTTGAGTCAGCTTTACCAGCTAGAACTCCTGCATCAGGTCCATGGTGATGAAATGCTGGGACCACCCGGGTGTGTTCCGGATTTCCTTAATTTGGGCCCTTGTGTAGTTTTCACTCCATGTGATCTGGTTCAGGCAGAAGTAGTCTCTGCACAACACCATTTATGGATCTGACATTGGCACCCAAACTAGATTTATTTTTGCATTTGTATAGTGCACCAAACCCATGGGCATCAGGGCGCTTGTTGATAAAGGACAGGAAAGGGAAGGTGGTGTCCTCCAGGCCCAGTTGTGTGTGACCCTGTGCCTTGGTACCATGTAAGGGCTAGGATGCACAGGGATTTGGGTTCTAGGCTTTGAAGCGTAAGCCAGGCTTGATGGTGGGCTGTCAGGAGGGGCCATTCTTATTTATTTTATTTTATTTATTTGCATTTTTAAAGTGCTCACACAGCCCGGAGGCATCGAGGCACTGTTACAGGATTATTTTATTTTTTTTCTCTTAGTTGCGTATTTATAACGCGCTTACTAACCAGAGGTTTCTAAGCGCGGACCCGGTGGATCGAACCTGTGTTGCTTTGTGTCGTGTTGTTTCCATGGCGAGCACTTTGCCGCTGAGCTATCCTCCGGTCGATCTGAACTGAATCACCATAGTGTTAAAATCATTCTGCCAATCCAACTCTATAATGCAGGTCAACAGGAAAGTCTTACAAACCCTAACCCTTTGGCGAATGACTTTAGGGTCTTTCCCTTCCCTCCTGTTGGCATCTCATGTGGAGCATGATAACCTGCTCATTAATTGCATTACTGAACGTCATCCCACTATTGGTCGATCTACTCAGGGCCATCTTAAGCACTTTGGGGGCCCGGGGCACGGACACCTCTGGAGCCCCCCTCCAACAGATCAAAGGAATTGAGGGATATAGAATATCTAGTGTGCCCCACCCCGTCTCACGATAACAACCCATAGCTTAATATGCTGTCTCGTAGAGATCAAAATAAGCATGGTAAACATCCTTTCAGATACCTTACACTCTTAATTCATGTTGTAATCAGAGTGATTAACAAGCAGCATTTCAAGGGCAACATTAGCAGTCTATGCGAGGGTACTTGTGTTCAAGCATAGGTACAGCAAACATTTAATCAATTGCAGCCATGTGGAAGGTATACTGGACATAGCATACCTGCAGGGCACAGATTTTATGACAAAGGTAAAATTAATCCAGAATAGGCTGAGATTAGCTGTCTCAGAGACAGCAAAAGTGCTCAAGCATGGATACAGATGAACAACGGGAAGCAAGGATCAAACTACACATACCATACCATAGCATAGAGAGTGGATGATGATTTGAAGATACCAGGAAGGTCTCTGTATCCAGACAAACTGAGATTAGTAGTGGGACATGGCTTTCAAGCAGTGTCGCCATTTGAGAGCAAAGAAACAGGTGGCTCCGGTGTGCAATATATCAATGCTCACTATCATTATAGAGCAAGCACCACTATATATAGTCAGTGAAGCCATGAATTAGTCTTTTTTAAAGATAGTACCCTGAGAACGAAATCACTCTGAAGGGCTGACAATTTTGAAAGGTTTAGGGACTTACAATTTTGACAAGTGAGGAAATAGAAGATTAAATGAGATACCCAGGATAAGGCATTGATGAAGAGGATAACCTGGGATTCGTAACCACAATTTCTGGTTTTACCAATTTATGTTCTAGTATTTACAGAACTGAATTGGAAAATATGAAAATCACATAACCCATTATAAACATTTAAAAAACAAAATGTTATAGAAACATATTATTCAAAATGGGAATGATTCTAGCTTCATTGTCTCCATCATCAAGGAAAGTATATAAATACCAGCATACTAATGGATGTGATCTTAAAAGATTGCAGATAGGTTTCTCTTTTGTATTGTAAAGCTTTAAATACACCCCAAACACGGGCTTGTGCAATGGCATTTAAAAATGTGCAGAAAAACTGTTTTGTTGTCACATAAGCAAACCTTAAAATATGCTGGTAAGAAGCCTGCAATATCTGGTCTGCTCCCTTCTGTCTAGAACTCCTTCCACTCAAATGGCCTACAAGATAGGAAAGATCAGGTAATTGGCCAAACAATGCCACCAGTATGTGATAAGAAAACCGTTTCATAGAAGGCAGTGATATAAGATTTGCCCAGGATAACTGTATCGTCTGCTGGCAAAGGCAGGATCCAAGCATGAACGCTTTGGTTCCACAGTCTGGAATTCGGATACATAAACACCTCTAACACTTTATTGTCATCATTGGAGGTGCCTGCCTAGGTTTTACAACTCCCCATCTAAACAAACCAATTTCTAGACCATCACCATATTGATGGTATGTTAGTTTCTATAGCAACCACAGGTACATTGGTGATGATAACACCTGGGGTGCTATAGAACAATGCACATTAACATGCAGGCTTAACAACTTCATACATTGGAAATGCTGAGTCGGCCATGCTGGTATTTTAATCTTGCATGTGAACGCATATCTCTGCAATGAGTGCTTAACACACTGAGCTATCCTCTGAACCATCGCAACACTCAACTGTATCAATATGTATTTCAACTTTTGCTATTGCACATGATCAATATAATACCCAAAGGAAGGTGAGAATGCTACAGCTGTTGTGCCACACAAACTATGTATACCACAGTGAACATAGCATTCCAGGATGAAAAGATCTGAACAAAATGTACTTGTCAACCACAGACAGAAAATAGGTTTAGCCTTAGCAACACACATAGAAAATCCTGATGTGGGATACTTAATTTTGTCGACTTCGGGAATCTGATTTTTTTTTTTAATAAGACTCTTTCTTGGGGACCCCTCCAAGGTGGGGGCCCGGGGCAAGTGCCCCTGTTGCCCTCCCATAAAGACGTCTCTGGATCTACTCTCAGTATGTTTACCTGGATATGTTCCATTTTCCTAATGTCAACTGCAGCCCAAAACTATAGCAAGTGAAAAAGATGTCCTTGTTAGACGGGAAGTCCTCGTACTGGGCAATGAAGTCTGAACTGCCCTGTTTTGACTTGCCGCCCACTTGGAAGAATAGTCTCCTGTTATCCAACACTCATGGCAGAACTGCCCCCTTCTTGGAATCACTGCAACCATCCTTGGGAGAAGCCACCCTCTTGGTCGCTTGACAAGACCCACCCTGGAACTCTCCATTGGCTGGAACCCTTTGGACATAGACTCTGGGTAAGCACTCAACTTATCTGGCTACCCTGATGACTGATTTGGTTGCACAACTAAGGAGCTCTGCAGCGGTCTGAGTTGTAGAGAAGACATTGATGCAGTGTTGAACACATGCACCCATCGGACAGGACTCCCCTGCAGTTCACTTACCCTTCAAGCACAATGCCACTCGGCTCGTTTCCCAGGTGCCCACCTTTTCAGCAGCCTCCAAAACAGTTAAGTGAACAAAAGCTACCTGTACAGGGTAAATAAAAAGCTCATTATGGCATTTCCTCCCCCCCGAGAACGAAGTGCTTTTGTCCTGCCAAACCTGCGAACCAGTTCCACCACCCATAATTCAAACAGAGGGTTCTGTCTTCTTTTGGGGTCTTCGTATGAGTCGCAATTGGACTGGGTCAGTTTGTGGAAAGAGACACTGAGCAGCTGAAGGACTTTAGGAAGACCTGCCATATATTATCACAGCAGGAAAGAGTCACCAACTGAGTCTGGATCATTGGTGGCTAAAGACAGTCAGGGTGAGATCCTTCTCTGGGGCCCTTGACAACGCCTAAATATCCTCAAACAGATTTAAAAAGGAGCCCAGGTCATCTTTCCCTTTCCCCCATGCTTGCATCAATGCCCTTCAAAAGTTCAGGAGCCCCTTCGAGTGGAATCAAGACGCACTGGGTCAATATCATCTGCAGCACATAGGAACCACCATGCGACTCGTCTGGTGCACCTCCGGCAGCTGTTCCAGCTCTGCCTGCATCTTTTGCTGCTCCTCCAATCTGTCCTCATTCATGGCCAGCTGAACCTTGAGAAGCTACTGAGCATCTTCTGCTGCTCCTCCAATCTGTCCTCATTCATGGCCAGCTGAACCTTGAGGAGCTACTGAGCATCTTCTGCTGCTCCTCCAATCTGTCCTCATTCATGGCCAGCTGAACCTTGAGGAGCTACTGGGCATCTTCTGCTGCTCCTCTAATCTGTCCTCATTCATGGCCAGCTGAACCTGGAGGAGCTACTGAGCATCTTCTGCTGCTCCTCCAATCTGTCCTCCTTCATGGCCAGCTGAACCTGGAGGAGCTACTGAGCATCTTCTGCTGCTCCTCCAATCTGTCCTCCTTCATGGCCAGCTGAACCCTGAGGAGCTACTGAGCATCTTCTGCTGCTCCTCCAATCTGTCCTCATTCATGGCCAGCTGAACCTTGAGGAGCTACTGAGCATCTTCTGCTGCTCCTCCAATCTGTCCTCATTCATGGCCATCTGAACCTTAAGGAGCTACTGAGCATCTTCTGCTGCTCCTCCAATCTTTCCTCATTCATGGCCAGCTGAACCTTGAGGAGCTACTGAGATGTGCCTGCATGCGCGGGTGAGGCGTGAAGTTACTGAACCCAGTTAACTACTAAGCCACTTGGCAATAGTAAAGAGTAGAGCCTCGTAGATTTCCATTCCAACTGTCTACAATGAGTATACTTGTTTTCCCATCATCTCTGGCTGGATGTTTCCATGTCGCTCTACTCTGACAAATGCACATGTCAATTGATAAAAGGTGCTATGCGCCTTGATGATTCCTATTTCATCGTCGCAATCGCCAACTGTTGCTCAAGATTTCTAAGAAGGGTTCAAGAAAAGGACAAATATGAGCTACATAGAGGTAGGGCAGCCATGTGGTGCTTAAAGGCTGCGTTTATGTCTGTACTATGCAGGCATATGAATCCGCGAAGACAGAAGCCTGAATAATTACAAGTTGACAACAAGCATGTTTCCCTTGAACCAGGATCAATTCTTTAGCATTTTAACTGAATCGTGCGCCTGGAATGCCAAACATGTTCTAGACGAAGGAAACGGCCGAGGCTGATAGAAGCAGACGTGTCATGAATTAAAAGGAACTCACTGGCCACTTCCGGTCTGATCCGAATAAGACAACGTCTCTGACGGTGGAAATAACTCTGCTTCCAGCAATTTATTGAATCTGCCCTGCAACCCGGAAGTACAATGGTAAACTCAGGCAAGAGAACAATCTTGTCTTAAATTGTGTTGATATTATAAACAACGTAAACAACGTAAAAGCTTTGTCTCGATAGTCAACTGGTAATGAGGATTTCCAGCCTATTAGTTATATCAAGGGCCTGCCTGGCACATCCTGTAATATTATTGTCTGCTTTCAGCACAATGGAATGGATTTGTAATGCACTAACGACAAAACCAAACGAAATGGACATTATGACACAGCCATGATCCCAACCCTGCCAAAATAACCTCTGAGAAAACATCTAGGTATCTGAACTGAACTGAATAGTTATTTTTAGACATCACCTGACATGTTGTTTTTATAGGCATATATTATAGGGCAGCAATAGCCGTCCTGTAGTTAAGGTGAGTCGGACTCCTATGGGAACCCTTCACAGTTCTATCGTTAATAACTGTTTATTCGAGTAACGGATTTGACTGAAATTCCGAAATTGATTAAGGACTCACACGCACCACTGCCCCCCTCCTCCCTGTGCACAGTTTCATAAAGATTTGTTAAAAAATGTAAAAAATATTAAGAAGACGAAACATGTTTTTTCCAAACATACGGCATACTTACCATTCATTTTCCCACAGACAAATAAGGTCCATTTTTGCTGAAACTGCTGGATGGATTTGGAGCAGGTCCAAAACAAATTGGGCACAAAGTGTTGACTCGCAATCCATCCATGGTTTGCGGTTATTCAGTCCAGTAGTTATTTAAATAGTTGACGAAGAAGGGAGTGCCCCTTCTCAAAAATGGATAGCTATATCTCAGGGATTTACCCGAAACCATTTTTTTTTTAGAAATGAAACGACCGCCATCTTGTTTTTCTCTCAATGCGAGAGATAACGGCAGCTATAGCTGAGGATATGGGAAAATGAAACGTTGGAAAGAAGCTATATGCAGGTCACAAAACATGCAGATGCCATCAGGCTAGAAGTGGGGAGGTGGCTAGAGGGCAACAAGTGAAATTTGGGAGATGGAGGGGGTATAGAGACTGGGTTGGCAACACAATGCTTTTTGTAGCTTCGAATAGCCGACATCTCAAAGCAAACTGTGTTGTCGGGGGAAAGGGCAACAGCAGAGGAGGTTTCTGTGCTGCTTAAATATGGTTAGTTGGGGTTGTGAAATGTATCACAACAGTCACCAAGAGACCAGCCATAAAACAAGGGGCTTGGAGTACGATGCTTAACCAAAGTGCGTGGTCCATGGCAAATAGTTGAATCTCACTGCGTATTGCCTAAAACATTGTGAGTTCTCAAAGCCTGCAATCCGAAGGCCATGGGTAGTGGTCTGGTAGGATTTTAAAATGGACAGTGGGCACGGCCAAAGACTGTGCCCACTGACCATGGCCGAAGACCATGCTAGTGGTTTGGAAGAGTTGTAAAAATCTATGGAATAACAAACCCCTTGTAATTCACCTTAACTTCGCACCACCTGTTGCTTATGACCACAATGATGACATCACAGATCACATCACTGATGACATCACTAATTACATCACAGCAGTAACTGGCATTAAGCATGACCTTCAGCCATGGTCAGTGTGCATGGCCAAAAATATTTTAACACATGAATGGGTACTAGTCATAGTCTTCAGTGATGGACAGTGCTGAAAACCTTCACCCATGTGCACTGAATATTTTAAAACACTAACAGGCTACCAACCATAGATTCTGGCTATTACCAGTGATAGAGCTTTCAACTGTGTCCAATATATATTATATACACTGGTCAGGCACAGGCCATGGTCTTTAGCACAATACTGGCTAGTGGCCACAATGTTTGGATGTGGCCACTATATTCCTGACATATAAATGGGTCACTAGCCATGTCCACTGACCTTGAGCAGTTTGTACATCTTTTGGCCATGTCCACTGTATATTTATAAATAATAAAATGCAATAAGCAATGGCCTTCGGCCATGCCCATTGTGTATTATACAAAACTAACAAGCCACTAGGTATGGCCTTCGGCCATGCCCACTGTATAGTGTATACACTAACCAGCCACTAGCCATGGTCTTCAACACAATGCTAGCCAGTGGCCATAGCCTTCGGCTGTGCCAACTGAATATTCTAAAATATTAAGTGGGGACTAGCTATGGCCTTTAGCCATGGCCACTGACTACAGCTTTCAATGTTGCCCACTGTACATTTTAAAACAGTGATATGCTACTAGGCATGGCTTTTAACCATGCACATTGGTATTTTTTAACACTAACTGACCACTAGCTATGGCCTTTGGTGCCGGCCAGTTACCCCACACTTTGTCATGGCCAAGTCCATGGCCTAAATTGTTATTAAGGTAATACAAGTTTTCATGAGCTTACTTATAAATGATGTTATGTCTGATTCCATTATTGATGTAATCAATTATATACAATGTAATTAATGTTGTCACCAGTGATGTGATTTGTGATGTCATCATTGATGTGATCTGTTATGTCATCATTGCAGTCATAGGCTGTGCAAGCTAGGGCGCGAAGTTATGGTTGCTTTAGCTGAATTCCAGGGGTTTTGTTGTGTTAAGTTCTCACCTTAACGTCCTTGCAACTAAAGTTTTTTCCTTGAATTTCAAAGGTCTTGTTACAATTTATTGCTCACCTTAACATTCCTACAACTAAAGTTTTTTCACTCAACGTAAAAAGTGATTGAAAGCATTGAGGTGTGCCCACCCACCAAACAGTAAAATCCAGTCTGGCTAACTCACGTTACTTGTTTTACTCAACATCACAAAGCCGCCAACTTGATAGTTCTTGGGGGGTTGAACCCAATGACCAATCTAGGCAGCCAAAACAAATGTCCACTCCACATGTGTATCTATAAATAGATTTATGAATCTAGCTATCTATATATACACATACGGATTTGATGAAGAGATATTATGGTTAGGTTTACCTTAAAAGCAACTTTAAAATTCAGTGGAAAAAAAAACCTTTATTGAACCACAAAACAACTAGTTTTGTCAAGTTGCCCGTTACATGTCTCTTAAAGCAATCACAAATCAGCAAAGCAACAATAGCTCAGCCCTCACCAAGCCCTGATCATAATGATTCTTATTTTCTTCACTGATGTACAAAATTGGCTCTTCAAAATCATCTGTGCAGTTAATGTCATCCTTGTTCTGTGTAGGCCCTTAAATCTAATTAAATGTGACCCTAACCAATTTGGAGAACCAAATGTCCCCTTTTTTTGTACTTCTTGCCCTGTATGATCTGCATGTGAGGGTATGTAATTTATGTTGGCATATGTTGCATCAGGAGAAGCCCAATGGCAGTGACTTTGTGAACCATAGCAAAACAAAAGAGGTGATGGCTGGAAGGTTTCAAATTAATTGTAACCTCTGGCATAGCTCTGACATTCTTGGTCCCGTTGTTTGTTTAAGAGCGCACAAGCAACCCCAGGCAAAGGGGGGCAGACTAGCCACACCTGTTTAGTCACATCCCTTCTGCACAAGACTATAAGCAACCCAAGACATGTTGCAGCCTCCTTGCCTTGGGTGTCCTCAGTGAGGTGCAGCTTGTGTGTCTAGGCTCAGGACCCACGTCTGGGCATATCCATCCCATTCAGAGTGACTATAGAAAAACTGATGGCTGGAAGGTTTAGAATGAATCTTAATCTCTGGCATAGCTTGAAGCAATGCTACAGACCATTGTTCTTCAGCCTGCTAAGCCATTAAAGAAAGGGCAAAGACCATATCCAAATCAGGCTTGGTCCTACCCAAAAGGAGCTTTAAACTGGACTGCTCGGTCATAGCCCTTCTGTTAGAGAACACAATCAACCTCAGACATGCTTCAACCTCATTGGGCATCATCAGTGAGGTGCAGCTTGAGTCCCTAAGCCCGGCAGGCTCAAGACACATATCTGGGTAGACTCATCCGACTCGGGCTGACTAAAGCAAAACGAAAGAGGTGATGGCTGGAAGGTTTAGAATTAATCGCAACCTCTGGCATAACTTTGGGCAACCCCCCAAACCCTTGTTCTACAGCCTGCCAAGCCATTACACATAAGGAAAGATCACATGCAAGTCAGGCTTGGTGCCACCCCAAAAGGGGCTGTCCAGTCCAAACTGCTTGGTCAGATCCTTAGGAACGATGACTGGCAAATCAGTGAGTCTTTGCTTTTTGTGCTGCAAACATAATATCCCTTTAAGAAATATTTTTCACTGACGTTTTATCTATTTCTAATGATATGCACAATCATACCTACATTACCGACTAGAAATGGCCTGCTGGCCAAACCAAAAGCACAGATGTGGCAAATGGGCATGGAATTAATCAATGTCCAATGGCCACTTTGCCCTGGACTTGTCCTGTGGTCATGTCCAGGCTTGCACGAGCCACCCGATGTACCCAGTAGGCATGCCTACAGGGCACTTTCCACACTGCATGTGCTTTGGCCATTTCCTAGACACCCAAGCCACCTGATGGGACCACTTTATATGACCTATAGCCATGCTCAATAGCCACGTTGCTAAGGGATTGGCCTTCAGCCATTCCCCAGGCACCCATGAGCCACTATATAGGCTCACTGAGCCCGTCCTGTAGCCATGCCCAATTCTTAGTTTGCACAACTCACGGCCTTAAGCTATGACCTCAGCACCAAAGAGCATCCTGATGTACCCATTGGTATATGGCCACTTTTCCCAGGGCATGGCCTTCGGCATGCCCTGGGTAACCTCCATCCCCAACACTTCAGTCACCACCCGAATTAGCCACTGGGTATAGCTTGCAACCATGTCCAGTAGTCCTGTTGCCTGCAGAATGTCTCACATCCGTGAACCCCCTGAGCCACATGATGTGACTATTGGGCATGGACTGTGGGCCATGCCTTGCCTAGTGTTCACTGAACCCCAGTCATGGACTTCAGCAAATCCACACACCCACCACCCTCCCATCAGCCCTTGTCTGGTCCACAGGGGATCACTAGACATGCTAACCCAGTCCATTAGTCTGAGCCTTGTTGTGGGTCTGAGCAGGGCTCGGGTGAGTCGGAGTAACCTGCTCGTGCATATGGATCCACACTGGCCCTATGCCTATTGGCTTGCATAACAACCCTTTAGTTAAGGTTACATGAAACTTCACAAAGGAAAATTAGAAAATGTTTGCCTTTGTAGGTTTTGGCCTCGTCCAAGTAAGTTCACCAGATTCGTCAAACAAGCGGGATAACGTGACCTATTCTTCCCTGAATAGGTATCTGCGCAGAAGAATAACAATTTCTATATTACACCTTCTTACTTCAAAATTACTCTTTTCGCGAATATCTAAACAATATTTATTACAGTAATTACACAACATGTCTACCTGTATGTTCTCATACATTACTTTTTCTAATTCTATCATAGTTCTCATGTAACAGAGGAGATTTATGAAAAAACGGCAATTGAAAAATATCGATAAAATATATCTGTGACTTTGGAAAATAGATTACGAGATATTTGAGAGGAAACCTTATAAAGCCTACTTAGTCTAATAAACCACTGAAATCTATGCAAACTGGTCAGGGGAGATCTGGAAAAGAAACGGAATCGGATAAAAAACGTTCAGTCTAACACTAACTATTTTCAAATAGAAGGGGTTATCAAGTGAAGATCAAATATGAAAAATCGTGATCGTACTCTGACAGAATAGCTAAAGCCATTCACCCGCAGAGGGAGGTTTTCAAAATAAGCTTAGAATGTCTTAAGCCTTCTGCCCTCACAACTATCATCACCATCACAATCCTCATGTAACTACCTAGCTCTTTGATTAAAACAAGCTAACCAACTCCTTGCCCACTAAGGAAGCTCTTTTGCCTACCCTTGCATATGTACAGGCCTCTTCTTTCCTTCCTCCCTCTCTCTTGGAAGGAACTTATCACGCCAGTTGCTGGAGGTGCACTCGCCGGATCATCAGCCGATTCGTGCCCTGCATTTGTCTTCAGAGATCTTCTTCAACTCCCGTTTGCAGCCGAAGTGGTAGAGTCACCATTAATTCTTCTTTCTATTCTGGGTATCTTTCCCTTGAATTTCAGGAAGACTATTGTAAGCCTCTAATAAAACAGTGGGTCCAGGTCCTACAAACTTCAATATTTTCAAAGCAATATCCGGCTGTAGAATTGTATGCCACACTGCTATGGCATATGGCCAGCTCAGGTGATTTATGGAAGAACACCAGTTGCTAGACTCTACAGAAACAGGCGCCCAGACGAAATCCAGCACAGACCCAGGACTGCTGATGAAGGTAGTGTGGCTGCTTTCATCGTCCCTACCCTTTCGGCTGCTTTTGAGTTGGCTGATCACAGGATATTTATATTGCGTTGTTGACCTACCTTTAAGAGAACGAGCACTTGAATGGATCATAAGCACTGTTCACAACAGATTATCATTCAGCCATACATATCAAATCCTAAAGAATGCTTTTTGGTATTACTCAGGGCTTCTCACTTTATCCTCTATTGCTTAACCTCTACCTCTTGCCCACCCCTCTATCTGAAAATGCCTCAACTTACCCAGCCACAGTATCCAGTCAATGCACAACTAATCTTGAGAATGACAAACATCGCAGAATGTATTCTACAAATCGACCATCGCATGTCAATTTATCAGCTTCTGCTAAACCTTCTTTACACATCTCTTTTCATGCTGTAAATTGCCTCTCCCTCTTTCTCCTTTCTCCCAGGTTTAGGATGTAGGCATCTTTAGGGATTCAAACTGACCTCAGGAGGCGCAGATCACAGGTGCTGCCTGACAAGTTTGGTGCACTTTAAAATGCTCACAATTCTTTCCCATTCCTTGTGTTCCCACAAACATATACAGCCATAGTATCAAGATTGGAATATGCAAACATGTACCTGAGCTCACCATCTTATTTAATAGCAAGCCTGCAAAGAGTGCAAAATGTAGCCACACCGTTTACTGAGATCGGGACGCAGAGAACCCATATCACCAGCACCCCTGGCCTTAACTTTTCTTCCAGTCACGTGTAGAACAGCCTCCAAGGTGCTCTGGATCACCTTCAAGGCTATTCATGGGACTGGGACATTCTTTCAAATCTAAAGTAAAATGACTCCAGCAGACTGAGATGGCTGTCAGCTAGCGCTGGTGCGGCTTCTCATCCTTCTTTTGCATGGCACCTCAAATCTGAAACCCTTTACCGTCGAGCGACAATACTCAATTATGCTCTTTCAAAACAGCCATTGAAACCCTCGTTAATATTTGCTCTTTAATGGTATATAATTCTAGAATTTCTACTAACGGTACGTTTGCATTACCATGGTTAGCAAATTGTTGGTATGGGATTCTCTATGGATATATTAACCTGTTTTTCTAGATTACAACTGTTTGGCATACACTTTTTGCAAATCAAATATAAAACATCAATTATTAAACACCACAAATGCATTTCACAAGAATATTCAATCGGATTAAAGACAGTCTTGGGTTGGAAATGGTCTAAATCATACCCAGTTGTATCACATAATTGGCTAAATTCATACCAGAGGCCACTGTGATTGGGGCACAATGATGTTGCGATGGTGTTAATGCACTGTATACCTTGGAATTCTGGGCCAAGAGGTGTCACCTAAAGGCCTATTCCCCAAAGGGACAGCATTTGCTCCCGAGAGCGTGATCCACTGCAGCATTTTGTCACAGGGCACGGAACTAAGCGCTCTTAGACTGTTTGCCCGTGGATGACATCTCCCATTGAAATTCAGTAAACCCTCAGCTAAACCGAAATCTTTGAAGTCATTTCTAATAGAGTCATGTATATTTCCTCCGTGCCGATGAATCCTGGTGCTGCGTAAGATTTTCTCCCGAGTTATAAATAGACAATCCCTCACCACCCGGATCCAGTGAATGGATTTATTTAGGAGTGCTTCACCGGATTCATAATACGTTGGAGCCAATTTGGGGACTTTGTGAAGATATAATGACCTCATTGCCCAGGGCGCTATTGCCTACTGTTTTTAGCAAATGACGTAAAAGGGGCACGGCCCAGCCTACTTGTTGATTTGTCAGATGTAATATTTTTCCTAGGTATCCTATCTACCTTGGGCCAAGACTCTGCAACAACGGGGGGAGGGGCAAGGCAGTGGATGTCCCTACTGTGATCCCAACCATTTGACAGTGTCTCATCACCCACTAATACAGCTGTGGGGTGTATACTTGCTTCAGTTCTATTAGTGGGACCCCTTCCAACCTTTGTGGCACTGGTGTTGTTGGAGCTTATGTCAGGCAAGGCTAAGCCAGCTTCCACCATTTTGTCTGGATCCCTCTTTTCGTCCCTTTGGTCGTTTAATAGCCTCCCATTGCTCAAACCCCGTGCAGCCACTTCAATCAAAGATAAAACAAAATGTTTAAGTACCAACTTTTCTGCCAAGACAATACTACATTGGCAAGCACTGGTCACTGTATTAAGCTACTGTACCTGCTTTATTTTGCTTATGTATCTCTTACAACAATGTAATGCGCCCTGTTACCTCAGGATCTGGTGCGCTATATAAATAAATAAACAAACAAACAGACTGTTTAATCCAGACCCCATCAAGCTGGATTAATATAGAGTTTGCTGCTTCCTTGCGGGGTGGGTGAAAGACCAGGTGGTCCATTGTCTAGCAGAGTATCACTGGATACCCCCAGTGGTGCAGCCTGCGTCCCCCTTTCCACGTTTCCCCCAGTTTCGGTCTCAGGAGTATCTCTGCCCAACAATAGCCCATTAAAAGACCCCTGTGGGCAGATAGATCGCTTGACTAACATTATAGGGCTTGGGGGCTCATCAGGTATGGCCATCTTGGGTTGCATTATACTTCCTCCCCTGCAGGGTACAACATTTCCAATGGAAATCAAATTACGGTGACACTCTGGCCACCACTGACTAGGGGACAAGACAACAGGAGCTGCAGTAGTCATTGCATGGATAGTAGGGGTAAATGTCCCAAGTTCGTGGCAAATGACCCCCCCCCTGTAACCATCCTAGGGGGAGCTTCAGCAGTAATTGACTGCAGCACGGATCCCAGGTGCCTTCATTGAATGGACGCAAACATGTAGCGTTGTCTATTTTGGTCTGGGTATCAGTGTGATGTGCGACAGTCCCCGCCGCCCCCCAGGGATCCATGCTAACTAGAGTACCAAACGATGCCAGGAATTGGTTAATTTCACTTATGAGAGAGTAAGCTTCTCCCGAGGGCCTTATGGGGTTCGCTGGTTAGATCTCTGTAGCACATGCTGTGGGCAGTATGTCTGCTGCTGGGATTTCCCTCTTTACTGTCAATATTTCCCCTTGGTGAAAGGAGATGGGTAGAGGCACAGAATTCACTGACATATCGTGGATATCAAGGATTGACATGGCCAGTGAGGTCGCTAAATGCTCTTTTTGAGATCAATTCTGTGCTACACGCGTGCTTTGCCATGTCAGCTGAGTCAGTTATATGTCTAAATTAGCAATCGCGTAAACTCTCAACTGGTCCTCTGGTCGGGTGGGCTGCTATTTTAGCTTGGCCTATGCCCCGGACCTCTGTCTTATGTCTCCCTTGAACCCTCTCCACAGGCCATCAAAGCCTGCACTGGAGTCTCCTGTTGAACTTCCGTCAGGTGGCGGGTTCCGGCAGATGTTGTGTCTGTTGTGTCTGTCCACAGGACACAAACGCCCTGCAGGCACAAACACCCACAACCCTTTGCCTTGTGGGGGTTGTCAGCAGCTTTTGTCCAGGAGGGAACGGGGCTCCACACCAGCAGCGGCGGCAGCAAAAACAGACTGAGCAGGGGAACACACTGCAGGCGCAAACACCTGCGCCCTTTCCCACCGCAGACTTGTATTGTATTATCGTCATCATTTATTATAGCACAATTTTCCCATTTGTATGGCCTCAATGCGCTTTGTGGTTGGAACGCCCTCTGCGACTGAAGTCCAGGTATGGGAAAGTTCTAAGAGGAGGCTTAATATGCATGTGTGCATTTGGCCAAGATTAGGATTTAGGAGGACCGGCTAGGCTCCAGTAACCAACCTAAGATGTCAGGTACGTGGACGGATGCTGCGGGAGGTCACAACAGAGCACTTGTGCACGAGACGCGATGTGTATACAGCTCTATCTGAACTTTGTCATAGGTTGTCGCTGTATTATAATGGCAGAGGTGTTGTGGCAAGTTGGGTGTTTTAGTATGAAACCGTTATGTGACCAGCTAGATCGAATTTTACATAGTTGTAGCTGCATTCTAGAGTGCGTGGATGGATAGCCATGCCTGCGATTAATGTCCACCAAAGTGGTGCGTTTACACATACCTTAAACTCAGATTGAGATTATCTTCGATGTTGCTGTGTCATCTGATCTTCTGTGAGGAAGAAAAAGCAAACTAGCCTCGTAGACGTTTTTAGGTAGTATGGATAGCCTACCCTATTAGTCTACCAAATGTAATAGACTGGGTGGCGTAGAACATCTTGTAGGAGGGACAGACAGTCTACCAAGGAAACTAGGCTAATGGGATTCTCTTAGTGAAATAGACGGGTTACCTTTATAGTCTGACTACATTTCAGCCATGTTCTACAAACGCTAACTAAAGCAGTCTAATACGCACTTTGTCAAGGATACCTGCTTGTAGCCAGTGTGTGATAAAATGGCTAAATTCAGCAGTTATAAGTGAAATGGAGGGTTTCCAACATATATCTTCGAGCATCCTGTGCAGGCTAAACAAGATAGGCGTAAATGCTCTAATGGTACCACATGTGTTAACCTGAATGTTCTTTCTTCCAGATGCAATGCTAGGCTACCTGCATATCTAGGTATAGCCCCCATGGCTGTCCCCACAGGTATTGTAAGCTGGGTAATATCAATTTATCAGGTCGGGTTCCAAGGCCCTGGAGCAGTGGCAAGCTATACTGATGCATCTGTAAGCACAGAAAGGGCAATCCTAATAATCTTGTAACACAAACCCCCCCCCCAACACCAACATAGGGGCAACACATTTCCTACACCCAATCAATCCAAGAGCAACACCTTTCCCACCTCCAATAACCATCCAAGTGCAACATATTTCCTAACCCCATAATTCCATCTATGTGCAACACATTTCCTACCCCCTCAGTCCATCCAAGTGCAACACATTACCCACCCCAAACTCCATCAAAGTTTGGTACACAGATAATTCCCAAGTCATCTAGCTGACCGTCTTATAGAGTGTAAGGAATGATAATAATGATGTGTTATTTATATAGCGCCTTAATCCAAAACGCTTCACATAGCACATATTTACATACAATATCACCCAACTGAAATTGGTACTCATTTATCGACCTCGGAAGGATGAAAGGCTGAGTTGGCCTTGCCAGGATTCGAACCTGCGACCTGCAGATCACGCTCAGATCGCAGCAGCGAGCGCTCAACCCGCAGAGCTATCTTACCGGCTCTAAGGAAAGAGCAGGGGAGAAATGCACCTAGATTCAAAGTACACAGTAGTGGGCAAACGCACGCCGACTCAAAGTACACGTATATGGCAAGATACACAGCAGTAGAGAGGAAATGTACCTAGATTGAAGAAACACAGCAGAGGGGTAAGTGTGCCTTGAATGTAAAGCTACATAGATTCAACAGTATAATAAAGAATACTTACCTACAACTTGAGCAGTGCAATGAAAACCAATTGCACACTAGGCTAGATGCAGGTATGCATAAGGTAGTAAATAGCTTAACGTTGTGTAATTCTGCGATGTACTAGTAGCAGGAAATGCTGGTCATAGGATTATATTCATGGAATAAATATTTCCAGTTCACTATGTTCAAGGTTTTTTTTAAAACATTTTTCTGGCTCTTGCACTCTGAGATTCAAGTTACTGAAATAAATTTACATCTGACAGGATTATAAACCAAAGTATATAACAAAATCTCACTATGGTAAGATGAATTAATGGCTGAGTTATCAGGCTAAAACATTTATTTAATTATTAGGGAATCTAAGGGGGTCATTACGATCTTGCGGTAAGGGGTTAACGGCACCGGTAATGGTGTCGAAGCCGTCAACCCCTTACCGCCCCATTACGAGGCTGGTCGCGGGACCCGCAACGGGTGCCTGGTAAAACCAGGTGCCCTTAGCGGGTCCCGCTAGCTGACCAGGGCGCTAACAACGGGCCCATTATTAACGGGCCCGTTGTTAGCTCCCTCCCCATTTCATTGAGCCCTATGGGGGCTCGAATGGGAATGGGGATGTACCGGGTCCGGGTTCCTTGAATGAGGAATTACCTGGTCCTCCAAGGTTGGAATGGCCCGGTAATTCCTCATTCAAGGAACCCAGACCCAGAACCCGGTAAGGGGGTAACCAATGCCGCAAATTGCAGCATGGTTACCTCCAAGGTCGTAATGACCCCCTAAGAGTCAGAGCTAGGCATCCCAGTTACCTTTCTCAGTTTGGAGAATTGGATATTCAATGGTCAATTTGTGTTTCCTAATACTAAATACAGAGGGCTGGTTCTCCAACAGCATACTTCTGGATCTTGATATGGGAAGTGAATTTTCATAACGACTAAACCATGGCAAAAGTAGTTATATGTCATAATCCTGACTGTTGAAGTCTGCGCTGAAAAAAGGCTGCTTTTTAGGTGGATTTTGTGCTGCCTTCAACAGGAAGGATTCTGATATTTTTTGGGGATTTGTCCCAAACCCCTGGGAGCTGCCCCTTCAAATCCTCCCATACTTTTCTATCTGGGGTATTTCTATTTTTGGGGATTTGCCCCAAACCCCATGCGAGCTGCCCCTTCAAATCCTCCCATACTTTTCCATAGAACATCCTTTCACTCACCAAACCCTCCCTTCGCACCATGAACATTGCGCCGAGGCCGAAGGCAAAAAGACACCCAAATATGCACACATACATGCACACAATTACACACACATTCATAGGAATTCGACCATCCGCACAGGGAGAGTGCACTCGCCTGGGCTTTTTTGATTTTTTGATAAATGAAAATGAATGATGGAAGACCAACCTCTGAGAAATGAGTGCGGCCATTCTGCACCCATTTCATCTGCTTCCTGCACCAAACACAGTACTCTGGGAAGACACATCCTACAGGCGCTGTCTTCCCCTGTCATATTCACATGGAATGTGACAGCACTTGGTACATCAAAGCATTCCAAGAAGGGGGAAGGCACATCTTCCTCCAGCCATGAGCAGCCTAAATAAAATATCAAAGGCTTCATTGATCTGCATTCCTTTGTACTCCAGCTGGTAGCAGTGCAAACTTATGAGAGATAACTGAGGCAAGTCTGCTGAGTGGGCTTTGTTGCCAGAGAGATAACAGGAAGGCGGGACTAACACCCCTTTGGTGTGCAATGTGTCAACTTAAAGCTAGTTCCCACCACTCTGAATGAAAGGCAGTGAAATGCATATCTGGGTCCACTATTTACTGTAGGCAAACCCCTGCAGAGCAGACCCCTTTCAGAGGAGAGAAGTATGTGGTTTGGGGGAGATAGGAAGTCTGCACCCAGAACATACTTCAAGGGAATGCCTGTGCTTTAATCAAGAGTCACAGAGGGCTCAGTTAACCAGAGAGACACTTTGATCTCCAGCAAACAGGAAGATGGGTGGGACTTAGGTATATGTTGTCACCCCCTTGTCTGTTCTGTCACAGAGCAAACTGGTCCTGACCTCATGCATAACAGAATATTGTTGGTGAGGACCCAGGAATGGTTCATTAAGGAAGGCTTAGCCAACACAAATCACTGGGGCCCATTTGACTTTAAAAGAGGGCTGAACCCCTCACTTAGCAGATCATCTGAAGACTTTGCAAGGAGTAACAAGGAGGACTCATTTGGACCCGAGCTGAAGTTAGTCTACCTTACATCTTTCGCCAGTGAAGGAAGGGAATTGTACTTTTTAACCGACAATAAAGGTCTGCAAGGACCAAAAGTTCTAAAAAATGCTACTGCCAAAGGTTCGAACACCAAAAGTACGAACCTTTGGTTGTAGCGTTGCAGGTAATTTTAAAAATACTGCGGGGGTTCTGGGGGTGTCCCCCTTAACACCCCGCTCACTATACTGTGTGGTAAAGGGAGCAGGGTGTTGTGGGGGGAAGCCCTGCAGCCCCCATAGTATGTACATTTGTTCGCATGAGAAAGGTGCAAACATTTGGTAGTTCGCACCTTTCTCGTGCGAACGTTACGACCACGGCAAAATCAGCTGTGGTCGGATCACTTAGATCCGAAGGAAGCCAGGTGTTCCAAGAGGGAAGCAAGATCCCTCCCCTACACATCTCCCAGGGAACAGAGGGAATACCAGACTCAGAGGACCCGCCCAGCAGCTCTAGAACCGGTAACCATCCAGCACACAGCGTCCCCTGCTAGGTTCTGACAGCAAGCTTCTTAGATGGGAAGTGCCGGAGAGTCAGCCTCCTAACACCCTCTTGAGCTTTAGCCTGTCTGCCTTGAAAGGACACGAGCCCCGCGAAGAAGATAGGAGGGGTGCCACACAAGCATCATCTAGCGTCCATCTTTTTAAGGACAATGTCGAGACAGTCCATTCCTCGAACCGTGTCCAGCTGCACTACTAACTGTTGTCACGCCACAGTCACCAGAGCCATCCGAGACGCCTCGACCAGCATTCCAGATCCGCCAACCAGCACAGAGACAATGATTCTTGGCCCAAGCCACCACGCCCGACAGCCTGCAAACGTCCTTCCAGCCTTGCTTGCCAAACTGCCTGCCGCCTGGCACGCGCAGCTGTCTCCCACCAATAACTCTGTCCCACGGGCTGCCAAGTGTCCTGGAACTGCCTCGACGCTGTCGAGCACCAAGAACTTCTTCAGCACCAGGTACATTGTGGTTCTGCCCCCCTGGTTCTTCTCTGAAGGCCCCTAGTTACAGTTACGACCCTTTGCCCTTTTGGTGTTGAAACCAAATAACCTTGAACAGTTAGACTGATTGCTTTACCAACTACCCTCCTGTCAGTATTCAGAGTGCATCCCTCTCCTTTGTGAAACTGTCTGTCCTCTGTGTTCCTTTACAGTGTGGGTTGTAATTGTAGTGTGCTAGAATTGTCTTTGTAGTAATAATAAAGTAGATATTTTTATACAACCTTGACTGGACAGTCCCTTTTATCATTGGGTAATAATTGTATTTTCACGGTGTTTCAACTAACCAAAGATCCACGACCTTGCGGAGATAAACCTGCCATTCTGTCCATGTTACCAAATTTGGACAAGGAGGTCTTATAATTCACTTGTATTCCAATCTGTTCGGATCCCTTCTGGTGTTCTAGAGGTGTGAGGTTAAGTGATGATTTAGAAACCGATATTCATACCTGGACCACTGGTTCCCCCGGAAGTTGATTCGTCACATTGGTGCAAGCGGTCGGATCATTTGGAGCCATGCGCACAGCTTAGTTACCCAACTATGAAAGTACTGTTGCAGACAACATTTAGTCACTCCTAGGTAATATTAATAGTCATTGAGCTTGAAATACATACTATAAAAGGCATGACCAAGCATGTCCTGCACGTCTTATGTCAAGAGAGGGGATTTCCCCACAGCACTAAGTTTAATAAACCTGAGTTGGTGACCAGCCTCCAAGCTTGGGTAGAAGTGAGTGCGGTTGGGGAGAAGAGCCCAGGGGACTGGCTAGGCCCCGGGTACCCAAAATGGACAAGAACTTACAGAGGGGGTAAATGACGAGGATGACCGCATGAGCAGTGTTTCTCGCCAATAATCCCGCCGGGGAGGCGAGTGTGGTTTCTCAACACTCGAGAGTGTCAGTGAGGACAGGGGCTACTGCGGAATCCCACAGGTCCCAGGCCTCAGCACAGTCTCTAAGGGACCCAGTAATTGTTCCATCTGTTAATGAGGTAGTGGCTAGTAAGCTCGTGCTCAAGGAGAGGAGACTAGCGCTAGAAGAACAGAAACAGCGGGACAAGGTCGCCATTGAGCGGGACAGTGCAGCCATAGAGCTGCGCTTGAAGAGACGAAAGAGGCCAACAGATCTGAAGGCAGCAGTAGTGGCTCAAACCAGAGTGCCGGGATAAGCCCCAACGGCACATCCCCAAAGATTTAGTACAGGCTTATTAAGTAGGGAAGGATATTTTCGACTGGTTTGAAATGCTCAAGCTCCCATTCCAGATGCAGGATCTGGATGAGGTACTGTGGGGTGCAGCCCTGATGAGTCGCTTGCTGACACCAGGGACTGATGCAATTCTTCCATTAACTCCTGAGGAAAGGCCCGTTTATGAGAGCATTAAGGCAGCTCTCCTCAGGAAGTTCTGTAAAATCCCAGAACTGTATCTAAAGTTCTTCAGAGAGCCCGTAAAGAAAAGTGGGATGACATTTGAAGCGTTCACACACTTGTTGAAATATCTGAGCAGGTGGGTGACTGGTAACAAAGTTGACACATTTAAAGGGATTTACAATTTGATTGTGTGTGAGCATGTGTTGAAAAATTGTGAGGTGGACAAGACTATCACAGATCCTAGGGAGCTTACAAAGGCTGCCGACAGGTTTGTGAGTGCTCGAGTCCAGAGAGCACTCCCAAACCAGAAGAGAAATCGGCAGACAAAAAAGTAAACAAGAATGGGAAGGACAAAGGACAAAGGTCCAACCCAATTCTCTTCAAAGTCAGGTCCCCAAAAGAGCGAAGGGAAACCCCCAAACTCTAGTTCAGCCGTGCACACCAAAAAGAAGAACGTGGGCACCCCTAAAACTGAGTCACCTGCGTTATCACCACCCAAATGTTGTTTCATTTGTAAGGAGCTGGGCCATAGGAAAGGGGATCCTTCTTGCAAGGGCTTACTCAAGCAAGCCATAGTGAATGTTGGACTCATGGAGGAGGCCATCATTAGTGTGGGCCTCTCAGAGAAGGATTTCCTACTAGGCCAGGGAGTGTCCGAATGTGGATTGGTTACACTGAGCGGGAATGGTACCGTATCTCCAGAAGAGACCCCAGTTCCCAATAATATTCAACTTTATATAGAGCATGTGTACATAAATGGACACTAAACTCCTGCGGTTCGAAGCACCACGGCTAGCGTCACCTCTGCCACCCGGCAGTGGGTACAGCCAGGCCAGTGTATTGATGGGAGTGAGTTGTGCATAAGTGGATTTGATGGTAAAAGTAAGTGCCCCTTGGCGATAGTAGAGTTCAACTAGCAAGGTGTAATGACCCAGTGCTATGTAGCGGTGAAAGCCTGCATCCCTGTCCGATGTCTGTTGGGTAATGATCTTCCTGATCCTGAAATAGTTGCAGCGGCTCCAGAGGGCTTGTCAGAAGGACTGGTGTGGCCGGTAGCCCCTAGTCCAGTTCCACAGACTACTGAGTCGCCTACTCTTGCATGAGAGGGGCTAGTAGCCACGGAGGACCCTAGTTTGGTAGCATGGGACCCCGTGACTTCAGAGTTGCCTGGAGCACCGCAGGAACTTAAGGTAGAGGACCAGGTGGGCGCAGATCTGAAGGGTCTGCCCAAGCTGGATGAGTTTGTATCAGCTGGGGGCAAAGATCAGACTGACTTCTATACAGCCCAGAAAGAGTGTCCCACTCTGGCAGGTCTGTGGAAGCACAGCCTATTAGTTATATCAAGGGCCTGCCTGGCACATCCTGTAATATTATTGTCTGCTTTCAGCACAATGGAATGGATTTGTAATGCACTAACGACAAAACCAAACGAAATGGACATTATGACACAGCCATGATCCCAACCCTGCCAAAATAACCTCTGAGAAAACATCTAGGTATCTGAACTGAACTGAATAGTTATTTTTAGACATCACCTGACATGTTGTTTTTATAGGCATATATTATAGGGCAGCAATAGCCGTCCTGTAGTTAAGGTGAGTCGGACTCCTATGGGAACCCTTCACAGTTCTATCGTTAATAACTGTTTATTCGAGTAACGGATTTGACTGAAATTCCGAAATTGATTAAGGACTCACACGCACCACTGCCCCCCTCCTCCCTGTGCACAGTTTCATAAAGATTTGTTAAAAAATGTAAAAAATATTAAGAAGACGAAACATGTTTTTTCCAAACATACGGCATACTTACCATTCATTTTCCCACAGACAAATAAGGTCCATTTTTGCTGAAACTGCTGGATGGATTTGGAGCAGGTCCAAAACAAATTGGGCACAAAGTGTTGACTCGCAATCCATCCATGGTTTGCGGTTATTCAGTCCAGTAGTTATTTAAATAGTTGACGAAGAAGGGAGTGCCCCTTCTCAAAAATGGATAGCTATATCTCAGGGATTTACCCGAAACCATTTTTTTTTTAGAAATGAAACGACCGCCATCTTGTTTTTCTCTCAATGCGAGAGATAACGGCAGCTATAGCTGAGGATATGGGAAAATGAAACGTTGGAAAGAAGCTATATGCAGGTCACAAAACATGCAGATGCCATCAGGCTAGAAGTGGGGAGGTGGCTAGAGGGCAACAAGTGAAATTTGGGAGATGGAGGGGGTATAGAGACTGGGTTGGCAACACAATGCTTTTTGTAGCTTCGAATAGCCGACATCTCAAAGCAAACTGTGTTGTCGGGGGAAAGGGCAACAGCAGAGGAGGTTTCTGTGCTGCTTAAATATGGTTAGTTGGGGTTGTGAAATGTATCACAACAGTCACCAAGAGACCAGCCATAAAACAAGGGGCTTGGAGTACGATGCTTAACCAAAGTGCGTGGTCCATGGCAAATAGTTGAATCTCACTGCGTATTGCCTAAAACATTGTGAGTTCTCAAAGCCTGCAATCCGAAGGCCATGGGTAGTGGTCTGGTAGGATTTTAAAATGGACAGTGGGCACGGCCAAAGACTGTGCCCACTGACCATGGCCGAAGACCATGCTAGTGGTTTGGAAGAGTTGTAAAAATCTATGGAATAACAAACCCCTTGTAATTCACCTTAACTTCGCACCACCTGTTGCTTATGACCACAATGATGACATCACAGATCACATCACTGATGACATCACTAATTACATCACAGCAGTAACTGGCATTAAGCATGACCTTCAGCCATGGTCAGTGTGCATGGCCAAAAATATTTTAACACATGAATGGGTACTAGTCATAGTCTTCAGTGATGGACAGTGCTGAAAACCTTCACCCATGTGCACTGAATATTTTAAAACACTAACAGGCTACCAACCATAGATTCTGGCTATTACCAGTGATAGAGCTTTCAACTGTGTCCAATATATATTATATACACTGGTCAGGCACAGGCCATGGTCTTTAGCACAATACTGGCTAGTGGCCACAATGTTTGGATGTGGCCACTATATTCCTGACATATAAATGGGTCACTAGCCATGTCCACTGACCTTGAGCAGTTTGTACATCTTTTGGCCATGTCCACTGTATATTTATAAATAATAAAATGCAATAAGCAATGGCCTTCGGCCATGCCCATTGTGTATTATACAAAACTAACAAGCCACTAGGTATGGCCTTCGGCCATGCCCACTGTATAGTGTATACACTAACCAGCCACTAGCCATGGTCTTCAACACAATGCTAGCCAGTGGCCATAGCCTTCGGCTGTGCCAACTGAATATTCTAAAATATTAAGTGGGGACTAGCTATGGCCTTTAGCCATGGCCACTGACTACAGCTTTCAATGTTGCCCACTGTACATTTTAAAACAGTGATATGCTACTAGGCATGGCTTTTAACCATGCACATTGGTATTTTTTAACACTAACTGACCACTAGCTATGGCCTTTGGTGCCGGCCAGTTACCCCACACTTTGTCATGGCCAAGTCCATGGCCTAAATTGTTATTAAGGTAATACAAGTTTTCATGAGCTTACTTATAAATGATGTTATGTCTGATTCCATTATTGATGTAATCAATTATATACAATGTAATTAATGTTGTCACCAGTGATGTGATTTGTGATGTCATCATTGATGTGATCTGTTATGTCATCATTGCAGTCATAGGCTGTGCAAGCTAGGGCGCGAAGTTATGGTTGCTTTAGCTGAATTCCAGGGGTTTTGTTGTGTTAAGTTCTCACCTTAACGTCCTTGCAACTAAAGTTTTTTCCTTGAATTTCAAAGGTCTTGTTACAATTTATTGCTCACCTTAACATTCCTACAACTAAAGTTTTTTCACTCAACGTAAAAAGTGATTGAAAGCATTGAGGTGTGCCCACCCACCAAACAGTAAAATCCAGTCTGGCTAACTCACGTTACTTGTTTTACTCAACATCACAAAGCCGCCAACTTGATAGTTCTTGGGGGGTTGAACCCAATGACCAATCTAGGCAGCCAAAACAAATGTCCACTCCACATGTGTATCTATAAATAGATTTATGAATCTAGCTATCTATATATACACATACGGATTTGATGAAGAGATATTATGGTTAGGTTTACCTTAAAAGCAACTTTAAAATTCAGTGGAAAAAAAAACCTTTATTGAACCACAAAACAACTAGTTTTGTCAAGTTGCCCGTTACATGTCTCTTAAAGCAATCACAAATCAGCAAAGCAACAATAGCTCAGCCCTCACCAAGCCCTGATCATAATGATTCTTATTTTCTTCACTGATGTACAAAATTGGCTCTTCAAAATCATCTGTGCAGTTAATGTCATCCTTGTTCTGTGTAGGCCCTTAAATCTAATTAAATGTGACCCTAACCAATTTGGAGAACCAAATGTCCCCTTTTTTTGTACTTCTTGCCCTGTATGATCTGCATGTGAGGGTATGTAATTTATGTTGGCATATGTTGCATCAGGAGAAGCCCAATGGCAGTGACTTTGTGAACCATAGCAAAACAAAAGAGGTGATGGCTGGAAGGTTTCAAATTAATTGTAACCTCTGGCATAGCTCTGACATTCTTGGTCCCGTTGTTTGTTTAAGAGCGCACAAGCAACCCCAGGCAAAGGGGGGCAGACTAGCCACACCTGTTTAGTCACATCCCTTCTGCACAAGACTATAAGCAACCCAAGACATGTTGCAGCCTCCTTGCCTTGGGTGTCCTCAGTGAGGTGCAGCTTGTGTGTCTAGGCTCAGGACCCACGTCTGGGCATATCCATCCCATTCAGAGTGACTATAGAAAAACTGATGGCTGGAAGGTTTAGAATGAATCTTAATCTCTGGCATAGCTTGAAGCAATGCTACAGACCATTGTTCTTCAGCCTGCTAAGCCATTAAAGAAAGGGCAAAGACCATATCCAAATCAGGCTTGGTCCTACCCAAAAGGAGCTTTAAACTGGACTGCTCGGTCATAGCCCTTCTGTTAGAGAACACAATCAACCTCAGACATGCTTCAACCTCATTGGGCATCATCAGTGAGGTGCAGCTTGAGTCCCTAAGCCCGGCAGGCTCAAGACACATATCTGGGTAGACTCATCCGACTCGGGCTGACTAAAGCAAAACGAAAGAGGTGATGGCTGGAAGGTTTAGAATTAATCGCAACCTCTGGCATAACTTTGGGCAACCCCCCAAACCCTTGTTCTACAGCCTGCCAAGCCATTACACATAAGGAAAGATCACATGCAAGTCAGGCTTGGTGCCACCCCAAAAGGGGCTGTCCAGTCCAAACTGCTTGGTCAGATCCTTAGGAACGATGACTGGCAAATCAGTGAGTCTTTGCTTTTTGTGCTGCAAACATAATATCCCTTTAAGAAATATTTTTCACTGACGTTTTATCTATTTCTAATGATATGCACAATCATACCTACATTACCGACTAGAAATGGCCTGCTGGCCAAACCAAAAGCACAGATGTGGCAAATGGGCATGGAATTAATCAATGTCCAATGGCCACTTTGCCCTGGACTTGTCCTGTGGTCATGTCCAGGCTTGCACGAGCCACCCGATGTACCCAGTAGGCATGCCTACAGGGCACTTTCCACACTGCATGTGCTTTGGCCATTTCCTAGACACCCAAGCCACCTGATGGGACCACTTTATATGACCTATAGCCATGCTCAATAGCCACGTTGCTAAGGGATTGGCCTTCAGCCATTCCCCAGGCACCCATGAGCCACTATATAGGCTCACTGAGCCCGTCCTGTAGCCATGCCCAATTCTTAGTTTGCACAACTCACGGCCTTAAGCTATGACCTCAGCACCAAAGAGCATCCTGATGTACCCATTGGTATATGGCCACTTTTCCCAGGGCATGGCCTTCGGCATGCCCTGGGTAACCTCCATCCCCAACACTTCAGTCACCACCCGAATTAGCCACTGGGTATAGCTTGCAACCATGTCCAGTAGTCCTGTTGCCTGCAGAATGTCTCACATCCGTGAACCCCCTGAGCCACATGATGTGACTATTGGGCATGGACTGTGGGCCATGCCTTGCCTAGTGTTCACTGAACCCCAGTCATGGACTTCAGCAAATCCACACACCCACCACCCTCCCATCAGCCCTTGTCTGGTCCACAGGGGATCACTAGACATGCTAACCCAGTCCATTAGTCTGAGCCTTGTTGTGGGTCTGAGCAGGGCTCGGGTGAGTCGGAGTAACCTGCTCGTGCATATGGATCCACACTGGCCCTATGCCTATTGGCTTGCATAACAACCCTTTAGTTAAGGTTACATGAAACTTCACAAAGGAAAATTAGAAAATGTTTGCCTTTGTAGGTTTTGGCCTCGTCCAAGTAAGTTCACCAGATTCGTCAAACAAGCGGGATAACGTGACCTATTCTTCCCTGAATAGGTATCTGCGCAGAAGAATAACAATTTCTATATTACACCTTCTTACTTCAAAATTACTCTTTTCGCGAATATCTAAACAATATTTATTACAGTAATTACACAACATGTCTACCTGTATGTTCTCATACATTACTTTTTCTAATTCTATCATAGTTCTCATGTAACAGAGGAGATTTATGAAAAAACGGCAATTGAAAAATATCGATAAAATATATCTGTGACTTTGGAAAATAGATTACGAGATATTTGAGAGGAAACCTTATAAAGCCTACTTAGTCTAATAAACCACTGAAATCTATGCAAACTGGTCAGGGGAGATCTGGAAAAGAAACGGAATCGGATAAAAAACGTTCAGTCTAACACTAACTATTTTCAAATAGAAGGGGTTATCAAGTGAAGATCAAATATGAAAAATCGTGATCGTACTCTGACAGAATAGCTAAAGCCATTCACCCGCAGAGGGAGGTTTTCAAAATAAGCTTAGAATGTCTTAAGCCTTCTGCCCTCACAACTATCATCACCATCACAATCCTCATGTAACTACCTAGCTCTTTGATTAAAACAAGCTAACCAACTCCTTGCCCACTAAGGAAGCTCTTTTGCCTACCCTTGCATATGTACAGGCCTCTTCTTTCCTTCCTCCCTCTCTCTTGGAAGGAACTTATCACGCCAGTTGCTGGAGGTGCACTCGCCGGATCATCAGCCGATTCGTGCCCTGCATTTGTCTTCAGAGATCTTCTTCAACTCCCGTTTGCAGCCGAAGTGGTAGAGTCACCATTAATTCTTCTTTCTATTCTGGGTATCTTTCCCTTGAATTTCAGGAAGACTATTGTAAGCCTCTAATAAAACAGTGGGTCCAGGTCCTACAAACTTCAATATTTTCAAAGCAATATCCGGCTGTAGAATTGTATGCCACACTGCTATGGCATATGGCCAGCTCAGGTGATTTATGGAAGAACACCAGTTGCTAGACTCTACAGAAACAGGCGCCCAGACGAAATCCAGCACAGACCCAGGACTGCTGATGAAGGTAGTGTGGCTGCTTTCATCGTCCCTACCCTTTCGGCTGCTTTTGAGTTGGCTGATCACAGGATATTTATATTGCGTTGTTGACCTACCTTTAAGAGAACGAGCACTTGAATGGATCATAAGCACTGTTCACAACAGATTATCATTCAGCCATACATATCAAATCCTAAAGAATGCTTTTTGGTATTACTCAGGGCTTCTCACTTTATCCTCTATTGCTTAACCTCTACCTCTTGCCCACCCCTCTATCTGAAAATGCCTCAACTTACCCAGCCACAGTATCCAGTCAATGCACAACTAATCTTGAGAATGACAAACATCGCAGAATGTATTCTACAAATCGACCATCGCATGTCAATTTATCAGCTTCTGCTAAACCTTCTTTACACATCTCTTTTCATGCTGTAAATTGCCTCTCCCTCTTTCTCCTTTCTCCCAGGTTTAGGATGTAGGCATCTTTAGGGATTCAAACTGACCTCAGGAGGCGCAGATCACAGGTGCTGCCTGACAAGTTTGGTGCACTTTAAAATGCTCACAATTCTTTCCCATTCCTTGTGTTCCCACAAACATATACAGCCATAGTATCAAGATTGGAATATGCAAACATGTACCTGAGCTCACCATCTTATTTAATAGCAAGCCTGCAAAGAGTGCAAAATGTAGCCACACCGTTTACTGAGATCGGGACGCAGAGAACCCATATCACCAGCACCCCTGGCCTTAACTTTTCTTCCAGTCACGTGTAGAACAGCCTCCAAGGTGCTCTGGATCACCTTCAAGGCTATTCATGGGACTGGGACATTCTTTCAAATCTAAAGTAAAATGACTCCAGCAGACTGAGATGGCTGTCAGCTAGCGCTGGTGCGGCTTCTCATCCTTCTTTTGCATGGCACCTCAAATCTGAAACCCTTTACCGTCGAGCGACAATACTCAATTATGCTCTTTCAAAACAGCCATTGAAACCCTCGTTAATATTTGCTCTTTAATGGTATATAATTCTAGAATTTCTACTAACGGTACGTTTGCATTACCATGGTTAGCAAATTGTTGGTATGGGATTCTCTATGGATATATTAACCTGTTTTTCTAGATTACAACTGTTTGGCATACACTTTTTGCAAATCAAATATAAAACATCAATTATTAAACACCACAAATGCATTTCACAAGAATATTCAATCGGATTAAAGACAGTCTTGGGTTGGAAATGGTCTAAATCATACCCAGTTGTATCACATAATTGGCTAAATTCATACCAGAGGCCACTGTGATTGGGGCACAATGATGTTGCGATGGTGTTAATGCACTGTATACCTTGGAATTCTGGGCCAAGAGGTGTCACCTAAAGGCCTATTCCCCAAAGGGACAGCATTTGCTCCCGAGAGCGTGATCCACTGCAGCATTTTGTCACAGGGCACGGAACTAAGCGCTCTTAGACTGTTTGCCCGTGGATGACATCTCCCATTGAAATTCAGTAAACCCTCAGCTAAACCGAAATCTTTGAAGTCATTTCTAATAGAGTCATGTATATTTCCTCCGTGCCGATGAATCCTGGTGCTGCGTAAGATTTTCTCCCGAGTTATAAATAGACAATCCCTCACCACCCGGATCCAGTGAATGGATTTATTTAGGAGTGCTTCACCGGATTCATAATACGTTGGAGCCAATTTGGGGACTTTGTGAAGATATAATGACCTCATTGCCCAGGGCACTATTGCCTACTGTTTTTAGCAAATGACGTAAAAGGGGCACGGCCCAGCCTACTTGTTGATTTGTCAGATGTAATATTTTTCCTAGGTATCCTATCTACCTTGGGCCAAGACTCTGCAACAACGGGGGGAGGGGCAAGGCAGTGGATGTCCCTACTGTGATCCCAACCATTTGACAGTGTCTCATCACCCACTAATACAGCTGTGGGGTGTATACTTGCTTCAGTTCTATTAGTGGGACCCCTTCCAACCTTTGTGGCACTGGTGTTGTTGGAGCTTATGTCAGGCAAGGCTAAGCCAGCTTCCACCATTTTGTCTGGATCCCTCTTTTCGTCCCTTTGGTCGTTTAATAGCCTCCCATTGCTCAAACCCCGTGCAGCCACTTCAATCAAAGATAAAACAAAATGTTTAAGTACCAACTTTTCTGCCAAGACAATACTACATTGGCAAGCACTGGTCACTGTATTAAGCTACTGTACCTGCTTTATTTTGCTTATGTATCTCTTACAACAATGTAATGCGCCCTGTTACCTCAGGATCTGGTGCGCTATATAAATAAATAAACAAACAAACAAACAGACTGTTTAATCCAGACCCCATCAAGCTGGATTAATATAGAGTTTGCTGCTTCCTTGCGGGGTGGGTGAAAGACCAGGTGGTCCATTGTCTAGCAGAGTATCACTGGATACCCCCAGTGGTGCAGCCTGCGTCCCCCTTTCCACGTTTCCCCCAGTTTCGGTCTCAGGAGTATCTCTGCCCAACAATAGCCCATTAAAAGACCCCTGTGGGCAGATAGATCGCTTGACTAACATTATAGGGCTTGGGGGCTCATCAGGTATGGCCATCTTGGGTTGCATTATACTTCCTCCCCTGCAGGGTACAACATTTCCAATGGAAATCAAATTACGGTGACACTCTGGCCACCACTGACTAGGGGACAAGACAACAGGAGCTGCAGTAGTCATTGCATGGATAGTAGGGGTAAATGTCCCAAGTTCGTGGCAAATGACCCCCCCCCTGTAACCATCCTAGGGGGAGCTTCAGCAGTAATTGACTGCAGCACGGATCCCAGGTGCCTTCATTGAATGGACGCAAACATGTAGCGTTGTCTATTTTGGTCTGGGTATCAGTGTGATGTGCGACAGTCCCCGCCGCCCCCCAGGGATCCATGCTAACTAGAGTACCAAACGATGCCAGGAATTGGTTAATTTCACTTATGAGAGAGTAAGCTTCTCCCGAGGGCCTTATGGGGTTCGCTGGTTAGATCTCTGTAGCACATGCTGTGGGCAGTATGTCTGCTGCTGGGATTTCCCTCTTTACTGTCAATATTTCCCCTTGGTGAAAGGAGATGGGTAGAGGCACAGAATTCACTGACATATCGTGGATATCAAGGATTGACATGGCCAGTGAGGTCGCTAAATGCTCTTTTTGAGATCAATTCTGTGCTACACGCGTGCTTTGCCATGTCAGCTGAGTCAGTTATATGTCTAAATTAGCAATCGCGTAAACTCTCAACTGGTCCTCTGGTCGGGTGGGCTGCTATTTTAGCTTGGCCTATGCCCCGGACCTCTGTCTTATGTCTCCCTTGAACCCTCTCCACAGGCCATCAAAGCCTGCACTGGAGTCTCCTGTTGAACTTCCGTCAGGTGGCGGGTTCCGGCAGATGTTGTGTCTGTTGTGTCTGTCCACAGGACACAAACGCCCTGCAGGCACAAACACCCACAACCCTTTGCCTTGTGGGGGTTGTCAGCAGCTTTTGTCCAGGAGGGAACGGGGCTCCACACCAGCAGCGGCGGCAGCAAAAACAGACTGAGCAGGGGAACACACTGCAGGCGCAAACACCTGCGCCCTTTCCCACCGCAGACTTGTATTGTATTATCGTCATCATTTATTATAGCACAATTTTCCCATTTGTATGGCCTCAATGCGCTTTGTGGTTGGAACGCCCTCTGCGACTGAAGTCCAGGTATGGGAAAGTTCTAAGAGGAGGCTTAATATGCATGTGTGCATTTGGCCAAGATTAGGATTTAGGAGGACCGGCTAGGCTCCAGTAACCAACCTAAGATGTCAGGTACGTGGACGGATGCTGCGGGAGGTCACAACAGAGCACTTGTGCACGAGACGCGATGTGTATACAGCTCTATCTGAACTTTGTCATAGGTTGTCGCTGTATTATAATGGCAGAGGTGTTGTGGCAAGTTGGGTGTTTTAGTATGAAACCGTTATGTGACCAGCTAGATCGAATTTTACATAGTTGTAGCTGCATTCTAGAGTGCGTGGATGGATAGCCATGCCTGCGATTAATGTCCACCAAAGTGGTGCGTTTACACATACCTTAAACTCAGATTGAGATTATCTTCGATGTTGCTGTGTCATCTGATCTTCTGTGAGGAAGAAAAAGCAAACTAGCCTCGTAGACGTTTTTAGGTAGTATGGATAGCCTACCCTATTAGTCTACCAAATGTAATAGACTGGGTGGCGTAGAACATCTTGTAGGAGGGACAGACAGTCTACCAAGGAAACTAGGCTAATGGGATTCTCTTAGTGAAATAGACGGGTTACCTTTATAGTCTGACTACATTTCAGCCATGTTCTACAAACGCTAACTAAAGCAGTCTAATACGCACTTTGTCAAGGATACCTGCTTGTAGCCAGTGTGTGATAAAATGGCTAAATTCAGCAGTTATAAGTGAAATGGAGGGTTTCCAACATATATCTTCGAGCATCCTGTGCAGGCTAAACAAGATAGGCGTAAATGCTCTAATGGTACCACATGTGTTAACCTGAATGTTCTTTCTTCCAGATGCAATGCTAGGCTACCTGCATATCTAGGTATAGCCCCCATGGCTGTCCCCACAGGTATTGTAAGCTGGGTAATATCAATTTATCAGGTCGGGTTCCAAGGCCCTGGAGCAGTGGCAAGCTATACTGATGCATCTGTAAGCACAGAAAGGGCAATCCTAATAATCTTGTAACACAAACCCCCCCCCCAACACCAACATAGGGGCAACACATTTCCTACACCCAATCAATCCAAGAGCAACACCTTTCCCACCTCCAATAACCATCCAAGTGCAACATATTTCCTAACCCCATAATTCCATCTATGTGCAACACATTTCCTACCCCCTCAGTCCATCCAAGTGCAACACATTACCCACCCCAAACTCCATCAAAGTTTGGTACACAGATAATTCCCAAGTCATCTAGCTGACCGTCTTATAGAGTGTAAGGAATGATAATAATGATGTGTTATTTATATAGCGCCTTAATCCAAAACGCTTCACATAGCACATATTTACATACAATATCACCCAACTGAAATTGGTACTCATTTATCGACCTCGGAAGGATGAAAGGCTGAGTTGGCCTTGCCAGGATTCGAACCTGCGACCTGCAGATCACGCTCAGATCGCAGCAGCGAGCGCTCAACCCGCAGAGCTATCTTACCGGCTCTAAGGAAAGAGCAGGGGAGAAATGCACCTAGATTCAAAGTACACAGTAGTGGGCAAACGCACGCCGACTCAAAGTACACGTATATGGCAAGATACACAGCAGTAGAGAGGAAATGTACCTAGATTGAAGAAACACAGCAGAGGGGTAAGTGTGCCTTGAATGTAAAGCTACATAGATTCAACAGTATAATAAAGAATACTTACCTACAACTTGAGCAGTGCAATGAAAACCAATTGCACACTAGGCTAGATGCAGGTATGCATAAGGTAGTAAATAGCTTAACGTTGTGTAATTCTGCGATGTACTAGTAGCAGGAAATGCTGGTCATAGGATTATATTCATGGAATAAATATTTCCAGTTCACTATGTTCAAGGTTTTTTTTAAAACATTTTTCTGGCTCTTGCACTCTGAGATTCAAGTTACTGAAATAAATTTACATCTGACAGGATTATAAACCAAAGTATATAACAAAATCTCACTATGGTAAGATGAATTAATGGCTGAGTTATCAGGCTAAAACATTTATTTAATTATTAGGGAATCTAAGGGGGTCATTACGATCTTGCGGTAAGGGGTTAACGGCACCGGTAATGGTGTCGAAGCCGTCAACCCCTTACCGCCCCATTACGAGGCTGGTCGCGGGACCCGCAACGGGTGCCTGGTAAAACCAGGTGCCCTTAGCGGGTCCCGCTAGCTGACCAGGGCGCTAACAACGGGCCCATTATTAACGGGCCCGTTGTTAGCTCCCTCCCCATTTCATTGAGCCCTATGGGGGCTCGAATGGGAATGGGGATGTACCGGGTCCGGGTTCCTTGAATGAGGAATTACCTGGTCCTCCAAGGTTGGAATGGCCCGGTAATTCCTCATTCAAGGAACCCAGACCCAGAACCCGGTAAGGGGGTAACCAATGCCGCAAATTGCAGCATGGTTACCTCCAAGGTCGTAATGACCCCCTAAGAGTCAGAGCTAGGCATCCCAGTTACCTTTCTCAGTTTGGAGAATTGGATATTCAATGGTCAATTTGTGTTTCCTAATACTAAATACAGAGGGCTGGTTCTCCAACAGCATACTTCTGGATCTTGATATGGGAAGTGAATTTTCATAACGACTAAACCATGGCAAAAGTAGTTATATGTCATAATCCTGACTGTTGAAGTCTGCGCTGAAAAAAGGCTGCTTTTTAGGTGGATTTTGTGCTGCCTTCAACAGGAAGGATTCTGATATTTTTTGGGGATTTGTCCCAAACCCCTGGGAGCTGCCCCTTCAAATCCTCCCATACTTTTCTATCTGGGGTATTTCTATTTTTGGGGATTTGCCCCAAACCCCATGCGAGCTGCCCCTTCAAATCCTCCCATACTTTTCCATAGAACATCCTTTCACTCACCAAACCCTCCCTTCGCACCATGAACATTGCGCCGAGGCCGAAGGCAAAAAGACACCCAAATATGCACACATACATGCACACAATTACACACACATTCATAGGAATTCGACCATCCGCACAGGGAGAGTGCACTCGCCTGGGCTTTTTTGATTTTTTGATAAATGAAAATGAATGATGGAAGACCAACCTCTGAGAAATGAGTGCGGCCATTCTGCACCCATTTCATCTGCTTCCTGCACCAAACACAGTACTCTGGGAAGACACATCCTACAGGCGCTGTCTTCCCCTGTCATATTCACATGGAATGTGACAGCACTTGGTACATCAAAGCATTCCAAGAAGGGGGAAGGCACATCTTCCTCCAGCCATGAGCAGCCTAAATAAAATATCAAAGGCTTCATTGATCTGCATTCCTTTGTACTCCAGCTGGTAGCAGTGCAAACTTATGAGAGATAACTGAGGCAAGTCTGCTGAGTGGGCTTTGTTGCCAGAGAGATAACAGGAAGGCGGGACTAACACCCCTTTGGTGTGCAATGTGTCAACTTAAAGCTAGTTCCCACCACTCTGAATGAAAGGCAGTGAAATGCATATCTGGGTCCACTATTTACTGTAGGCAAACCCCTGCAGAGCAGACCCCTTTCAGAGGAGAGAAGTATGTGGTTTGGGGGAGATAGGAAGTCTGCACCCAGAACATACTTCAAGGGAATGCCTGTGCTTTAATCAAGAGTCACAGAGGGCTCAGTTAACCAGAGAGACACTTTGATCTCCAGCAAACAGGAAGATGGGTGGGACTTAGGTATATGTTGTCACCCCCTTGTCTGTTCTGTCACAGAGCAAACTGGTCCTGACCTCATGCATAACAGAATATTGTTGGTGAGGACCCAGGATTGGTTCATTAAGGAAGGCTTAGCCAACACAAATCACTGGGGCCCATTTGACTTTAAAAGAGGGCTGAACCCCTCACTTAGCAGATCATCTGAAGACTTTGCAAGGAGTAACAAGGAGGACTCATTTGGACCCGAGCTGAAGTTAGTCTACCTTACATCTTTCGCCAGTGAAGGAAGGGAATTGTACTTTTTAACCGACAATAAAGGTCTGCAAGGACCAAAAGTTCTAAAAAATGCTACTGCCAAAGGTTCGAACACCAAAAGTACGAACCTTTGGTTGTAGCGTTGCAGGTAATTTTAAAAATACTGCGGGGGTTCTGGGGGTGTCCCCCTTAACACCCCGCTCACTATACTGTGTGGTAAAGGGAGCAGGGTGTTGTGGGGGGAACCCCTGCAGCCCCCATAGTATGTACATTTGTTCGCATGAGAAAGGTGCAAACATTTGGTAGTTCGCACCTTTCTCGTGCGAACGTTACGACCACGGCAAAATCAGCTGTGGTCGGATCACTTAGATCCGAAGGAAGCCAGGTGTTCCAAGAGGGAAGCAAGATCCCTCCCCTACACATCTCCCAGGGAACAGAGGGAATACCAGACTCAGAGGACCCGCCCAGCAGCTCTAGAACCGGTAACCATCCAGCACACAGCGTCCCCTGCTAGGTTCTGACAGCAAGCTTCTTAGATGGGAAGTGCCGGAGAGTCAGCCTCCTAACACCCTCTTGAGCTTTAGCCTGTCTGCCTTGAAAGGACACGAGCCCCGCGAAGAAGATAGGAGGGGTGCCACACAAGCATCATCTAGCGTCCATCTTTTTAAGGACAATGTCGAGACAGTCCATTCCTCGAACCGTGTCCAGCTGCACTACTAACTGTTGTCACGCCACAGTCACCAGAGCCATCCGAGACGCCTCGACCAGCATTCCAGATCCGCCAACCAGCACAGAGACAATGATTCTTGGCCCAAGCCACCACGCCCGACAGCCTGCAAACGTCCTTCCAGCCTTGCTTGCCAAACTGCCTGCCGCCTGGCACGCGCAGCTGTCTCCCACCAATAACTCTGTCCCACGGGCTGCCAAGTGTCCTGGAACTGCCTCGACGCTGTCGAGCACCAAGAACTTCTTCAGCACCAGGTACATTGTGGTTCTGCCCCCCTGGTTCTTCTCTGAAGGCCCCTAGTTACAGTTACGACCCTTTGCCCTTTTGGTGTTGAAACCAAATAACCTTGAACAGTTAGACTGATTGCTTTACCAACTACCCTCCTGTCAGTATTCAGAGTGCATCCCTCTCCTTTGTGAAACTGTCTGTCCTCTGTGTTCCTTTACAGTGTGGGTTGTAATTGTAGTGTGCTAGAATTGTCTTTGTAGTAATAATAAAGTAGATATTTTTATACAACCTTGACTGGACAGTCCCTTTTATCATTGGGTAATAATTGTATTTTCACGGTGTTTCAACTAACCAAAGATCCACGACCTTGCGGAGATAAACCTGCCATTCTGTCCATGTTACCAAATTTGGACAAGGAGGTCTTATAATTCACTTGTATTCCAATCTGTTCGGATCCCTTCTGGTGTTCTAGAGGTGTGAGGTTAAGTGATGATTTAGAAACCGATATTCATACCTGGACCACTGGTTCCCCCGGAAGTTGATTCGTCACATTGGTGCAAGCGGTCGGATCATTTGGAGCCATGCGCACAGCTTAGTTACCCAACTATGAAAGTACTGTTGCAGACAACATTTAGTCACTCCTAGGTAATATTAATAGTCATTGAGCTTGAAATACATACTATAAAAGGCATGACCAAGCATGTCCTGCACGTCTTATGTCAAGAGAGGGGATTTCCCCACAGCACTAAGTTTAATAAACCTGAGTTGGTGACCAGCCTCCAAGCTTGGGTAGAAGTGAGTGCGGTTGGGGAGAAGAGCCCAGGGGACTGGCTAGGCCCCGGGTACCCAAAATGGACAAGAACTTACAGAGGGGGTAAATGACGAGGATGACCGCATGAGCAGTGTTTCTCGCCAATAATCCCGCCGGGGAGGCGAGTGTGGTTTCTCAACACTCGAGAGTGTCAGTGAGGACAGGGGCTACTGCGGAATCCCACAGGTCCCAGGCCTCAGCACAGTCTCTAAGGGACCCAGTAATTGTTCCATCTGTTAATGAGGTAGTGGCTAGTAAGCTCGTGCTCAAGGAGAGGAGACTAGCGCTAGAAGAACAGAAACAGCGGGACAAGGTCGCCATTGAGCGGGACAGTGCAGCCATAGAGCTGCGCTTGAAGAGACGAAAGAGGCCAACAGATCTGAAGGCAGCAGTAGTGGCTCAAACCAGAGTGCCGGGATAAGCCCCAACGGCACATCCCCAAAGATTTAGTACAGGCTTATTAAGTAGGGAAGGATATTTTCGACTGGTTTGAAATGCTCAAGCTCCCATTCCAGATGCAGGATCTGGATGAGGTACTGTGGGGTGCAGCCCTGATGAGTCGCTTGCTGACACCAGGGACTGATGCAATTCTTCCATTAACTCCTGAGGAAAGGCCCGTTTATGAGAGCATTAAGGCAGCTCTCCTCAGGAAGTTCTGTAAAATCCCAGAACTGTATCTAAAGTTCTTCAGAGAGCCCGTAAAGAAAAGTGGGATGACATTTGAAGCGTTCACACACTTGTTGAAATATCTGAGCAGGTGGGTGACTGGTAACAAAGTTGACACATTTAAAGGGATTTACAATTTGATTGTGTGTGAGCATGTGTTGAAAAATTGTGAGGTGGACAAGACTATCACAGATCCTAGGGAGCTTACAAAGGCTGCCGACAGGTTTGTGAGTGCTCGAGTCCAGAGAGCACTCCCAAACCAGAAGAGAAATCGGCAGACAAAAAAGTAAACAAGAATGGGAAGGACAAAGGACAAAGGTCCAACCCAATTCTCTTCAAAGTCAGGTCCCCAAAAGAGCGAAGGGAAACCCCCAAACTCTAGTTCAGCCGTGCACACCAAAAAGAAGAACGTGGGCACCCCTAAAACTGAGTCACCTGCGTTATCACCACCCAAATGTTGTTTCATTTGTAAGGAGCTGGGCCATAGGAAAGGGGATCCTTCTTGCAAGGGCTTACTCAAGCAAGCCATAGTGAATGTTGGACTCATGGAGGAGGCCATCATTAGTGTGGGCCTCTCAGAGAAGGATTTCCTACTAGGCCAGGGAGTGTCCGAATGTGGATTGGTTACACTGAGCGGGAATGGTACCGTATCTCCAGAAGAGACCCCAGTTCCCAATAATATTCAACTTTATATAGAGCATGTGTACATAAATGGACACTAAACTCCTGCGGTTCGAAGCACCACGGCTAGCGTCACCTCTGCCACCCGGCAGTGGGTACAGCCAGGCCAGTGTATTGATGGGAGTGAGTTGTGCATAAGTGGATTTGATGGTAAAAGTAAGTGCCCCTTGGCGATAGTAGAGTTCAACTAGCAAGGTGTAATGACCCAGTGCTATGTAGCGGTGAAAGCCTGCATCCCTGTCCGATGTCTGTTGGGTAATGATCTTCCTGATCCTGAAATAGTTGCAGCGGCTCCAGAGGGCTTGTCAGAAGGACTGGTGTGGCCGGTAGCCCCTAGTCCAGTTCCACAGACTACTGAGTCGCCTACTCTTGCATGAGAGGGGCTAGTAGCCACGGAGGACCCTAGTTTGGTAGCATGGGACCCCGTGACTTCAGAGTTGCCTGGAGCACCGCAGGAACTTAAGGTAGAGGACCAGGTGGGCGCAGATCTGAAGGGTCTGCCCAAGCTGGATGAGTTTGTATCAGCTGGGGGCAAAGATCAGACTGACTTCTATACAGCCCAGAAAGAGTGTCCCACTCTGGCAGGTCTGTGGAAGCACGCAGCGGAGCAGGCTAAGGGCCAGGCCCCTGGACTGTTCAAAGTGTACCGGGAGGATGTACTCCTGTACAGTGAGCCAAAGGATTCTGAGGGCGAGGATACCAGAAGGTTGGTGGTTCCCCAATGCCACAGAAAGTTCCTTTTGGATTTGGCTCACCAAATTGCTTTACCGGGTCACTTGGGAGTGACTAAGACATCATACTGGCTGTCTGCGCACTTTTACTGCCCACAGTTCGGCGTAAAGGTTAAGAAATGTGTCCGGTCCTGCTTGACTTGTCAAGCTTCTGGCAAGTCAGGTGGTGCCACAAAGGCCCCCTTAATTCCACTACCCCTGGTTGGGCGGCCTTTTGAGAGAATAGGCATGGATATTGTGGGTCCTTTGGATCCTCAACCAGCTCAGGGAACCGAAATATCTTGGTGGTGGTGGACCACGCCACGAGATACCCAGAGGCTGTCCCTCTGAAGAGCATCAAAGCCCCTGTGGTTTTCGAAGGCTCTGATTGGGATATTCACCCGTGTTGGATTCCCCAAGGAAGTTGTTTCTGACAGGGGATCAAACTTCATATCAGCATATATGAAGGCTATGTGGGAAGAGTGTGGAGTCACCTACTGGTTCTCTACCTCCTTTCATCCACAAACCAATGGGCTTGTTGAGCAGTTCAACAAGACCCTGAAAGGCATGATAGGTGGCTTGGAAGAGCACCTGAGGAGAAAATGGGATATTCTCCTGCCATGCCTTTTGTTCGCCTACAGGGAGGTGCCACAGACAGAGTAGGGTTTAGCCCCTTTGAGCTTCTGTTTGGACACCCTGTATGAGGTCCTCTGAGTCTAGTGAAGGAGGTATGGGAAAACAAACCCTCATCCCCGTCATAAGATGTGATGGACTATGTACTCGGCCTTCGGTCTAGAATGGCAAAGTACATGGAACAGTCAACAAAGAATCTAAAGGCCAGTCAGGAGCTTATGAAGCACTGGCATTCCCAAAAGACCACAGTAACAGTTTATTCTCCAGGCCAGTCAGTGTGGATTATGAAGCCTGTCAAACCCAGTGCCTTTCAGGACAAATGGACTGGCCCTTACTGTGTGCTGGAAATGGTCAGTGAGGTGAATTATCTCATTGATGTGAAAGGACCTAAACAGATGTTCGGGGTCTTTCACGTCAACCACCTAAAAGCCCATTATAGCCGGGATGACTTGGTCATGGCCTTATTGACTGACAGAGAGACTGAGGAGGAGACCAATCTCCTCCCAGACCTCCTGCAGACTGAAGCCACAGATGACTCAGTTGAAGGTGTCAACCTTGCAACTGACCTGTCAGAACAGCAACTGACAGACTGTCGCTGTTTACTGGGACAGTTTGCTGGTCTGTTTTCGCTGACTCCCGGTCACGCAGCTTGGTGCAACCATGCTGTGGACACTGGCGACAGTAAGCCGGTGAAGAGTAGAATTCACTGGATGTCTGATAAGGTCAAAGACACCATCACGGAGGAAGTTTCCAAGATGTTGTCCCTAGTAGTGATAGAGCCATCCCACATCCCCTGGGCTAGCCCAGTGGTTCTTGTCCCTGTAAAGACCAGTGGCGGGAAGACTGAAATGTGCTTTTGTGTGGACAACAGGGGGCTCAATTCTGACATGAAGACAGATACTTACCCAATTCCTTGGGCAAATGAACTCATTGACAAGCTCGGCGCTGCCAAGTACATGAGTACTTTGACCTCACAGCACGGTATTGGCAAGTCGGCATGACAGATGTAGCGAGAGAGAGGTCGGCATTCTCAACCCCGGAAGAACATGATGCCCTTTGGATAGAAGAATGCCCTGCCACTTGTCAGAGGATGGTTAACCAGGTTTTGTCCGTACTGGAAAACTTCAGCGTCGTCTATCTAGACGACATTGCTGTGTTCAGCCACACCTGGGAGGATCATGTATCCCACCTGAAACAAGTGCTTCAGGTGCTGCAAAATGCAGGCCTGACTATCAAGGCAACAAAGTGCCAGATAGCGCAGAGTACTGTGACTTACCTAGGCTACCTGGTCGGTGGAGGTAAGATTATTATTACACAAGAGGGCGAATGATGTAAAGTTAACAGGGTAGTGCCCTGAGTAGATTACATTCACACAATAAATAGGCAAAACACATCTGTATTGAAAACTATTAGCAGCCAAGTAGAACCCAGGATTGGTCCAGTTGGCAAAGCCAAAAAACTTGTGGTATGGACTACAAATGGAAGGCGGTTCTGGCCATAGAGTCAAGGCTGTGAAGGAAGACAGAAGGATAGAGTGAAAAATATACTATCCCTGCCTAAAGTGCACTTTCAACTAGGTTGTGGTGTTACAACGCCTGTTTAATAGTGACAGAATAAGAGTGAAATTACCAACTTCTATAGTATGTAACACATTCAGCCTTGGAAGTCTCATACCACTCTCTTCCAAAAATGTGTAAAAAGGAAGAGACTAAAGTGAAAGAGAAAGCAAAAGCGCACCAGGGAAGATAGAAAGGATATTTTTCCTTTCTAAGCAACCGTGGGGCATCTACTGGGATAACAAACTTTTAATGGCCCATAGATTGTCGCACTGACCCTGGATTGCTCAGGTTAAAAAGACACATATACGAGAAACAAGGAATTTTCCTCTTCCTAAAACACAAACACAATACAGTCACTGCTTCCATCTAGGGCTGTTGTAAACTGGGGGGAAGTAGGACAATGTAGAAAGGTTTGCTCGAACTCTCAACAATAGGCTAATTGGCGCCTTTTTTGAGTGTAGCAAACACCGTCGACCGGTTTCAGTGGCATAACTTTGATAAAGCCACATTCTTCAGGACAGTCTTGGACTGGAACAGTCTGGAAGGGAACCATATATTCCATTCCCTTTCAATTGGTAAGTTGGGTAGGTACCTTAAAATGGCATACCACATAACTGGACAGTCCCCATGCTTCTAGCTTGCATGCATGCACCCCGCCTGTCAAACCTCCTTTCAGCATTTAAAGGATGGATTGTGCAGGGCTCCAGTTCTGAAAGTGCCAGTCTATGTTCAAGAATTAATTATCCAGACAGATGCCTGTGATTTTGGGATTGGAGCAGTGTTCACGCAGCTGAACTCTGATGGGGTAGAGCAACCTGTCGCCTACATTAGCAGGCGGTTGACAAAAAGGGAAAGGAACTGGGCTGTTGTAGAAAAAGAGGCGTATGTGTTCATGTGGGCCATAAAGCTACATCTTGGGTCTCACTTTACGATCCAGGCAGACCACAGGCCTTTGCAATGGCTAATGGCCATTCAAGGGGAGAACCCTAAGCATTTGCGGTGGGCCATATCCCTACAGGGTTTAGCTACGGACATCCAGCACAAGCCAGGCTCCCAGCATGGAAATGCAGATGGCCTCAGCTGGTACTTTCACCTTGATGATGAACCAGACCCTCAGTAGGATGGTGGTTCACACGTTGAGGCTTGGGGGCATGTGAGGACTTCGACCATCCGCACAGGGAGAGTGTACTCGCCTAGGCTTTTTTGATTTTTGGATAAATGAAAATGAATGAAGGTGTGGGGTTGATTGATGGTTTAGAAACCGATATTCATCCCTGGACCACTGGTGCCCCGGAAGTTGATTTATCACACACATACACACATGCACACAATTACACTTACCAAGTCCCAAAGCTTGCGACTTCCCTCTTCTGGCTATGCCGTGCCTGTCAGGCCCAGCACTCACTCTTATGCATGGAGTGGCATGACTTGGCAGGCCGGCTATCCGGCTACCAGGCATTGGTACCGTATTCAGCCTTTTTTTTACCTGTGAGCAATAGATCATGTGCAATAGACCTAATACTAGCAATTGCATCAGCTCCACCAGGAACTGAGAATGTTCACCACCTAGGCAATTTGGCACTTATCAACTATTTAAACCCATGATCACCGAATCAAACATTTAACAAAAATGTCCTTACATACAAGGGTGCCAGACTTGCTCAATTGGGCCATAATGGCTGACCCCACCGCTAGTTTTCTAGCTGCATTCACCTTGTCACACAATCTACTCGCGACTGGGCCACTCCCGACTTCTGGGCTTGCCAGTCCCAGAATTACTCTCCTGACGTTTGCCTTATGGAAGTAAGAAAATGGTAACTGTGGGCACATAATTATTCCACACTTGAAGAGCCTGCTTGAGCACATCTGAAGGCCATCACACGTCCAAACATTATTAGATTACTAATTACCCATTAGTCTTCAGTTTGCCTGGTTTTACGAGCCTGATACAGTATATACGTTGTACAATTGTACTCTCTATTCTGCATTGCATATCTACCATCCAGTCTCTCTGGACCCCTGGCTATCGCTTTCTACCCTGTGCCTATGCATTCTCTTTTCCAATCCTCGTATCTTCTTATTTCTCTTCCCTGTTTCCCATGGTTATTTTCTTTCAACTTGCCTTTTTCTTCCACTGTTTTCTCCTCTCAATGGTGTCCTTGTTGCTCACTTTGGCTAACATGTTTCCCCTTCATCCAGCATTTTCTGCTTAGCTTTCATGTTAGCCATTCACATAAAGTTGGAAAAGCGAGAAAAAAGAAACAGAAAAGGAGAACGCGCAAAACGTTAAGAAAACTGAAAATTAGGAGAAGCAGAAGAAAGCGCAACGATTAACGTGAAAATAAAGTGGAACATGAAGGATAAAAGGGAACACAAACATAAAGTAGAAAATGCTGAACAAAGGGAAAATGCAACAAAATGGGCGGAACAACGAAATGGATAATGGAAAGTAAATAACCAGGCGTCTTATTTGGGGAAGGAGTTGAATGACATACATGGCTGCAACCTCACTTCAAAGGAAATGTCAATTCACCTCGGAGTGATGTCACTCACAATGTCCTGTGTCGTACTTTATCCCACATAGCATGCACGACATGGGCGGATGGATATGGGCTTGAGAAATAACAGTAACCAGTCAAGAGCCCACTCACTAGGGTCAGAGGTAAAATGCGGTGCACAATTGGTTAAAGTGGAAGGGAAGGCCCACTTAATACCATAAGCGATCAAAGCCTTGGCATTTATAGCGAGGCTCGGCCATAAGTGCAGAAATGGCCGCCACTGTGTGCATTAAACCCAGGGTCCTTATCGAAAGCTGGCAGAGCTCAGAGGCCGGCTTATCTGACAAGAGACAGAAGACAGGCGCGGGCCTGAGGGACCCAGAGTCGCTCTCCTAAAAGGTTTACGTTTGAAAGTTGACACTATCGCCGTATCTTTCGGAATGGCCGCAGCGCGTGCAACTCACTGGCTGTACGCAATGTTTCTAGATGTTTCTGAAACAAGTGATATGCAGCAAAGTCGCGACCCAAAAAGGCGTATTAAATACCTCATTTTGGCCTCGCGGGTCATGCTAAAGTATTTGCAAAAAACCTTACAATTTAGAATGAACCACATTACAGATGCGCAGTGATTCACGTCCAATGGAGGTAACCACCAGCAGGTTACAAGGTGGTTTTTCACCTTCACCGCTGATATACAAGTAAAAGTTGGAAAATGTCCTCCAGAGGTTTTTAAGCATACATTTCTGTAGGCAAGGGAAGCACTAGCACTTTAATTCAATACAGGGGAAAAAACGTCATGGGGGTAATAGAAAGGTGTGAACAAGTGGGCCTCTAATCTCCACCCTCTCACCACCATGCCCGTGTAAAGCACAAAGGGGTCTGCCTTCACCTTCTTGTGCATTAATAAAATGGAGTCGTGGCATGACCCTCTACTGTCCACTGTTCAGTTCTACTCTCGATATGAGGGTGAAATAGAGCGAAAAATATATACCAAGTGGATTTTCTGTAATACCACCAGTGGAATTCCAGGAAAACCACTGCCATAACCGCGGTATCTCTGGTAATGCACTAATTGGGTCTGACTACTCAGATTACCTACCACCAGTGGTGCCATCCTCAAATCCCGACTAGGAATGTCATTTGAGTCTGATCCTCCTGCCACAGAGGTCACACCTGGCCCATGTTACTCCAGCATTATAAATAAGGCTCCCTGTTTTCGGTTTAAACGGATTGGCCCACATTAATACAGACGGAAATCCCTCCATTTCGTTTCAGCATATATTTGTAATAATTAGGGGAAAAAACGGAAATTCAATGGCTCTGGAAAGTAACACTAGAACGTGAAAAAGTAATTCCCTTTTTAAGTTGTTTAAATGTCTGAAGATACACAGGCCTGGACGTGCTGGGCACGGACACAGAACAAGGAGATGGCCATTACAGGAATCCAAGTGTTTCTTTCATGTAAATAAATGCAGACAAATACTAGTTGCAAAGTCGTTTTTTACATAGCAAATAATAAACGTCGATAAATACAGTTAAAATGACCAATAAATAAATATGGATAAATACAGATAGAAATAGTGCAAAAATAAATACCATAAAACCGTGAGTCTTAACTACAAAGCACTAACCCTTGAACATGTATGTTAGCCAAAAGAAGTGTGTCTAAGGTGTATATCGAACTCTCTCTTTCTCTCTCGCTCTCATTTTCTCACCATATCTCTACATCACGCTCTCTCTCTATTGCACTCCCTCTATCTCCCTTTTTCTCTCGCTCTCCCTCTTTCTTTCTCTCCTTCCGACACAATCTACCACTCTCATTTCCTCACTATCTCTCTTTATTCTGCTCGGTCTCTCTTTTGCTCTACCTCACCTGATCTCTCTCCCGCTCTCTTCTCTTCCACCCTCTCTTGCTCACTCTCACTCTCTCTTCCTCTCCTTCCTTCTCCATACCTCTCTTGCTTTCCCATCTCTGTCCCCCATTCTCTTGCTCTCCCTTTTTGACACCCTCTTTAGTATGGAGCCCCAACCTTGGAAAAGCTTTGTCAGCCTCTTGGCATCTATATTTCATCCATGCACATATCATTGAGAAGGTCTGCACACTGGCTCTATCAGCAGAGCTGCTTCCCAGAGATCTACTAGTTCACACCCTGACTGGGCAATGTCAGCCTTTTGCCCTTCTGAATTGAGTCAAATGAATCTGCCTGGCTATAATTCAGTTGGTTGTATGCACTATCTGCAGGCATGATTAATATGTGTTGCATAATGTCACTGAGACTGTGGCAGGGGACTGGCCATGTCAGACAGGTCTGGTGATCAGCCTGGCGGAATATGTATTGCCTGAAGTGGGAGAACAGGCCCTGTAGCAGTGGGTTGCTATAACCTATGCAGAATAAATCTAGGGCGTGTCTAATCTTCGGAAAATCATTACGTGGAAATGTGTGGTTTACTTTCTTCAACAGGGGCATTTGAGAGGTTCAGGCCTTTTCTACAGGTTGAATAAGTTGGAATTCAGCAGACACTGTACCGATTTTGCTTTGTAGACCATCACATATGGTAGATCGTTTTTTGGATAGTTGTTTCTCCCACTTCTGAAGAGTCACCTCATATCTTGTTAGTACGTTAAGATTGAAGTCTCTACTTGATGTCTTAGGATGGAGGACTGGTGTGGCATTCATCTCCCAATGCCGCCCTTCGATCGCACCTCTTTGGGTTTCAACCTTGATGATAGAGAACCCTAACAGAAGCTCAGCAACACCACCCGTTCAGACCTAGGAAACCCAAGGGAACCACAATCTAATGGGGAAGGGACATTCTAGGTTGCAGACCGAGTTCCCAGATCTGTGTTCTAAATGGAGATGACTCCAATATGTTTTGCATAGAGATCAGAAAATTGACTCTGTGGTCCTGAACTCCTGTGTCAGGGGGTGCATGCATATGCCTGGAAGCACTGGTGATAATGGTGCATCCCGTGGTCAATACCAATTTCCCTGAAGCCTGAGGTGATGAGGGAGAAGGACGCTGTAACAGAGAGATTCACATTTCATAGGGGCGGAAAAGCTGTAGAGGAGACACGAGTATACCAGCAGATGTGTGGTCCTCAAATAAGAGGACCTGAGATAATATCAGAGAAGGGCTCAGGAGTAACGTGGGGAAGTGCTTCAAGCTGTCAGTCCTTACCTGACTGTGGGGTGAAATTCTGGGGCCTCTCTGGCATTCAGTGTTGGCATCCATGTTCTAGAAAATGAAGGAAAGTTTATCTTTAAGGCTGATGATTCCATGGGGTCCAATGGAGCGTGAATTTGGCTTTGCAGGTCTCTTGTCTCTAGTGCTGGTGTACTTTCAGGAACAAGTGTTTTATAAACGCACTAAACACGAACTTGAAAATAAGCATGACAGTTAAGCCAGAACTAAAACCAGCAGCTGAAGGTCCTTTTAGAAATGTGGACTTTAATTTGAATACATAATTTCGTGAAAAATTCTTCAAATGGTGCGGATGACCCATATTCCTTTGTGAGCCACTGAGAATTAGACCTTAAACTCTTGAGAGAAAGAGCTCAAGCGCCAATCAACAAAGTCACTTGAATACGTTAGTCTCATTCTAGCAAACATGTAACTCCTCTTGCAAAGCAGATGGCTATGATATAAAATGGATGCTTGCAAGATGGCCCTAGGAGTGGTGCTGGGCTCGCATCATCGTATCCTGTGCTGTCAACATATTCAAGAGAGGTGGGTTTGGAATCATATGACATTTTAGACCTCTAATTACACAATTTTGCACCTCTAATCAATAAACCCAACTGCTGGTATCTCCTTGTCCTTCTACAGGTAGGCGTGCCTCATGTGTGCGAGAAAAATACTAGCCCTTTGTTTGTTTTTTGAAACTCTGACTGTGCCAGATACTGTTACCTGACACCAGACTCTGTTTCTTTCATCTAAATTCATTCAATAGACACCCACTAGAATCCTTTATTCCTTGTCCAGATCCCATCTCAATGCCCTTTTCAACAGAGTCTATCCGGCTGGTCACACGCTCATCGTAATTGGCTCAGGACTCTGAAACCATCTTCCCCTATGGATTAAGAATGTATCTGATCACCCGTCCTTCCATCGAGCCCTAAAAACGTGCTTCTGTCAACATTATTGAGTCCGGAGCACTCTGTCCTCGCCGTATGGATGCTCAACACCCAGAGAAAACCACACTGGTGAATGTTGCTCTCTACATGTTCTAAAAACAAATATTATAAAAATGTTTTCAGGTTTTTCATGGGAGTTTGGTTTTTGGTCTCTATTTTCGTTGTTCTAGATGCAGCAGTAGATTAGGCCTCTCTAATGTAATCTTGGAGTCTTTTTCTAATTATATTTCGATTTTTAAAAAAAACATTTGTACAATGACCATAACTTGGAAATAATAGCTCTGCCAGTAAAACAACGGCTAGCTAGCAAGCTTATCTGGTGGCATTTGATGTGCACACAGTGTGCCTTTTAGCCCAGGCACTCTGGGCTTTCATATAGCTACCTCCTGTGGTGGGACAAGAGAGGTTAGACCCAGGTTCAAGAAGCTCTAAAGCATATTTCTGTGATGTAGAATTAGTGCCTAGGTTACAAGTATCCATAAAATGATTGAGCTGTGACCATTCTCTTGTAAGAATTGATAGGTTTAGAGACTCAGAGTAAAGCCAATAGACAGGACTATTCACCAAGACACTGGTAATGGGTATCTATGTATTAGGCTTCATTTATTGCGTTCAGCACTTCCGACAGTGGTTGAGTTCATCCTGTCGGAGGCAGTGGCATGTCCAGGGAGTGGCCTGGGGTGGCACGTGCTACCCCTGGAATATGATGCGCCACCCCAGGTGCGACCCCATTATCCTAAACTAGGATCATTATCTGTGTATGCTGTTGGGTGTTCTGACCCACGTTTGGACTATTATGCTACAACATTTGGTGCTGTGGGCTTAGGAAATCCAAGATGGCCGAAAAAGCCCACATGTGCGCCAGAATCTATGAAAACCGTGCAGTTTGTGCGCACACCAAAATGGTCGCCTGACTTGCCACCCCCCGGTGCGGGTGTGCTGGGTCAGAAGAGCCATGAGTGAAATGGGGTGCCAAAGAGAAAAACAGCAGTGCCTGTTCGCTAGAAAGCACTTTAAAAATCACCCTTTGTTTCTCTGAAGGCAAGCTCAGAATGCCCATTTCAAACATTGCAGAATATCCAACAATCTCACTGAACACCAGCAGACATTTGACAGAATAAAGTCTTGTACAAAATCTGGAAAGAGGATGAGCCTAAAATAATGTTCATAGCAAAACTGGCTGAGCTGTGGATTTCAGCAGTTTAAGTACATTTGGACTGAAAGACACTGAAAAATCTAAATGTTTGAAAGAAATGAGTGACCTACTTTTGAGTGTCACATAGGTTTCAATTGTTTAAATGTCATAGTTTTAAACTTAGAATCACCATTCTAGCTGCATGTGTAAAAATTGTTAGTTTATTTGAATGCAGAAAACTGGGTAACTAGAAGTGACATTAGCTGGGGCCTGGTTTAAGGAACTGAATTCTGCCTGACATCTACCCCCACAGGAGTTAAAACCTGCTCAGCCACTCTTCCCCTTGCCAAAAGGAGTTGTCACCTCTCTGATTAGATTAGGTGTGGAGCAGCTACAGGGAGTTGAACAAAGGCCTGTCCTGGGCCCAGGCAGATGGTTTATTAGGTTAGTCGTAAATGGCTTCCTTTTGAACAATGGGCCTTCCAGGGGGGACCGTAAAATAGTTTCCTCTTGGCAGAAGCTGGGAGGGGCAGGGTCTCTGAGCTTGGCAGAAACTGGATAAACTGGTTTCTACACCATGTGACCTGGGAAACCACACCCCTTTGGGGCCAGAACATAAATCTAAAAAGATGGATCATTTATAGAGCGGACTTGTGAAAATTTTATAAGTGATATCATTATTCTTGTGATTTTTCTGTGCACATTTGAAGACGTGTTAGGACCCGGTGGTATGTTCAGGGGGGTTTTTAGCGGAAAAGAGGATATTACTCTAAATGTATGTATGTTAAAAATCTGACACTCCACCACCTAATGCCCACATGCTTTGCGAACATTTGTGTAAATGCGTAGACAAATCCAATATTGGTAACCCGACCAAAAAGTGAAATATTTTGCCATTTTTGAACCCAAGCCCCCAGGAAGAGCAGAGTTTGAACAGGGTATACCTCATGTGATATGTGATGGGTGCATGTAATTTCAAACCATTGTGTATCTATGAAATATGTCTTTAGGTCAAATATAGATTGTGTGTAATTTGACAGGGGAGTGTCCTTTCTGCAAGCCATTAAATGACATCACTCTGACACTCCCCTTCTTTTCCCCAATCAAGAGAGAAAGCAAAGCTTGACCAATGGGCAGTTGAGAGAGGGGCTGGCTAGTGATGCTGCACACACACCCACTTTCAAAAGACATAAAAAGAGCCACTGGAAGCTAGAGAGGAGATTCTATTCCACCTGCTGCGGGACGCTCTGCCGGGAAAATCCATACTTTACCTCCATGAACCTCCAGAGCCAACATAGAGACTTCAATCTATCCACCTTCAGAGACCAAGACTTTACTTCAGAATTTGTAGCAGAGAGGTCAACTACAAGCTAAATCACTCTTTAGCAGGCCTCAAATCATTGCCACTATTCACAGCCAGGCGAGCTGTTTGAATTCTTTGCAAGAACTCTTGCCATTTGCCAGAGAGCAGTGTTGTATCCAGAGAGAGACCAGCTGAACCGGAGACCGCTTTATCCGGACCCACAGACCTGATCAGAACCAGAGACCCAGACCAGACCAGCAGAGTAGAGCTGACCCAGACGCTGTGCGCAGAAACCGTCCGTGGCGAGTGAAGAAAACCTGTTGACCAGATCCGTGGCGAGGCCCATTCCTTTTAAAATTATATTGTGAGTACCTAGCAGAACTGTGCAGAACCAATCTCTTAGTTAAAATAATATAATTCAATCTATTTTAATCTAACCAGAACTGCCTCCTAACTGTCACCTGTCATTTGCAAAGCTGTCACTTGTCATTTTCTAGCTGCAAGCTGTAACCTGTCGCTTTGAACTTTTAAAATTTCAAATCCGAAAAACTGCCTTTATTTAATCGTCCGTATCTCTGGAACCGTTTGGGCTAGGAACTTGGTTTAACTTTCCTGTGAAAGCTTAGAATCTCAGCCTTTCAACAAGCCTAGAACCTACTCCTCATACTTTTGCCGTAATCACGATTCTCGCACTCGCGAATTTTACCGCGATTTGCAATTTGGTTAAAAATCCAGCCACGTGTGAAAACAGCAGCTTCATTGCTTTCCTTTGCCAAAAATTCATTTAACCTGCTAGTTACTCCTAGATCCTTGCTAAAGTGAGCCTGAACTCATCCCAAGTATATTTCACTCACCCTGAACCTCCTGAAGGGAATTAAAAGCATTTTCAGCATATTTCTCACTGCATTGTCACCATATTCAAAGCATTTTGCCTGTGTTTCAAAACTCCTATCTGTTGTATAAGCTGCTGGGGGGGAATTGAACTGAATTCTATTTGATTGCATTCCTAAGAACTGTGTCATCTTCATCTCCTTACAGTGCATAAAAGGGGGGGTGAATTGTCCAAGAAAGTGATTACATTGTCTTTTGCTGAAATCCTATCAAGTTATTTTCTGTACTGCATTTCATTCCACATTGCATCCATTTGAAACCATAAAAGTATTGTTGCTATCGTATCCATCCTATAACCACCCATCATTGATTATAAAGAAGTGTGCTAGTGCCGGACTATCCATTATTGATTACTGCTCAGATTAAGTGTGATATTCAATTATTAATTTATTATAAAGTGTGATATATATATATATTGTTTAAATTATCAAATAAACCGTTTAAACTTGCAAAACAGAACTACTTCGTGGCTCAGTGGGGTCAGGGGGATTCCAAGAGAGGGGTGTTATATAGGGGTAGTCATCCAGAACGCATGAACTGGACGTAAAGATATATCAATAAGGGTTTCCATTCAGTATCCCAGACTAGGCATTGACTTAGCTGTAGTGTTGAATTGAATCCTCTTACAATGCACTCGTACTTCATGCCACCCCTGCATAAGCCAGTGCCCCACTTGGGCCACCCTAGTCAAAAGAGTCTGGACGTGCCACTGGTCGGAGGCCATTATCCCAGAATTGATAAATGGGGCTAAAGTAAAAATGAAAAAGGGGTTTCTGCTCACATGCTGCAGTCTGAAATCTGTTGAGATTATCCAAGGATACAGATGGGAAGGTACCCTGCCTATAGAACTTTTTATTTGAATGAGAAAAAGTAAAAGTGGATGGCCACCGCAGTTTAAAAGCAGAGCATCAATGCTCCCTACTGACCTAAAAGAACAGGAAACTGCTGCGCCAGTCAGAATAGTGTAGTATTGATTAGGGATTAAAAACTATGTGTTCTGCATGATTGTGAAGAAAATATTTTGGATGGGAGTCCCATGATTGTTCTGTTTTAACCCGTACCTTGACACTTGAAACCGTAAATCTGCGACTGAGTTGCAACCCTGCTATATATTTCACACTCTCCTCTATCCTAGAATGGGAGCTGTAACAGGTTTTGTTTCTACTGATTATGTGTCTTGTATTTGACCCTTACCTAACCAAGTCTCAGAAAAAGCTGAAAATCGCTCTGCATTGTGGGTCATGTAATAGGGGATATAGGCTGTGAACCAGCAGTCATCTGAAATCTGACCAACACTTGCAAGTGACACTGATGTTTCAGTACTGGGGGAGGGACGGAGGTCAGGTGGTGATACCTGAGCCTCTGATTATACGTGGCAGAGCGGTTAGTTAATGAGCCATACTCACGTTGCTAGCCACGTGACACGATAGTGCTCCGATGCAGTTGGAGTTAGGAACGGACCTGGATCCATAATAAGTAATGAATAAGTAACAGCGGTTGGCACCTCAGTTTAAAAGTAGAGCATTCATGCTCCCTACTGTTTTAAGAGAACATGAGACCACTGCGTCAGAGTAGTGTAGTATCGATTAGGAATTAGGAAGAATGTTTTCTGTATGCGTGTGAAGAAAATATTTTGGATGAGAGCCCCACGATTGTCCTGTCTTAACCCCTAACTTGACACTTGAATCCCTAAATGTGTGTTAAATACCTTGTCTTTTCCCTGTGAGAATGGGTGCAGGATAGTCTAGACAAGTGGCACTTCCTCCTAAAAGAAGTCCAGCACACTTCATGTTTACTCACTACTCGCCCACAGCCTGTAAGAACTTGGATAAATGGCACGAGTATACACAGAGTGTGTCACCTAGACACTTTCCCTCAGCAAGACACATTTGACGTAGACATAATAATTAATTAACGCAAGGCATTAGAAAAGAAAGGTGCACATGTGCACTAATGGCAATGGGATAGATATCTAGTTTGGTATATCGAGTAAAAAACCTGGTAATTGAAAGACACTCAAAAAAATCTCCACACGCAAGTTAAATTCCTGAAAACTGAGTACTCTGACCTGCAGATATGGCCCATAACACCAGGTACAAATGATTATCTCCTGTAATCCAAGAGGAGCCCCCTTTAAATGAAAGTCCCGAAGATGTTTTGGACACTTACAACTCTGCCATTTTAAATGTTACACCCGACCAACAACTGGTTAGTGCAGACTCTACCCAAATTCCAAATGATCTTCAATCCACCCAAAAAACCCTATGGTCGGACTGTTCACTCCTGAAATACGAGCTCAGATGTCCAAACATTTATCACCTTCCTCAGCCACATTTGTAGGGTTTCTGAATTTGAGAGCCAATACCGGTACTGGTGCATTCCCACGTAGACAACTCCCAGGAGGGGGAGATATGTTAGTTACTGTCTATGCCCCCTGGAGTGCTATTGATTTGTTTAATAATGTTCAGAGATTTCCAAAGATATGGGAAGATCCTGTTAAGTTCCAGGATGAACTTCATGTCATAGTAGACTGCTGTCACCCCACTTGTGTTGATTTGAATCAATTGCTGTGATCAGTGCTGCCCACAGATACATTTACCTTGATCAAAGTGCACGGCAATTGGCCAGCTGAAGAACCTGCCACTGCTAGGGATTGGGAAACCTTAACTATTAAATGGTGCAAACTGTCATTGAAATGAGTCCCCGAAAGACTGATTGGTCTTAAATAAATACATGCAAGCAAGCCAAGGGAGAAAATCCTGCAGAATATCTCAAGCGTTTGAAATGATGCTTTGAACAATACTCCGGTATTGTTAACATAGCCAGCCATTATAATGCCTCAAGCTTTGGTGGCTCAGTCTGTTATGGTTTGCAACCTAAGGTATTTGAAGGAATTAAGGCAGTACGAATAGGATGGGAAGGATAGGGTTTGCTAGAAGTTTTATTAGCTGCAGAGCACTATCATGAACAAGTTGAAAGACCAAAAGAAATTACTGAAGCCAAACTTATGGCGTTGCAGATACAGAGTTTACAACCTCCCCAGGGAAGGTGAGGGTTTCGCCCCATGCCAGGTGGGCGAGGACAGGGATAAGGGAGAGAAGCACCCCAGTCATAAGAGCCAGGGAAAATGCTGAGAGGTATTCTACAAATGCGTACGGTGGCCACTGTAATTAGTGTAAATAGTTTGCACACTGGAAAGATGAGTGTCCATATCAGCCTCAGTATGACGGTGGGGGTGGACAGCCAACAACATCAAGTGGAATGACAAGGTCCCTGCCTCCAATGTCACCAATTCGGACCAATGTTTAGGATTACCAAAGGTCTCTAAACTTGTTGCACCACTTATAATGATTGATCCTAATGGCCCATATGCTGATCGTGATGTTGCTGGTCAAAAGATTTTATGTTTGGTTGACACTGGAGCATCACGCTCCACACTAAAAGCTTCTGAGTGATGCATTCTGATGAGGTAGTTAACACTGTAGGCATAGGGGGTACTCCAATACCTCATACCATACATCATCCTGTGTCCACTCAGCTTATGGTCACGATAGGTCCAATTTCTGACCAAAATGCATTCTTACTGAGTCTTTGTTCTCTGGTGAATTTGTTTGGACTAGATTCATTGTGTAAGCTAAGTTGCTCTATTTATTGTTCCCCTGATGGTGTATACCTTGATGTTTCTGGTCACAGAGAGCACAAGGTGCTGGCAGTATTGCTGGAAATTACCCATGCGAACCCTTGGGATCAAGCTGACATCCCCTGTTCATGGCAGGAAGTGTTGGACCGAGTCCAGGTAAAATTATGGTCAACCCGTGGTTATATGGTTAATACTGAGCCAGTCAAAATTACTCTAAATCTTGCCAAGCCCCTGCCTTGTGTACCCCGAAATCCTATTTCGCGACAGGCTGAAAAAGGTATTCCCCCTGTAATAGAATCCCTTCTACAACAAGGTATTATTTTACCAACTTGCAGTCCCTGCAATACTCCTATTTTGCCCACTAAGAGGTCAGGTAAAGAGGTTCATCATTTTCTTTCGGATTTGCAATCAGTTAATGCAGCACTGTTACTGACTTTACCAGTGGTACCTAATCCGGATATCATTTTGTCATGCTATCTCTATTTAGCCAAGTATTTCACTGTTGTAGATTTGTGTTCAGCATTTTTTTCATACCCATACACCCTGAAAGCCAGACCTGTTCGCATCTACCCATAATTCCACTCAGCATATGTTCACTAGGCTTCAAATGGGATACGCAGAAAACTCTACTTTGTTTTCCCAAATTTTAAAGAAAGATTTTGATTCAGTTCAATTTCCAGGATGTTCGACGCTGGTGCAGCATGTAGATGATCTGCTTTAAGCTTCTCCCTCTGAAGCTTGTGAGGAAGATTCCCTTATTCTGTTGAAAGTGCTTGCTGACAACGGTCACAAGGCATCTAAAGACAAATTCCAATTGTGTCTGTCCCATGTGCGATACCTGGGCCAAGACATTTGTCTCAGTATCGTATTGCAGCAATCCAGAAAGTCCCTAAGCCTGAGACCAAGATGCAGATAAGGAGGTAAGTTACTTTACGCAGTGGGACCAGGGATATGTATCCATCATTAAGACCCTTCAGAATCTCATGCCTGATTTAACCCCCGAGCCTCTACCATGGGCTCAGGGGGTGCGTGGGACATTTTACACGCTATAGGCCTTGGCCGAGCGGGATACTTGTATTCTAGGGGTGCGCGGGACGTTTTACACGTGATAGGCCTTGGCCGAGCGGGGTACATGTATTCTGGGGGTGCGCTGGATGTTTTACACGCGATAGGCCTTGTGCAAGTGGGGTATGTGTATTTCGGGGGTGCGTGGGATGTTTTACACGCGATAGGCCTTGGCAGAGCGGGGTACGTCTATTCTGGGGGTGCGCGGGACGTTTTACACACGATAGGCCTTGGCAGAGCGGGGTACGTGTATTCTGAGGGGTGCGCAGGGAGTTTTACACACGTTTTTGCTGCCGCAGGAGTGGTACGTGTATTTCGGCGGTGCGCACAATGTTTTACACGCGATAGGCCTTGTGCGAGCGGGGTATGTGTATTTCGGGGGTGCGCGGGATGTTTTACACGCGATAGGCTTTGGCCGAGCAGGGTACGTGTATTTTGGGGGTGCGCAGGGAGTATTACATGTGTTTTCACTGCTGCTGGAGGGGTACGTGTATTCTGGGGGTGCATGGGACGTTTTACACACGATAGGCCTTGGCCGAGCGGGGTACGTGTATTCTGAGGGTTGCGCGGGGAGTTTTACATGGGTTTTTGCTGCCGCGGGAGGGGTATGTGTATTTCGCGGGTGCGCGGGCCGTTTTACACGTGATAGGCCTTGTGCGAGAGGGGTACGTGTATTTCAGGGGTGCATGGGATGTTTTACACGTGATAGGCCTTGGCCGAGCGGGGTACATGTATTCTGGGGGTGCGCGGGGATTATTACATGCGGTTTTGCTGCTGCGGGTGGGGTACATGTATTCTGGGGGTGTGCGGGACGTTTTACATGCAATAGGCCTTGTCCGAGCGGGGTACGTGTATTCTGAGGGGTGCGCAGGGAGTTTTACATGTGTTTTCGCTGCCACGGGAGGGGTACGTGTATTTAGAGGGTGCGCAGGATGTTTTACACGCGATAGTCCTTGGCCGAGCGGGGTACATGTATTCTGGGGGTGCACTGGGATTATTACATGCGGTTTCGCTGCTGCGGGAGGGGTACGTGTATTGTGGGGGTGTGCGGGACGTTTTACATGCAATAGGCCTTGTCCGAGCGGGGTACGTGTATTCTGAGGGGTGCGCAGGGAGTTTTACATGTGTTTTCGCTGCCACGGGAGGGGTACGTGTATTTCGAGGGTGCGCAGGATGTTTTACACGCGATAGTCCTTGGCCGAGCGGGGCACCTGTATTCTGGGGGTGCGCAGGGAGTTCCACACGTGATTTCGCTGGGCAAGCGGTGTACATGTATTCCTGGGGTGCCCCAATGCGAATTGTCAGTGTGTGTCCTCCCAGGTGTGCCCTCTCCCCCCTCCCCAGGCCCTGCAGACAGCCCACAACACAGGGGACTACCCTGCACCCCTGGCCATGCCCCACAGGCAGCACATCCACCCTGGCCATGCCCCCCAGCCAATCCACATTTCACCATGCACAAGTTAGCACCGACACATGTCACCCTGCACCCCCACCCACCCAGCAGTGACAGGCACCTGCCAGCAGGCCCCAACTCTTGTCCCTGCACCCTCACCCACCCAGCAGTGACAGGCACCTGCCAGCAGGCCCCGACTCATGTCCCTGCACCCCCACCCACCCAGCAGTGACAGGCACCCTCCAGCAGGCCCCGACTCATGTCCCTGCACCGAGCACCCACCCACCCAGCAGTGACAGGCACCTGCCAGCAGGCCCCGACTCATGTCCCCCCCCAACACGTCATCACGATTCACAATCATGGGCCTTATGGCCACCCAAATCACACCCCACGCCTCCCCAGTCCAAACACACAACCAAGTATTACATCCAGCCCACATTGAAATCCCCATCACATGATACATCCCAAATGGCAAGTATGCACATCAACACATTTCCGTCACACACACAGAATGGGTGCATGTGATTGAGAAAACAAACATTGTGACATGCATGAAACCAAAGAGAGAATACCACACATTGAAGTATGAAATAAAAATGTATTAAACACAAAAGCAAGGGAATGAAATGAAACACACAATAATGTAAATAATTAAGAAAAAGCTGCATGTCCAAAATATAAAATAAAAATGTGTGAAAGCAGAATCCAAATCAATCCAAAATTAAAAAATAAGACAAAACGATTGATCCATGAAACAAACAAAAAAAAGAAGTGAAATCCAGTGTTGAACTATATACAAAGTATACATCCAGGGTCTATAAGCCCAACCATTGAAAGGAAACCTACAAAAAACCCTATCTAATGAACAACTATACACAAAAAGGTGGGGCATTGTCCAAGCGCCCCAAAAGAAATAAAAACAGAAAGGAAACCTAACACTAATTAACTATATACAATGGCGGCGGGCAAGTCCTATGGCTCACTCTGTGATGTCCCGGCCCAGGGCAGCATCGAACTCCATGTCGATGTCCCGGAGGTGGGCTTCTCCCCTGGCCTAGAGGTCTCGCAGGGATGCAGTCATGGCCTGTTCCAACTCCCTGCGAGTTGCCTCGAGTCACTCAACCCGCCTCAACGCCCTGCGCATGGAGAACTCCGCCCTGACCATAGTGATCCGTGCCTATTCTGTCCACCGCCGCTCAGGATCTATCCACTGGCCCAACCGCTGCCACACGGAAGACACTCCCATTCCAGTGTCCTCCTGCCCTCCAGCCGATGCCTGCCCCTCTGATGTTGATGGCCCCGAGCCATCACTGCTCCCACCTTGAGCCTGCTGCTGCTGTCCATGTACCCTGCCCGATGATGCTGGCACATTCTCCATCTGCTGTCTCCAGTTGGTGGGGTGTCCACCCTTGCTGGACCTCCGACTCCCAACTGTGGCAGGGATGTCATCTCCACCAACCTGGCTGCATTGGTCGGGCCAGGTCCACAGGGGGCCCTGGTGGAATCTGGGCCGGAAGACCACAGAGAGAACGACTGGCGCATAGTCTCCACAGAGGAGGAGAGGGCCGTCAGAGTGCTCGACACATGTGAGAACCCTCCGACCAGGGCCCCTCCCAACTGTGCCACGTTGCCATGCGGCTCTTCGTGATGGCGCGTGTGGTCCCCCCAGGAAGCACGCACGTCATCACGAATGTCACACGTGCGCAACGCAACACCAATCAGGATGGACCCCATACGGTCATGGGTCTCCTCGTCCGCAGGTACTGGAGTGCCAGATGAAGTGGGCCTCCCCCCTACATGCGGATGGGCCTGGGATGGGGCATCCCTGCTGGTGCATGGTGGTCCAGTCACAGGGTCAGGGACAGTGATATGCACAGGCCCCTCCGCAGTGACCTGTGCTACCTCCTGCCCCTGGCCCTGGACTGCACCACTTGCACCAGTGGTACCACCCCACCAGGCCCCATATGTGGCTCAGTAGCAGCCTCCTCCTCCTCTGTGTAGACCACCAACCTGGATGGCTCTGCACCGTCTTCTGCCATCGCAAGCCCTGTGGGGGCTCACCCGGCCCTTCCGCTGCTGCGGTAGTGGCAGACGCGGCACCAGTCCCCTCGCTCCCGGATGATGGTAATTTCTGGGAGGGTAGCTGGGCATTGCGTCGCCAGCCGGTGGAGGCATCCCTGCCACTTTTCTCCACAGCGCCGTCTCCGCCCTCTTCTTCACCCAACGCTGTTTAGAGGGAGACATAGAACACAAGTATCAGGGTACCGTACAATAGTCCCCTAGACAGGAAGCAATAGCACATGAGTGGCGCTGTCAAACGTCACTTCCATCCTGTCCCTCCACAACACATGGGTCAATGCAGGCAACACACATGCAGAAACAGGCACGGCGCATGCAATCAACATTAGCATCCATGTACAAGGGCCTCTAGTGACATAAATGTTGTTTTCAAACTCACATGCATCATGGGTCATACTGATCCCATGGACACACATCACCGGAGGCTCATGCATCTGGCCTCGTACACCACAGACACAGTGGATACAAGGATGACTAGACTGCATCAGTGAATCAACACATCGTCACAGACATGTGTCATGCATCCATGGCGTTTCAAAGTCACACACACACGCTACTCAGACACACAGACATGTACACCATACATGTCCATGACAGCAGCACCCATCCCTCACACCCCATCCATGTCCAAGAACAGAGACAGGCATGCATTCATGTGTGCATTCCGCATGCTGCTCCCCATGTTGCATTGTAACACATGCACCATCCATGTGGTTCACGCATGACCGGTCTCACATGCAGCACCATGATGTCCCTGCACATACACATCCATACATGGCCTATGTCACACATACAGGCAAGTAGCTGACTACCAGCACACTGCAACATGCCCTGTTTCACACAGCAATGTATTGCCACTTACCACTCGACTCCAGACGGGCCTGCATCCTGAGGATCTGGTGGCAAAGCACTGGCCGAATGTGCTCCAGGACCCTCATCTGCTGGTTGGTAAGCTGGCCCCGGCCTTCTTGAGGCTCCTGGACTTGTAGTCCTCCCAGCGCTTCTGGACATGTATCAGGTCTCGGAGTAGCACCCCCTCTGCGTTGATGGCACCCACTATGTCCGTCCAGATCCTCCTCCGTCCTTCCTTGTCAGCGCGCGATGGTGCGAAGAGGGCATCATAATGCCCCAGAACTTGCTCCACCAGGATACTAACTTCCTTATCGCTGAAGCTGGTAGCCCTCTGCCTCTCTGGCTGGGGGTCACCAGTGGTATCAGATGGTGTTTGCCCCGACATGGCGACCCCCGAGGTAGGAGTGGGTGGTCAACTGGGTCCTGGGGCTGGGCTGTGGAGCGATGGTACACCAGTCGAGAGTCTTCTGTTCCAGCAGGGGTGGACACAGCAACTGGACCCGTGCAGATGGCTGACGTGCAGGCACCAAATAGCAGGGCACGTGGGCAGCAGGCAGGCAGGCAGCAGCAGATGGCAGGTGGGAGCGTGCTCGGGGCTCTGGGGGAGCAGGAAAATGGCCTTCTGGGCAGGAGCGTGGTGTTCCGTGTGTTGTTGCGTGGCCAGCTTGATACGGAGTGATTTGGCACGTGAAAAAAACTGCACGTCTGCGTGTAATTCGAGAAAAGGCCCTTAGCGCATAAGCACGTAAGTGACGTTGCACGTGTGGGCTGGCTTAAAAGGTATGTGTAGGATGCCATTTTCTTGTACGTGCTTTTCGTGGAGAGTGAGCGGGTGATTCTTGTACTCCTTGTCGGTTCACACGCGATAACTTCACAACGGTTCCAGTTTGTACTCCCTGTTTACTCAGACAGCGTTCAATTCTTCTGTTGGCGGGGGCGTGCCAACGCGCACACTTGCGTCTTTTTCACGTTCTTTTACCAGGCAGACGGTGAGTCGCGCACGTATTTTCTAACTCTGGTTGCCCCGTGTGTCGCGTACCCATTCAGAGGTCATTGTAGGCTGCGTGTCCCACGCGTACGCTTATTTTTGTGTTTCTGGGTGCCACAGCGTAGTGCAGGTTCATTTTACCACGCATGTGGTCTACCAGGGGTTGCGTGCACGTTAAATATTGTTTTCGGAGTGCCTGTGCGTTGCGTGACCCGTCATCTTCCTCCACGGGTCACAGACAGCCTTGCTAGAGCACTAAGGTACGAATTCCATCTAGTACCCTACCCCTTTCACCCCAATTGCCCAGGGCAATTGTTTACTTCAACTCCCACACGCACAACAACACCAGTGCCATGGTTGGGAGGCGACCAAGCAGTAAGGGAGGCAAAGGTGGCCGACCTCAAAGAGGTGGCCACAGTAGAGGACGTGGCCAGGATGTGCAGGGTGACCCAAGAGGTCAGTGTGTGGAGGACCAATCAGGGACACCTATGCCCCCCCAATGGTTCGGGGAGATGTAGCTGACACCATCCCAGCTCAGCCCATGTTAAACCGGCCCATATTGTCAACAGAACCGGCACAGAATGACTCCCAGACTGACTTCCATGTCACCAAGTCTAAGCCACGTGTGGCGGCGAATGTTGCTGTCACCAAGCCACGTGGATCTGGGGCAGCAATGTCATCTGCTGCCCCAAGCAGCCAGGGTGAGGAGGCTTCAGGGGCAGCTGCAGCTCAATCCACCCCAGCTCCGAGTCTCTCAGCCGGGACAATGTCGGGTCAAGTCCATCACACTGAGGTTGGTCCTGCCAACATCACCCAGCAGCCAATGCCTGCAGTGAGACCTATGGTCATCATGCCTTTGGCAACTTCCAGTGCCCAGTCCACCTGCGTTTCTGCCCCTACCAACCAGAGCGGCGTAAGCCACACTGGGTCCGCACCACCTCCCAAGAGGAAGAAGGGTGCTCTTGCAGTACAGGCTGGGACCCCAGACACGGCTACCCACTCTGACACGTCAAGGAAGCCTAGTTTCAATGATGCAGAACTATATGCACTTGTGGGCAATGTGTCTGCCCATGGCCTCGAAATGGTGGTGACTGCAGGGTGCAAGACTACGACTGCTCAACGTAGGGCCCACTGGCAGACCATCGCAGACCACATTAGTGCCCTTGGATTTGTGAAACGCACAGCTGATGATTGCTCTAAGCGCTGGAATGACCTGAAACGCAGAGCAAAGAAGAAGCTGGCTTCAAATCATGCCTCTACTCTGGTGACTGGCGGTGGGTCTCCACCAGAGGAGGAACAACTCACTGAACATGAGTCTGTCGCTGGAGCATTTATCACAGAGGATCAGATCCAAGGCGTGGGAGACCTTCCAGATCTTGAAGCAATGTCCGGTGAGTGACCATGCATGTGTGTGCAATCCATGTGTATGTTGCTTGGGTGATGTGTTCTGATTGAGTGCCAGGTGAGGCTGTCTAGTCATGAATGCTATGGGTCACCCATGTGGTCCCTCAAAACCATTCCCCGACCTTGTATTTCCGTTTCACAGTATCCCTTCTGACCGCAGTTAACAACCTGCACCTGATTACTGCATTTGCCCTTCAACTGTCATCTTGCCACAACATTGTTCATACTGTTTTCCTGTTCATTCTGCCTGATTGATGAAATCCTTAGCATTTTTACCACACATTTTTGTGCCGTACTGCCCCAAATGTAACATGCTTCTGTCATAGATTACACCCCACAATGGCCCACATTTCTTACCTTATTATGAGAATTATTTCACCAATCAGCCTGATTGTGTGCAGGCAATGTGTAGGTGCACATTACTATATCATTTTGGGGCCCTGTTTGAATGTTGATCATGACAATTGTCTTCTGTCATGTCGAAGTGAACAACCATTGATGTATCCATGTGCCTGACATCACTGCATCAGTGAACACTGGCTTTGTTGCAGCGTGTGGCACATGCATGTTTTGTCACACTATTTTGTATTTTTTATTTCATGATGTCCATCTCACATGGATGGGTGGCAGTACTGATTTGCCAATTTCTAGATTATTTTTTGAAGCCACTGGCGGCTTCCACTGAAACATACCTTGCTGACACCACTGATGCCATTAAGCACCTTGAGGGTTTTCCTTTTAACCCTGAGTTTGACATACTTATGACTTTAGATGTGGAGTCATTATATTCCAATATACCACAAATGGAATCTTTAAAAGTAATGAAGGATTTTTTGGATTTACGGTCAGGTATTCAATTAGTTCCAACTGAAATACTAATAGATTTGCTTGAGGTAGCTCTCTCACGCAACTATTTTCGCTTCAAGTCTTCTTACTATTTACAAGTGAAAGGAACAGCGATGGGGGCAGCTTTTGCCCCTAATTACACCACACTCTTTATGTGGAACTTTGAAAGTAGGTGTATTTTGTCAGACACTAATCCCTTTAGAGATGCCATCAAATTGTATAAACGTTACATTGATGATATAATTATATTCTGGGACAAAACAAAGGCAGACCATCTTCTATTTCTCCCATGGCTTAATGCTATGGATATGAATCTTAAATTTACTATGTCAGCAAATAGTACTTCTTTGCCATTCTTGGACTTGTTAATCAAGAATTCAGAGGGTCATATTATTGTCGACTTGTATCGCAAAGAAACTGACCGGAATACTATTTTAATGATTCGATAGTTTCCATCCTGAATCGTTGCGTAAGAGCATTCCCTATAGTCAGTTTCTTAGGGCTAGACGTAATTGTACGAAAGTTGAAGATTACAAGACCCAGGCAAACATTATCGAAGACAGATTGCAGCAGCGAGGTTACCCTAAACATATACTTCGACAATCTCGAAAAAGAGCTAGATTTCAACATCGTGATATTCTCCTCGAGAAACACTCTCGGAAAGATATCACTAAGGAGCGGCTAGTTTGTGCCATGACTTTCAATACTTTTCACCATAATATTAAACAAAGTATTATGAAGCATTGGCATCTGCTCCAACTAAATAATCCAGAACTGGCAAAACCTATTTTTGTATTTAAAAAAGGTAAGAACCTTAAAAATTGGCTTATTAAAGCTGATAGGTCCAGCATTGGACCTAAATTGAACACGGTGACAGGACTGTGGGGCGTCAAGCCCATCCAAGGTCACTTTCCATGTGGTTTCTGTAACCAATGTGCTTCTTCTATCACCGGAACTTCTGTAGTGATTAGTGGAAAGAATTGGAATCTTAATCATCACACTACGTGTAACACTAAAAATGTTATTTACGTAATAATTTGCCCCTGCGCTCAAACGTATATTGGCAGAACATCTAGGCCTATCAAAACCAGAATTGGCGAACACAAATCTAAAATTCGAAATAAAATCGTGTCTGCCCCGTTAGTTTCTCATTTTCTTGAAAATAACCATGACCCGAATAGTTTGAAATGGTGTGTGTTGGAAAAAGTTTATGGTACTGACGCCAATAATACAGCAGCCCGCTTGGCGCAAAGGGAACAATGGTGGATGTACAACACCACTAGCTATGAAACAGGACTTAATCGCCAAGAAGAATGGCTCCATTGTACCCCCTAAAAATAAAATCAAAGGATTTTCTTTGAGCATTCTATTTTAGTAAGGGCAACTTTTACGGAGTTACATCCGTTGGCTTGAATCCTTTTGTATTCTCATTTTACGTTCTGTAATCAGATTATTACACTCTTGACATACATATTCAATATTCTTTTTGGTGATATTATTCGTGTGATTTATCACACTAAACAATTCGTGTTCTTTGGTTCTTTATATATTGAGTGGCAGTAAGATTTTTCTTCGAATATTAATTTGTTTGGCTCGCCGCTGCACTGTACGTTTTTTATGCTTTTTTGCATCCCGGTTTATGAGTAGTCATTTTTTCACTGTTCAGCATTCATGGGACCAGGGTCTTCCATAGGCAGCCCCTTTGGTGCTTTCTTGTCCTTTTTCGCGCATGCGACACTTGCGGGTATGCATTTGTTTGCTTTACCTTTGCAAAGTGAACTTTGTCCCTTTTTGGTATCGACGGGACATAGGGCCCATATATGTAGTCCCATTTCTATTTTCACTCTCGCTTGTATTTACAAACCCATACACGTAGTCCTATTTCTATTTTCATTCCCGCGTGTATTTATAAACACAGCCGCGGTTCCAACATCTGATGGCGTGCCTTTACCTCGGCTGTTGCGGAGACGATCCGGGAGGTTGTGCGAGGTGAGGACTTCGTCACTAATATACGGGTTGAAAGTGCGTCCACGTGAGGTTGGGAGTTGCGATGACAGTATTTTTTAGCCTCTCTCTGTGGCGGGCTTATGCAGGTTTCCTCAGTTTAAAATGGTGTGAATGTCCAGGACAACCACAGTTTGTTAATCTGTAGGAATTTTTACATCTGCAGGATATTATAGGCACACGTCGATAGCATTTTCGTGTGAATTCGTTTCGACTATTTGGTGACTAATTATTTCATTGGCAAACATGGATCTGGCCGTGCAAGTGGCTTTTGTTTTATCAAAGCAGCCATCCATCTTTTCCATTAACATTCTAAATCTTAGAGGTTCGGGGCTGCCTACCGGATAGAATCTCTTTACTTTTGATGTTTTCGATTTCAAATTAAAATGCACTCGTATTATGTGCATGTAATTATTTGCAAGCCTAGTTTCTTACACTACCAAAATGTAATTTTTTATGTCTTTCCTTTAGGGTTTTTAACCCAAGGTTTGCACCTTTTGGACTTTTCTCTTGGCACGACCTAACGTCGTCTAAGACCCTTATGTTTGGAATGTCTTCAGTTCTATCTACAATTTAGTCCATTGGCGACATGACCAGATTCCGAAACATTCAATACTTTAAGGTTAGTGTCAGAAGGAAATTTAGTGTTCTACTCCCTGTGGAGACAGGGGACACTGTGTGTTAGCATTTGAAGTTTGAGATAATCTTGTGATATCTCACAAGCTTCATACCTTTGTTTCTTTAGATGTAAATTCAATTTCATCTCCAGTCCTGCTTGGGTGGCGGATTTGAAACAATTATATAATTTTTGGCACCATATGTGGACTAATTTAGGTGAATATATATCTCTAGGTTTTCTTTTAACGGCTAGAGGTGGCGAGTATTAGGAGGCTCTTTCATTTCATGTTTTATTCTAACATATGTTTTTGTGTTTTTTTCTTATTTGTTTGTTTTAATGTGATTCACCAAGGGTTAAGGCTTCTAACAGACTTCAAGATCTACAATCAAGTCTTTTGAATTGTCTAAAGCTTCACCTGTGAGAACTACTGTGTTATTGTTAAAAGTTTAGCATCAATATTGACAGTATATAGTGCGCCCTGAAGAAGGCGACTACTGGCTCACTTAATTGAGCCTGATAGGTTGATTTCGCCGAAACTGTAACGACATTTGAAGATCATGTATGTACAGTAGGCACTTAGCACTTTTTTGTACTTAGCACTTTATTCCATTGGCAGCAATTTCCTTTTCAACAGCATCTTTATTATTCAAATGAAATTTAAAAATATGAGACAGTGATGCTTTATTTTGATTAGGCACTCATTACTCTTTTGCACCTAGCACTTTATTCCATTGGTAGTAATTTTCTTTTCTACAGCATCCTTATTATTCGAATGAAATTTAAAAATATGAGACAGTGATGCTTTACCTTGATTAATACTGGGTCATGAATTGTGGTAATTAAATTGCGATTGAATGGTTTAATGTATTAGATTGGACAAGTATTTTATACTAACATTAATTCATCTATTTTATTGTTGTTATGTTGTTTATATATTATGTAATTTTATAAATGTTTTGCGATGATTATTAAAATATGAAAATATGAATCTGTTATGATTGGGCCACTATTCTTTTCCACCTCTATTCCTATAATTGGGTACTTAAATTAATATAGTACTCCTCCATGTGAACTCCTCCCCTTCGGGGTTTTTTTTGTCTGATTGTTGCTCCCCAGTTCCATGGTTTAGGGGATACCCATCTTGTGTGATGTAGTACTGATTTGCTACCATCAGGGTGTCCTTGTGAAATCTGCCATGGCTATGCTACGTCCCACCTGTGTGCTGGCATGTGTGTTGGCCATGCCACTCACAGGCTAATGTGTGATGCCAGTGCTATCCAGCATGCAGCACATGTGTTGGTTTTCCATCTTGGAGTCCTCAGTGTCTGCTTTTTGCTTCCCCTTCCAACTCATTGACAGTGCATGCATGCCAGAGTTATTGTCATGTGTGACATGTGTCATTTATGTACTGGATGTCTGCCTCGTCATGCCTATGTGTGTGGGCTATGTTGATTATGCGTGTTTTCATTACTTTTCTTTTATGTTTTTGCAGATGATGAGGCACTTGATGCTGTTGAGGTGGAGATGGAGCAGAGCCAGGAGGACTCACAGCCACAACCGGGCACCAGTGGAGGACGTGGGGTGGTGGTGGGTGAAAACCCATTACTCCTATATACCATACTGTCCACGGGTATCTCTGGGTACACGTCCTGAGACCTCTATGAATTAGATGCTGAATCGGACATTGAGACATATGTTCCATCTCAGGTGAGTGTTTCTGGCAGGGATCCTGTTGTGCCCAACCCACCTGCCCTGGGGGTAGACCCCTCTATGGGGATTTCAGTGTTGATAAGTCCGCCTGTGGCGGTTACGGATGCAGGGTCACACTCCACAATATTTGCTCCTGTTCCTGGGCCAGCAGTTCAAAGGAGGAATGCAGTCCTGCAGCTTCAGGCAGTGCCAGCATCACCTTGCCCCAACCAGGTGTGGTGCCCAGGCAATACTGTGTGGGAGAACTTGATCTACACTATAGCAGCACAACAGGGAGCATCGTGTGAAATGATGGCTCAGGCAATGGATAGGGTGGCCACTTCCATTCACCCCCCTGAAAGGCATGTGGAGCTCCAGCAGCAGGCAACAGACTCCATTTGCCACTCACACAGGGAGGACATGTTGGCGTCCGACAGGGACCGACGGGCTGGACTGGAGACTCTGTGCACAGCCATATCTGTAGAGTCACAGACCCACAGGGAAGCCCTCAGGTTAGAACACAGGTCCCTCAGAGATACTCTGGGTGAACTTGAGGTGTCCCGGAGTACAGGGCAGAACAGCAGCTGGAGCAGCTGACACGTACACTCTCAGCTGAGCTCCGGGCAAACTGTCAGGAGATCCGGGCATCACGTGAGGCCATGCAGGCAGAAATGCGTGCTACCCGTGAGGTGCTGCATGGGGATCTCTGTACCATCATCCTGCAGAACCAAACCTTTCAGACCCGCATGCTTGCTGCCATGAAGGAGCATGCCAGAGCTTTGCGTGGTCTGCCTCCCATATCACTCCCACCTTCTGATGTACCACCAGAGGGTGAAGACAGCGACGGCATTTCTCCCACTGTAGCGTAGCCGTGCAGGCCATGAGCCCATGGAGGTATTTTTTTTCTCAACATCCACGCATGTGGGTGTTGGGGTGCACCCTGTACCTCGTCCCTCCTGGGTGGCGCCCCTACCCCCTCCCCGGTCCACACATGGGCATTTTTGATTTTCTTTTTATATATATATTTTTTTTTACAGTGTGTTGCTTTGTATGGCTCCCTTAGGCATCCACTGTGTATTCCAGCTGGGCACATGCAGGCTTGTCCAATCTTTGGGTTAGATGCTTGGGTTCCTGACACACACGCCCCTCCTGCTTCCCCTTTCCATGGGCTTGCAAAGGGTGTGACCAAGTGACAGTAACTTACACAGTGACATTGGGCTCCCATAAATTGTGTGGACAGTCGGTAGTCAAAACTGTGTATACATCCCTAGTGGGTATTGTTGTAGAAATCTCCACTGAATGGCGCATTTATGTATGGTTCTACATCCATGACGTTTTCCTTATATACATGTACCTTCTTCATGTCTTAACAATCCCATCTACTTTGCAGATGCAGTTCATGTTGTATGCAGTTCACTGATAGATACATTTGTCTTCCAGCAACAATCTGCAGTTGGAAGGGGTCGATGTGCTGCCTAAGTCAGGTTGTGACACTTGCACTACTTTTATTTTCTATTTTCATATATTGCCACTGTTTGATCATGTACTGATGTTTTCTCTTGCTGGTAAGTAGTTCTTCATGTGTGTTGTTTTTTTATTCATTATTGAGAGCAAATTGTCTGTGGCCTGTTTCCATTTGGGACAGTACACTTTGTGACATTCATTTGCTTGCTTTCACATACCATGCCATGCCATGGTGTGTTGGGTAGGTGAGATGGGAGGGGTTGGGTGACATGCCACTATTTTGATGTGGTATTTTACAAGGGGATAGTCCTTCATGCTGCATGAATGTGTGCCTTTTTCTGACACAGCATTGGGTGTCTTTGAATAGCTAGGGATGCACACAATGTAGCACTTCCAGGTGAACAATCTCAGGCTGGTATGGTTGTGACAGTTGACTGTCCCTTTTGTCATCATCATTGATTGCGAGCTGGTATGTGCCAGGCCTGTGTGCACTCCGCAGGGGTGGGATTTTAGGTAAAGTAATTTGCCACAAGCTGGGTCCGGGCTGCCTCAGCACGTACCCTTTCACCTCCCATGCGCAGCGGCCGTGCATGTGGTTGGGGATGTGGGGGAACCACCATGTCCACTGGCACGCCCCGCCGGGTTGCAACATTGTGCAGGACACATGCTGCCACTATGATCCTGCACACCAATGGGGGGCGCATATAACAGCTGCCCACCAGAGCGGTCAAGGGAGCGAAAGCATGACTTGAGCACTCCGAATGTGCGCTCCACTATGCCCCGGGTTGCAATATGGGCTGTGTTGTATCTTATCTCGTGTGGTTTGGTGGGGTTCCGAATTGGTGTCATCATGTAGGTGCTCAGAGGGTAGGCACTGTCCCCTGGGGTGGTGATAATGGTTGTCATTAGTGGGGTTTTCCCATTTCTCAGTTTCTGACATGCATGCATGTGCAGAGGCATTTATACTCACCAATTAGCCATGTGTCACCATGCCGGCCAGCTTCCAGGTCCCGGTTTAGGGGTGACATTCTGAATATGAAACTATCATGGCTGGACCCTGGATAGTTGGCATATACTGAGGTGATGATTCCCTTGGCATCACATACAACCTGCACATTAATGGAATGCCAGTGCTTGCGGTTTCGATAGATAGGCTCAGTGGCCCTGGGTGGATGCAGAGCCACATGGGTGCAATCAATGGCACCTAGGACTTTGGGGAAGTGTGCCACCCCGTAAAATTGCTGGACAACAGCCTGCCTTTCTGCAGGTGTTCTGGGCATTGTAAGCGATATTCAATGAACACTACAGCCAAGTCAATGCCTAGTCTGGGATGCTGAGGAAAACCCTTATTAATGTATTTTTATGTCTAGTTCAGTACTCTGGATGACCACCCTTGTATAACACCCCCTCTTAGAATCCCCCTGACCCCACTGAGCCAAGAAGTAGGTTTGTTTTGCAAATTAAAAGGTTTATTTGAGAATTTAAACAATATATATATATCGCACTTTATAATAAATTCATATCTGATAGTACACTTAGACATATGATGTTGATCAACAATGGGTAATCTGGCACTAGCACACTTCTTTACAATCAATGAGGAGTTAGTATAGGATGGATAAAGTAGCAAAAATACTTTTATGATTTCAAGGGAAAAGCAATGAGGAATAAAATGCAGTACAGAAATACTTGATATGATTTTAGCAAAAGATAAGATAATCACTTTTTCTCTGGCAATTCACCCCCCTCCCCTATGCAATGTACGAAATGGAAGGAGATGGAAAGAGGAGCACACAGTTCTCAGGAATGCAATCAAATACAATACGAAATTCAGTTCCCCCCCCAGCAAGCTTAGAGGAAACAGGTAGAAGTTTGAAACACAGGCCCAAAATGCTTTTAAATGTGATGGCAATGGATGGGAAAATGTGCCAACTGATTTTAATTCCCTCTAGAGATTCAGGGTGAGTGGGAGATGCGTGTTGGTATTAGTTCAGGCTCACTTTAGCAATGCTCTATGAGTTATTACCAAGTTGCAAATGGATTTTAACAAAAGAAAGAATGGAGCTGCTATTTTGACAAGTGGAGAAATTGAGCCAAAATCGCAAATCGTGGTAGATTTCGCAAGTGCGTGAATCGTGATTGGTCGGTTGTTGGGAAGCTTAGATCCTAAGCTTTCAGAGGAAAGTTAAATCTCGTTCCTAGCCCAAACGATTCCAGAGATACGGACAATTAAATAAAGGTAATTTTTCGGATTTAAAATAAAACTCAAAATGACAGGTGACAGCTTGCAGCTGCAGAAATGACAGGTGACAGTTGTGCAGCTTTAAAAATGACAGATGACACGATTTCTAGGAGGCTGTTCTACTTAGGTTAAAATAGTTTGGATTAGATTATTTTAACTAAGAGATTGGTTCTGCACAGTTCTGCTAGGTACTCACAATATAAAATTGAACTAGGGCTCGTCACGGATCTGGTCAACACGTCCGGCTGCGGTTCTGTCTGCTCGGCGGGTCAATCAGGTACCGGTTCTGCTCACAGCGATCTGGGTCAGCTCTGCTCTGCTGGTCTAGCCTCTCTGGATTCAGCGGCCTCTGGTTCTGGATACTGCTCTGCTTTCCGGTCAGGATCAAGTGGATTCTGGATGTAACACTGCTTTCTGGGTACTGGAAAGAGTTCTTGGCAAAAGAATTCAGACAGCTTGCCCGGCTGTGGAATAGTTTGCAAATGATTTTGAGGCCTGCTGACAAATACTTTTGCTTGCAGTGGGTCTTCTTGGTTCAAAGTTCTGTAGTCTCTGTTTAGCCTGGAAGTCTAAGTGTTGGATCAATGGATGTGAAGTCGTCGGTCAGCATGCTCCTCAGCAAATGGAATTCAATGTGTCTACCTGTCCCAGCAGTCTCTTTTTATGTGTTTTGGAAATGGGTGTGTGCCTGGGCCTAACTAAGCCTGCCCCTCTCTACTTGTCATTGGCCCAATTCTCCCCTCTGCCATTATTGGGGGAAGGAAATGGATTGTCATCATGATGAGGTCTGTTTATGGGTCAGAGGATCCTCCCCTGGTCAGTTTGCCCACAAATCTATATTTGATTCAAATACATCTTTCCCAGATATACAATTTGTTGAAATTACATGTACACATTATATATTCCTTATAGTCCATGCTTGTCCGCCTCTGATCTTCCTGGGGGCTTGCATTAAAAAATGACATTTTGCGCTTTTTAACTGGTTTTGCAATATCGGACATTTACCCAAAATTACACACATGTGCGCAAGGAGTATGGACATTAATTGATGAAGTGTCAGATTTTTAACATGCAGACATTTGGAGTAAGACCCTATTTTCCGCTAACAACCCCCCAGAATACACCACAGGGTCCTAACGCCTCTTAAAATGTTCACAGAAAAATCACAAAAATAATGATATTACTTCTATAATTCCTCCCTTCAAGTAATTTCAGAACATAGTTTTACATTGTATCCACCTCTTAGCAAGTCTTTCCTTGGTCTGGTTTTGTCTCATTTGTTCAGTTTTACACAAACGTCTGGTGGTTTTAAAACACCGGCTTTCTGATAGTGGTGAGTACTGGTAATGCAACCATTTTTGGGATTAAGAAAATGAATTCCCCACAGTTCTGGGTTGCTTTTGGCAATCAGCATTGCCATTCCCAATGGTTTCAGGCTACTGTGTGTGTAGCCCAATGGTGGTTTTAGGCAGTGCCCTCCTGTGCTCACAACATGGGCAAACATGGGTGGCAGCCTATTCTTCATGTTTTCCCTGTGCACTCTCTGGGGAGCTCTGGCCATCATGATGTTTTCTATGCCAGTACTGCACAGTTTTATTGTAGGGCTTGGATGCATTCGTAAAAACATCCCACAAGCCCCCCCTCTTGCCATGGCCATTCTGTCCTTTCTCAGATGGAACTCGCAAGATCTGGGATGTTCTCCTCATCTTCTTCCGGTAGATGGCACAGTTCAGCATCTTTTCCCCCATCCAGTTGGATCGATCGGTTCTCCTCGCCGGTCCTGATGGGAATATTGGGCGGTACCCCGGGCCCCTCGGGTCTCTGCTCCCGGTCCCCGGTCGTCCTCCTTGGTCAGTCTCCATGGTTTCATCTCTCCTAGGATGATAAAGCAAAGCGGCAATACACATTCCTAGACATTTTTCCACCACTATTAATGGTGTGGCGAACATATATATTTTATGAATCAGAAGATATGAACATTTTCTTTTTTAACTTAGGAGACAAGAACATATATATATATGCAAGGATCACAGAATTGTATATGCTATATTTGGAATATTTTAGGGTTAGAACTGAATTACTCTGGAGCGGCCCCCTCTGGGATTCCAGTGGATTCCTCCAGTTGTTGCAGAGTGTGCCTGGGATGGCAATACTTTAGCTGATTTATATGTACCCAGTTGTCTTCCCCCTCTGCCAAACCGCCTTTGGGGATGCGGATCTTGTAGGCCACAGGGGAGATTTTGTCTATAATTTCAAACGGTCCCTTCCATGTAGGCAAACATTTTCGCTGTTTGGCCTGGTTCCTTTGGAAATTGTATAGATAGACCCGATCACCCACCTTATATTCCTTTCGTGTAGTTTTTAAATCATAGTGGGTCTTCATGCTCTCGGCTGATCTTTCTAGATTCCGCTGAGCATAGGAAAAAGCATGTTGAAGGTGTTTCCTTAAATTCTCCACATACTCATGAGTTGTGGAGGCATTTATCAGTGTCTGCTCTTGAGTCCTGTAGAGCAAATACTGGGGAAGCACCATCTTGCGTCCAGTCATAAACTAAAATGATGACATTTTGGTTGCAGATAAAGGGGTAGATCTGATGGCCATTAGGACCAGAGGTAATCGGATATCCCAACTTGGCCCAGAATCTGCCACAAACTTTTTAAAGATGCTCACAATGGTTCGGTTATATCTCTCTACTGCTCCAGAAGAAGCTGGCCTGTAAGCAATGTGTAGCTTCCTTTTAACCCCCAGTATCTCCGACATCTTTGTCATTACTTCACTGGTGAAGTGGCTACCCCTGTCTGACTCAATCCTTTGAGGTAGACCAAAACGGGAAAAGATGTGGTTAATCATCAGGGCAGCTGCGGTTTCTGCCTTGCAGTTTGGGGCTGGGAGACATTCCACCCACTTGGTAAACAAGCATGTAACGGTCAACATGTACTTGTAGTTTTTAAATCATAGTGGGTCTTCATGCTCTCGGCTGATCTTTCTAGATTCCGCTGAGCATAGGAAAAAGCATGTTGAAGGTGTTTCCTTAAATTCTCCACATACTCATGAGTTGTGGAGGCATTTATCAGTGTCTGCTCTTGAGTCCTGTAGAGCAAATACTGGGGAAGCACCATCTTGCGTCCAGTCATAAACTAAAATGGTGACATTTTGGTTGCAGATAAAGGGGTAGATCTGATGGCCATTAGGACCAGAGGTAATCGGATATCCCAACTTGGCCCAGAATCTGCCACAAACTTTTTAAAGATGCTCACAATGGTTCGGTTATATCTCTCTACTGCTCCAGAAGAAGCTGGCCTGTAAGCAATGTGTAGCTTCCTTTTAACCCCCAGTAGCTCCGACATCTTTGTCATTACTTCACTGGTGAAGTGGCTACCCCTGTCTGACTCAATCCTTTGAGGTAGACCAAAACGGGAAAAGATGTGGTTAATCATCAGGGCAGCTGCTGTTTCTGCCTTGCAGTTTGGGGCTGGGAGACATTCCACCCACTTGGTAAACAAGCATGTAACGGTCAACATGTACTTGTTTCCTCTAGACGAGCGAATCACAGGGCCTACAAAGTCGATTTGCAAATCTGACCATGGCAGTGTCATCCCCCTCTTTTGGAGAGGCGCACAGTGTGTGAGGGATGATGGCTGAAATTGTGCACACACAAGACACCCCTTCAAGTATTGGTCGAGTTCCTGCCCCATGTGTGGCCAGTATGCAACCTCTCTTAAGATTTGCAGTGTTGTGTGAAACCCCCTATGACCGGCGGTGGCCGCATCATGGGTGTGACTTAACATCAGGCTTCGGAATGAGGTAGGAACCACCCACGGATCATGGCCAGCTTGGGATTTCCTTACCAACAAACCGTCTTGGATTCGGAACATTTTTGGACATTTCATCAACACTCTTAGGTCCTCATTCCCAATGTAATCAGTATCCGTCAAGGGAAAGTTCTCAGGGTCCTCAAGGTGTTGGTAAAACTTACCAATAATTGGATCCCCCTTCTGAGCTGTAATTAAATCAGCATCAGGGGTCTCCTTACTCCATTGTGCAGTTGAAAGATCATTGTGAGCATTTGTCTGGGACCTAGTGATAGCAGTGACCTGGATTTCCCCCAACAGGGACTCTATTTCTATTAGATCCCCTTGGATGGCCCCGGTTTTGGCCAGCTGATCAGCTAAGTCATTTCCAGTTTTGTCTGGTCCCTCTACTTTGGAATGACCCTTGATCTTTTTCCAGTAGATGGTCATCCCATTCGATGTGACCAGATCATCAATGTTTTGGATTAACTTCCCATGTTTCAAGGGTTTGTTATTAGCACATAACATGCCTCTGGTTTTCCAATTAACTAGGTGCTCCACGAACCCGTCCCGTACATAATCCGAATCTGTGATTATGAGCAGTTCGTGGAGTTGATGTTGGACAGCAGTGAGGATGGCCTGATGCACAGCCATCAATTCTGCCACCTGACTACTTCGGGGACCAATTTTGTATCCAGCGGAGGGTTCTGGGAACTCCTTCACCCAGGCATTCCCTACACCGGCCACCAGTTCTTTCTCCCCGTTGTTGTCAACATGGTACGAGCATCCATCCACATAGACAGTGGGCATTCCCTCACACTTGTCTTCTTCAAAGACTTTGTGTGGGGAATTAAGGTATGCCTCCATGTTGTCCTTGATTTTTAGACTTTCGTCCTCAAGACAGTTTTCTCTGGCACAATCATGCAAGTCAGCCAGACCTTGCACGAGGGGACTCTTCTTGTTTTGGCCATATCTGACTTCCACAGGAAAGCCTTGCATTGACAGAATCCAGGAAGTAATTTGGGAATTACTCACATTTCCGGCCCGGATTCTGTCACTTTGGAGATATTGCAGAGGCTGGTGTGGAGTCTCCACTATGATGTGTTCCCCCTGGATAAACGGGCGGTAATTCTTCAATGCCCACACCGTTGCCAGGAGTGCCTTCTCACAATCGTTGAATTTTTCCTCCACAGAGGATAAAGTTTTGCTCGCATAGGAGATTACTTTATTGACCTTGTCATGCTTTTGGTATAATACTGCCGTCAAGTACGTATTAGAGAACCCTGTCTCCAGGAAGAACTCCTTGTTTCTGACAGGGTAAGCTAGGCAAGGTGCTTGTGAGGGGCTTCTTTTGAGTTGTCTTACCGCCTCGGATTGTTCTGGACCCCATTCCAACTTGACCCCCCCCCTTCAAGAGATGAATCAGGGGTCTAGTGATCTCTGCGTAGCCTTCAATGAACTTTCTGCTGTAATTAGTCAGTCCAAGGAGGCTCCTCAGTTCCCTCAGAGTTGTGGGGTCTTTCAGTTTCTGGAGTGCTTCCACTTTCTTTTCTTGGGGACAGAGACCCTGAGGAGTAATCTCATGCCCCAAGAAATTAACACGGGTTCTACACCACTGTGCTTTCTGAAAGGAAAGTTTTGCTCCGGCGGCCCTCATCTGTGTCAGAACATAACGGATCTCCGCTAAGTGTTCCTCCACAGATGAACTTTTGATGAGGACATCATCTACATAAGCCAGGTTACCCCTCGCACCCAGGTCGGGCATGGCCTTATGTAGGAAAATGTTGAATTCATTGCCGGAGTTGAGGTATCCGAAGGGAGTCCGGGTCCATGTGTACTGCTGGCCCCCAAAGGTAAAAGCCAGTTTGTATTGGTCCTCCCTACTGACAGGCACGGTCCAGTATCCATTGGTCAGGTCTATTGCTGTGAATACCTGTGACCCCTGAATCTGGGCCAGCCCTTGGTCAATGTAGGGCAGAGGCCATCGGGAAGTATGGACCCGTTTGTTGAGCTCCCTAAGGTTGGCGCAGAGTCTCCACTGGCCGTTTGGCTTCAATATTCCCAGCACCGGATTATTGAAAGTGCTGTGGACTGGACGGATTATTCCCCGGGACTCAAGGTTCTTAATTATTTCAGTAAGGGACTCCATGGATGCGAGAGGCAAGCGATATTGCTTCACAAACACTGGGGTCATTCCAGGGTCCGTGGTAATTGTTGTGGTGTGGATGTCGGTGCGACCACAGTCATATGAGTCTACCGCAAAGAGATCTTGGAAATCCAAGAAAACTTGTTTCAACTTTTGCTTCTGTTCCAGAGTCACACAGGCATCAGCTAGGTTGACTCTCTCTTCCACCATCTGCCTGAAGCCTGGAAAGACTTCTGGTTTGGCTATCTCAGCTGCCTCCTCCAGCTGGGTGGAGAAGTCCCTGGTCAGAGTGCTGATTTGGACTGGAGGCTTCAGGTGGGAAAGGCAGCCCTCATGGACCTGGAAAATCACCTCATCCCTCCTGAAGCACAAGTCACATCTTCCTTACCATAAGGGCAAGAAGTGCACACCAATAAGTTCCCCCCATGCCAGGTGAAAATCCTGTCTGGTGTTGTGTTGTCATCACTGTCACTGTCAAAACAGTCCTTGGGGATTGGTCCTAACAGTTCATTTCCTAGATCAATGGAAAAATGTTGGTCATCAACCGCCATTACAATAATTGTGCTTGCGGCTAGAGTAATACTCTTTAAGTCGCTGTTATCCACCTCTATTGGAATGGTGTCATGTTCTATGTTGACTAATGGTGCTGGGTTTACCCCTAACCCTTGCTGTTGGAGAGAAGCATTTAGATGAATATAAGCATCAGGGTTTTTCAATTTTTGTCCTCTTTTAACTTTCACTTCCAGGGAGAATTGTCGGGTCCTTTCTGGGATGGTGACTTCCTCTTTGATCTGAATTTCAACTGCGTAAGTTAGAAATTGAGCTGACCTAAATGCTTTTTCTGGATCATCAAAGCCCATGGGATTATCCGCTAATCGGGACCAAGCTTTGAAGTTTATTAGGTCCAAACTAATGGCAAAGCGATTCAGAATGTCACTGCCTAAGTAAAAGGTGGCAGTGACGTCTCGCACGAGCCAACAATTATGGACTATGCTCTTGTTGCCAATGGAGATTTTGAGCATACATCTGCTTGGCAGGAGATGTTTGGAATTAGGTGCTTCCAGGTCCATTTCCCATTTGTCTATCAGTTTGAATGTGGGAATGGCTGGATCTTTTGGGAGTTGGCGGAACATGGCTTCGCTGATGAAGCTCTTACCGTTGTTCACACACACTCGAGCGAGAACAGAGTCCTTCCCATCATTTAACTGAACAGGGATGACCAACTGCTCTCCAATTTGCTGAATATCAGCCAGGCTCTGAGCTGATTTCACATCTTTCTGGACTATAGGAGTGGGAGTTTCTGATTGTGGATTAGTAAAGAATTTCAGGGTGTTTCCTTGCAGTGTGGAATACCACCTTAAACTGGAAGGAAGGTTGATTTTCAGAAATAGAGAGGACCCCCCATCACCAGTCTGTTGTCCTACTGCTATTAATGTCACGTCTGGAATTTGGTTGTTCTGGAAGTGAAATTCTACTTGGTCAGATTTTTGTTCGACCATGTGGCAGGTGCCGTTTAAACTAACATGGTTGACACTCTGTTTTAATTTTATTGGTCGGCTAGTCTGGGTCCAGAGGACCTTGTTTACACAATCTATTAGTGGTGACAACCTTCTCAGGAGGTCATTCCCTAGTAAACAAGGGGTGCCCTCTGGAGTCACTACTATGACCGGGTGTTTCACCTTGTGTCGCCCAATTTTAATGTCCAAGTCTGCAGTCCCCTCAACGGGAATTTCCTTCCCGTCAAAGTTCTGCAGTTGTCCAGGAAGAGAGGTGAGAGGAATTCGGTAATTCTCCCCCCTTCCTGCATTTAGTTCCTCAAAGGCCCTTTTGGACAGAAGGGTAGCTTGGGATCCAGTGTCCACCAGTGCCAGAATTGTACCCTGCCACTGTACTTGTACCGGGGCATAGTATCCTACCTCCTTCTCCTCAAGGGGGCACAGAAAATGCACATTTTTGGACAACTGGTGGGCTAACTTTCTGGTTTTGGACATTGCTAGCGAAGAGATTTGGGCAGAATTCTGTGGAGAGCCTTGGGAATCTGAAAGAAAAAGTTGGCAACTGGAGATCAGAGCCATTGTGGGTTCCCCTGGTTCCGGTTCTGGGCCGCCCCCCCCCTTTTTGGAGGCAGTCACCAGGATGGGTTTGAACCAGGGGATTTTGGTATTGTCGGTTCTGGGATGAGATGATGGGCGGCGGTAGCTCAGTCTCCACATCTCCCCAGTCTGGATTGGAATCCCTTGGGACCCATTTCTCCTTGGGAGGAGTTCCCCCATCTCTGAAGGAGAAGATCCTTTTCCCAGGATCTTCTGAGGATACCCCTCCCTCAAATTGGAAGACCTGTACCTCCTCCACAAAGTGGGTGTGTTTGGGTCCTTTGTTTCTCCTACCTCCTCTCTGCTCCTTGGGTGGCAGAATTTCAGGGGCAGGAGATTTTGTTTCCGGTTCCTGGTTTTCCAGGGGCTGTTTACAAGTTGGGAAGGAAGCTTTCTCCAAGGCTTTACACCCCCCCCTCCCCTTGTGTCTCCTCCCTGGGAACCGGTGGGTTATCGGGGTGCTGCCCCCGTCATTGTTCTGGAGCACCAGGTCCAGAGTTTGGGGCATTCTGCGGCGGCATGCTCATCTGAGGGTTCTGTTGAGCCCTCAGTATGTGACCCAGATCCCGTGCCATATTTTGGACCTGGCGATCAAGTTGTGAAACCCGCTCAGGCTGATACGGGGCTCTATTTTCTCCCCTGGGCTGATCCCGGGAAGGGTAGTTATCCCTTCTCTGGTAGTACCCCTGGTTGGAAAGATTTTGGTACCCCTCCACCCTTGGCCTCCCCTCTCCCGGATTAGGTTGTCTGGGCCCAGGGAATTGGGGAAAGAAGGATGGATGATTTTGGGGCTGGAAATTGGGCGGATACCTGGGGAAAAAGTTCTGCCCAGGATTTGGAGAATTTCTGCCCTCCTGGGGGAAGTTAGGAGGGAGGTTCCCCGGGTCAGGTGCTTGGCTGGATCCCCCCCCCTTGGGCTGGAGGAGTCCACACATAACCCAGGATTGGTCGGTTTCCCTTGTAGCGGGGACTTACATAGTCAGGGGAGCGGGGGACCCCATTTGTGGGACTACCTCCTCGACTCCCTCTCTCTGACTGGCCCGAGGGCCTTCTGGGCTGTGAATTATTTGGTGCAGGCAGGTTTTTAGGCCCCCCCATCTCCAAATCTAAAACGGGGGCAACCTTTACCTCTGCCACCTTGGCAGCAGCAGGGGTGCTGTTGGTTTTGGGGTTTTTCGGCGCATTATTTTTATTTTCGATAGGCTTCTGCACCTCATAGATCCGGGTAGCCTGTTCAATGACCCAGTCTAAAGATCTTTTCTCATGATAATCTCTCACGAGCTGGGTCATTATGTATTTGGGTAAGGCATGGAAAAACGTATTGATAAATTCTCTGCTATCCGTGCGCACCCTTCTGGTGGTCTGCGCAAAAGAACGTTTTAATTCTTGCACAAACTCTTGTGGGGCCTGATCCTCTCCACATTGCAAATTGTAGGCTGCCTTGCGAGCCTCTTGAGGATTTCTGTGAACAGAAAAATGTTACAGGATGGCCGCCTTATAGGTGGACCATCTTAAATGATTTTGGTCCTCCAGCCCCGCAAAGAAACTGGAGTATTCTGGGGAGAATGTCCATTTGACGTACTGGATGCGGCTACTGCTGTCCTTCAAATGGAAAGTCTCCATCATTTGCTCATAGAGCTCCAAGTGTTCTTCCATTTTCCTTTTTAAGTGGCAGACTTCCTGGCCTAAGGTATCCCTTTCCTGACTAAGAGCCTGCATCTGTGCCGCCAGGTCGTCCCTTTGCCTTTGGAAGGCACCAGCTTTCTGGCGCTCCTGATCAAACTCTGCCTGGGTATCCAGGTCTTTCAGAATCGCGATTGCCTGCAGCCAGACCGTTTGGTCCTGATGAGTCCACTCACCTCTCACAAATAGCTTATGTAAGAAGTGCTCTCTGGCTATTTTCATATCTACCAAGGTCGTCATTCTGGAATTTGAGTTCCTTCCTGACTTACAGAAGTTTGTATTTTATTTTGCAAAACAGACCGTTTCCTTAGACCGTTCCTTTGAGGGGTGCTTTCACAGTGTAAAACAGCGTTGTGATCTAACCGGATATGTGTATCTGGTCAGTTGGCACACTGTATTAATCTGCACAAATGGTAAATCTAACCCAGGATATCCCGGCTCCGAACCCCCACTTTTGTAAGCGATATTCAATCAACACTACAGCCAAGTCAATGCCTAGTCTGGGATGCTGAGGAAAACCCTTATTAATGTATTTTTATGTCTAGTTCAGTACTCTGGATGACCACCCTTGTATAACACCCCCCTCTTAGAATCCCCCTGACCCCACTGAGCCAAGAAGTAGGTTTGTTTTGCAAATTAAAAGGTTTATTTGAGAATTTAAACAATATATATATATCACACTTTATAATAAATTAATATCTGATAGTACACTTAGACATATGATGTTGATCAACAATGGGTAATCTGGCACTAGCACACTTCTTTACAATCAATGAGGAGTTAGTATAGGATGGATAAAGTAGCAAAAATACTTTTATGATTTCAAGGGAAAAGCAATGAGGAATAAAATGCAGTACAGAAATACTTGATATGATTTTAGCAAAAGATAAGATAATCACTTTTTCTCTGGCAATTCACCCCACTCCCCTATGCAATGTAAGAAATGGAAGGAGATGGAAAGAGGAGCACACAGTTCTCAGGAATGCAATCAAATACAATACGAAATTCAGTTCCCCCCCCAGCAAGCTTTGAGGAAACAGGTAGGAGTTTGAAACACAGGCCCAAAACACAGGTCCAAAATGCTTTTAAATGTGATGGCAATGGATGGGAAAATGTGCCAACTGATTTTAATTCCCTCTAGAGATTCAGGGTGAGTGGGAGATGCGTGTTGGTATTAGTTCGGGCTCACTTTAGCAATGCTCTATGAGTTATTACCAAGTTGCAAACGGATTTTAACAAAAGAAAGAATGGAGCTGCTATTTTGACAAGTGGAGAAATTGAGCCAAAATCGCAAATCGCGGTAAATTTCGCGAGTGCTTGAATCGTGATTGCGGAAAAAGTATAGGGAGTAGGAAGTCGGTTCTAGGCTTGTTGGAAAGCTTAGATCCTAAGCTTTCAGAAGAAAGTTAAATCTCGTTCCCAAACGGTTTCAGAGATACGGACGATTAAATAAAGGTAGTTTTACGGATTTAAAATAAAACTCAAAATGACAGGTGACAGCTTGCAGCTGCAGAATTGACAGGTGACAGTTGTGCAGCTTTAAAAATGACAGATGACACGATTTCTAGGAGGCTGTTCTACTTAGGTTAAAATAGTTTGGATTAGATTATTTTAACTAAGAGATTGGTTCTGCACAGTTCTGCTAGGTACTCACAATATAAAATTGAACTAGGCCTCGTCACGGATCTGGTCAACACGTCCGGCTGCGGTTCTGTCTGCGGTTCTGTCTGCCCGGCGGGTCAATCAGGCACTGGTTCTGCTCACAGCGATCTGGGTCAGCTCTGCTCTGCTGGTCTAGCCTCTCTGGATTCAGCGGCCTCTGGTTCTGGATACTGCTCTGCTTTCCGGTCCGGATCAAGTGGATTCTGGATGTAACACTGCTTTCTGGGTACTGGCAAGAGTTCTTGGCAAAAGAATTCAGACAGCTCGCCTGGCTGTGGAATAGTTTGCAAATGATTTTGAGGCCTGCTGACAAATACTTTTGCTTGCAGTGGGCCTTCTTGGTTCAAAGTTCTGTAGTCTCTGTTTAGCCTGGAAGTCTAAGTGTTGGATCTCTGGATGTGAAGTCGTCGGTCAGCATGCTCCGCAGCAAATGGAATTGAATTTGTCTACCTGTCCCAGCAGTCTCTTTTTATGTGTTTTGGAAATGGGTGTGTGCCTGGGCCTAGCTAAGCCTGCCCCTCTCTACTTGTCATTGGCCCAATTCTCCCCTCTCCCATGATTGGGGGAAGCAAATGGATTGTCATCATGATGAGGTCTGTTTATGGGTCAGAGGATCCTCCCCTGGTCAGTTTGCCCACAAATCTATATTTGATTCAAATACATCTTTCCCAGATATACAATTTGTTGAAATTACATGTACACATTATATATTTCTTATGATCCATGCTTGTCCGCCTCTGATCTTCCTGGGGGCTTGCATTCAAAAATGACAACATTTCGCGCTTTTTAACTGGTTTTGCAATATCGGACATTTACCCAAAATTACACACATGTGCGCAAGGAGTATGGACATTAATTGATGAAGTGTCAGATTTTTAACATGCAGACATTTGGAGTAAGACCCTATTTTCCGCTAACAACCCCCCAGAATACACCACAGGGTCCTAACGCCTCTTAAAATGTTCACAGAAAAATCACAAAAATAATGATATTACTTATATAATTCTGACAAGTCCGCACTATGAGTTATCTATCTTTTTAAAATTATGCTCTGGTCAAAAAGGGGTGTGGCTTCCCACATCACAGGGGGGGAATAACTGGTTTATCCACTTCCCCCAAGCTCAGCTGGCTTGCAGAGGCACTGCCCCTCCCAGTTTCCCCTAAGAGGAAGCTATTTTACGACACCCCCAATATAACATTTGCCTGAGTCCAGGACAGGCCTTTGTTCAACTCCCTGTAGTCCCCAGCCAGCTACTCCACCCCTAATCTAATCAGACAGGTGTTAACTCCTTTTGGCCAGGGGCAGAGTGGCTGAGCATACAGTTTCAACTCCTGTCGGGGGTAGTTGTCAGGCAGAATTCAATTTCATTAAGCCAGGTTTCAGCTAAATGTCACTTTTTGTTCCCAGTTTTCTACATTCAAATCAAACTGACAATTTTTACCTATACATTAAATAATTACTCCCTTCAAGTCATTTCAGAATATAGTTTTACATTGTATCCACCTCTTAGCAAGTCTTTCCTTGGTCTGGTTTTGTTTCATTTGTTCAGTTTTACACAAAAGTCTGGTGGTTTTAAAACGCCGGCTTTCTGATAGTGGTGAGTACTGGTAATGCAACCATTTTTGCGATTAAGAAAATGAATTCCCCACAGTTCTGGGTTGCTTTTAGCAATCAGCATTGCCATTCCCAATGGTTTCAGGCTACTGTGTGTGTAGCCCAATGGTGGTTTTAGGCAGTGCCCTCCTGTGCTCACAACATAGGCAAAAATGGGTGGCAGCCTATTCTTCATGTTTTCCCTGTGCACTCTCTGGGGAGCTCTGGTCATCATGATGTTTTCCATGCCAGCACTGCACAGTTTTATTGTAGGGCTTGGATGCATGGGTAAAAACATCCCACAGCATGTATATGTGCCTGCGGACTAAGGAGCGTGCAGTCATGATGGCCAACACCTGGTGTAGGCAGCGTGACTGCGTGGCCTGTGACACTCCCCCCCACTATGACACTTGTCCGCTGAAATGAACCAGTAGCCAAGAAGTGCAGTACATTGAGCACCTTTTCCAAGGGGCTCAGTGCTTGCGAGCACAGGGTGGGTGATGTGAGGTCATCCTCCCACTCCCTCACCAGGTCTAGGATTACGTGTGGTGTAAACCTGTACCTCCCATACACCTGGTCATCAGGCATCCCAAAAAGACAGGTCCTGGGTAAAAATATCCGGGGTCTGGCTATCCTCCTCCTCCTGCGGTGTCCCGACGACCACTGCTGCGAGGAACGGTATATTCATCGTAGCGTCTGAGCTTGTTTGCTGTTTGTGCGCACTTTTATGCTGCGCGGGGCCGCTTACGGCTGCTTCCTGCTGGCGTACGTGTTTCCGGATTAGCGCGTCTTTGTTGGCGCACGCCTTTCCCCTGTTCGATTCCATGAATATGTGTTGTTAGCGCGCTTGTGGGTGCTGCGAGCATTTACCTCCTGTACTTCCCCCATAACGCCCACATTTTCACGCGTTGTTCCCCATTCCGCGTGTTACGCCCCGTGTTACGCCCACTTTACTTGTGTGCCCTACGCTATGTGCGCTTTCCCTGTGCGCGTAGCGCACCCCGTTCAGTGACGTGTGCGCCCGCGTGTGCCACCCACGGATTTGGCGCACATCCCAGCTTTTACTAGCGCAGCACATTCCATGAATCGATCAACGGCTGCGTGCGCAGCTTTGGCACGCGTGCGCTGCGATTTTCACTCTTGCGCTCCCCTTTTCAGTGCACATTTATTCCATGAATTACCCCGTTTGTGTACTGCACATCACTGCATTATAATATTGATCAGATACAGCAAACTGCCATGTTTAAACAACTGTTTCTTGCTTGTGCAAAGTGAAGCTTTAGGCTTACTGCTCATATCTTTGCTATGAAGGCTCTTCGCCTAGAGTGTAGCTATGCTCACTTTCACATCTCTCACTTCTAACATGTTTCCCTTTTGGCATATGTAAATGTGTTTTAGGCTCCCACTTTCTTAGGAAAAGCAGCATTAGTAGATGAAAATCATCATACTGTAAGTGCTCTCGCCTGCCTCAGAGTGTTTGTGAATCTTTGAGGAGCTTATTCAATTTCACTAAATGTATCACGTTATGCTATCCTCCATGATAATGCTGTTTAACATGCAAGAATGCAGCTGGCATCAAATACTTCTTTACTGGGGCTTTGTTGTCTGCTAACAACATTGTTTCAGGATGATTCCTAACCCTGTCTGGACCTCGCCTTCCCTTGAAATGCATGTGTAACTTTGGGTATAAGAGAACAGTGCATGGAGGGAAGAGGGTTCTCACTTGCGCCAAAGTCCCGTTCTGCTGCTGGTTTGGTTCTGTCCTGCTTTTGCTTTTTCTATTAAATTGTTCACCAAATCTCTTGATTAGTCAGTGGTTATTTTTCCACGACAGAGGGCAGAGATGGAAAGACACATTACCATCACCTAGAGGCAGATGTTGTATGTGGAGTTGGGGTGTGTGCTGCCTGATTGGTGAATTCAGTGACTATTGTAAGGTGCACTTGGGGGCTTAAATGGTGCATTAATTCGATGAGCAATTAAATGATCCTTTGCTAATGGTAGCAATTGCTAAGTAAGTAGATGGGGATGATTGATGAGGATCTGGTGAGAAAGAGAGATATAGATCAAGCGATATGGAGGTCTGGGGGACTTGGGGGTTCAGGAGGTGCCCTCTAGAAAGGGAGAAGACAAGGCAACATTTCTCTTATAAACCATGTGTCTGCATTCAATGAAACAATAAAAGTCCAGTGGTCATTTTACTGAAATGGATAAAACATGTGTTGTTAAAATTAGATCCGCCACTTCTAACACATTTCCAGAACTCATCAAACTGCTTTTTACATCAGCTGCACACCCGGACCTCTGGCAACAACAACTTTCTTACAAGAGAAGAGCACAAAGGCCCCAGGGCCCGATGGGGCAATGAAGACAAGCCCTTTCACGTGGCTTCCTTTCAAATGTCGCAGTTCTTGCCATGCCCCAAATCAGAGACGCATATCAGGAACTGATAAGAAAGAAAGAAAGAAAGAAAGAAAGAAAGAAAGAAAGAAAGAAAGAAAGAAAGAAAGAAAGAAAGAAAGAAAGAAAGAAAGAAAGAAAGAAAGAAAGAAAGAAGAACGAACAGGGCACACAAGAGTAAGAGAGAGAGAGAAATATGAGGAGAGGACACAGAAAGGGCTAGAAAGGAATGATAGAGATGGACACATTAAGGGAGAGGGAGTGACTGAGAGCAATAGAGAACAATGTTAAGGGAGGGAGGCAGGAGAGAGAAGAAAGGGTACGTCCAGGTTGAAGTCATAGAGCCTGGGAAAGACACTTGAACAGTAGATAAAGAGAGCGAGAGAGAGAGAGAGAGAGAGAGAGAGCAGAGAGTGTTCAAAAGAGAGATTGGGCAAATGGAAGACTAAGAAAAGGAGTAAAACACGGAGATGAACGTAAAGAGCGAGAGAGGGGGAAGAATGAGAAAATGGGAAAGGGATACTTCCAGGGATCAGGGAAGTAGAGTAAGAGAATTAGACGCAGAAAGAACAGTGAGAAAGGGTGGAAAGAGTTACGAATAAGGGAGAGAAAAAATGAGCCAGGCAGGAGTAAGGGTAAGACAAGAGGAGCGAGAGAGAGAGGAGGATGTGGAGATAGGAAGAGCGTGGTCAATACATAGTATATATCAGTGTTGTATATTGAGAGTTAGATAAAAATGGGAAACGTGTGTTGTGCATGTGTAACTGCGATGATTGTGTCCTTGTGCGCTGCTGCTGTCGTGGTTGCTAGGGCCCTTGCGTCCGTGGCTGCTGCTCACATTTCTTGTTTATCGAGCTGCGTCACGCGGTGTGGTGAGTTGGCACCTTCCTCGGCCTGCCTTTGTTTGGGCTTATTTATTATTCACATGTGAGCTGAGCTTTTGAACGTCGCTGTTATCACTCGGGTGTTTCCAGCGCGGAGAGCGGCTTCGGCTGCCAGTGCAGGTGCTTCGCCTGAGGGGGTTCACGCCGTCACATGAAAGTTGCTGCTCGTTCCCCCAGATGGTCTATTGGTAACAGTCTCTCGAGCTCTGCGCCAAGAATTTCAAAGGCAAATGGTATTTCTGTGAACTGTAACAGAGCACCAAGTTATTTACTGTGTCTGCTTACGTTTTCGAAGCGTCAAATGTGATTCCAAGAGAGGCATTGCCGCACCTTTGCATAATGCAAAGCCAAAGCACCTAGCCACAGGTGTGAAATAGGTGCGGCTCTAGACTGTGCAATCTTATACATTAATAATGCCCGTGTTGCGCAGCATTTATACAGCGCAAAGACTGCCATTAAAACTGCCTCTTGGCACTGACCTGTCCTATCTAGCTTCCCCTATGGAGGTGCGCTCGTAGAGAGGTCCAGTCTTTCATCTTCCCCCACACCTTGTTTGCGAAACGAGTACGTAATTGCACCAGGTCCCTGTCTCCGCATTCAGCTGGTTCTGATGCACCAGACTCTGGCATCATCGGGTGCTTGGTTTTCAATGGTGTGGGAGTAGGGGTTATTTTTGCCCTGCAGTGACCCTATGTCCAGTGTTGTCAACTTTTTTTTATTTTTGGTTCCCATCAGGTGGTCTCCTTCTGAGCTGTATCATGTGCGCTGCCCATGTCTAGTGGCAACGCCGTTCATCGTGCATGTGTGGGTTGGTTTCCTGTGTAAGTTCACCGTAGCGGCCATATCTGACATACCTCCCCATAGGTGGCAGGCGGTGTGTTCAGTATTCAATAGAGAGTGGGTATAGGCTGTGCTTGCGCCACGTTTGCAGAGGTAGAAGGGCGCTTAAGAATTTGGTTACAGCGTTGTGAAGTATCTTAGTTTTGCATACTTCGTACAAGTTTATAATATAAGCATATATCTGTACAGTGAACAGTAAACAAGAGCAAATGCGTACAATATGCAGTTTTCAATATAAATACAGATACCGCACGGGTCTGGTGTTAATGGCGTCATTCTTTTTTTAGAAGCCAGCTGATGACCTGCTTCCTAAAGATCTGGAAGGATTCGATCATTTTGATGTTAAGCGGTAGGGAGTTGCAGAGTTGGGGGGCAAGCACTGTGAAGCATACCCCTCCAGCTCTTTTTAGGTGGAATCTGGGCACTGATAAGCAGAGGGTTTTGGAGGATCTGGTGGATCTGGTGGCTGGTTTCAGGGTGAATTTATTAGCTAGGTAAGGTGGTGCTAGGTGATTGAGGGATTTGTACGTGAGGCAAATGGTTTTTAGATCAATTTTTTGGCGTATGGATAGCCATTTGCAGGCTTTCCTAGTAGCAGTGATGTGCTCATGTCTGGGAATGTTGAGGGCTGCGCGCAAGGGGTTGTTTTGTATTACCTGCAACTTGTTGAGTACGGATTGATTAGCACCTAGGTACAGGCTGTTACCGTAATCGAGTTTTGATTGTATTAGGGCCCTGGCAAGGGTGAGGCAGCTGTTGGGTGATAGGAAAGATCTGCTGGCCCTAATGAGCTTGCCAGTATAGGCAGCAGCTGAGGCAGTCATATTGGTGTGTTTGCTAAGGTTGGTGTTGGCATCTAGATAGAAACCAAGGGTTTTTACGCTTTTGGCTATGGGAATGGCGTGGCCGTCTATAGTGATGTTGTTATAGCTAGGGTCAAGTTTAGTTAGAGTGTTGGGGGAGCCGACGATTAGGAGTTCTGTCTTCTCATCATTCAGGCAGAGGCCATAGGAGGCCATCCATGCCTGAATGATGGAGAATATTTTGTTGATCCGGGCGGCGTCTTCTTGGTAATTACCAGAGATGGTGAGGAGTATCTGGGTGTCATCTGCGTAGTTTGTGTAGGTGACACCCAGACGGTCCAGTTGGTCAAATAGAGGCTTTGTAAATATGTTGTACAAAGTGGGGGATACACAGGATCCTTGTGGGACCCCGCATGTGATGGGGATGGGGTCTGCTGCAGCTGTGGTGGAAAAGACTCGCATGGTTCTGTTTTCCAGGAAGGATTGTATCCATGTGATGGCGGAGGGGGAGAAGTGGGCTGCGGTGGCAAGGTGATTACAGAGGACTTCGTGGCTGACCAGGTCAAAAGCCGCTGAGAGGTCTAGTAGGAGTAGGATTGCGGCATTGCCTTTGTCTTTGATTTCATCAATCTGGCTTTTGAGATCAACAAGGGCGGTTTCAGTTCTGTGTTGAGGTCTGAAGCCGGATTGACGTATTCCTAGCAGTTGCTTGGATTCCAGGTATTCCTGAATTTGGATGTAGGCAACTCTGTCCAGGATTTTCAGTAGGAAGGGGACTGTGGTAATGGGCCTGTAGTTGGTGGGTATGGCCGGGTCGAGGGATTGTTTTTTCAGGAGTGGGAGAACCCATGATTGTTTTAAGTTGCTGGGGATAGAGTTATTGGTGAAGGATAGGTTGATGAGTTTGGTAATGAAGGGGGAGAGCTCTCTGGCTGCATCTTTTATGATCTGAGCCGGACAGCTGTCTCCTTTGCAGTTAGAGGGTTTTAGGGTGGTGATGATTTTTTGAACTTCCGGGATGGTGACTTTCTTAAACGAGAAGCCTGCGCTAGTGTTGTTGGGTGTGGGTAGGCTAAGGGTGGTGACCTTATTGTTGAAGAGTTGTTGTCGTTTGTCTTCAATTTTAGTTTGGAGTCCTAAAATTTTGTTGTTGAGGGCGTTCTGGATGTCGGTGCACCAGGATTTGTCTTTTAGGCCGGTTTCTGGAGGTGCAATAGGGTTTTCTAGTTCCTTCAGAATTTTGAATAATTCTTTAGTGGAGGATCCTGCCTGAGTGATCCTGGTGTTGTAAGCATCTTTTTTGGTTTGGATTATCTCACTTTTGTAGCGTGAGGATAAATTAATGAGGTTGGATTTGTTTACCGCGGTGGGGTTGGTCTTCCAGGTGTGATGAGCCTTAGCTTTCTCTTTCCTGAGTGTTTTGAGCTCAGGGGTGAACCACGAGTTCAAATGAGCTTTAGGTTTAACTTTGCGTATTTTTAAAGGGGCAACAGTGTCCATTGCTTTAGCCATGGAATTATTGAAGGTGTCGATCAACAGGTTTAGGTCAGCGTTGGCTGGGAGAGCATTAAGGGTGGGTAAGACCAGTGGTAGTAGGGCTTCAGCAGTAATGTTGCGTTTATTCCTGGTGGGACATGCTGGTGCCATGGGGTGCTTATTGGGCAGTGCATGATTGGTGTTGACCTTAAGGGGGATCATGTGGTGATCGGTCCATGCCAGAGGTTGGGGGTCTTTGCAAGTTGTATTGCAGTTGTGAGTTGCTACCCAATCGAGGGTTCTACCTTTTAGGTGGGTGGGGAGTGTAACGAGTTGAGTAAGACCATGATCGGTTAGGACATTGGCTAGGGATGCAGCATGTGCCTCGTTTGGGTCTTGGTAGCCGAGATTGAAGTCTCCGAGGATCATGATTTGTGCTGATGGTCTGGAGTTTTCGGTGATGAGGGAGGTGATGTCTTCTTCAAAGGTCCCAGGGGGGACTGGGGGTCTATATATAAGGTGGATGGTGATCGTGGTTGTGGGGGAAGTTTGTAGCTTGGCTGTGAGTAGCTCACAGGATGTGAGAGCGACTGTGTCGGTTAGTCTAAGGCCTAGGGCAGATTTGGAAATGATCGCTACACCTTCACCTCTGGCGTTTGGTCTGTCCGCTCTGAGGATAGAGTATTTGTCTGGGATGGCTAGCGATAAATGGGGTCCGGATGCCTCATGAAGCCAGGTTTCTGTTAGGGCTAGAAAGTCGAGGTTGTTGGTAAGGATAATGTCTGCAATTTCTGTGGGGTGGGCAGCCAAGGATCTGACGTTGAGTAGGGCGCCTTTTAGAGGGGGAGGTGTGGGCTTGTTCGAGGTGATGTGCTTTGTGTTAGTTTTGGTGTAAGGTTTGGAGCTGGGAGTGGAAGTTGTGGTGGGGAGCCTGGAGCCTAATCTATCATTGCGTGCTGTGAGGTTGGGGGTAAGGGATGGGGTGGTTGGGACGGGCGGCTTAAAGCGGGCGGGGGTTTGGTGGTCAGTTTAGTTTGGTTAGATTTAGCAATGGGGCTGGGGTGGCTGTTGGCAGGTGGGCCATGGATGGCAGTGGTGGTGGAGGTGGGAGGGTGGTTAGTGGAGGGGAAGGGGGATGCGGAGGGTAGGAACGGAGTGGGGCATGGGATGGGGTGGTGTCTGGGGCACCCTAGTTTAGCTAGGCCGTCCTGGAGGGCTATGTAGCTGTTGTTGCTACAAGGTACGTTGTCCTGTATTAAGCAGAATGGGAACATGATTAGGGCGAGCCAGAAGATCATGGTCTGTAGATACGGGTGGCACCGACTAAAATGCAGTGAGGCAGTAAAGACACTGGGGCTAGAGGCGAGAAGTGTGTACAGATAAGGCTAACGTGACATGTGCAGACAGGTACAGTAGACCAAAAAGGTTCACCTAAATGCAAAATTCACAGGTAAGGCTAGCGTGGCATGTGCAAACAGGTACAGTAGACCAAAAGGGTTCACCTAAATGCAGGATTCACAGGTGAGGCTAGCGTGGCATGTGCAAACAGGTACAGTAGACCGAAAGGGTTCACCTAAATGCAAAATTCACAGGTAAGGCTAACAGTAGACCAAAGTGGTTCACCTAAATGCAGGATTCACAGGTAAGGCTAGCGTGGCATGTGCAAACAGGTCCAGTATACCAAGAGGGTTCACCTAAATGCAAGTTCACAGGTAAGGCTGGCGTGGCATGTGCAAACAGGTACAGTAGACCAAAAGGGTTCACCTAAGTGCAGGATTCACAGGTAAGGCTAACAGTAGACCAAGGTGGTTCACCTAAATGCAGGATTCACAGGTGAGGCTAGCGTGGCATGTGCAAAAAGGTACAGTAGACCAAAAGGGTTCACCTAAATGCAAAATTCACAGGTAAGGCTAACAGTAGACCAAAGTGGTTCACCTAAATGCAGGATTCGCAGGTAAGGCTAGCGTGGCATGTGCAACAGGTACAGTAGACCAAAAGGGTTCACCTAAGTGCAGGATTCACAGGTAAGGCTAGCGTGGCATGTGCAAACAGGTACAGTATACCAAAGGGTTCACCTAAATGCAGGATTCACAGGTGAGGCTAGCGTGGCATGTGCAAACAGGTACAGTAGACCAAAAGGGTTCACCTAAATGCAAAATTCACAGGTAAGGCTAACAGTAGACCAAAGTGGTTCACCTAAATGCAGGATTCGCAGGTAAGGCTAGCGTGGCATGTGCAACAGGTACAGTAGACCAAAAGGGTTCACCTAGGTGCAGGATTCACAGGTAAGGCAGTGAGCTCATACGATAGGGCAGCAAAATCGCGGCACAGTCGGTTCAAAGCAGTGTGGGCAGCAAGATCCCGGCAAAATGGGAATAAAATGCAGCGCGGGCGACAGGCTCTATTTGGGCGGCAGTATGCGGGCTAGTAGAGTCATGAGAATGGGTTGTCCCAAAGCGGATAGGTGGGTTTGGGTGGGTGGCTGGGTGTGGATTGCATTTGCCCTCCAGTGGATAGCAAGTCAAATGAGAGGTGGTGAGATCACCTCGAGTTCTGTGTGAATAGGGGTCCCAGGCAGGTGCAGGCACAGGTGTAGAAGAAGTGTACCTTATGATGATTGCAATCGCGCAATCCGGCGCATAACAGGCGCAGAACAGGGCCTTATCAAACGTGGGCCTTTGCAACAAGCGGCCGGCTTCCGCCTACCGGCGGATGTGCATCATTAATATGCACGAGCGTTGCTTAGCAACGCGTTCGGGCGCCATCTTGGGTGCAGGCAACTCCGAAATGGCAAGAAACAACGTGTATTCATTCAGCACGAGAGCAAATGCTCAGCCAAATGGGGTATTTGGGTGAAGTGGCGTCAGGGCACATCAGTGCTCACCTGAGGCAGATGTGGATCCAATGTTTGCTGTGGGTGCGTGCGTTACAGCAGCTCCTCGTGGCAAGGTCAGCGTCGCGTGGCAGGATCCAGGTGCAGGATGGGAAAGGGCTCCTGCCCTCTCCAGATCAGCAGGTACTGAGGCAAAGTCAGCGCAGAACAGGGCCTTATCAAACGCTTGCCTTTGCAACAAGCGTCCGGCTTCCGCCTACCGGCGCATGTGCATCATTAATATGCATGAGCGTTGCTTAGCAACGCGTTCGGGCGCCATCTTGGGTGCAGGCAACTCCGAAATGGCAAGAAACAACGTGTATTCATTCAGCACGAGAGCAAATGCTCAGCCAAATGGGGTATTTGGGTGAAGTGGGGTCAGGGCACATCAGTGCTCACCTGAGGCAGATGTGGATCCAATGTTTGCTGTGGGTGCGTGCGTTACAGCAGCTCCTCGTGGCAAGGTCAGCGTCGCATGGCAGGATCCAGGTGCAGGATGGGAAAGGGCTCCTGCCCTCTCCAGATCAGCAGGTACTGAGGCAAAGTCAGCGCAGAACAGGGCCTTATCAAACGCTTGCCTTTGCAACAAGCGGCCGGCTTCCGCATACCGGCGGATGTGCATCATTAATATGCACGAGCGTTGCTTAGCAAAGCGTTTGGGCGCCATCTTGGGTGCAGGCAACTCCGAAATGGCAAGAAACAACGTGTATTCATTCAGCACGAGAGCAAATGTTCAGCCAAATGGGGTATTTGGGTGAAGTGGGGTCAGGGCACATCAGTGCTCACCTGAGGCAGATGTGGATCCAATGTTTGCTGTGGGTGCGTGCGTTACAGCAGCTCCTCGTGGCAAGGTCAGCGTCACATGGCAGGATCCAGGTGCAGGATGGGAAAGGGCTCCTGCCCTCTCCAGATCAGCAGGTACTGAGGCAAAGTCAGCGCTGAACAGGGCCTTATCAAACGCGGGCCTTTGCAACAAGCGGCCGGCTTCCGCCTACCGGCGGATGTGCATCATTAATATGCACGAGCGTTGCTTAGCAACGCGTTCGGGCGCCATCTTGGGTGCAGGCAACTCCGAAATGGCAAGAAACAACGTGTATTCATTCAGCACGAGAGCAAATGCTCAGCCAAATGGGGTATTTGGGTGAAGTGGGGTCAGGGCACATCAGTGCTCACCTGAGGCAGATGTGGATCCAATGTTTGCTGTGGGTGCGTGCGTTACAGCAGCTCCTCGTGGCAAGGTCAGCGTCGCGTGGCAGGATCCAGGTGCAGGATGGGAAAGGGCTCCTGCCCTCTCCAGATCAGCAGGTACTGAGGCAAAGTCAGCGCAGAACAGGCCCTTATCAAACGCGGGCCTTTGCAACAAGCGGCCGGCTTCCGCCTACCGGCGGATGTGCATCATTAATATGCACGAGCGTTGCTTAGCAACGCGTTCTGGCGCCATCTTGGGTGCAGGCAACTCCAAAATGGCAAGAAACAACGTGTATTCATTCAGCACGAGAGCAAATGTTCAGCCAAATGGGGTACTTGGGTGAAGTGGGGTCAGGGCACATCAGTGCTCACCTGAGGCAGATGTGGATCCAATGTTTGCTGTGGGTGCGTGCGTTACAGCAGCTCCTCGTGGCAAGGTCAGCGTCACATGGCAGGATCCAGGTGCAGGATGGGAAAGGGCTCCTGCCCTCTCCAGATCAGCAGGTACTGAGGCAAAGTCAGCGCAGAACAGGGCCTTATCAAACGCTGGCCTTTGCAACAAGCGGCCGGCTTCCGCCTACCGGCGGATGTGCATCATTAATATGCACGAGCGTTGCTTAGCAACGCGTTCGGGCGCCATCTTGGGTGCAGGCAACTCCGAAATGGCAAGAAACAACGTGCATTCATTCAGCACGAGAGCAAATGTTCAGCCAAATGGGGTATTTGGGTGAAGTGGGGTCAGGGCACATCAGTGCTCACCTGAGGCAGATGTGGATCCAATGTTTGCTGTGGGTGCGTGCGTTACAGCAGCTCCTCGTGGCAAGGTCAGCGTCGTGTGTGGCCTCCTTCAAAAGCCCGCGTTCTGAGAAGTGTGGACAGCACCCAGTGCCCATGTTGGCCGTGTTATGCGGGCCGTTGGGAGCCTGTGAGACGGGCTGCTGATGAGTAGCTTTCCGCTGAGGTAAACCTTATGAAGGGGAAGTGCTTTGAGGCCTTCTCCAAACCCTGTGCGTCTGCGTGGTGTGTCTGTGGGGATCTGTGATTGTGTGTGTGTGTGGGTGAGTGTGTGTTTGTGCACATGTGTGTTTGTATGTCGGTGTGTGTGTATATGCAGTGCTTTAAGTGGGGTGAGAAATCAAGGGGGCTGCAACAAGGGCGTGTGGCCTAAATGATGGGCGTGGCCTGAAATGTGCTGTGCATGTCCATGCAAGGTATGGAACTCAAACATTTCTAAAAATAGCAATACTCACCAGCACCAATCTGCACACGTGAACAATTAACTAACAAAATAGAAGAAGTCTTATGCAGTAAGAAAACGCATATGTTTTCTATCTCTTTTGTGTTGCTGCACCCCCATCACTCACAGGCTAGCCCCACTGGTCAAAGTTGTGAAACGATGTTTCCTGCGTCCACCCTGTTTTCCGTACCCTGCTGCCTCTCAAACTCACCATCAGCCGACCCCACAAATTCAAACCCCATACCAGGATTCCTCACTCCACAGTGCTGAAAACAGTTCTAGCAAGACTGAAGAAAACAGGGAAAGAATATGCAGTGAAATGACCACCATTACCGTGTCATTGTCCCTACATTATGCACTTTTATGCAGCCTCCCCTTCGAATCACCCAGCACTCGCACCTCTTAATGGACATGTCCATGACTGTAGGCGCACACACCCCTCCCATTACCTGCAAACCCCCTAGCACCTACCCTAGTTCTAACAAGCCAGTGTCACATTGCACTGTGCTATTTTGTAGGTACTGGATTTCATTTGTTTCATTCAATGGACTGCTTGGCACATAAAGCCCATTCCCAAAAAGCCCAGCTCAGCAAGGATCTGTTGAATGAAAGAAAAGAAATGCAACACCTACGAAATAGCACAGTGAGGTTTGACAGGCTTGTCATCGGCAGGGTTTCCACGCCAACAGGGCAGTGTGAGCTGTGTGAACACATTGTGTATAGGCGCATTATAAATACCCAATAAATACATAAAAATGAAAACGTGGCAGTGGAAAAAGAAGTGGCAGTGTGGGAAAAAAAGTGGTTGTCCTTGCTGTCTGGGAGACTGAGGGGACTACCCCACGCCCACTGAAAGCCCTCTGTGTGTGTCTTTGTCTGAGCTTGTGGTTTTCCCTGGGCGATGTATTTTGCCTCTCACAGATATTTTCTGGAACGGTGGTTATGTGAGCTGGAGTGATAGACACCCATCCTTGTGCTTTTGGAGTTGTTTCAATTTCTCTTGGAGGAAATCTCAACACTCGCCAAGGAATGCTTTTTGTATGACAAAGGGGGGGCCTTGACCCTAATTCAGTGTTTGACTGGAAGCAAGCATAGTGTCTAAACGGCAGGTATGTGTGCCATTAGGTGTTAGATTAGTCTGGCAGCTGGCCCCATCAGCTTTGCTGGTGAATTAAGTAAGGCGACATAGCTAAGGAAGGTTTATGTTATCCAGGCAAAAAAGAATACGATATAATAGGTTATTTATAATGCGCTTAATACCCAAAGGTTTCTAAACGCGGACCCGGGGATCGAACCTGTGTTGCTCCGTGTCGTTTTGCTTCCAAGGCGAGCATGTTGCTCCTGAGCTATCCTGCCGAAACAAATCAGAGTAAACAGCCTGTTCTCACTGAGGCTTTGTTGTGTTCGGAAGGATGCATAGAAGCATGTGAAGGTGGAAGAAGCAGGTAATGACCAAAATGCAAAGCAATCAAATATGGAGGCCCCCCCATAGTCAAGCCATGTTACCCATTGACTACTTGTGGCTCAATAAGAGCCTGCAGCCTACGATCAATCACTCATACGTCTATAACCGACTTCGTTGATGGGCAAGAACCAGGCTAGATGGCTCCTGGTAGAGTAGAGGCATGCCTGTTGGGTTGCCGATAGATACGATATCAGTTTTTTAGGGTTACGTTTGAGGTGATTTCCCATCATCTACATGTTATGGAAAAAGTCTAGAAGGTTGAACGCATCAGTTGAAGGAGCACAATTAATCTGAAGGCTATCCGGGTGTTGTCTGAGCGGCGGGTTATTTGGGGAACTCCGAAGACGATAAGTTTGGCTCAGAAGTAGAAAGGAGCCGTGCACATAGTCTGTGTTTGCCTGCGAGGATTGAGGAAGCGCAGGCGAGCGGGATCATTTTGAATTCTCAGGTCCATGAGTCTGGAGAGTAGGGTGAGGTGTTTGATAATGTTAACGGCTGAGGAGATGGGTGGGATGAGATCACCCGTTTACTGATGGCATCACTGGTAATAATAATAATAATAATGATAATGATAGTAATAACTTGTTTTTGTATTCTAGCCAGGCTGCCTTGCTGCTGCATGGCATGCGAATAACATAAAACAATAAATGAATATATTTAACCGTATATCACCATATGCAAGTATGTATATATGTTTTTGTGTGTGCATGATATTGTCTGCTTGTGTGTGTGTTTGCACATATTGTTGCTGTTTAATTGATGCATATCATGCTGCACACCATATACCCAAACTTCCTTTAAAGAAAGGGCATTTAATGTATTTGTGCCATTTTGTCATCCTATGGGCATATGTTGTACAGAATGCCAATGCATAATCTGCCCCGCCTCTCCTTGGCATTTCGCATCTCTGGGCACGTGTTTTCAGTGCATCTGGCATAATGTATTAACAAAGAATGACTGACCTATGGAAAAGTCAATAACTGACCAATATTGACCTCTCAGTGTTATTGGGTGATGGAGGAGACACGGTGGACGCGTTGTCAGGTAATCATTTTTGCTTATCACGTACATATCCGGTTCGTGCCGCAGCCCATTAGTTTCCTCAGCTCCTATGTGAGGAGCTGCTCACATAGGAGCTGAGGAAACTCAGCTGCTCCATGCATCCTCCCTTCCCACTCACCCACCCCTTCTCCCAAGGTGTTGACTTCTGCACAGATTTTCAGACTTTTTGACCAAGGTTCCTTCAGAGTTGGGTGTATTTTTTTCATGAAATGCCATTGTCGGCAATTACCCCCTCTGTCAGTGATATTTCACAAAATCCCTCCCATTCAGAATTATGCCCTGGAAGATGTGGTATTCCGGGAATATTCCTGAAATACCATCTCCACCAGTGGTGATCTTTAAAGGTTTTTTTTTAAAGGATGTTGCCTAAATAGGTAAAGTTTCACTGGAAAGTCCACCTGTCATACTACCAACAGTTTTCCCCTGTGATACCAGAAGTGGTATTTCACACAACCCTGAATTTAGCGGACAGTACATTCTGTGGTATTTGGCAAATCCTGTCGGATTTGCCACTACTGACAAACTCGTAATGAACCCCTACCAGGGTTCTCGCCAGTTGGGCGGTAACAATCAACATGGCAGGATTTTAGCATATACTGCCATTTTAACCCACCTCTCAATTAAGGCAAAACCAGAAGGTATTACATAATGGATTTCTAAAACCGAAATCCAACAATTTCTATCTCCACCTCAAAGTAGGAGGTTAAAAATGTGAAAGTGTTTAGAACTTTTTCATGGTGCAGAAGGAAAGCACAGGTGCTTTCCTTCAATACATCTTTTTTGACATTGAGCCATTGTAAGGGGGCGAAGAGGGGGTCTGTCTTTGATATCCCTCTGTCCCCTTAACCAAACAATGAGTAGAAGGATCAGAATTAAAACCTTTGGGCATTTAAAAAGATGTGCAGCAGTGAAATGTACAAGTAATATGTGTAACCTATTTCATTCTGATGGTGAAATTGGAAGAAACATTTCTTTAAAAAATAAATGTACACATTGATATTGATGGAATATTCCTGGCGATTTCCAGGAATAACAATTCCATTAACACTGGGCTGGCGGCAAAATCTGAATTGTGTGGATTGTCAAAAACACCTTTGTATTCAACAATCCGCCCAACTCTTACTGAAACCCTGAATCTTACGATCACCGTTTTTCAGGGCGCATATCAAGGAATACACGTTTTCACATTTTATTTGAATGTTCTTCACCATCTGCTTATGATTGCTATCCATGAAATTAGTTTAGTTCAGGTTATTGAATTTATACATCATGTTTGTCAAAGCGCTGCACAAATGAAATAGGATAAATCAAGCATGTTTAAACAAATGAAAATAAGTTACACTTAAATAATAATGAGAAAGATGAAGCGAGGAAAGAAGAGCAAACAGCGACAAATAACAAGAGAAGGAGAAGCATAGACATAGCTGGGTAGAGAGTTCTAATTTTTAGGAGTAAGCAAAGTAAAATAGCAGAAGCAAAAAAACAGTGTGATATGCAGAGCGAAAAGGACGTACAGGAGAATACAAAGAGATTAGAGAAGAACTATAAGGAGGAGCCAGATTGACAACATAGACAAACAGTATTCCAAAGAAATGGAAAATCTGACGTGACTGAAAAAGAAGTCAGCAGAGAGAGGCAAGAGGATAAGATAAAGCAAAAGCATACTCGGAAGACGCAGAGCAGTAGTCAAGTTGAGAGGAAACAGGCCTAGTATTTAGAGGTTTAGTAGCCTGAAAGTAAAAAAGTTCAGATTATGGAAATGGTATGAAGATAAGAACTAGCCGTATGAGCAGTATGAGAGATATGTAGTGAGAAAGAAAGGGAAGCGTAAATATTGAAATGAAGGTTACAAGCTGATGTAGATAAAAGAAGAGAGGAAGGAGGAAAACAGTGAAGGATGGGAGGAAAAGGCAAGAAGAAGTAGAAATATAGAGAATGTTAGTTTTAGAAGGATTAAGAGGAAAAAAATGAGTAAGCATCCATTTCTGGATAGCCAAAATACAACATGAAAGGGCAGAATGAGGAGAATTAGAAAAAGCGAAATATTTGGAAATCGTCAGCGTAAAAATGAGAGGACAGATGAAATAAAAAATAATATGTGGTTAGGGTGTAGTGTTAAGAGAAAAAAGTGAAGGACCAAGGATAGAACAACGAGGAACACAATACTATACAGGATAAGAAGAAGATAATTGACAATGCAGGACACAGAATAAGTTTGGTAAGACAGTTGGTTAGCCAAATGCCCCTCAGTCCTCAAGGTCAAATAAGGGGATGGAATTCAAGGTTTTTAGAAAGGCACCTGCTCAAAAAGAGATGAATGATATATTCATGTTGGCAGGTTCTAGCATGGAAGCTAGGCCGACATCAGAAAGCAGACTACATAGTAATGAAGAGAGTAACTTTGTTAATGATGGAAGTCTGCTTGAGATCGAAGAACAACAAGATAAATAATTAGGCGATATACATCTGGCTATGACATACAGGGTCCCAAGGATAATAGGTGCCTTTCTTTGAAATCGATACCTTCCTTTTTAATGGAATAGCGAACATTGTCTGACTCAGATACAAAAGGAAGGTCATCCCCACGACAAGAATGCATCATACATTTAGAGAACTTGATAACATGGGTAAATTGACTGTGCCGTCTATTTCTACCTTAAACATAGTATTAAGTTAATTTGTATCTCGTTATGCTAATATAAAGGGTAACTAAGCAATACCTACCTGCTCGCTCTGCTAATAAACATAGCAAAGTACCACCTAAATTCATAATTCCAAAAGACTAAGAGCAGACGGAAGGGCAATTCAAACAAACAGAACTCTAGAAAATGTTTGAGAAATCCGCATATGACATAAGAAGCAGCAGACAAGGCAAAGGCTGACAGTATCTGACGGTGGAAAAGTCAAATCTGCATTGCCGGCCTGGTGGGTCGTCAGAATAAGGGACCTACCCTGGCAGAATTAAAAACTGTACGAAAAGATCAGTCAGCTGATAAAGTCCAATGAAATCAGGAATTGCCCCCTTTATCTGAATTGATTGTGATAATACATAATGATAACCCCCAGGTCTCAGCAGATAAGGTGGAGGTAGAAGTAGGGAAGTTTTACGCGATTACTCAAACAACCGAGGATAAGGCCATTAATACGTATGTACTCTATTGGTGACTAAAGGATATCTTATTGTGTTGAAATAGCGAGTGGATCACGTGAGTGGGGCCCCAAGTCCTCCTTGCTGGATAAGTATCGCAAGGAACCAACTCGCTCTGAATTCTTTCATAGTAATGTTCAAGACTCTGACAATTGCAGGCTGAATTTTGACCCAAACCGTTTCTAGGCGATGAGGTAAATCAACAAACAGATGGAAATGTTGATCTAGAACTATGCACTGATTGAAATGAAAAGGACCTGTCACATAAGTTACTTCTAGAATTACTGGTGCCTATATAGGATGCAGTAGTATTAAATCAAACAAATGTATTGCATCTTTTCCGTGAAGTACCTTGTTTGAAACTGTAGACCACAAAGGACATTGAATTGTTTTTTTATTTATTGATGATCTAATGACTGATATTGTAGAACTGAACTCACATTCCGTTCAAAGTTAGTAGTTAAACTGGTCTTAGCCGAGGTCAAAACATTAAGGTTTGTGGGATACGAGTTGACTCCTAGCAATATTAAGAGGCAGCATGGAATGAGTGTTGTAAATGTAAAGCAACAACTGAATTATAGAGCCTGGCAAGGGGAACTGTTAAAAGTCACTTGTGCAATTCGCTCCCTCCACATAAAGAATTCAAATGATAAAGGTTTTTATGCACTGTAAGGATAATTGGTCATCTCTGCCGCAAAATCTGTGAAGCAAGTTCAGAAAGTTAAGAGAGGGGGTAATGGGTCTTTAACCCAACAATTAACATGAATAAATTAAGCACCTTGACTTGGAATTCGAGAGGTTCAAATAGTTTTCTGAACAATGAAGATTTTACTCAGATTTCTATGGAGTTGGACATAGTCTTATGACATGAGACATGGTTAAAAAATAATGTAGAGATGGACGGTTTTACCTCAGTCCAACAGCTAGCAGGTACCTCGATTGGAGGTTGATCGTCTGGTGGTCTCCTGACACTAATTAGAAATGTATGTATAGAATCTGTGTCAGTTATATCGGATACAGTCTATGGCATCTTGGCGGTGAAATGTTTTTTCAGGGGCGGAAACATTTTAAATCCATTACTTATTATAAATATTAATTGGAACCCTCATGCTCCAATCTAGATGATTTTTGAATGGTATTATGAAAATTGTGTGAACATTTTCTTATTGAGAGAGGAAGCCAAATAAATATAATCTCTGGTGATTTTAATTCTGATTGCTTAGAGGCCCAATTGAGTAAGAAGGACGATTTACTTGTTACCTATTTGCTCAAATCTACAAGATCTCCCAGTCTAGAACGAGTGATGAAGGGACTACAATAGAAGGCCACTGAATTTGTGGCTGAGTTGAAGCAAATAAAGGGAAAATATGCAAGGTTTTCATTGACTGGGCTTATTGAATATTACCGCCACAAGGTTATCCCAGCTTTGCTATATGGCCAGGAGGGTGATGGTCTGGCAAAAAAAATCTGTTGGGATAAAATTGAGGCAATGATTTTATAGAAAGGCTTTGACTCTCCCAGACTGTGCTGATCACTCCACTGAGATTTGAAATGGGGCTGATTTCTATGTCTGCCTGGTTTAATTGGAGGTTATTGTCTTTTTATAAGGACATTTTAAATAATCTAGCTAATTCGCTCTTAGAAGATATACATGTGGCAATGAACACTAACATATCAGCAGCAATTTTAAATGCTACAAATAAAGCAGAGGTGATTTTAAATAATGCTAGCAAAAGTACCCATTCTCTGAACTGGTTCTGTAGACAGGCATGATAACACTCTCATCAATTGTTGAAAATCAATGATCCTGTAGGTCGCTGTCCCGATTTGCTTATTGCTTGAAGTGCTTTGCACCCTGAGGTAAACTGCACTGAGAATGGGTGCATGTGGCTGGTTGACATACCCCAGAGCAGACATTGGGCAGAGGCGAGAGTTGGTGTGCTGCTGCTTACTGGCACCTTCTGTGCTCTCTCCCCACCTGTCTCCTCAACCTGGCGTGGTGCAGTTCATTGTGGTACATTGCAGTGCAAATATATCAGAAACCATCCATCCTAGGGCCTTGAAACGTGGTTTTCAAAGTCCCATAGGGACCTTGAGTTCTGTTCCTCGTGTCAGGACCGATAATATTACGACCACATTGATGTTTCGCCAATTTCAGGCAACCGTCTCATGTGTGAAGGTGCTGATATCCAGGGAAATGGGTGGGGTGTCCAAATGTTATGCAGCCAGTTATGTCCAGTGGATTCTAACAGGTAACTATGCAAAATTTGATGCAGATTATTGAAACCGTGTGCAATTGTATAAGGAACAACGATTCACCAAGCCACTAACCCACAAACAAATTTAGAGGTTTGCTGGAATCCGGGGAAAGAGGTAGGGGGGTCCAAATGTCATGTAGCCAGTAATGTTCAGAGGGTGCAAACAGGTAACTATGCAAAATTTGGTGTAGATTAGTGAAACAGTGTGGAATTGTATGAGAAACAATGCTTCACCAAGCCACAAACCCACAAAGAAATTTTGACTTGTGCTGAAATCTGGGGAAAGGGGTGGGGTGGTCACATGTCATGTCATCAGTAATGTATGGAGGGTCCTAACAGGTAACTATGGAAAATTTGGTGCAGATTGGTGAAAAGATGTGGAATTTTATAAGGAACAACGCTTTGAGAAGCCACAAGCCCACAAACAAATTTTGACTTGTGCTTAAATCCAGGGAACGGGGCGGGATGTCCAAATGTCATGTAAACAGTATTCTTTGGAGGGTGCTAATTGGTCACTATGCACAATTTGGTGCAGATTGGTGAAACGGTGTGGAATGGTATAAGGAACATTGCTTTGTCACAAACCCAGCCACAAACACATTTTCACTTTTATAAATATAGAGGGAGACAAAAGAAAATTTGAAAAACAACACTATGTTAGTCAAGAAAATATTATTTCAGGAGGACTGGATAGAGACAATTAACATGTTGAGATCCTACAGGTTGTATACTAGCATCTCCAAAAGTGACAAAGCACTCGGAGTATTGCCACAGTACCTCCAGAAGTTTCCCAATCCTTACTGCAGAGGCCGATTCCTCCATTTTTGGCTAAACCTGTTTAAAGCTGGTGAAATGTTGTCCATGGACATTGCTTACTGCTCCTACTGCAATGATAAGCAACTCTTGCAATCTAGGAAACATGCATTGCGTATTGCCCCGCTTTACAAAATAAGAGAACACTGACATTAAAAAGATGTATACATAGTGAGACATGGTCAGACCCAGAAGTACTGGGACAGATTGGTAGAAGGCCATGACACTATTGCAGTTTTACAATGTTTGAGTCAAATTGTATAATTAACTTAAAGTGGTAAATTATGAATATGTGTGGTTTGAAGTCGAATGTATTTAAAATATTTTTATTAGAGGATTGAGATTCACATGTGATTTACGCAAAATAACCCTGCATATGCACTCAGGGATATACATTAGTTATGATTGCTCTGGTGTTATTTATCTTTTCTGTTTCCTTTTAACTGAAGTGAATCATGTATGAATACGTTTGTATGTGTTTTTGTAAGGTTAATTTACTTAACCAATTTGTAATAAGTAAAATAACAAAAATGACCATAGCAGAAGAAAGTAGTGGAAGACTGAGGACGAATTGAAGGATTACCCACTTACTTAGGAAACGAAAAAGAAAAGGAAAGATGAAAATAATCTTCAGGACCAATTGGTTTTAAGAACGAAATGGTATTAAGAGTTGCAAAAATAAGATTAGGAGAAGTCCCATAAAAAATAGGAGGAGGCGGAATTTGAAAAAGATGGGAAGAGTCAAGTAAGGGTGAAAGGGAGAAGAGATTTGTGGTATGGAGATGGAGATTAAAATATCTGTGTACAATAAAGAAATAATCAAATGGAAGTAAGAAAGAAAGGATTCTAAGTCAACATAAAAAGTAGGCCTAAGGGGTCTATAGGTAATGGCAAATGCCACAGGATAGGTTTTTAGAAAATAAAGCATTGCAAAATTCAAAAGAAGAGGAAAGAGGAAGAGGGAAGATAAATAATAAAGGGACCCAAGAAGAGAGAAATAGAATGCCTGTGCATCTGATTTTACCAGATGGACAAGAAGAATTAGAAAAGACAGTAGGATTAGATGAGATGGCGGCAGCTGGAGCTGTATTCAGTGGGGAAATGCATGTTTCAGTGATGCATAAAAACTTGAGATTCAGTTGAAGAAAGAGATTCAAAGTAAAACGGTCTTCATTGAACAGAGAGCTCCGAAATTAGTGCAATATGCATTGGGAATTCTGATTTAATGGGTCCAAAATGCCATATAACACATGGCTGCCAATGGTTGTAGAACTGTTGGTTCTTACCTGCATTCCTGCATGGAAAGAAGAAATATGCGTAAATTACAGTAAAGTGACATCATGCATCTTTTTGTTTAGAACAGTATTGCGGTTTTCATCAATGACACTTTGGAGGATTGCAATGACCTGTGTGTAAATATGCAAAGCAGTCAACAAAAGGAGCCCTCACATTAACTACTCTAAGGGGCTATTGGCAGCCATTTTAGAATTAATATTTGCCACTTTTCAGTTGTTGTTAAAGACTGGCAAGAATAGTTTTGTGACTGGAAAGATAACATTATAACGATGAGAGTTCTTCCTGTATTAAAGGAAACAGGAGAACAATGTACACACGTATTTTGATGTTGCCCTTTGTGCAAAAAACAACTTGCCCTCCATCCATTCTATTGAGTCCCTCCTGTTGGTGTCTCGCCCTAGGTAGCGCTGGTGTGCTGCTTATCTAGGGTGAGGGGACAGAGGTAGATGTGAGCCATCGGAGGTCTGGATTGATCGTGGACACTCCAAGTACTTGACTAGGTACATGCCGGGGAAATCATTAATCCCTGCACTGAGAAGAGGTACAAAGAAAACACGTACCTGTGGCCTAACAGACATTGCAACTGGGGTGCAGTGACCATCTGTAGCCAGGCCTTCTCTTTCCGCTTGTGTCGGTGCCCAGAAAGGTACCAAGACCCTGGAAAAAGTGGCACACTGCGATGAGCCACTGAAACCGGTAGGCCTGATTAGTTCCTCGCATTAAGGGTGAAGCATTACCGCCCAGCGGACAAGTGGATTAGCACCACTGTAAATTAGAGATACTTTGAAATTATAAAATTTAAGGTGTTTTACATACCTCAGATGCAAGACAATTAGAAGTAGTATTTTTAGACTATATGTGAGGTCGCTAAACAGGGAAAAATAAAAGAGACATTATTCAACTGTATGACCACATATGCCCACCCTTGGGGTCATCTCCAAAAGGCCCATAGGAGTGTGTATATTTTAGAACAATGGTTTTTGGACAGTTGCGTTACCTGTATAGAGTAGGGCAAGTCTCTTTTATCTGTCCCCTCACCCTAGATAAGCGCTACACCAACGCTACCTAGGGCAAGACACCAACAGGAGGGACTAGATAGAATGGTTGGAGGGCAAGTTGTTGGGTTGCACAAAGGGTAACATTAAAATACTTGACTAAATGTAACCACAGAACTGTTTGTTAATTGTGTGAAAAACGTTAGGGTCTACCGCCAGGTCTTTGACCCACTAGCAGTCGCCAAGTGTGTTTGTTGCACAATGTACACAGCCACATGTCAGAAAAGTCTCCTCAGTTGAATGTATACATAGTTACACTTTACAAATAATCCAGCAAGGCCCTCACCACTGTTCAATCCTTAATTCCTAAACCTCCTCTTCTTTTCCAATGTTGGAGCAACAATGGTGTGATGTTTGTACTCCAAAAGATTTAATCATCATCACTTCCTTTTGCAGAACTCATCCAGGTAGAAGCCATACTCTTTCAAGTATATCATCCCACCAGTTAGTAATACGTTTATGGTAGGTCTCCATATGATCAATGGTCCCTTGCCTTCAGAGGCACTGCTAGTATACCTGACTTAAGCTTCTTTATCCTGTTCATTTTACAAGGGGTCCAATATAAGTGGAAGTAGACTGCTTGATGTATGAGCTGACATTGCGTGGGGAATGCTGTAGATACCTTCCCAGTAATCCTGCCATGGGTTTTCCCCCCAGTGCCAAGGACTTTTTTGGTGATTTCGGTACGTCACCATTCAATGCCTTCTAACATTTTCTCCTTACTGGTAATCATGCATTAATTGTAGCCAGCACTGGTAAGCTCCTCCTGGACAAGATTGGTAGCATATTAGTATATTTTCCAGTGCTCTTTTTCTCCTTACATAATCCCGCGGATAGACCTTTGCCCGTTTTAAAGTTTCTTCTTAGTTTTTTTTAACGAGTTTATTTAATTTGAAAATGAGATTTGGTTAATCGTGTAGATGACTTTCTGTGGTGACATGTATATTCATCGGTCTTTCACAATGGATGACCAGGGCATCTGGGTTTGGTTAACACAAAGAAAGCAACATCGGCAGATGCAGCATCAACACATTAATCCATTGCAGGGCACTTTCAATCAGCTTGTCGGAAGAGGGAAATCAGTCAAGGGTAGGGCAATAAGCAAGAACGAGGAATAGCTGGAAATGACGACCAGCGTCGGTGAGGCACAGGTGGTCTAGTATGTGGTCGGCATAGGTGGGGTTGACTCCCCGTCACCACAGGAGCCGGAATGTGAAGTGTGAGAGGGTGCGGAGGGGAGGCATAATGCAGGGCCTACGATTGTCATAAGATGGGGGGAAATGGGCAGACCCCTCTTCTAGATAATGGTATGTTGAGTAAGTTGGTAGACCCCTTGTTGAAAGAATGGGTAATGATCCAGACTGCCTCACCCTTTCATGCTGGTGCAGAGAAGGCCTCATTCACCTTTTATTTTTGAACTTCTTCAAATTGTAGAAAAGCATATTTCAAGCATACTTCTTCCAAACCACTTGGGATAATTAATATCTATTACAGTTCCAACTCTCTCACTCTTAATTTTGCTTTACCTCCACAAACAGGTACCTTGGTCAAGGTTTCAGTTCATCACATTTAACTATTTCAATGTAGTGTTGTAATTCTTCACTCTTCTTATAAAAGGTTTTGCTCTCCTGTAGATACATGAAGCTTCTTTTGTTGTAGACCAACCCAAATGTTTTTGTGGGCATATGTACTTTTTTCAGAGACAGCAAAACACGTTTTCTCCCTAAATGTACCTTTTAATCCAATCTTGGCATAGTACCTGCCATCAAATATAGTCCAACTAAGGTTTCACTTCCACAGACAAGCAGTCTACATTTTGTGGTACCAGTGCCTTGCATTTCAATATTCACATGTGTGAATTATGTCTCTGCCCACTCAAAAAAGCCCAGGACTGAATCCAACTTCTCAATATATTATATTCCATGATCTCAGACATAGAGAATTCTGATTTGTTGACAAATATAAGCATGTCATCTGCATAGAGTAACAGTTTATGCTATTTTGCGAGCATTCCATACCTTTAGTTGTTGTACTCCCCCTTGTAACCAGTGGTTTAATGGACAAGTTGAAGAGGTGGGAAGACAGCAAGCGTCCATGCTTTGGAACCCTTTGGAGTTTGAAGGGCTCTGAAGGAGGGCCACGCAACACTTCATGTGCCGCTGTGCCTCCCTTGGAACATTTTGGGACAAATCTTATCTCTGTAGGCACCACCTTTTGAAAATGCAACTTGATTTTAGCAAATGCTTTCTCAGCAACAATTAAGATGGTGACGTGTTTTTAGTTTACCCCCAGAATGATCTGTGATGTTTGCTGAGTGCCTCATGTCATCAGAATCATGTCTCGATTTAATGAATCTTACATGATCTGTGTAGGTGAGTTGTTTGATGAAATTGTTCTGCTTGCTCTGCTTGCTCTGCTTGAAAGCCCTAACTTTGTACACAATCTTTATATCTATCTTCACATGGAATGTTTTGTGGGAGTTCCCAATTAAGTAGCAGATCTCGATTGGGTTTTAATATCACCAACATTTTACTGGTTTTTGGCATTATCATTCAGAATTCCCTTTATCTACACATTCACTGACAAGTCCTTGCAGGAGTGGAACCAATACATCCTGGAATAGTTTATGCAATTCACCCAGTACACCATTCACTTCAAGTGACGTTCGGTTTACCATCTAATTAATGAGCTTCTAATCTCTTGAAGTGAGATTATTTAGTTAACCACATCCAAGTGTATTTTGTTCCATTTGGTGCGGGAATAAACTACTTGAATCCCTCTATTTTCTCTATTGTCACTTCTCAGCCCCTGCATACATATTAATAGTAGCACTTGCATCAATTATGATATCTTTATTTTTATCCTTAAGTATTCAATGTCTATCTTTAATAACCTCCACCTTATTAGGTTCTTGTCATTGTTTTAACTTTGTACTTAATAAGCCTATTGAGTTTCTCAACATGTTTCCAGTATTTTTCTTTCAGGCATCAGAGAGCAAACTCTACCTTTGCAATCTGATACTTCAAATTGTTCATTGTGGTATCACAACTTCTGCCTTCATGTGCTTTTTTCACTTCATATGTTTGCTATCTAAGCATGTTCTTTCTTTTGGTTAGCTGAGAATATTAATGTTCTTCTAATATTTGCCTTGACACCTCGCCGCACAGAGTCAAATTCAGAGACAGGATGTCTACTTCATTCAATTTCATATGTCTTATTCATGATGTTCAGATCCTTCAGATTGTACACATTCATACTCCTTAAACAAGAGCTGTTTTTTGTAATCCCAATGGGGCATTGGCCTGATACCTGTAAATTAAAAGTGGAAGAACTAGAAATATCATCATTGCTTCTCAGTAAAATGTAAATCCTGCCAACACTGTGTTGAACTTTAGGATAGAATGTAAAGCCGTGTCCTGTTGGGGTTGGTAGTCTCCATGGATCAAGCAAGCCCATGTTTGTCATTATTTCCTGTAGAGCCCACATGTCTTCATTTGTCTTTTATCCAAAATGTTGCTTGTCTATCCATCAACATATCCGGTCAGAGTATATAATCTCCTTCTATGATAACATTCTTACCCGCTAAATTAAAAATAACGTTTGAAATTTCATGGATGATCAGGCAGTAATTTTAAGTCTGGCAGTTATGATTTAACCAGAATCATATCAGCATTATTTCTAACCCCCCGACTGTATGTTAGCAAAGGTGCCTCATATACAAATGTCACATAGAATGTATTTATTTATTTTATGGGCTTTTATAAGCCACCAGCTGCTGGTGCAGTCCTTTTGTAGCACATCTAAAGCAAAGGGAAGTAGGAGGAGTGGAGGATTCTGTTCGTTCGACAGTTTGTAAAACACTTAGATCGGTTAAGAGCAAGTTAAGGGTGATAGGAAGAAGGGAACTGAAAATTATACAAGTGTTTTATACAATAGAGTTAAAGAAGCCCTGTTCATACAGCAAGTTTAAGAAGGTAGGCAGTCCAAATAGCCACAGATGCTTTAACCTAAAGAACCTACTAATGACGAGTAAAATCAAACAATATTTAAAAAAAAGACCCATAATAAAAGTAAATTAACGAAATATCAGTAATAGTGGAAGAAACCACAACAATTCCAGCCTTTTCTAAAAGAATACGCCAAAGACTTGTATCGCACTGTACTTATGTAGTGCATCAGGATAGATGTCACCCTAATATGCTTTTGTTGTGCCAATAGACGCCAACTATAAAAGAAAAATAGGGGGCTGCAAAAGCCAATCAATCGCTACTGAATCAATGTAACCCTAGATGTAGCCAGCAAATAATCCTAGCCAATAAACGATGGGCTGAATGCATAATGGGACCCGCTGAGTTGAATGACATCTAGTTTGCTTTTTTATCTCACTTCTATGCCTGTTATCCTTTAAGAAGCCACTGCGCACTATAGAAAACCCCTGACTCTAGCATAATGCATTTGACACACCTTGAACATTTTAGAACATTGACATCCCATCTAGTGTAAGGTTATAGTGAAAATGTAGAAAGACAAAATGTAGAAAGTCAAAATGTCGAGAAAAAAAAATGTCGAAAAAAAATGTCGAATTTTATTTTATGACGTTTTCTATTAGAAAAGGAGGGGTCCCCACCCAATTCCCCCTTTTTTTGTTTTTTTTTGTTTTACCCTTTTTTTTTAATTCCCGGACCCCAAAATAAATATATAATTAAAAGAAAGGGAATTCGACATTTTTTTTTCAACATTTCTTTTTTCGACATTATTGTCATTCTACATTTTATTTTCGACATTTTTACCGACCACCCTAGTGGAAGTGGGACTTTATGTGCAGCATTCATTACTCTGATAACTTCAAAACTCTTCCTAAGCATTGGAGTAGTAGCCCATTAGGAGATCTCATTTACTGGGATAGGAAGGTTGATATGTGCCTAGCCATCCCTTTACATCAAAGCATCGGTGTCTAACAGTACATATCGAGAATCCCCCTAAATTCTATATATAATGTCCCCAAACTATCTACATCATATTCAAAATAACTTATCGTAGATCAGAAAATGTTCTCTCTTGGTCAGCAGGACGTGTATCGCATCGAGCGCTCTTCATGTCATCATGACCCGAGTGACTGTCACTCTAGTAAGACTCCAGTAGGACTCCAGGAGGCCCCCAAGCTCACATACACCCACCCTAAGCTGCTGGCTAACCCCACATTCCTATGGATGCTGCAGGTAGGCCAAATATAAACATATCATACAAATGTGGAAATGTAGCACATTGGTGAGCTATAATTGTATGACTTCAAAAGAAATGTAAGTAGCCTTCACACAAACAAATACAGTTTATTTTCATTTTTTTAGGGATTCTTATTTTCCATGTACATGTTCATAATCATATGTTTGGATAATTATCACATGCTCAACACATTTATTTGGAGCTATTGAATTTTTTTGGGGCCAACCTTTGTTTCACTCTGTATAGCAAACACCAGGGCTCTCTCTGTTTTTAGTAGGTGTGTACAGTCTAATTTCCCTTTATAGGTGAATATAAATCCTTCCAGTTTTTCTATGCGTTATGCAACGCCAGCATGCATATATCGACATGGTCATCTTTGATTGCTGTGATTTGCAGCATACACAACTATCAGATTGCAAATCGGATCAACCACACTCAAGATAGTAACTTTTTGAAATCCCCAAAAATTTTATTGGGACAGTTGCGATAGGTCTGGACGAAAAATACTACTTTTATTGGTTGAGTGTGCATGCAAATTCACAAATGCACACACACACACACATACCGGGCACGCCCTTGCACCAACTCAAATTAGTTATGTTTGTCCATGGCTACAGTTAACACATGCGCAAACACATACACATTACCTGGATTGCTATGTAAAAGGTGATGTTGAATCCAGAAAAAGAACACCTATGGCTGTGGACATAGTTATGGCTAACACATGTACAAACATACATAACGACCAAGACTAACCAGATATCTCCAGACATGCACACTGATACGGATATGCATGTACAAAAACTCACACCATCAACAATAAACCTGATAATTCCTAACAAGCCTCCCAGTGTGGATAACATGTTGCTGGACACACACACACAGTAACACTCAAACACAAACACACACATAAATACACACAGAGGCAAACGCTGATTTTGGCAAAAACCATACACAAACACACATGCATATTCACAGAGCAAAGTATTGGGAAATGTGCACAGATTCACTTAGCAGCACATGCACACATACACACACACACACTCTGCAACAGTGTTGGGAAAGAACACACAAAAGAAGGAAATAGTTTAAAGAAAGGTTTTGAAAATTAATCAACTTAATACCTTTGAAAAAGTAATGTCAACACATCTTGGGAGTTCCAAAGTGAAGGTTACTAAAAAGGTTCAGTGTAAACAAAGTCCATTGTACTGCCAAACCGCAACTCTCTACGCAACTACTTCACAACACTTGATTTAAATATTAGGTGCCTTACATCAGTGCATCAGTTATAGTGAGTCCTGTTAATAATTTGGGTGGTGTGAATTAAGGTTTCATTTGTAGGGTGTTGGGCTGGATGTACACAGTATGTTTGTAGTTATCATAAAGTTGGCATTTCCAAGGTTTGCAGATTTTACTTATTTGTTGTTTTGGAGTGCTGGTAATAAAGTCACTTTGGCATTCTCAACATTTGTGAGTTTCTATTTGTGTTTGTAGTAAACTGAACATCTTTGAAAAACCTTTCTGAGTTTTAGAAGTTTCAGTTTTCTAGGAAGATATTCTCCTTTTCTTGGAATTGTTCTGAGAAATGTACCGAATTGCTTCCAGAAATGTGTTAATAATAATAATAATAATAATAATAATAATAATAATAATAATAATTTAGCATTTATATAGCGCTACGAACCCTCAGGTATCTGAGCGCTGCTTATTATTACCCACAGTGTGTGGTGCTCATTTATCGATCTCGGAAGGATGAAAGGCTGAGTTTGGCCCTGCCGGGATTCGAACCTGCGTTAGCAAGCTCTGCACGGATGTCAAAGCGAGCGCTTGACCGACCGGTGTTGGCCAACACTATACCCTTTCTTACAAATATAGTCAATGATGGGGAAGAAGTGAACATGTTTGTCATGCTTAGTTGGTTGCCAGCAAGCGCACCACCTCCCAGACTCCTCCTTCGAAAACCCCTGATGAAGCAAGATAATGTTAGCTTGACAAGAGGAACTCTTCCTTTGGGTTGCTTTGTGATCCATCAGAAGATTCATATAAAATATTCTACATGATTTTACATTCCGTGTTGATGGTAGAGTGCTCTGCCTGTTCCTGCCAACCCTGAATGTGTTTTCAGATGAATGTTTTAGAAAAACTCAACCACCATATGTTCCATGAATCGAGGGTCGGATTGGCCCTTCGGCCTTTCGGACTGTGGCCGGGCCGAAATCGTCCCTGGGGGTTGGGGGCTGGTTTCTGGCCGTGTGTGGCCAGTTTGAAAGAAAAAAAATTAGAAAAAAATATTTATATTTTTTAACATTTTTTAAATTTTTTTTTCAAAAAGCCTTTCATCCCTCTTAGGTAGATAAATGAGTACCAACACAGGTTGGGTGATATTGTATGCATATTTGTTTTTTTTTTAAAAAGAGCTTAAGCGTAAGTGCTATACAATAACATATTATCATGTGGACTTGGACGCCTGCTTGGATTCACAGTAATTTAGTATACTTAGGGACAATGCTATTTGATGCCACTTCCTTTTTTGTCAAGGGGCGAAAGGTCGTGTTTCATCGCTTCCTGGCATGTCACTTTGGGGTGGGGTCAAATGACATCACTTCCGGTGATGTCTTCAGAAGTCAAGGGTCGTGAGGCGAGGGATGGGCCACTTTTTCTTGGGTGACCGGGCCTATTTCTTGTCCCAGTCCGACCCTGCATGAATCTGTATTACAAATGACCGAACTCTCCAGATTTTAGGCATACCTCTGACTCAAATGATCAGGTGTATTTCCTTATAATCCTCTCTTTCAAATACCACAGCAGGTCTCTCTCTCTCTCTCTTTCTCTCTCTCTCTCTCTCTACATTAGCAGTCACTCTGTTCGCACTAATCCTGCAACTGAGGTTCTGTTGGAGTTATGGGTATCTGAATATTTTCTCCTACTCTAGTTTGATTTGAATCTGGAGTTCTACTTTGAATCTTGAGATTTTGTTTTCCTATTTTTTTGTCATGAAGAGGAAGTGAAAAACGTAACCTGCTCTGAAACACTTTTACAAATTTGTTGAAACAAGTAGCCCAGACCTATTGACACTACATAAGCCTACACAAGGCCTTGGTAAGGTGGTGCCTAGCTCTTATTCTGATATCTGCATGCAGCCTGCTGTGGCAGGTTTGAATCCCGGCAGGGTCAACTCAGCCTTTCATCCTTCAGAGGTTGATAAAATGAATACCACTCTGTGGGATAATAATGTCGTCTGTTATCTGAGCGCTCTGAGACCTATGGGTGTGTAGTGCTATATAAGAAATAAGTTAATCATTATTATCTTCTTTTGAGCTGAATGTGTCTTTAAATGGATGACTCTAATAGTAATTGATGCAAGCAATGACATGTTCCATATAAAACCACTTCTTTAGAACTGGACAAGAATAACGGTTTGGCCACAAACCCGACATTTCCTCTGTGGAATTACCATGGAAATGCTTGTTTCATCATTTTCATATTCATGATAAATGCAGCCAAACTCCTCTTGCTTATTTGGTGAAACAACCATTTCTGCCATTGAAATATGCCATTTCATCGCCGTATATTTCAACGCCTGGCAATTAAACATGTAGATTTTAATGAAAATGTTCATCGATTTTTTCTTTTTGTTGGGGGGCGAGAGGCAGCTATTCTTACCTATTCCATATCCACCCAAAAACCCTTATATGCTCTTTCCCACCCCACCTAATAAATTTGATGAACATTTTCGTTATATTGTTCACGTTTAAATGCCAGGCTTTGAAATGTACGGTGAAGAAAGGACGTTGTACCGTATTTTCATTCACACTGATGTGGACCTTTCTGCTTGTTCCTTAGAATTGGAGCTGTGCATAGGAATCCTGGCCCACAACATTCTGCACAACTATACCAGAATGGTCCCATTGTGTTATAATGCACAAAGTCAACTGGTGCACTGAACTCACAAAGGAGCAGAACAGTATCACATGCCTGTCTGTGGCCACTAAGGTACCCTTGTGTGAGTCTGAAATGTGTATGTCTGAAATCAGGTAGTGGAAATTACACTATATTTTCAATGCGTTAAAATTGTCCCACACAAGACCTTTGAGGCTGCAAACATTTGGGAGGTGAACAAACATGAGGTTGGGTTTATTCATGCGCCTCATTATCAAATCAGTTCCTCCCTAACTCACCTTCCAGGATGGTGGTACTGACATGAGCTCAAACATATCTGCCCTTGGCCACCTCACCACCGAAGGATCATCTTACTCAGTAAATCAAAGATATGCACTGGTCCCTCAGCCGACAATATTTGTGTTGAAATAATGTTTTATTTGTGGAAAGAAAGTGTCATTGCACGTATGATTGATACAGAAAACAAAGACAAGATGCACACGTGATCATTACAGAAAATTATACAAAGAAGAAGAACATTAATTAAATGAATTTCTATATAAACTGACATGTATGTTGCCATACGGCTAATGTATGCCTTTTTCAATGAAAACGCATTGGGGAAGATCACTAGGCTGCGTCTCTCCCATTGGACACTGTTGGGATATCCGTTTTCTGGAGATTAATAAACAGCCTAATGTGCAGCTAATAAACAGGAGTGGACTGAGCTGCGTAGGTCCTTCTTGTGCACTGAACAAGATAATGGGGCTCATTCCATGTTTGGTGGTGCAGGAAAAATGTTATTCCGTTACCGCCACTTTTCCTGGATTGCCAAACTACAAAGTTGACTGATTTACCGCAGGCCAATACCACGTGGTGAATCGAGCCTCCACTGGCAAAAAACAGATGGTATTAGCAGTGCCGGTTATACCGGCAATCCCCCCATGGATTCCTATGGACTCCATGGAATGGGTATTTGCCTACCGTTGCCAGCACCTGTAATATCATAGAAAATCCAGGATATTAGGCACCATTAACGGTAGGTCCGTTTGCCACTATCCTGCCGGAATTACCAGTGGGATACCGGTGAACCGGGAATGAGCCCCAATGTTAGGAAACCGATTGATTTTGGTGTTATTCAAAGATCTTGTTCCATTAAATATGACAGTTCAGGTAAGATGTGAATATATGGGTACTATTTGCTCTCAATGTCCAACAACTTAGACAGGCGAGAATCATCTGGTAAGGAAATCAGAACATTTGTTGTGGTGTAAGGTACACCCTGAAAGCATCTCCTACTATTTTGATTAGTATTTTCTGGTTAGCAAAACCGGATTCATCACTTCTGAAGTCTGCTTAGTAATGTTTATTTATGTTCAATAATGCCCTCATAGAAATAGTGCCCAGCTTGTTTCGGCATTACCAAATTATTTGATCATTAACTAATGTAGTGATATATCACCAGTGTGCTTGTTTAGATTTTTGTCTCCTGATAGCTCAGTAAATGATTCGAATGTAGAATTGGATGTCAATTGAAACAAACGTAAAGTTCCCAATGATTGTAATACAAGAATGATGCAACCATATAGCAATGATGATAAGCAATGGTTTTGCAATAATGGTGTTTCCATTGGATAGTTTGTAATGTTTCTCTGCATATTTCCGCCAAGATCTGTAATACTGAATGCAATATCTTTATTTTTATTTCCTTAAAGAATTGTGATTCTCTGAAATGTAAACAAATATTTCCTCCTGGTGGTGGTTAGGATTCAATCTATATATGATTGTGTTCACAAGCTTGAGTCACGTATTAACATCTGTATTTCACCAAGCTGACCTGAACTTTTTTGAAAGTATAGATAGTTGGAGGCTCATCTGGATGTTTTTCCTGCTCAGATGAAGCTTAAGTTCATAGTTTGGAGCTTCGTGGAGAAAATACCTAACAGGCCTAGACACAAATGTATTAGAGAACATGAGGTGTAAAAGTCATTTTGATTAGAATAATGCTGTCCATAAATGAAAGTAGTTGGTTCTGCCGTAACATTATATTTTCAAATGTTATTGAAACTAAACATTACTCAGAGCTTTTAAAAATCAGAAGGCATCTAATACTACCTTACAATTTAATTTGAAGATTCAGTTGGTCCATGCTCAACCTCGCTCCAGTGAGTACCTGGCACAACTGGAGCCGAGACGTAATCACACCATTCCTACCGAGAGAGATTTAGAGTTATTTATGTTAGTCGCACGTGTTCTTAAGTTTTTCAGCAACAAACTAAATCTTTTGGTATCAAAACTTGCCAATACAGATTCCTCTCTTGATGAAGCATTTTTATTGAGATTGCAGTTTTCTCAATTTTTAACATGGCTTCATCATCTAAATCATGGTCCCAAAATTGCTGGTTAAGATCCCTAGTTTCTTGCTCTTCACTGCTGTGAACTTTATATAACCGTCATGATAGCCTTTTCCCAGAGGCTGATTATATGGTTTTGTTGATGTAGCATCCACCAGTAAACCCATGATTAATGGCAGCAGCCGACACATCAAACCCCCAGACTGCAGTGGGTTTGTAAAATCTGGTTGAACACTGTCTGTGAAATCTGAATGCAAGATTGTAATTGTCTTGTTCCTAGGGAACATCCTGCATCCCAGGCTTCATCCCACAGAACGTGGGTATCATCCTGTCATTCCAATATTACTTTCTCTCAAAAGCTGATGAGCTTGCACAAAATTAACAGCACTGTAAACTGTTACTAAAAACCAGAAACCTCTTGCAAAGGCAGATCTCGGTCGGAAAAGTAAATAAAACACTGCCATTATGTTGGCGAAATGATTGAACGCTACATAGGATATAAAGACATAAAACTATTTTCTTCGCCATTGACTATCTGTGAAGGACACAGCAATTTAAGCTCCTTGGAAAGACTGATAGCTCAGGCATATTCCAATATCTTCTTAACATAACATAACAGGTGTATGTGAAGAACATACGTTCGATCCCAGAGGGGCATCTTGGCACCGTTGACAGATAACAGATGTTTATTGTTACCCAACTTAATGGTAACCATTTTATCGACCTTGTAAGGATGAAGGGCTGGGTGGCCTGCTGGGATCCGAACCTGTGACCATGAGGTCAAGCACAAGTCCCTGTATTGGCTGCATTGGTCTACTGAGCCACAGAGCATCCTCAAGGGTCATACAATTTCCCTTCTAGTCAGACAAATGTTATGTCATGAAGCCTTAATATAGCGCCAAATCTTCACCATAGCAGTTGCAGAGTATCTAGGCTTGTCCAGAAAATGTTGTATAGTGCCCCAGTCTGGGGTACCAAGATTTTAGACTGCAAAGGGAAGAGACAATATGGGACAGTAAGAGGACAGGAAAGAGGGAGAAGTTGCCAAGACAGAGGAAGGGGGCTGTGGCATGGGAAATTAAGGTTTTGTGATGCTTTGGGTGCAAGTTGGTCCTGTTAGGTGATTCACATAAACAGTGAAATTGTGATCTAGCAAGTGGATACACTTGGAAAGGGGAGTATGCATGTTTCTGTGTGTTTGCTGGCGGGAGAAAGGAGACAGTGGTTTAAATGCCCTCCTGCTGCCCCCTAACCACATAAACCCACAACCTAAATTCACCATTTGCCTCCAATCCAGCAGCAGGGGTACACCCTTTCTCTCCAAGGTGGTATATCCCGTTTTTAAGGGTAACTAATGGGAGGCCAACTTGCACTGCTCTGGTGGGGATAGCTAAATGTTGAATTGTCCTGAGACTAGACAATTCAACATGCTGGGGGGACGGCAGAGAAGTAAGGGTTGGAGTAGAAGGGATTCACAAAAACAGGAATGGATGCACATTCTGTTTTTTTAGTAAGTGTGGTAGTACCTACAAGTCCCTTAGGGTGTCTCAAGGGACTGAAGGTGTAGAGGAGCATGAATAAGTGAACAAATATGAGTCCACGTCAAAGGTGTTTTGTACGTTATGTTAATAGTTCTTTTTATTGTATCATTCGCCACCATGATATGATATGATATGATAGTTTATTTATATAGCGCCTATACACAATGTGTTTCGAAGCGTTTCAAGGCAAGGGAGGGAACAAGGGTAAATACAATGACATTCTTACAGGCCATTAACAGTAAGGATCTGAAATTAACTATATTACTCGATCTGACGACATTTCAGATAGTGCAAGAGCTAAGACATAGATAAGTAAGGGAGGGGAAGAGTGGGAAGGAAATGGAAACTGACAGGCGGCTACCATACTAGGCCTGTTGACATTTCTGGTAGAGCCGGAGAAAACAAAAGGTGAGGGAGACGGATGCAGAAAGGGAGTTGAGGAACAAAACAAGCGACTATCGTACTAGGCCTAACAACATTACAGATAGTGCGGGAGTGGGGTGGAGGAAAAAAACAAGTAAGGGGAGGACAAGGAGACAGACGAGGTTGCTATCATCCTAGGTCCAGGGACAATTCTGATAGAGTAAGTGCATAGAATAAAGTAAGGGGAGGAGATAGGAAAAGGGAGAAAGGGACAAGAGAGAACAGAGAGTAAGCAGTCAAAAAGAGTGGAGACGCAAGAGGGGAGAGCGAATACAAGTGCAGAAGTCAGTAGTAACACATAGTGCCTCATTACGACCCAGGCAGTAAGTTACCGCCTGGGTCGTACCCTTACCACCATGGTGTAAACTACGTTTACACCATGGTGGATGGCGGATTTACTGCCCCATTCCAAGGTGAGTGGGGCGGTAAATCCCCATTTTCCATTTTACCCTTCCCCATTCCCATTTTTGCCCCATAGGGCATAATGGGAGTGGGGAAGGCGCTAATTACGCCACCGTAAATTACAGTGGCGTGATTAGCACCATGGTCCCTTAGCGCCATGGATTTTAACGCCTGCAAAAAGCAGGCGTTAAACTCACCATGGCGCAAAGGGACCTCGGAATCAGGCGTTAAGGGTCGGCACCGTTTACGGCGCCGTTAACCCCTTAACGCCTGATTCGTAATGAGGCCCATAATATTGCAAGCCAGGATACAAGATGAAGATGGGAACAACAGGATTCAGGGCCACCATGAGTAAGGGTGACGCACCGTGAATCAATTAAGTCGATAGAGTTAAATCCAGCATTGGCCACAAGACGGTGATGGTGAAACCAGGATGTATCAGGGCAGACTCCTGCAGAAGTAGACTGGAGAGGGGGTCGGGGAGCAGGGTAGGAGAATCAAGCAAAACAGGTAACACCGCTGTGCGAGAAAGGGGGGGCACAAGGGAACGTCACGGGGGGACCAGATATGAGGGGATGGCCTGTGGGGACAGAGGGAGTAAACACATGTTGGTGAATGCTTACCTGCTGTCTGAGCAGGGGGTCGTGCCCTGGGTCCTCCTGGTCGGAACAGGTCCAAACAGGAATTGCTCTTTTGTTTGTCTGCCCTTCACTTCGGGCGCTCGGGCGAGAGAAGCCCTTGATCTAAGAGCTAAGAACAGGAAGGAAGAGGCAAGGCTAAGAAGGTGGGTGGTGCTTAGGCCAGGTGACCAAGATTCACTTGCACCTGCTCCCCATCAGCAAAGGAAAAGAGGCTGGAGGGCTCCTTAAGTAAGGAAAAAGAGCAGCAACCAGGAAGGCACCAGGTGGGCGGGACTTGCTAAGTGGGGAAAAAGAGCAGCAACCAGGAAGGCACCAGGTGGGTGGGGCTTAGGCCAGGTGACCAATGTTCACTTGCGCCTGCTCCCCATCTGCAAAGGAAAAGAGGCTGGTGGGCTTCATAAGTAAGGAAAAAGAGCGTCAACCACGAAGGCACCAGGTGGGCGGGGCTTGCTAAGTGGGAAAAAAGAGCAGCAACCAGGAAGGCACCAGGTGGGCAGGGCTTAGGCCAGGTGACCAAGATCCACTTGCACCTGCTCCCCACCTGCCATAGTGTCCGAGGGCACCAAGGCCGTCAGCAAGTACACCAGCGCCAAGAGAGGTGCTCACTTATCTCTGGATATTCAGATGACGAAAGTCCTCACTAGGAAATGTGATTTTGAATATATCCCAGCTAAGTGCAATGGATTAATATATAGCTTTGCCGCCACTTGGCAGCCCAATATTGCACATTTGTATCCCTTAATGAGAATCTTTTACACTAGTCAGGTCTCTAGTAGCAAGAAAAATCAAACCTTCTAGGGTTCTTGATAGATTCATAATCTGCAAAATGATTTCGCTAACATGTTTGAAAAATGCAGATTTTCATACCAATAAGCAGATTGGTTGCAAGGAATGTTAGGAGCAGATACTAGAGGAATGACATGCATTACTGGACATTTGAAGGAAGAATAGGTATTGCAGCAGGTGCGGTATCCCTTCCGGGCAGGTTACCTTTTGGCTGGAGATCGTCCATAGACAAATTCAGAAGAATTTGTAAATTAGATGAGTGTTCTGTATTTCCAGCCCTAGCATAGTAAACCCACTCATAGGGAGCCCCTGACTATTCCTCTGCGTGAGGAAGGTTTGCTCCAAGTTTTTTTGGGCTTCGGCTCCCTCCGTTTCTTAAGGAACCAAAAATCAGGCCAAAGCCATCAGTGAATTTTATCTTGATCAAAAGAAATAAAGGAATATCCTGGTGACTAAATCCTTCCTCCATTAAGAGTTTCGAGAATGCAGAGCAGTTCAATATCCATTGCCTCAAAAACATAGGCTGAGCTGGCTCTTCCAATATATCACTCGACATATGAGGGAACAATAGCTGCTAAAACAGCCGGCTCGGCTGCTTCCTGTACTCACCGGTACCTCACTTCCTGTTGATATGTTTTGATTGCCACTAAAGGCTTTTGGTTACTGGCTGCTGCCGGTCTGAGAAGCTGACCTTTTTGGCAGGGGGCATTCTGAGGGTTCTCACTGTATTAGAACCATGTATGTTATAACCATTTCTTTACATATCATAACCATGTGATTACATGTGCCCTTACTTGCCAAATGTGCCACTCCTTCTTTTTGTTTTGTCGTTATGGGCGGAATCCTTCGATTTGAACATCACCAACCTCTTACACCCTGCGAATCTTAGGCCTTACGGCAAAAGCCAGTGTATAATCAATCATTTCCCCGAAACTCAAACCTTCACGTGTTCCGTGTTACACTGAAAGGAAGCAAGAGAGCAACATACACAGGAGCTAGAAGACACATGTTGCTCCTGTGATGGCGAGTCTTGCACTCAAATTTCCACGTCGTGGATGAAGGTATTATGTGGATCATGCTCATGCTTTAAATTTGACTTATTTTGTGTAGCCAAAGGGTCTGGCACACCTGAAATGCAAGTGAATGAAGCTCCAGCTCTGGGATAAATTTGAGCCAATTCAAGTTTTGAATCATCCAGGCTTTAAGAACTTCTTTCATCATTATCTGGTGAAGAGCGCCCCCAGAAATCTGTACGGTCCTGATCTGGGAGTAGAAAATCATACAGCAACATATCAGCTGTGGTGCCTGCCAGGTCGATATAGTCCCCGAGCAGCTATTTACTCCCCCTCATATAGATGCAGCATTGTAAGGTTCACCCCATTTGCTCACTCCAAGTCTTCAAAAATATATATCACTGAAGGATGATAGCCGGCCAAGCCAATACACCGAGGCCATGGAATTCTGTGAGCTGCAGAGCAATGCTTAGCCATTTCAAATCTTTACAGAAAAGACACAGAAGCATGTGTGTAGTTTTGCATCATAGTGCTGATTGTGCACTTGCCAAACAACACCATGGACAGGGTAAGTATTAAACCATCATATGAACGGTCTGTGATACTTGCAGAGCTGGTTCCGAAACAATTTTAGACAATTGACCAACCGCCTCAATCTGCCATGCCTGCTGTTATATGCTGTCATGCAGACGACTGCTGATCCCACAGTAGAGCAGAAAGTCGTCGCTGAAATAAACCACTGGAGTCACCTCATAATAACTGCTGGCAGAAGACCCCACGACATTGTACTTGGTGTGATTCTGACGTCATACTCTCCATGATCAGTACCCAGCTTTAGAAAACACCTTACACAATCAGTCCTGCGAGGTTGCAGCAAATTCTAATTTTATCCTCCAAATCTGCATGCAAGGGCGTCCCCTAAACATTCAAGTGATTTCCTGTTCATAGCGGAGGCATTATTGCATATCATTTACTTGGTTTGTGGTCTGAATAGGAACATCAGAAGTTGGTTGAAAGATTCTTGGACTGGATTGACCAATGTCAGAGTCATGGAGTTTAAGCTTGAGATGCGTACTTCAGAAATATTGTCCATTCTCCATTGCTTTTATTCTGTTGCTCAAATCTTTTCCTTGTTCTTAAACTATACACCGTGCATGTGCATTAAATATTACATACTAGGATACACTTCACCCTCTTTTACTTTTCAAAATTTTATTTTTGGACGTGTGGTCACAGAGGTGTTTCTTTTGTGTATTGTGAACCGAAAACAAATGCCCATCAGTTTGTTGATTTTCTGTGCAGGCTGGTAATTGACTTTGTAAACTGGTTATTGCATTTGGAGTCTGGTGGTTGTCTCTGTAGCCTGGTGGTTGTGCTTGTAGCCCAATGGTTGTTTTTGTAGCTGTTTAATTGTCTCTGGAGTCTGGACGTTGTCTATATAGCCTCTCAATTGTGTTTGCTTGGAGTCCTGGGCGTTTTCTTCGTTTTGCGGGTCGTAATTCACTTTGAATGTTGGAAGGTGTTCTTAGGCAGCCTGACGATGCATTATGCATTATGCGATCTAATGAAAGGCGCTTTCCAGACCACGTATCTTGTATTTTCACACCAGATATCAAATACAGACTCATTGAAATACATGCTTTTGATCGCTCTGTCTGCCGACAACGTTATTGACCGTAAACTGGCAATATGACTGCCTCTGTAGAAATCAACATGACATATGGGCCTCATTACACGGACGGCGGTAAGGGTTAACGGTCACCGTTAATGGCAACGGTGACCGTTAACCCTTACCGCCGTACTACGAGGTCCCTTAGCGGGTTGGTGCTTTAACGCCTGCTTTTTGCAGGCGTTAAAAACCAACCCGCTAAGGGACCTCGGAGCTAATTACGGCACCGCAAAATTGCGGTGCCGTAATTAGCGCCTTCCCCATTCCCATAGAGCCCTATGGGGCAGAAATGGGAATGGGGAAGGGCAATGGCGGAAGGGGGATTTACCGCCCCACCGACCTTGGAATGGGGCGGTAAATCCCCTTACCGCCAAGGCGGTGCCGGTAATTTACCGGCATGGTCCAGGGTGCTAATAGCACCCTGGATCACCGCCTTCCGTGTAATGAGGCCCTAGTGCCAAGGTTGTAATTTAGTGATATATATGCTTGAATATGATTTTCCATTGCACAACAGAAAAGGAGCGGGAGTGTGCATGGGTAAATTCATCTCCGCAAGCCAAAAAGCTTATGCAAAATCGCAAACCTCCACTGAAGGTCAACATGTACATATTGATCCCGGTGTAAGTTCATACTCGGGCGGACATGTAATTAGCATTACAGCTATTGAATTTGGGCTCACAAGCAATTGTGTTAGCCATAATTTCTCCAATTGCCAATGATTGGAGCTATGAGTGGTCTCTGCACGTCAAAGGCTGAGTGCATACTAATTTCTGCTGAGATAAGGCCAGCACACTGTCCACAACTCATCCATCCTTTACTGCTGGTTAGTACTAAGGCCTATGCAAGTCAGGTGTGCACCAGGCTTAGAAGAGTTGTAACTTACATTACGTGAACAAACTGGTAACTGGGTACTCTGACAATCCAGACACCCCCATTAATTGACAATGCAGCTACATCCTATTTAAGAGTATAAAAGGTAATGTGTGTAATTAGAGAATAGGCCATTTCCGCTTACGCGCACACATACCACAGCACCACCCAGGAGTAATTCCTGGAAGTTCACCTGCACTTCTGATCCACTGAGTGCATCGTGGTTATGCAAATTAGGAAAGCAGTCAGTTGAGAACTCTGTTTCTGTTTTACAGGGCAGCACTATGGTATTCGTGGCATTATAAACCCCAGACAGACAGCTTCCAAGGATGCACACAACATTATTCCAGCTTCATCCTCGCTGGGGAGCATCAGTGGGGTACAGGATGTCATCACTGTGATTGGAGCATTCGAGTATATTTTCCAAACCCCATCAAAGTTCTGGTAGGTTTAAAAAATGATGATAAAAACATTCTAACTATGTATAAAATATTGTTCCCCTATAAGACAAAGGCACTTCTCTCATATGTAAGTTTTTAGGAGAAGGTCAACAAGGTAAAACATTGTTATGCGTTTTACGAAAGGTAGCAGCATAGCACTCTGTCCATTTGATGTGCTTTTTCCCCACAATGAAACACAATCTATACCGTTATAACCCTACCATGAGGCTGTGCTTGGGCAGGGTGATGCATGAGTTATCTGTACCGTGTAACCTGCAGATTTCCTTGTTTGATACAGGCCACCTTTCCTGATCAGGACCCCTCTGCATCCTTGACCACATACATCTTGCGTGTTTCGAATTGCATCCTTCTGTACTCTAAACTTTACATTCTGCTAATTTACTCTTTGTTCATTTTAGTTAGATCGTGTTTGTATTCCACTATTTCCCCCAGTTTTTTTTTATTATAAGTTATTTTGAACTCTCTGTTGTTACTGCATTGTGATGATATTGTGTTTTTCTTCAGTGCTGATTTGCTATGTTATGTTATGTTATTGGGCATTTGTACAGTGCCTTTTTTTACCATGTGCGCAGCAGATGGACACCTTTCATGGTTAGGGATCGGCTTAGTACATTGTTAAATAAATAAAAATAAAAAGATGCTGCCATTCAGAAAAGCAGTGCTGGGTTGGTTGGTATCCCAATCACGTAATCAACTTGCAATGACCACTTGACTAAAGTAATCAGCGGCAGCACCAGCACCTGCACAATTAAGAGCACATTAGACCTAGCACCTCCCCCAGGTGTTCACATTGGACACAAAGACAAGGTCCAGAAGAGGGGTCACTGACACCAACCCTCCTTGTTTAGGGTCATTTCAACAGGGTGAGGCAAATGCTTTTGGAACTGCTGATTCAAAATCCGGGGCTATTACCGAATAGAAGACTAGTTGAGGGGGATCACCCTGACCCTTGTGTCTTTTTAAATGCAGTCCACCAGCCCTTTTTTCCATGTCTGACTCCAGTCTGTCATTGTGTCTTTTTCTGCCCTCTTCCACATCACTCTCCCAGTTACTATCATCAGACTTCTACACACTTAGCTAAGTTAAGGATCCCGTTTGTGGTGAATCATCGCTACTCTGAACCTTTCGGGAGTAACTAACTACCTCACTCTTGACCACCTCAAGCTTTGGCAACATCAGCAAGAGGCCTCTGGTCCAGCAGCAGTCCTATCACCAGGCACTGATCTCAGCATTTCAGACAGTGTTCTCCTGACAGTGTCGGGCGGTATGCATTGGAGTTGGTAATGACCCGCAGGTGATTTCTCAAGAGTCACTGGGATGAACGACTGGTCATCCATTACACTGTGATCACGCATGGATGGAAAAGTATCATCCAGGCCGGCTTCTGGATTTAAGCAGCCCTGACCAGGCAGACACTCCACTTGGCTAAATGTGGCAATGCAAGGCTAGATTTGCTGCATGCCTTTCTTGACACCACACACACGGAAAACCATTTGCCTCCAGACCTGGAATTTAGTGGGATGGGAATCTTCACAACAAAAAAAATGCAGTTAAAGTCCACTCACCATTAATCCTTCATCAGGAAATGAAGAGGCGCACGCAGCAATTCAAACTGGAAAACATTGGGCTTCATTCCAAGACTTGGTTGCTGCCGGACTGTAGCACCGTTTCCAGCGCCTGATATCCGGTGACCCTGGGACATTACAAGTTCTGGTGGGCCAGGATGTCAGGTGCCGGAAAATGTTAGTCCCCATTCCTGTGGAGTCCCATAGGACTCCACAGGAATGGGGACTCAGTAGCACTGCCACCATTAGTAATGGTGCCGGTGCTTCCTGTCAATGGGGACCGTTGCATGCGGCAGGTGAGACCTGCCATACGCAATGGCGCCGGCAGCAGTGGAGTAACTTTGCTGAAAATGTTGGGGGGGACATGACATCTGACGAAAAGGTGTCCCAGACAAATGAATGGGGACAAAATGGTGTGCCATGAAAGTTGCGGGGGACAAACACCCCCGTCTCCCCCTAAAATTATGCCCATGGCAGGCCGGCACAGTTGTAGTCTGCCGGTCCGGAAAGGATGCCGGTACGTTGCTACCAGCACCCTTATTTCCAGAATGGAAGACTCGTAATGAGGCCCATTGTGTCTTATAGAATTGTATGTCTTACTAGGTATAATGGACCGGCCGAAGGTCTTGAAGTCATGGAGGTTAAAGCATATATCTATTGCCCTTGACCTTACACTAAATGCTCTAAAGCTGACATTATGAACATTTTGTAATTTGTCAAATTTATTGGTGGGGTCAATTATCGTATTTTGCTGATATGGTTTTGGTCAAGTTAACCAATAACGCATTTACCAGAAGGCAATTCATAGCGTTTGAATAATGTTAATGAACTATGGGTGCAGTTGTCACCAGATATCCTATCTCTGACAAATGACAGTGCTTCATTTTATGATCTGTTAGTAGGCAACTCCTCAGTGCTGCTACCTACAAATTAGAATGCACTGTGAATGCCTTTAAATCGCCCCATTAGTAGCAGGGAGTAGTAACATCTCACTAGATGCAATTCTAACTAGAAATTCTTCAATACCTGCCTGCCATGTTATTTAAACATCCATCCTGAATTTGTTTCACCAAAGAAGGTATCAGTGATTTCTTCCTACCCCCCCACCCCCAAGCCCCCCACAGCGTGTGCCTGGAAAGCATGTATACACTTTCTTCCCTTAGGGTGCTGGACATTCCTCCTGGGGATCCATCCACGAGGATGGAGCATATGTGATTGATGCTGAAGGATAGCTTCCATGGCCGCAGAATGATCCAACCAATTGTGCAGATGGGGATGCACACGAGTCCAAGATGTTGGGGATCTTTTGAGGGTGCCGTAAAAATCTTTGTAAAACATCTGTTCTACCAGTAAGTGAAAGTCTTTTTTATTGTATCTAGCAGGGCCTGGCCAGCACCAGAATTGAGCTCAAATGGCTATATAGACACCTTAATGATCATTGAAGCAATGGAGTAGTCTTGCTTCACTACACAAATCCCTTAAGAAAGGGTCTCCATTTTAAAACTTTTGAAAATGATACGTTAATTAAACCTTCACAAATTCGTGATGTCTGAAAGGTAGGCTGGGCTTGTCCACTCGTAAAGGGGGCCCAATTGGGGGGCCCACCTACTCACCACTGCACCCACGGCCACCTTTAGAGTTCTCAGGGTGGCACCGTGGGAGTGGGCCGGTTGAGTCACCACTGCACCCCCTGGGATGCCATTTTGACTTCAGGCAACGTTCCTAGTGCTTTGGGAATGCTGCCACACTCAACACTGCTCTCTGGGCTCCATCTTAGCTTCAAGTAGCATCCCTGTGGCAAAAGTGGCACTGCCACTGCCACCACTGCGTCCCCATTGCCATCTGCTCTTCTTGGCCCACCCCCTCTGCAATGCATTGTCGAGATGCAGGGGGTGGAATGCTGGGCTTCACCCGGGCTGCTGCATCATGGCAGTCCGGGACTTTTCTTCAACAGGGCTGACTGACGGAGCAGCCAGGGACTTCTTGCCTCCTACTCTTCAACCGTGCTCTCCTGTGAGCCAGCCCAGGACATTTCTTCACTGCTTGCTGTTCACCTCCTTGGCCACCACTGACCTCGCGTGGCCCTGGAGGATTTTCAGATGGGCACACCTCATTGAACACGAGGCCGGCCGACTGCAGACACGGAAGGGAAGCCTTGTTCGGACTGCCCCCTCATGCGGCCCAGACTGCGCTGTTTGTGTTCAGCCCGGGTGGACCAACACACGGAGCCTGGGCCCTTTGTGATTCCTGGGTCTGTTCAGTCAGGCCCCCGGCACGCCAACACCTGCCACGGTCCTGTGGCAACTACTATGTCCCTGCCAAGCATATCGGCCCACTGGCTCGCTCTCTGGGGGCTCTACTCACACATCCCAGCACCGTTGATGTCTTTAGGCCCTGTTGTCCTGCTCAAGGCATCGGCCCCCCATGGAATTCTTTTTTTTTCTTCTACCCTTTTTATGCAGCTTCTTTCTTTCTCCTTTTTCTAACTGTCCCCTCAACTGTCACTCTTCTCTTTAAAATCATTTTTGGATTCTTTTCTCCCCTTCCAAGCCTATTCCTAGGCAGGGTAATTCTGTTCCTTTGTTTGCTTCTTTTCTTTTTCTTAACATTCCATCCAGCCCCATGGTGGGGTGGATGGTTTAACTCAAAACAGAAACAAATGCACACATACACACACGCACAGAGAGAAAGGAAAACACTTGCTACATCTAATAAAGTATATTTTATTAATCCATGGTGCCGTGTCTTTATTTCTTGCCTCCCTTAGGGGACACGCGTGTAGTCGATACTAGCCAGGACCCTTTTGTGACCATGGGCTACAGTATTGTTATGCATAGTGGATTGATCAGAAGGCTTGGGCATGTGGTGCTGCATTGCCACATTGTGTCCTCTATACCTATTCTGGGTAATATGCCAAGCTCCCACTAACTTGTGTGGCAGCAAAGTCTGTTTTTCAGCAGACAAAATGCCTGTTTGACAATATAACATGTCTTGATGTGTGCCATGTTGAACCTTGCCAATCGTTCAATTGCAAGTTTGCGAATCAAGGCCAACAATCACGACAGAAACAACAATCTGGAGTGTTCTGCAAGAGACAGGGATGGCAAGTAATGCATTCTACAGACCCCAATCTCGAACTCCTACCCAACAACTCAAAAATATCAGAGAGGGTTGTCTTAACTGCATGGTCAACAATATTGAGGTACACTTACTCTGTCACCCCATCCCATCTATATTCCAGCCCAAACATTCCACTGAGACTGCTTTTACCCATGTCTTGAACTTCCTAAGCACTGCTCTCCATTATCACCTCTCCTCCATCTTCATTTTGTATGACTTCTCCACAGCCATCAACCTTGTGGCACATTACACCTCCCTTCGAAACCTGTCCCGCTTCACTTCAATGACACCTTACTTGACTGGGTGGCTTTGTATCTCTCTGTCTATTCCTTCTCTATCCCATGAAGAAGGAACAGAATCATCTCCAGTACCTCCTTTCCCACTCTCCTTCCTGTGGGTATCCCCCAAGGATCAATCTTAGGCTCACTACTATTCACCCTCTACAAAACCTACCTGTTAAAATACATGTCATGCTTTAGCTTCAATTACCTAGCACCTCATCACGGATGATACCCAGTTCTTCAATTCCTCCACCTCTTTCACCTCTGTTATTTCTGAATGCAGAACCAAATATCTCACCACCATCTACCACAGAACGGCTCTACGTTGTCCTATGTTTAACTCCTCCATGATGGAAGACATGTTTCTCCCAGCCCCAATGCTAACCCCACTCTCTATTCTCCCCTCTCTTTTCCCCAGTATTCCACACCCATGCACCCTTCCACGCAACCTTTGGATCCTCTTGACCATGCCCTAAACTATTGCACTATTGCACTAGTTGCGCCTTGAAACACTTGTGTATAGGCGTGGTATAAACGCCATATCATATCACTTCATTATGACCACCGCCACCAAAGCCAGGCACAAGTTTTGTAACATAAGAAAAACCTGCCCGCACCTTGAGCACCACTTTACAAAAACTTTGATCTGTACCCTAGGGTTCAGCAGATTGAATGCTCACTCTACTCCTTTACTCTTCTGAATGAAGTACTCAACTTTTCTACATGCACTTATTCCAACCTTCCCAGATCCTCCTCCACTACGACGTACCGTGGCCGTACTGGATGGGTCTCCCTGCATACTGACTCCCGCTTTGCTTTTGCTCCTCATCTTTATATTGATCCATGATCTTGTTCCAAATACCTCACTGGCTGTATCCCACGGTACTCTCCCTTTAGGCCCCCACACTCCTCTTCTATCATTGACCTATCTGTGCCGCATGCACCCCATGTCCCTTCTCCTGCTTTTGATCCTTCTCTGTACCTGCCCCACCTCACTGGAATATGCTCTCCTCAGGCTCCAAAGCCACCCTGTCAATGAAACTGTACAAAACCAGGCTCACATGCACTATCTGGCAAGAGAGGGAGACTCCAATACCCCATCCTCCCTCTTTCAGCTTTCCATGCAGCTTGCATCTCCTACTAACATCTCACATGAACACACACCTATACACTGTAATTATTTGCATACTGGCCTTGGGCCTTACATGTCATTTTATTTATGTTTGTCTCCTACTACCTTTCCCCAGTATATGGTCCTTTACATTCCCCTTTCATCAGCTAGTCTTCCTGTTCCAGTCTAACATTAAGCTCGTAAAGGCATCCTACCTTACGACTCCCACTGCCTCCTGGTATGGTATGCTCTGTACTTTATTTCTGTTAGAAATTACTTACTTTAATAAACGCAAACGGTGTGACTTTGGCCAGAAGCATTGTGTCATAAAATGTGAGTTTTTGTTCAATATCTATAGACGCATCTAGGCTTCTGCCACGCATTCAGCTTCATGGATCTGTTAAGAATATTTGTGATTGTTCTTAGATTTAACTCCACTGGTATTGTCCCAGTGACACCCATTATGCGTACAATTACTTTTACTGATATATAGTAGGCACACTTGAAGTCAGGTGTGGTTAGGATTCTCATTGTCACCTAATGGTCATGTCGTCAGGTGTTTTGTTTGACTGCTGTGGGTACATCAGGGTATGAATATGGGTGGGAGTGGTTGTAATATCAGACAGCAGTCTTGCTTTACATGCATAATGTTGATCATATTATATATGTGAATCTAGAGAATTGGCGAAGCTGATGCATGGCCAGCATCACATGTCATTTGATCATTGTTGCTCTGATGCATTTATCATTCGTGGACACTGTTCCCTAACTAGGAGAAGAGTATGAGTAGCTACTGAAGCTCCAAGCTACTTTACCCTCACATTTTAAATGGTCTACTCAACGAGAGTTCAGACTGGTCTGTCCTGTCACCTTGTAGCATGTGTGGTAAAAAAAGACTATTCATTGTAGAGACTGACACACTGCAACATCAAAATCAGTGGGATTAATAATGCATTAATTGCAGAGAAATGAAGGTCTATTTCTCCAAAGAGATCGAGTTCCTATGTTTCACTCAGATCCTTGTGCTTCCTTAAGGCTCTATGTAATATATTAGAGTTCAGAGGCTTTCAGGCTTCAGGCTTGCAGGAGAGCCTGATTTACAAATGGCTGCCGGACCTTTCTTCTGGAGTAAGTTTGTTCTTGATCATATTGAGTGCTCCACCGTATTCTGCGCTGCAATGACCCCTGGCATTTGGTGCTGTCTATCAAATACTTTTGGAGATATAGAGGTGCAGTACTGTACTTTATGATTCAAGCTATATGTATGACTTTGCACCTTTTACGTTCCCCCTGCATCGTTGATATCTTTAATTGCTTGGATGTTATCCCTATGGAAGGTGGAACCGTCATAAAATTGTACTATCTGCCAAATGCCTAATTTACCTATATCGCCAGGCAATATGAAACCTTCATGAAATTGTATTATTTGCCAAATACTTAATTTACCTATGTCCGTACTGATTGTTCTATTCTACCATCTGTTTTGTAACCAAGAAACTTTACTTTTGGGCCGCATCCGCTGTAACCCTGAATGAAACTCAATTACATTTGCCTGTAATAGCGCCTCGATGCCTGTGGGCTGTAGTGCGCTCTACAAATCCAAATAAATAAAAAAATTATAATTCATTGCACTCATCAATTTGCACTGAAAGTTAACAAGCAGCACATCACATCTTTGTCACACAACATGGGAGCTCACAATCCGGTAGTACTGTTGCGCCACTGCGTTACAAAAGGACACAGTGCAGCCCCCGGACCTGCCAGTACTGGGGTATCAGTGTAAAAGCAGAATTTAAGAATAAACTGTTGGATACAGTGGCGTTGGAACATGGTTATGAGAAATAAAAAGTTTGAGAGGATAGAGGGTTAGTGGGGTTGGTGGGTGAGGCAGGTGTGAAACCTGAGGTGTTGATTAGTGCAGGCAGGAAGTAACTGAGTCCTGTGTGCTGGTATGATTGTCTGCGGTTTGTGAAGGTGATACTTGGGTGTCTGTTTATGCAGAGGGGAGAACACCTAATGTATTAGCTGCAAGTGCTTGGACACTAGGTGAGCCACTGATGCAGTAAGTGGAGGAGGTGTATGTGAGACGGCTAAAGTTGTTGTGGCCGATGCTGAGAGTTCTAAACCTCTCCATAGTGGTTAATGTGGTGCTGATTTTGACAGGCATAAGGCTGCATTGCGCAAGCGTATCTGAGAACGTGGTGCAAAGAGAATGAAAGGTGAATGTAGGTAGGTTGGGGGCAAGGTAAGAAGAACTAGTTGTGGATACTCTTGAAGAGATCTTTTGCCTGAAGTTGATTGCCTAGACCGACCCAGGATCACATTGAAAACCGCATTGGCTTAACAATCCTGATTTTAGATATTACTGAGAGCTGGCTAATACCCTCCTCCAGCCCAGCTCTAGTTCAACCCATCCCCCCTGCCTACAAAATAATTAATTTGGACAGACCTGCCCAACTGTTAGGTGGTGCCGCTCTAGCTTTCATGGAACACCTTTTAGTAACTGAATTGCCCTTCTCTTCAACAGTTACAGCTGAATTTCTCTTGGTCAAAATTCAGTTATACTGAATAGTCTCTTTTCTGATAACTTATTACCCTTCCAAACCGTGCTCTGGCTTTGCTCCCTCCTTTCCCCAAGTGAGCTCGCTTTTGGATAATCTTAAAATCTCAAGACCTACTCACCCCTTTCTAGGGCCTGGCAATAAAGCACAAATTTTCCATTGTTGCTGATCTCATCCTCTCTTCTGCCTTAGTCTCCACCTGGGGCAAGCCTTCAGCTAATGACCATTTGGCTCTCCTTCCATCTTGCCCCTTGATTACTAAGAGCAGCTCCCACAAGAGACAAACCTCCCGACCCTGGGTTTTCAGAAACTCTGATAAAAACTAGACTTGAAGTCTGGTGCTCAGAGCATCTCTGGAGTCATAATTAGCTTGCCACTGATCAGAAATCTACATATCAACTCTCAAAGCTTTACATCTTCATATTACTGTCCAAGAAATCTATTTCAGCAACCATTTTGCCCTATCCACTTAGACGGAGACCTTCAAAATTCTGATGGAACTTTTGGCTCCCCTGCCACGAGCACAGTACCCATTCATTCACAGGAATTATTTTCAAGCTTTCTTCAATAATAAAATTAGCCTCATCTGTGAAATCATTGCAAAGTTATCCAGTCCCTGGTGGACTCCCTGCCTTGTCCGCCCCTTCTGCTGCTTGTGTCTGCACTTACTCATGGTTCTCCTTCTCTTTCTTTTCTGCAGACACGGTCAAATCTGTTTTGAGTAGCCTCAGTTCTCGATCTCACATCAATCTGATTCCCACTAAACTCCTCTCTTCTCTTGCAGATGTAGTCCTAGCCCGCTTTACTAATTTCATAGATGCCGCTCTGCAAGAGGGTAATGTCCTCTTCGCCATAAATATGCTATTTTGGAAAAACCATAAGAAAAGGGTTGAAATACTTGTAAGAGATTGAGAAGAAACAGAGGATGTATAGATTGTATAGCTCCATGTAGCATAGATTGGTAACTAATCTACCTGCAAGACAAAAGTAGGCGGATTACTTATCACCATAGGTATTGCAGCTTGTTGAAAGTGAGCAGTAAGCCCCTGAAGTAGTTCCTTCGATTGGTTCTGAATTAAGAGGAATGAAACATGTCGGGCATTGTAAATAGATATTAGATCTCCAACAGGATGTTTAAATTAACTGTATTTTTTTGCACAAATTTCGGTTCACAGAATTGTTAGCACCCTAGCACGGTGACACATTTGGAAGCACTTTGCACTTTAGATTGGTTTTCAAGATGTGTTTTTCAAGTACAGGAGGACCTAACGCCACTCTGTTGATACTTACCGATACCTGTTTTATCGAACGCGAGGTGGACAAGAGTTTAATGTATGAATATTAAAAATTGTTTAAATGAATTAAAATTGTTTGATGTACAAATGTTGCTAACTAGTATATAGACTGTATATATACAAGCAGGCCAGGAGGATCAGTTCTAAGTTAAGCTTAAGTCTGAACCTATTGAGGTCTTGATTATTGGTAGCCCCTTACAAGCTGAGGCCACCAGTTCCGACCTCCTAAATTGGCTCCTGTGACCTCCTGGAAAGCCTGCAATCTTGGTTTTCCTTTAGACAATCGAATTATCTCTTCATCACAAGAGCAATGCTGTGATTAAAAGCTGTTTTTATTCATCAAAAAGCTTGAGAAAAATGTGTCCTTTCTCCCTCTGCATCTCGGATGCTCTGCTGTGTCAGCAGTAGTCTCCTGCCACCTCAACTAAAGTGTAGAGATGCAAATCTAGCGTCCCATAGAGGGCGCAAGTACAGGCTACAAAAACTATTTTAGCAAGGCCTTTAGCAAGGCCTGAGGCCTTGGTAGTGATGCAGTGGTCATGTAGTTTTGTGACATCGTAAGGCAATTAGAATATATATATATAGTTGTGCCAAACGTCAGGGAGTAGTCAGGCTGGGGGCTGGGCAGAAAAACACATGCAGAGGGGTTGTTTTTAGAAGGAACTCAGGTTAGCACATATAGGGCCTCATTACGAGTTTGGCGGCAGCCATGGAGCTCCATGGCTGCCGCCAAACCGGGCTCCATTACCAGGTTCCCAGAATGAGGAATTACCGGGCCATTCCGATTTCGGAGGGCCCGGTAATTCCTCCCTCTGGGAACCTGGGCCTGGACCTTCCCCATTCCCAATGGGAATGGGAGAGGGAGCTAACAGCGGGCCGGCCCGTTGTTAGCTCCCTCTTCCCCTCACCGGACGCAGTAACGACACCTGGTTTTACCAGGTGTCTTTACCGGGTCCCGCGAGGGGACCTCGTAATTTCGCGGAACGGGTTCAATGGGTCCGCCTCCATTAGCAGAGCCCATTAACCCGTTCTGCGAACCTTGTAATGAGGCCCATAGATTGTTAAATTAAAGGTCAGGTAGATGGGGCTTGGTTTTATTATGTAGGTTGAACTGTATGAAGTAGAATTGTGATTTGCTGCCTGGAGCAAGAGGACGGCCATATTGAAGCTTGCCAGTGTTGAAAACTGAAGAGTACCATGGTTTAGCTAAAAGGCTGTGGTCTTCATTTAATTGAATTGTATTTCTATTGCTGGGCAGAAAAGCTCATGGAGCGAAGGTTAGGATGGACAGGGATGCCAAACAGAGTCCAATTAATTGTTGCAAGGAAGTACTTTCCGATGGGCATGAAGTTGCTCTTCAGACAGCAGGTGCTTTACCAGACAATAAACTAATGAATACACAGTGATCATGAAGGACACAGAATGTGACACTAGAGGTCTCAGGTCACGGCACTTCCAAAATATAAAATCTTTAATGATATAGTAATAGAAGGTTTTACAACTTTCACCCTACCAGACACTCAAAAAGCAAGGGTCAGGCCGGGGGGGGGGGGCTATTGATGGCTCTCAGAAATTCATCATTCACAGAAACCTCCCTTATTTACAACAATAAAATAGGCATTCAAGCCTGTAAAGTGAACATAAGAAGCCACAAGCCAGATTTCCAGATGATTATTATAAACGTCTATGGGAACCCGACCGGGGCCAAATTATATGACTTTTCGGAAGCCCTATCGGTACTGTTTGAAAAGATTAAACTGTTCTATAGACGGGCACATATAATCCTCGCAGGAGACCTGAATACTCAATGTGTCTCTCATACCCAGGAGAGAGACATGCTGAGAATACCAAGAATTTCCAACACTGGAAGAAACTGAGTAGACTTCATGACAGCCTGGGGTTTGAAGCTGCCAATGGGTCCACATTGGGAGATATTCTACCGGCCCCAGCGTGGTGCAGAGGGAAGTCCTCATCAACTTTATATATTACTATATATTCATGTCAGCGGCCTTACTCCCACAAAGTGTCTCATTGTCCATCAAGTCGGGAGAAGGCAGTGATCACTGTCAGCTCGAGTTAGTCCTCTCAGCCATGGCTTGGAGATGACCTGATAATCATTCACAGGCATTAATATCCAATAAGGGAAGAGTGCAGGTTGCTAACTATGGAGTAGGGGGACAAGCACTGAATAAAAATCTATTGAATGTTGCAGCAGATATCCAACGGAAAAACTGCAACCCTGAAGGATTTGTAGGGTTTGTGTGGTCAGTCCTCCCGCCAAGTGTGGGAGGGGGGCAGGCGAAAGTCACACTGCCATGTGTTTGACGGGGAGACCTGGGTGCGTAAAAAACTATTTGTGACGAAAATGAGAAAACTGAAGAGTCTAAAGATAGACCCAGAGTTATTGAGGAAAGAGTCGAGGCTCCTAAATCTAGAATGTAAAAACTGGTCGGTAGTGAGACGGATGTTACGCCTACAGCAAGATGGAGAACAAATGCTACATATTGTGTGTAAAAACAACTCTAGGAATTTCTGGGTTTCTGCACGAACTGAAGAGAAATCATAATAGCAGCCAATGCAATTTAGTGCAGGAATCAAGATGGAAAGACTATTTAACCAAACACTTTAAAAATAATGTGAAACCTGTGGACACTCTAGGTGGAGGTGTACCTTGGTCTCTGCCATTTCAGGAACAGGATTTAGCAGACTTGATCACCCGGTTTTCTACCTTGAAAGAAGTGGGACCAAATGGTCTTACATACCAAACTCATAAGAATAATGTCTCCTTATGGTCAAAAAGGCTGCATTGGCTATTCAAGGACATTGTGGAGAGCAGAACGTTCCCCAAATCATGGAAAACTGCCACCATCATTCCCTTGTTCAAGAGGGCAATCAAAAACATCTGGCAAATTACCACCCGATCACCCTCCTGGACATTGAGAGTAAAATCTTCATGAGGATTTTGCTGAGTGAAGTTGAAAAATGGGTGGCAAGCGCACAAGTTCTCCCTTAGGTTCAAACAGGGTTTAAAAAGGAGCACTCAACCACTCAGAATGGGTTGGCTATTAACATCATGGACAATAATTCTAGAGGAAGGGGTGACCAGCCACTTCATGCGGCATGGGTTGACTTCTCTAAGGCATTCGATTTAGTCATCAGGGAACGCCTCTGGAACAAACTCAGAAAATGGGGCATCCCTGAGGGACTTCTCGCAATGCCAATTGAGTTGCATAGAAACACCACACTTAGAGTGAGACTCGATGAGGAAGGAATTCTATCGGACCCAATCAAGGTGGAGAGGGGAGTCAGACTGGGTAACCCTATTCTTCAATTTATACCTGGCTGATATGGGGGAGTTTCTGGAATCGTAGGCATTGGCCAGTCCGGCAATCAATGGATCAAAGATTTGCTGGCTGGCCTACGCCGACGATATTGTGCTACTAGACAAGACAGCTGTTGGGTTGCAGCGCCTTCTCAATAAGCTGGGAGAGTACGCCAAGGAAAATTGACTTTCTATCAACCCGATTTAATCTAAGATAGTCATTCTAAGACATCAACGCAAAAGAGTGGCTTTCTCTCAGTGGACTCTGGAGGGTCAGGTGATCCCCAGAGTGGAAGAAGTCTTGTACCTGGGCTATGAAATATATGCTTATCCATCAGCATCTAAGGTTGAGGTGGATGTACAGGGGAAAATCTCACATCTTGCTCCACAAATGAAGAAGGTGTTGGCCAAATACTGTAAATTCTCCCTTCTTCCCTTGATTAAATACTACAGAGCCAAAATCGTCACAGTAATCCTCTATGGGCTTGAAGCGAAACCCCTGCTCTGGAACACAAATTGGCAAAGACTATAATGTTCAGTGTGGAAGAAAGTCCTAGGACTCCCAATGAACCTACCTATATCTGCCTGAGATTTGAGCTGGTCTTACGTTTATTAAGGGTATCAGCAGAATGGAGATTGGCCTCCCTCTATTGGCTAATAATAACAGCGCAGGAAGATACGCTGTATGCAGACTTTGGTGCACAGCTACAGCAATCGAAATCCAATATGCTGGCCAATTTAGAACTGAAAGTAAGGCAGTCACTTGTTAAAGCAGATACTGATGTAGAGGCTCTTATATGCAACCCACTGAAGACAAAAAAATCATTGGAGGTGATGGACTGGATCACAACGATTGCTCACATGCGGTCCATAACACCTGTGAATACATTCCTGAAAGTAGAAAAGAAAGTGGGGACCCTTCTGAGATACCTTATTAAGTTCCCAGACTGGAAGATCAGGAATGCATTCCTCAAAATGTGTCTAAATGTATTGCATACGGGTGAGGTGTTAGCCAGAAGGGGGCAGGGAGAGCTGACCATCACATTGTGTAACATATGCAAAAACCCAGAAAATCAATCACTTAAACACCTGTTGATGGCCTGTGGAGGAACATGGCTTGCCAGAGCCTCCCTCCTTATGCGATTTGTAGTCATTGAAGAGATAATTCTATCGGAAATGTTCTGGGATAGATTGTTATCTGAGCACGATACAATGCTGACAATTGCTGTGGTACAGGTGTTGGAAAGATGTAACATCATACCCCGAAACCGTTAACTGAGTATGAGTGTAAGAATAGGATAAAGGTTAGCTGTGCCAACTGAGAGGGCACTTAAGGGGCAAATATACCATCTGCATACGTTTCCTTTTCACTGTTAACAGGGCCATCTGAAGTGAATGTTTAATGAATACAGCCCACTCCGACCCATATTGCTAACAGAACAGAGGTTTTTGTGGTTCGGATGTTGGGTTCCCTCGTTCTATTGTTTTTATTTTATATGGTTCATGTAAAGATTGGGATTCTGTATTTCTCTTTCATTTGTTGTTTTTTTTCTCTTTTTTTAGTATTGTTTGTTAGCTAGTTTTATTTTTGTTCCTTTAGTATTTTTGATGTCATGAGTGTGGGAAATCTAATTCAGATGAAATTGCTCTTTTGCATATGTAATGTTGTTTTTGTAAAAGGTTTTGTTAACCTGAAACAAAAAAATAATAATATATATATATGAAACTAGGGTGGGAGGACCAGCTCCCCCACTGAACACAAGCGGGGTAATTCATAGAATCCGGCGCACAAGTGGCGCACGTGGCTGGCGCACAGTGTGCGCGTGCGCTAGTCTGCGCCAGCCGCGTGCGCCAAAATCCATTTCCGCGCACAGCATATTCATGGATTTTAACATCCATAAAGAGCCGTGGCGCAGAGTGGCGCACCGACCCTGCAGCAGCACCAGTTATGCCCCCAACCCCTCCCTGTGCGCCATGAACAGCACACAAACCCATACATGGCGCACAGGCCAGTGGACCAGCATACAGCCCCCCAACCAAGAAAACGTCTATAAAACTCTCAGCGCACCCCTCCGAATACACGTACCCCGCTCGCAGCGGGGTGCGCGTGGAGAATCACACATGATAGTCCTTGTGTGAGCGGGGTACGTGTATTCTGAGGGGTGCGCGGGGAGAATCACATGCGACAGGCCTTGTGCGAGCGGGTACGTGTATTTCGGGGGTGCGCATGGAGAATCACACACAATAGAATCACACGGGGAGAATCACACATGATAGGCCCTGTGCGAGCAGGGTATGTGTATTTCAGGGGTGCGCATGGAGAATCACACGCGATAGGCCTTGTGCGAGCGGGGTACGTGTATTCTGAGGGGTGCACAGGGAGAATCACACGCAATAGGCCCTGTGCGAGCGGGGTACATGTATTTCGGGGGTGCGCGTGGAGAATCATACGCGATAGGCCCTGTGCGAGCGGGTACGTGTATTTCGGGGGTGTGTATGGAGAATCACATGCGATAGGCCTTGTGCGAACGCGGTACGTGTTTTTCGGGGGTGCGCGTGGAGAATCACACGCGATAGGCCCTGTGCAAGTGGGTACGTGTATTTTGGGGGTGCGCGTGGAGAATCACACGCGCTAGGCCTTGTGCGAGCAGGGTACGTGTATTCTGAGGGGTGCGCGGGTAGAATCACACACAATTGGCCCTGTGAGAGCGGGGTACGTGTATTTCGGGGGTGCACGTGGGGAATCACACGCGATAGGACTTGTGCGAGCGGGGTACGTCTATTTCAGGGGTGCGCGTGGAGAATCACACGCGATAGGCCCTGTGCGAGCGGGTACGTGTATTTCGGGGGTGTGCGTGGAGAATGACACACGATAGGCTCTGTGCGAGCAGGGTACGTGTATTTTGGGGGTGCGCGGGGAGAATCACACGCAATTTAGCTGGGTGAGCGTGGTATGTGTATTCTCAGGGGTGCGTGGGGAGTTCCACACATGAATTGGCAGTGTGGGTCCTCCCAGGTGTGCCCTGTACTCCCTCCCCAGCCCCTGCAGCCAGCCCACACCACAGGAGACTACCCTGCACCCCTGGTCATGTCCCGTAGGCAGCCTATCCACCCTGGCCATGCCCCCCAGTCAGCCCACATGTCACCATGCACCAGTGAGCACCGAGTCATGTCCCCCTGCACCCCCACCCACCCAGCATTGACGGGCATCTGCCAGCAGGCCCGACTCATGTCCCCCTGCATCCCCACCTCCCCAGCATTGACAGGCACCTGCCAGCAGGCCCCGACTCATGTCCCCCTGCACCCCCCACCCCCCCAGCATTGACAGGCATCTGCCAGCAGGCCCAGACTCATGTCCCCCTGCACCCCCTCCCCCCAGCATTGACAGGCACCTGCCAGCATGCCCCGACTCATGTCCCTCTGCACCCCCACCCCCCCAGCATTGACAGGCACCTACCAGCAGGCCCCAACTCATGTCCCCCTGCACCACCCACCCCACCAGCATTGACAGGCACCTGCCAGCAGGCCCAGACTCATGTCCCCCTACACCCCCACCCATCCAGCATTGACGGGCACATACCAGCAGGCCCGACTCATATCCCCACCCAACATGTCATAAAGATGCACATTCATGGGCCTCATGTCCACCAAAATCCCACTGCACGCCACCCCAGTCTTGAGACACAATCAAGTTTCCCATCCACCCCATTCTGAAAGGCCTATTTCATGACACAAACCAAAAGTCAACTATGCACATCAACACATGTCCGTCACACACACACACACACTGGGTGCCAGGGATTGTGTAAACCCACATTGTGACATGCAGTAAACCAATGAGCGAATACCACACATGGAAGTAATAAATCAAAATGTATTGTGCACAAAATGAAGCAAATGGAATCAAAGCATGAAAATAATTTTAAACAAGAAAAAAATGCATGTCCAAAAATAAGAAAATAAAAATCCAAAGTAATCCAAAATAAAGTTAGTCCAAACTCTCCGTCCACCAAAGCAAATCCAAAGGAAACCTAAATTTAAAAATCCATTGATTCATGGTGATGTAAAATAATATTTTCTCAGAAATCCACAGTTCATCTATGTACAAAGATTGAAACCAGGGTCCATGAGCCCAAAAAATGAAATGAAACCTATAAAAAAAACCTATCTAATTAAGAACTATATAAAAAAAACGTGGGGCATTGTCCAAACGTCCCAAAAGAAAAAAAAAGAGAAAGGAAACCTAACACTAACTAACTATATACAATGGCGGCGGGCAAGTCCTATGGCTCACTCTGTGATGTTGTGGGCCAGGGCATCATCGAACTCCATGTCAATCTCCTGGAGGCAGGCCTCTGCCCTGGCCCCGAGGTCTCGCAGGGATGCAGTCATGGCCTGTTCCAACTCTCTGCGAGTTGCCTCGAGGCACTCAGCCCGCCTCAACGCCCGGCGCTTGGAGAACTCCGCCCTGACCATGGTGAGCCGCGCCTCTTCCGCCCGCCGCCGCTCCGCATCTATCCGCTGGCCCAACCGCAGCCACACGGAAGACACTCCCATTCCAGGGTCCTCCTGCCCTCTGGCCGATGCCTGCCCCTCTGATGTTGATGGCCCCAAGCCATCATCGCTCCCAGCTAGAGCCTACTGCTGCTGCTGTCCATGTGCCCTGTCCGATGATGCCTGCACATCCTCCATCTGCTGGTCTCCAGTTGTTGGGGTGTCCACCCCTGCTGGACCGCCGACTCCCGACTGTGGCAGGCATGGGATCTCCACCAAGCTGGCTGTGTTGGTCAGGCCAGGTCCACAGGGGGCCCTGGTGGAATCTGGGCGGGAAGACGGCAGGGAGAACGACTGGCACATAGTCTCCACAGAGGAGGAGAGGTCCGCCAGAGTGCGTGACACATGTAGGAAACCACCGACCATGGCCCCTCCCAACTGTGCCACGTTGCCACGCAGCTCTTTGTGATGTTGTGCGTGGTCCCCCCAGGAAGCAGGCACATCATCACGAATGACACGCGTGCGCAATGCAACACCAATCAGGACAGAGCCCATACGGTCATGGGACTCCTCATCCGCAGGTAGTGGAGAGCCAGATGACGTGGGCCTCCCCCCTACCTGCGGACAGGCCTGGGGCTGGGCATCCCTGCTGGTGCATGGTGGTGCAGTCACAGGGTCAGGGACAGCGACATGCACAGGCCCCTCCGCGGCGACCTGTCCTGCCTCCTGACCATGGCCCTGGACTGCACCACTTGCACCAGTGGTACTACCCCCACCAGGCCCCATGTGCGGCTCAGTAGCGGGCTCCTCCTCCTCTGTGGAGACCACCAACCTGGATGTCTCTGCACCATCTTCCGCCATTGCAAGCCCCTGTGGGGGCTCACCCGGCCCTTCCGCTACAGCCGTAGTGGCAGACGCGGCACCAGTCCCCTCGCTCCCAGATAATGGCAATTCCTGGGAGGGTGACTGGGCCTTGCGTCGCCGCCCGGTGGAGGCATCCCCACCGCTTTGCTCCACAGCGCCATCACCGCCCTCTTCTTCACTCGACGCTGCGCAGAGGGAGACATAGAACACAAGCATTAGGGTACTGTACAATAGTCCCCTAGACAGGAAGCAATAACACATGAGTGGCACTGTCAAATGTCACTTCCATCCTGTCCCTCCACAACACATGGGTCAATGCAGGCAACACACATGCAGAAACAGGCAAGGCGCATGCAATCAACATCAGCATCCATGTACAAGGGCCTCTAGTGACATAAATGTTGCCTTAAAACTCACATGCATCATGGCTCATACTAATCCCATGCACACACATCACCGGAGGGTCATGCATCATGGCTTGTACACCACAGACACAGTGAATACAAGGGTGACTAGACTGCATAAGTGAATCTACACATCGTCACGGACATGTGTCATGCATCCATGGCTTTTCAAATTCACACACACGCTACTCAGTCACACAGACATGTACACCATACATGTCCATGACAGCAGCACCCATCTCTCACCCCCCATCCATGTCCAAGAACAGGGACAGGCATGCATTCATGTGTGCATTCCGCATGCTGCTCCCCATGTTGCATTGAACACATGCACCATCCATGTGGTTCACGTATTACTGGTCTCACATTCATTACCATGATGTCCCTGCACATGCACATCCATACATGGCCTATGTTACACATACAGGCAAGTAGCTGACTACCAGCACACTGCAACATGCCCTGTTTCACACAGCAATGCATGGCCACTTACCGCTCGACTCCAGACGGGTCTTCCTCCGAAGGATCTGGGTGTGGAGCGCTGGGCTTATGCGTTCCAGGACCCTCATCTGGATGTTGGTCAGGTTGACCCGGCACCCCTCTGCATCCTCTGCCTTCATAAGGCGCCAGGCCTTGTTGAGGATCCTGGACCTGAAGTCCTCCCAGCGCTTCCGGACGTGCTTGATGTCGCGGGTTGCCACCCCCTCCGCTTTGATGGCAACCACTACGTCCTCCCAGATCCTCTCCCGTCCTTCCTTGTCGGCGCGCAATGGTGTGAAGAGGGCATCATAATGCCCCACAACTTGCTCCACCAGGACACCAACTTCCTTCTCACTGAAGCTGGTGGCCCTCTGCCTCTCTGGCTGCGGGTCGCCAGTGGTCTCGGATGGTGTTTGCCTCGACATGGTGACCCCCGAGGCAGGTGTGGGTGGGCACCTGGGTCCTGGGGCTGGGCTGTGGAGCGATGGTATCCCAGTCGGGAGTCTTCTGTTCCAGCAGGGGTGGACACAGCAACTGGACCCCTGAAGATGGCTTACGTGCAGGCACCAAATAGCAGGGCACATGGGCAGCAGGCAGGCAGGCAGCAGCAGATGGCAGATGGGAGTGTGCTCGGGGGTGGGGGGGACAGGGAAATGGCCTTTTGGGCAGGAGCGTGGTCTTCCGTGTGTTGTCGCGTGGCCAGCTTTATACGGAGTGATTTGGCACGTGAAGAAAATGCACGTCAGCGTGTAATTCGAGGAAAGGCCCTAAGCGCGTCTGTGACGTAACACGCACGGGCGTTTCCCACAACACGGGTGCATGTTCATTGTACACATGAAAAAACTGCACGTCCGGGTGGCACTGCGTGTAATTGGAGGAAAGGCCTTTAGCGCGTACGCGCATAAGTGACGTGGTATGTGTGGGCTGGCTTAAAAGGTACGCATAGGACGCCATTTTCTTGTACGTGCTTTTTGTGGAGAGCGAGCAGGTGATTTTTGTACTTGTCGGTTCAGACACGATTACTTCACAACAGTTCCAGTTCGTACTCCCTGTTTCCTCAGACAGCGTTCATTTCTTCTTTTGGCGGGGCTGTTGCCAACGCGCACACGCGCGTCTGTAGAGTAGGTCCCAGATATGGCCTGCACCCCTGCCCCCCAATGCGAGTTGCCAGTAAGGTAGTCGCCGAGGTACGTGACGTATGAGGAGCAAATGAACCAACAGAGAACTGCACTGGGACTCTGCCCCGTGTACATAAGGAGATCGGTACCGGTTGAAGCAGCCATAACACGACAACCCTGGGCAGCACGGTACCCTATCAGACAGCCGTACCAGCCGCTGATGCGAAATGAGGAATACCTGCACACGGTCCATGAGGAGACCCCTAAAGCCTTAATGGAAGACCAATGGAAATAAACCAAGGGCCCGAGCAGCCCTGAGAACAAACAGAATTCGCTACTGATAGCACGTATGCCAGTACTAGCAACTGAACTACAAGGATAATTATAACGGATACAGGGGGGAGACACTGGTAAAACGTAAAAGAATGGTGCCATGAGACAAGATGGAAGCAACCGCCCTGTTGAATGTGTATAAATAAGCTTGAAACGCAAGATGCTAAAAAATCGATACTGCCTACAATGCTTAGTAGAAGAATAGAGCGGCAAGCGCCAACCATATATCTACCTCAATACAGCACAATGTACACGTGCAGCTCCATTTTGTGAAAGCAGAAATGTACCCACGCGGCCAAAGGCCTGACAGGCCAAGTTTCGAAACTCAGCAAAGAGGCTCATACTAGGGAAATCGAGACTGACCAGAGAAGGGGAGGTGAGCATGAGCTCACGAGACTCCAACTACAGAGCATACCAGCCCCCCAGTGAAGGTCAAGATAAGAGAGGCCCATGCAGGTGGCCAAGCGAACACGGAATTAAAGGCACAAAAGGCTGGAAACTGAAGCAGATTCATGGTGAACCAACACATGATCAGACAGGCGCGAAGATGTACCACCGCCTGATGTCATCCAGAACCCAAGGATGCCATAACTTTTTCTGATAAGAGACTACAGATCCGAGGCCATACCCAACCAACTAATTGACACATAGCCCTAAAACACTGATTGATGGAAGGGAGGAAGGGTGAATCTTGGGACACTAGGCACCAGGTTGTCTATTCTGCATGCTGCTAATTAAAATGGAGATTTATGTTTAGGGGTGTAACTTGCCCAATCACAATATGCCATGTAATCTAGGGTCCTATAGACAATGTAACCAATGAGATGTCGTACTTGTAGTGACGTCAATCACGTGTGTTGTAGAGGGATGGGCATAGATTCCCACCCGATAAGAGTTATCCAATCCACTCGCTTTATTTCCATATACAAGTATATCACTTATATTTAAGTTACCTTTCCCAACCAATTATAGTGCATGATGATTTTTTGTAAAATTAGACGTCAATGATGATGAATTTTGCCCATAAAAGGGGCTGTTTGATTGAAGTTCGGGGAAGTCGGGGTGAGGCAGGTGTTCGTGATGCTGCTGATTTCCATTTGCTAATTAGTGTATCATTAAACGGACTTCCCTTTGCCAATTTATTGAGTCTTGGTTATTGAAACTTGCTGGAGTATGCAAATCCTGCATTCTGTCCTCACAAGGTGCAGCTATCTTGTATAACTGGTTTCAAGGGTGAGTACTGACCTATGGGCCCGTCAGTAATTTCCTCTCCTCGTCAACACGTCTTTTTCACGTACTTTTTCCAGGCAGACGGTGAGTCGCGCACGTATTTTCCAAATGTGGTTGCCCCCGTGTGTCGTGTACCCCTTCAGAGGTCATTGTAGGCTGCGTCTATCACGCGTACGCTTATCTTTGTTTTTTCCTGGGTGCCACAGCATAGTGCGGGTTCATTTTTCCACACACATGGTCTACCAGGGGTTGTGTGCATGTTTAATTTTGTTTTCGGGTGCCTGTGCGTTGCGTGACCCGTCATCTTCCCCCAGGGGTCACAGACAGCCTTGCTAGAGCACTGGGGTATGAATTCCATCTAGTACCCTACCCCTTTCACCCCAATTGCCCAGGACAATTGTTTACTGCAAGTCCCATACGCACAACAACATCAGTGCCATGGTTGGGAGGCGACCAAGCAGTAAGGGAGGCAAAGGTGGCCGACCTCCAAAAGGTGGGCGGGGTAGGGGACGTGGCCAGGATGTGCAGGGTGCCCCAAGAGGCCAGTGTGTGGAGGACCAATCGGGGCCACCTATGCCCCACCCCACCCCCTATGGTTGTGGGAAATGTAGCTGACACTATCCCAGCTCAGCCCTTGTTAAACCAGCCCATATTGTCAACTGAACCGGCACAGGATGACTCCCAGGCTGACTTCCGTGTCACCAAGTCTAAGCCACGTGTGGCGGTGAAAGGTGCTGTCACCAGGCCACGTGGATCTGGGGCAGCAATGTCATCTGCTGCCACAAGTAGCCAGGGTGAGGAGGCTGCAGGGGCAGCTGCAGCTCAATCCACCCCAGCTCCGAGTCTCCCAGCCGGGACAGTGTCAGTCCAAGTCCTACACACCGAGGTTGGTCCTGCCAATATCACCCTGCAGCCAATGCCTGCAGCAAGACCTTTGGTCATTGTGCCTTTGCAAACTTCAAGTACCCAGTCCACCTGCGCTTCTGCCCCTACCAACCAGAGCGGTGTAAGCCACTCAGGATCTGCACCACCTTCCAAGAAGAAGAAGGGTGCTCTTGCACTATAGGCTGGGACCCCAGACACGGCAACCCACTCCGGCACGTCAAGGAAGCCTAGCTTCAATGACGCCGAACTAGATGCACTTGTGGCCTAGGTGTTGGCACATAGCCGTGAAATGGTGGTGACTGCAGGGTGCAAGACTGCGCCTGCTCAATGTAGGGCCCACTGGCAGACCATCGCGGACCACATTAGTGCCCTTGGATTTGTGAGGCGCACAGCTGATGATTGCTATAAGCGGTGGAATGACCTGAAACACAGAGCAAAGAACAAGCTGGCTTCCAATCATGCCTCTACTCTGGTGACTGGCGGTGGGTCTCCACCAGAGGACGACCAACTCACTGAACATGAGTCTGTTGCTGGAGCCTTCGTCACAGAGGAACAGATCCAAGGCGTGGGAGACCTGCCATATTTTGAAGCATTGTCCGGTGAGTGCCCATGCATGTGTGTGCAATCCATGTTTATGTTGCTTGGGTGATGTGTTCTGATTGAGTGCCAGGTGAGGCTGTGTAGTCATGATTGGTATGGCACACCCATGTTGTCCCTCCAAACCATTCACCTGCCTTGGGTTTGAGTATGACAGTATCCCTTCTGACCACAGTTGACAATTTGCACAAGATTACTGCAGTTGCCCTTCAACTGTCATCTTGCAACTACATTCTACAAAAGGTTTTCTTGTTCATTCAGCCTGATTGTTTCAATCCTTGCCATTTTAACAACACATTTTTTTGACGTACTGACACAAATGTGACATACTTCTGTCATACATTAGACCCCACAATGGCTCACATTTATTACATTGTTATGGGAATGATTTAACCATTCAGGCTGATTGAGTAATGGGCTGCACACATTTTTGGGCCCTGTTTGAATGTTGGACATGACTGTTGTGTTCTGTCATGGTGAAGTGACCAACCATTGATGTATTCATCTGCCTGCCAACACTGTTTCAGTGAACACTGGATCTGTTGCTGCGTGTGGCACATGCATATTTTGTCACACTATTTTGCATGTTTCATCTCATCATGTCCATCTCACAAGGATGGGTGACAGTACTGATTTCTTACCATATGGCTGTAGTTGTCAAATGTACCATGGCTATGCTACTTGCCATCTGTGTGATGGCATGTGTCATGTATGTGTATTGGACATGCCACTCACAGGCTAATGTGTGCTGCCAGTGCTATCCAGCATGCTGCACATGTGTTGCTTTTCCATCTTGGAGTCCTCAGTGTGTGCTTTTTGCCTCCCTTTCCAACTCATTGACAGTGCATGCATGCCAGCGTTATATTTATGTGGGACATGTGCAATTTATGTACTGGATCTCTGCCTCGTCGGGCCTATGCGTGTGCTGTGGTGCTCATGCCTGTTTCTATTTGTTGTCTTTCATGTTATTGCAGGTGATGAGGCACTTGATGCTGTGGAGGAGGAGGAGATGGTGCAGACCCGGAAGGAATCTCAGCCACAACCGGGCACCAGTGTAGGATGTGGGGTGGTGGTGGGTGAAAACCCATTCCTCCTGCAGACCATACTGTCCACGGGTGTCTCTGGGTACACCTCCGCAGACCTCTATGAATCAGGTGCTGAACCGGACAGTGAGACATATGTGCCATCGCAGGTGAGTGTTTCTGGCAGGGATGCTGTTCTGTACAACCCACCTGCACCGGAGGTAGACCCCTCTATGGGGATTTCAGTGTTGGAAAGTCTGCCTGTCGCGGTTACGGATGCAAGGTTACACTCCACAATATTTGCTCCTGTTCCTGGGCCAGCAGATCAAAGGAGGAATACAGTCCTGCAGCCTCAGGCAGTGCCAGCACAGCAAGGTGCAGATCGCCTTGCCCCAAACAGGTGTGGTGCCCGCCAACGCGGTGGCCGTGCGCCACCAGGCAAAACTGTGTGGGAGAACTCCATGTACAGTATAGCAGCACAACAGGGGGCATCGTGTGAAATGATGGCTCAGGCAATGGATAGGGTGGCCACTTCCATTCTCCCCCCTGAAAGGCAGATGGAGCTCTAGCAGCAGGCAACAGACTCCATTTGCCACTAAGACAGGGAGGACATATTGGCGTCCAACAGGGACCGACGGACTGCACTGGAGACTCTGCGTGCAGCCATATCTCTAGAGTCCCAGGCCCACAGGGAAGCCCTGAGGTTAGAACACGGGTCCCTCAGAGATACTCTGAGTAAACTTGAGGTTTCCCGGAACTTTAGGTTAGAACAGCAGCTGGAGCAGCTCACACGTTCACTGTCAGCTGAGCTCCAGGCAACCCGTCAGGAGATCCGGGCATCACGCGAGGCCATGCAGGCAGAAATGCATGCTACCCGTGAGGTGCTGCATGGGGATCTCCGTGCCATCATCCTGCAGAACCAAACCTTCCGGACCCGCATGCTTGCTGCCATGGAGGACCATACCAGGGCTTTGCGTGGGCTGCCTCCCATATCATGGCCTCCTCCTGATGTAGCAGAGGAGGGTGATGACAGCGACGCAGTTCTCCCACTGTAGCGTAGCTGTGCAGGCCATGAGCCCATGGAGGTTTTTTTTTTTCAACATCCACGCATGTGGGTGTTGGGATGCGCCCTATACCTTGTGCCTCCTGGGTGCCCCTTCCCCCCGGTACACACATGGCCATTTTTTTGTTTTTGTTTTTTTTGTTTACAGTGTGTTGCTTTGAGTGGCTCCCGTGGGCATCCACTGTGTATTCCAGCTGGGCACATGCAGGCTTGTCCTGTCTTTGGGTTAGATGCTTGGTTTCCTGACACACACACCCCTCCTGCTTCCCCTTTCCATGGGCTTGCAAAGGGTGCGACCAAGTGACAGTAATTTACACAGTGACATTGGGCTCCCATGAGTTGTGTGGCCAGTCTGTAGTCAAAACTGTGTGTACATCCCTAGTGGGGATTGTTGTTGGATTCTACACTGCATGGTGTATTGATATGTGCTTGTGCATCCATGTCTTTCTCCTTATATACATGTAGGTACTTCATGTCTTCACAAGGCCGTCTCCTTTGCAGATGCAGTTCATGTTGTATGCAGTACACTGAGACATTTGCCTGACAGCAACACTCTGCAGTTTGAAGGGGTCGATGTGCTGCCTTAGTCCGGTTGTGAGGCTTGCAGTACTTTAATTATTTCCTGTCATGTATTGCCACGCTTTCTTCCTGTACTGATGTTTTGTGTTGCTAGTAAGTATTTGTTCATGTGCGCAGTTTTTTATTGATTACTGAGAGCATATTGTCTGTGGACTGTTTACATTAGGAACATTGCACTTTGTGACACTTGTGTCATGTGTTCTGCATTCATTTAGTTGCTTTCACATTGCTTGCCATGGCATGGTGTGTTGGGTAGCTGAGATGGGGAGGGGTTGGGTGACATGGCACTATTTTGATGTGGTATTTTGTAAGGGGGTAATCATTCCTGCTGCATGAATGTGTGTCTTTTTGTTACACAGCATTGGGTGTCTTTGAGTAGGTATGGATGCACACAATGTAACACTTCCAGGTGAACAATCTCAGGCTGGTATGGTTGTGACAGTTGACTGTCCCTTTTGTCATCATCATTGATTGTCAGCTGGTATGTGCCAGGCCTGTGTGCACTCCGCAGGGGTGGGATTTTAGGTGAAGTAATTTGCCACAAGCTGGGTACGGGCTGCCTCACCACGTGCCCTTTCACCTCCCATGCGCAGTGGCCGTGCATGTGGTTGGGGATGTGGGGGCACCACCATGTCCACCGGCACGTGCCGGCGTGTTCCAACGTTGTGCAGGACACATGCTGCCACTATGATCCTGCACACTACTGGGGGCGCGTATAGCAGCTGCCCACCAGAGTGGTCAAGGGAGCGAAAGCGTGACTTGAGCACTCCGAATGTGCGCTCCACTATGCCCCGGGTTGCAATATGGGCTGTGTTGTATCTTACCTCGGGTGGTGTGGTGGGGTTCAAAATTGGCGTCATCATGAAGGTGCTCAGAGGGTAGGCACTGTCCCCTGGGGAGGTGATGATGGCTATCATTAGTGGGGTAGTCACATTACTCTGTATCTGACATGCATGCATGTGCAGAGGCATTTATACTCACTAATCAACCAAGTGTCGCCATGCCGCCCAGCTTCCAGGTTCTGGTTTAGGGGTGACATTCTGGAAATTAAACTATCCTGGCTTGACCCTGGATAGTTGGCATATACTGAAGTGATCATTCCCTTGCCATCGCATACTACCTGCACGTCGATTGACTGCCAGTGCTTGCGGTTTCAATATATGTGCTCAGTGGCCCTGGGAGGACGTAGAGCCACATGGGTGCAATCAATGGCACCTAGCACTCTGCGGAAGTGTACCACCCCGTAAAAGTCCTGCACCACGGCCTGCCTTTCTGCGGGTGTTCTGGGCATGTATATGTGCCTGCGGACTGAGGTGCGTGCAGTCATGATGGCCAACACCTGGTGTAGGCAGCGTGACTGCGTGGCCTGTGACACACCACCCACTATGGCACTTGTCTGCTGAAATGACCCAGTAGCCAAGAAGTCCAGTACATTGAGCACCTTTTCCAAGGGGCTCAGTGCTTGTGAGCACAGGGTGGGCGATGTGAGGTCATCCTCCCACTCCCTGACCAGTTCTAGGATTATGTGTGGTGGAAACCTGTACCTCCTATACACCTGGTCATCAGGCATCCCAAAAAGGCTGGTCCTGGGTAAAAAAATGCGGGGCCTGGCTATCCTCCTCCTCCTGTGTTGTCCCACGACCACTGCTGCGAGGAACGGTATATTCATCGTAGCGTCTGAGCTTGTTTGTTGTTTGCATGCACTTTTATGCTGCGCGGGGCCGCTTATGCCTGCTTCCTGCTGGCGTACGTGTTTCCGGATTAGCGCGTCTTTTTTGGCGCACGCCTTTCCCCTGTTCAATTCCACGAATATGTGTTGTTGGCGCGCGTGTGGGCGTTGCAAGCATTTACCTCCTGCACTTCCCCCGTAACGCCCACATTTTTGCGCGTTGTTCCCCATTCCGCGTGTTACGCCCCGTGTTACACCCACTTTTGTTGTGTGCGCTGCGCTATGTGCGCTTTCCCTGTGCGCTTAGCGCACGCCGTTTGATGACGTGTGCGCCCGCGTGCGCTACCCATGATTTTAGCGCACATCCCAGGATTTACACGCGCACTGAATTCCATGAATCGATGTGCACGGCTTTGGCATGCGTGCGCAGCGATTTTCACGTTTGCTCTGCGATTTTCCCGCTTGCGCTCCCCTTTTCGGCGCATATTTATTCCATGAATCAGCCCGAAGGGCATTTGTATCGTAAATAAAAGGGTGTGGAACGATTAAATAGAAAGAATTAATTTCTAGAAGCAAGGATGCGCACATGTTTATCCATGCAGCTTTTCATTATGAGAAGATAACTAGAAGGTTGGGCCCAGAGTTGGCAACATGTATCGACACGGGAGGTGGAGAGCGAGCAGGTGCAGGGGGATCCAATCAGGGCTAAGGGATTGTGTTTGTTCTGGTGAAAGCAACAAAGTTGTGCCCTCGCTGATTCCCACTCATAAGGTCATTGGTCCTTCTTGGTGGGATGCTATTTTCTGAAGCTGTCTCAAACATAACTTACCAATCAGCAGCGAGGATTCTATCAACTTGCCCTACGACGTATGCCAGCCAATCAGAGTATCAGTTTTGTGCTGACTATCGCATTAGGTAATGTTCAAGGAGTGGTATGTTTATTTTCCACAAGAAAAGAAACCGCCAGTTAGATTTGTCAATGTATAGCATTCTTTAGGGGCCTGATTGTGAGCGACCAATCAACCTGTTAGAATTATGCTATGCAATTTTCCGCTTTAAAAGGTGTAGCCTGGAAGTATAGTGTTTAGAAATGGTTTTCAGTTTAGTTTTACAGAGATGTCTGTATTTTTTTCTCCCAGCTGTTTCTTTTTAATAAAACTTGTTTTTTCTTGCAACGTGTACACACCATTTTTGACTACTGTTGGATAATTTCTTGGGTTACTTGAGGGACTGCACCTTTACATTGGGAACGTTCTATATTGTGGTCGGCAGGAGATCCTCTTGACTAGACGCCCGATGATTCAGAGATGGGCAGAGATCAGATATGTAGGTGGGCCAAAAGCCTTAATGAGGTGACCCCCGCCTTCATCCTTATGCACAGCTCTCATTTGCATCCCAGATAGGTTTTCTCTTTATACATCCCATGCGTGCATACATCCAATCAAGGTTGCATGCCATCATGGTTGCGTCAGCATCACACCCTGAATTATGACGTGATGATGAGTAGCATACTACTGGGGCATCTATGTGTCTGGCTATATCAAAATGTCCACCTTAACCTTTGAATATTGTTGGGTGGCATATAACTTCTTCGCTTACAAAAGGTAAGTTCTTACTGCAGAGTAAATTTATATTCTACTTTTTTTGAACTCCTACATTTTTACGTCTACCGCTATGGAAAGATAGTTGCAGGTTTTGGAAAGCCCCAGCTGCAGAACGTGTCCCGGTCTTTTTCACATACTTGGAAATCCCTTTTATTTCAGTAACTGGTAGCATTCTGCATAAGTTCCCAGCAGACAAACGTCCTTCTCGCATTGCAGAAATACTCAGTAGGGGCCTTGCTAATGGAGGCTGTGGGACCTGCAAGGGACATTTAGGGAATGGTTCCAGGCTGTCAACTCTTGAGTTATTTATAGGAGTAGAGTTCACATTCAGCCCCCTGCTGCGTTGATGGATTATGAGCATGGGGAGCAGAAGTTCATGAACCCGGCTCTGTGCAAGTCATAATAACAAAGCATTACAATAAGATGTGTGTGAACATGGGAAAGATATGGTCACGTGGTCACAGCCCCTCCTACTCCAGTCACGCTCCATTGCAATCCTGTGTCATGGTACTTTAGTAACTGGAAATGCCAAGTTCAAGCCATGGGCGCGCTTCTTTCCTCATTTCATCCCATCTCTTGTTTTTCTGCTGTGGGGTAGGGGGCCTGTGGTAGGGTTGTGGGGTGTACCTACAAAACAAGCACTGTAGAGATGCTCAAAGTATTTGTGTTTAAACAAAAATATGCCTTAGGCTAAGAAACTGAATTCAATCCATAGGGGTGGTGACAGTGACAAAATGGCTTCTGCCTGGCAAGAGTAAAAGGGTGAGTAGTGGCTGAACCACCTAACCAGCCCCCACATGCCTGCAAAACAAAAGCGATCGCAGCCATAAAGGTGAAACAGGCATAATTAAGAGATATACCTCCTTCACCTTTTGTGATAACGTGAGCCGAGGGAAAGTGTGAATGTGAAACGGTAGTAACCCAAACAGCAAAGTACTACAATCCAAAATAAAGGAATATCCAATCAATATTCTATACAAACATATTTTAATTAAACACACCAAATGCAAAAATAAAATACACTTCAAAAACCAACCCCTGTGAAAAGAACACACAATATGCAAGTGATAGAAAGATACAGAACTGTGGGTAGTAAAACAGGGGTGAAAGGCAATCAATAAAGACAATGGGCCTCATTCCGAGATTGGAGGTAGTCATGGCGCTATTTGCGCCATAACTGCCTCCAATAACGGGTCCAGCACCGGTATGGCTCAATGGGGACTTACCGGTGTAGTCCGACCTTTGCGGGACCGGTAAGTCCCCATTGAAAAAGCCATTCCTCATTCCCATTTGAGCCCCCATAGGGCTCAATGGGAATGGGGAAGGTGCTAATAACGGTACCGCAAATTGCGGTACTGTTATTGGCTCTGCATTCCCTTAACGGGTCCCGTCCATAATGCCTGGTCAGACTAGGCATTAAAGGAGGGACCCGCTAAGGGAACTCGTAGTAGGGCGGTAAGGGATTACCGGCACTGGTCTCCTTACTGGTGCCCGTATCCCTTACCTACCCACTCAGAATGAGGCCCAATGTTACTAAAAGGATACATTCTTGTGTGAAAAGGGGATTAAAAGTGACCTCACCAGTCTCTAGCGCCCAAAGATGGATCAGGGGATTCGTTAAGAGTCAATAATCTCTTCTCTCGGTTCCTCGTAATTCTACAGCATCAAAACCAGGCTTCTTGGAACATTGTGAACTGTTTGAAGATCAAGAGAGTGCCAAAAGCAGCACTGGCTACCTGAATGTGGCAAACAGATGTGAAAAAACATGGCTTGAAGCTGTAAAATGGTGAAAACCACAGAGATCCAGGCTGATCTGGCTCTCAGGCTGTTGTGAGTCCCAATTCAAGGGCAGGAGGACAAGATAGGCACTTGTTCTCATGCTCCAAAACATGGCGGAGGATGGAAAGCACACACAGGGGTCCTTCGCCTCCAGTGAGGTCCTGGGTACAGGAGTAAATAGCAGAGAGACATGTCTTGCTCCAGCATCAGGTCATCCCCAATATGCCCTGGTGCTGGTAAGAGAGCAGAGCTGATACATCACACTGACCTTGTACCTGGACAGGAGCACATAATCTACCTTCTTTAGACTCCAGTTTACAAAGAAAGTGTGAGTTATTCAACAGCTCGTCATGGATTTTCTTGATCTCACTAATGTGTCATACTTGACTTTGGGTCGGCACCAGTTATCTCTTTCCTTCCTTGAGGTCAGGTTCACACGAGTTGGCTTGGGAACCTGTCAGAGTGAACACGCACTTGGAGATAAGATAAGGAATTGGTGTATCCCCCGATCCACAGACTAATTGTTGTGTTCAGTTTTCAGAGGACAATCTTCAGAATCCTTTAAGAGGGAGGGTGCCTGTACTTTTCCTAGATTTATTGGGGTTATCATATCTATTTTATCAGATTGGCTTTCATATCTAGGGGTCTCTTTTTCTATATTCTCGGACTCAGGGTCTTCTAGTTTTCTTTTCTTGGAATTTCTCTCCTGTTCTTTTGGTTATAGTTTCCCTGTGGAAAGAATTGTCACTCCTATTTTCTTGTATTTCTTTATTTAAATCAGGCATTGCTGTATGGTTCAGAAAGGAAGCTTCCCTTTCCCCCTTTTCTCCTTTCACTATTAATTGGATTGTTTGCTTCTTGTCATTATCCCCCGGGGGCACCTGACCCAGATTTTGAGGCACTTTGTGGAACACTGGTATTCTGAGTGTTCTGTTGGGCCCTCAGCATTTGTCCAATGTTTTCCGACAATTGCTTAACTGTTGCTCAAGTTGAGGGATCTTTTCTTCTCCCTCAGAACCATAGGGAGGTCTAGGATCAAGCATTGAAGATTGGTCTTCATACATTTGTTCTCTCTGGAAGGGTAGCAATCCCTCCTAGAAAAGTAACTCAGGTATGGTTAAAAGTTACCACTGTAGCCTTCATTTCTCGGTCTCCACTCCCCCGCATTCTAGGTTCTATTGTCCAGGAATATAGGAGGAGGAGGAAGGTTATTTTGAAAACTTTGATTTGGAAGGGGTCTTAGATTTCTTTTTCACAAGAAATTCTGATTAGAATTACCCTAGGAAACTGTGCCTTGATTTGGATTCCCGCCCTGCTGATGGAGAGTGTTTCTGTAGCCCTTGATAGGCCTAGAACCCAGGTACCATTGGACTTATATAAGTACAAGTCTCAGAAGGGAAAGGCATTTTGGAACATTGGTTGAGTGTCGCTTGATTGGGACTCGACAGTGGGCCTCCACTGTCATTCTTTTTTTTGGTGGTAGCAGCAGCATTCTTTGAATCCCCTAACTGCAGATGCAAAGGAGGGGTACTCTTCACCTCTGCCACTTTCGCGGTGGTAGCTGTTGAAGATGGTTTTGGGGTTGTTTTTGTCTGCAGGCTTTTGGACTTCATAGACCCTAGTGACTTGTGAAATCACCCATTCAAGACTTTGTGAATCATCGAAGTCCCTCATTAATTGGGTGACCATGTTTTTTGTGAGCGCATGGAAAAATGTTGTAATTAACTCCCTACTGTTAGTATTTACCCCCCGAAAAGTCTGTGCGAATGCACGCTTCAACTCTTAGGCAAATTCTCTCAGAGTTTGGTCTTTGCCACACACCATATTGTATGCAGCTTTATGGGCTTCTTGTGGGTTTCTCTGGGTAGAGAAATGTTTTTAAATGGTTGCCTTATAAGCAGACCATTTATGGTGATTTCGGTCCTCTAGCCCTGCAAACAAGCTGGAAACTTCAGGGGAGAACATCCATTTGGCATACTCCATATTATTAAAATCAATTCCTACTCCAAATGGGGAAATCATTTGCTGAAACAACTTGAGATGTTGCCACACAGAATACTTGTACATTTTATGTTAATGGGCCTTAACATTTGATGTCTTTGATTTGTTTGATAGGGACTTTGATCAAATACATTTTGAATCTGCCCTTCTTGCGTCTCTGAACCTGAGTCCACTCTCCCTCAAAGTCAGAGCTACTGCTGGAACCCCATTCCCTATTGTTATTTGCACCCTCCCTACTGTTCTGATTTCAAGAATGCCTTCTAGATGTACGGGACACAGGCTCCTCCACTTGTTATTTTCTCTGGGATTTCTCTGGGTTATTTTTCCAGGATCCCTTTTTAGATGTGGGATAATATTGGTTTTCATCATCTGTCTCTTTGTCTGGGAGGCCTAGACGCATACTCCCAGTCTCCCTGATGGGAAGAGACTTTAAAAATGCCCTTTGCACGCTCGTGATTTTGTCTTTCTATCTCAGCCAAGTGGGCTAGATGATCTCTCTGCCTCTGCAGGGTCATTTTCTGCAGTTGCACGTCTCTCAAATCTTCATGATATTAGGACCAGAATGGTGCACCCTCCCGCCTTCTCGCTGGTAAAGACAAGATCTCGCCTATGTCAAATAAGGAATGCTCTCCTTCCTGATCAGAAATATTTGGGAGAGGGGGTATTAGACACCTCTCAGCCTGCCTATAGGAAGTTTTAGTTGGGTGGAATGAGGCATTTGATAAAGAGAATGATCCCTCTGTCCAAAGTACTTGCCTCTGATTGTTGTCTGCTTGATACTTATAGGACCATTTTATATTCCCTTACTTCATGGAGTCCTTTTATCATTTTCCTTACACTGGACCAACTGCTCTCTTAAATCACACATATTGGCCCGATTAGCTTCCAGTGTTTTGCCATGGGAAGTTACCAAGTCCTTTTTATTCTGCAATTCCTGCTGTAGACATTTATTCTTGTACTGGCAATTGTGCACGACGCTGGACACTTTTCTTGACTGGTCTCTTGCCAGTGCAGTATTTCCAGTTCAAAGTACTCTTTTAATTGAACTGCCTGTTTCAGGTCAGTCTATATTTGTTCCAATGTGTCCTGCAGATGGACATTTGCATCTTTCACTTTGGCTAATTCTTGGGAAGAGATTTGACTCAGGCCTTCATTTTCATATGCCTTTTTTGTATCAGTTGCTGCTTCCATGAGTGAGAACGTCAAGCTCCTGTGCGAGCTGATCTCTATGTCTTTTTGTGGCACTTAAATTCTGATGGATTTCATCAAATTCACTTTGGGACTCAACTTCTTTGAGAATTAATTGTTCATTTTCTTGTTTTAATTCTGATATGTCTAGTTTCAGTTTTACGATATTGTCTAATATGGCATTGTTATGGCAATAATCACGTGTTCTGTAGGCTTTACTGGCTGGTAACGGCCCAAGGCCCAAGTTATAGTTATAGTTAACAATGGGTCATGTTGCCGTTCCCAGCCAGTGAAGCCCACAGACCCATGATTACTGCCATTAGGACCCAGAGGCAAACCCTTGAGGTGCTAATAGCAATTGAAAAAACCTGGCAATGCTGCTTTGTTGGCTGCAGCTGGGGAGTGGTTGTCATGAAAATAATATGCTATGATGTTGCACTTATGATGCTTCTGTAAACAAATGTTTCTAGGCAGGACAAGCCAAGGAGGGGGAAACAAAGGGAAGACAAAATAACGATCTTACTAGGCCTTGCGTCATTCAGTTCGTACAAGTGTGGGGAAGAGGGATTGGGAGAAGTGCCAGAGGGGAGAGGAATGGGGAAGTGCGTTTAACTCACAAGTGCAGTCACAGGGTGGCTCATAAGTGCAGAGAGAATGTGGGGATTTGCTTGGAGCCCCACTTCCATTTCTACGCCTGAAAATGAGGGGGGACAGGCAGCACCGGGTACAGTGTGGTGCACCAATCAATTGGGTTGGAACTGAGACTTGGATTGTTAGATTCAGTCCAGGTTTGGTACAACCTGAGTGGCTGATGCACCCACCAAGGGTTCTAATGCATGCAGAATGATCCTTATATTTTCATTGCAGCTTATTTTTGGCTTCCATACACTGAGTGTAAGTGTCCTGGAGACTCAAAAATGGTGTCATTTTGTTCTGCACCTCGTCATGTGATATTTGAATTCACCTTGCATTTGATCCATGACATTGTGCTGTTGCAATATGGAAACCTGGCTTCCTTTCAATGTTTCTTGTAACCGCACAATGTCTTGCAGTTATCGCTACACAATTGCTTGGCGCTCAGTAACTCTTCAGACTTTTTCTGGGCCACTTCTTGGCACAGTATAATGTGAGCATCCCTGTCTGCTAGCCTGCCTTCCACCAATTGGAGGTAAAAATACAAGTTTGCAGAGAGGCAGATCAGTTTAAAGTTCTCTTCTTTGACATAGGAAGTCACATAGAGCCTCTATAAGGACTGGTTTCTGTCTAACATTTCTGTCTTCCAAATGGCAATATCTACGGATGTCCAATCCATTTTCAAATACAACTGTGAAAGGGCATGGCCCTTTGCCACAGGTAGTGCTATTTCACACATCGCTCTGTTTAAAATGTAACAACCTACTCCGAACAATTCTCAATAAACAGAAATGTAAATGTTTCTTACTCCTATTTTACCACTGTCGCTCAGTCACTCAATTACTTACAACCACAATTCAAACTGTAATAATTTGCTGTGTAAGAATTTCTACTTCTGTGCACACCTTTGTAAACATTAGCCTGAGTCGCATCTAGATAGGATTATGAATGTTACCAAGTGCCACACTTAGATGGAATTGTGAACATTAATCTGAGTTGCACCTAGACAGAAATGTCAATGTTAACATGCGCCACACTTAGATGGAATTGTGAATGATAGCATGTGCCTAACTTAGATGGAATCATGAACATTAGCCTGAGTCACATTTGGGTAAAATTGTATATATCGGCATGTGCCACACATAGATGGAATCATGATTGTTAGCAGATACCACACCTAGATGGAACTGTGAACTTTAGCCTGAGTCGCATCTAGATAGAACTATGAATGTTAGCATGTGCCATACTTAGCTGGAATCATGATTGTTAGCACGTGCCACACCTAGATGGAATTGTGAACATTAACCTGAGTCGCATCTAGATATAAATCTGAATGTTAACATGCGCCACACTTAGATAATTGTGAATGATAGCAGGTGCCTAATTTAGATGGAATCATGAACATTATCACATCTGGATAAAATTGTGAATATTGCACGTGCCACACTTAGATAGAATTATGAACGTTGGCATGTGCCACACTTAGATGGAACTGTGATTGTTGGCATGTGCCACACCTAGATGGAATCGTGAACATTAGCCTGAGTCACATCTAGATAGAAATGTCAATGTTAGCATGCGCCACACTAAGATGGAATTGTGAATGATAGCATGTGCCTAACTTAGAATTGTGAATGACAGCATGTGCCACACTTAGAGGGAATTGTGAACATTAGCCTGAATCGCATCTAGATAGAAATATCACTGTTAGCATGCGCCACACTAAGATGGAATTGTGAATGATAGCATGTGCCTAACTTAGATGGAATCATGAACATTAGCCTGAGTCACATCTGGATACAATTGTGAATATCGGCATGTGCCACACTTAGAATTGTGAAAGTTGGCATGCCCCACACTTAGATAGAATCGTGAACATTAGCCTGAGTCGCATTTAGACATAATTATGAATGATAGCAAGTGCCAGAATTAGAGGGAATTGTGAATGATAGTAAGTGCCACACTTAGATGGAATTGTGAATGTCAGCATGTGCCACTCTTAGATGGAATCGTACACATTAGCCTGCGTCGCATCTAGATAGGATCATGAATATCAACATATGCCACTGAAGAGGAAGTGTCGAGAATCGTCCCCACTCCAGTTGCCCACCTCCCATTAGCTATTGAGTTCACACCAAAGTATTTGACCTATGAAGAACAGTTAAATCAGCAGAGAGCAGCACATGAGCTCTGCCCGGTACCTATCAGGATGACAGCACCTGTTAATATGCTGACACCTAAGAAAACCTGGACAGTAAGGTATCCATTAAAAAAGCCATATCTACATTCTACACAATATGACGGTTGTTTGAATAAAATACCTGAAGAAGCGAAGAAGATAATGAAGGAAGATGAATGATGATGTCATAAGAAATCGGACTGATGCACATATAGAAGATATAATGACCTGAGAATACTGACAAGAGATGAAATACCATTGATAAGCGAAATCCTGAGCCTAAGGTGAAGAAGTTCATGTCAAGATGAAGAAACTTATGCCACATACTTCATGAAGATACTTAGTTAGTTTAAACGTGTACAGATACAAGTAACTGCAAGAGGCAAAGAAATCGTGAAGCTTGCTTATGCTTTATAGTTGATAGCTTGCGGCAAGCGCCAACGTTTACAAGTACATACCTCAAGAGGCACTTTATGTATAAATGTAAGTCCACTACACACATAAGCAGCATTGAACAAATGTTACAAAAGGCCTCAGATGGAGGGTGTCACAGCAAGAAAATCGAGAATCAAGACAGAACAAAACTCAGCTAAAGGATGACCATGCCAAGAAGCCGAGTTCTTATCTGACTGGAATGGGCCGACATTGGATACAATTAAGGAGAGAAGAGAACAGAGGATAATGTTCCAAAAGGTCAAGATAAGCAACAGATGTCAGAGGACTGGCAGAATTAAATAAAGTATACGAAAAGACACAGAGAAAAGCTGGTTTCATGGTGTCCAGTTACGTGACAAAGGTAGGCTGGAAGGGTGAAACTATCACACCTACGCAAGGATCGCGGTCATGTCCATACTCCTTGAAAGTTCTCAGAGTACAGAACAGACACAAGGCCAAACTACAAAGCAGTAATTGACACACGATCACTGAGGTGATGATTGATTGTAGCATAATTGGTGGGAAGATGGGGTGCAGATGAGCTTCTCTGCACCTGGATGTTCTTTCTGCGTGCTGCTAGACGTAGGTGGAAAAGTATGAGTGGGGTTGATGCCAACCCAATCATAGTGGACCATGTAATCTAAGGTCCTATAGTGAGTAGAGCCAATGGGACGTCATACTTTTAGTGATGTTCATAGTGGCCATTTAGTTGCCCCACCTGACATTGATTATCCAATCCCCTCTCCCCGTTACCATATACAGATATAGTACCTATATTAAGTTACCTTCCTATAACCAATCACATTGCATGTTAGGTTTTTAAGAGCGCAGGTTGTAGGTCAGCAATGACGAGTTTTTGCTATAAATATTTTTTTTTCTAAAAGTAAAGAGAGCGAGAAGATCGAGCAGTTGCTGATGTTCGTTGTACTCCCCGTTTTATGAACTTGTCATTAAACTGACTCACTTTGTCAAACTATTGAGTTGTCTTAATTATTTGATGTATGAGTATGAATCTGCGTCCCCATCTATCTCGAGGGTTCTGCTACTCATCCTAAAGGGCTGTTTGGAGATCATCCAGTTCACTTGGTAGCAGAGATTAGATGGTTAGATTAAATAAAGATACCCATCGACCGGCAACATAAGTAACTTCGGGTCCTCGGCAATATCACACGTCCTTTGCCATCCGGCTGGTAGAACGAGAAGCTCCCCGTAGATAGTGGATAGATTAATAAAACCTGCAGGTTAGGTGTGACGGGTTCCTTGCTTTCCCCCAAAATCTCCTCCCACTTCTACGAGTAGCATATCGGACGAACGGCACGGAGAGGCGGTAACGAAGGCGGTGATCCCGAGCGTCCATAGATGAAAGACATGCAAACAGTGAGTAAAAAAGACTGAATGTTTTGGCAAAGCATGCATGGCATAGGAAACAAATAAAGGGAAGGTAACGGAGGGAGGCGGGATAAAAAATAACGTCAGAATTAGAGTGTGACAAATATAAGGGGAAACAAATTGACTTGAGTGTGGCCGAGCAATATAAAGAGTTATCATGAGTGTGGCCGTGATAAAGGGTATATGCCCAGTTCCTATATTTTAAAGAATGCTTGCAGAAGCCCTTATCTAAGGTCCTGATTCATAGGATGACGTAGGAGACCAGATCGATTAAATACGATCTGAAAGAAATAGGCTTGAATTCCATGTCAGAATAAACAGGTAAGATGCATCTGAGAGAACAGACAAGATAAGGTTCATGGGGCTGGCCAGAGTTTGTCTGTTTGTTTTATGTTATGAGTAAAATCGTGACGTCATAATCGAAAACTGTTTTATGTGACAAAAGGTATGAAAATTGCACGATTGTAAAAGGAAACTATTGCATGACATGGATTGATGTTTTTTTTTAGCAAGATTAAAGTAAAAAATATTGTTGAAAAAGCAGGATTGGAGCTTACGACGATTGGTGCTCGCTCATATTGTTGATTTTTTAGATGCAATTGTAATATTGTAATAAAGTGTGAAGTGAAAAAATAAGCAAGTGTTATATGAATAAGGGATAAACAAGTTAAGCATGGAAGATATCACTCCGTTAATACACATGTGCAAACAGTTGCCAAAACACACACCCAAGCTTAAAAAGTACAGTGTCGAATGGGTTAAAGAGACCGCGGACAAAATGTTTATGCCATGGCCCCAAGGCGGATCACTATCTAAAATGGTCCTGCAGCACATGACGACATATTTACATGCCACATACATCAGCAAAAAGTTAGACAAGCACCTGGTTAGTTTAGAACTTTGGAAGATGTGCCAGGAAGAAATAGAGGAGGAGCCGCTGTTAGATTGGATACTGAATATATGCAAAGAGGGGAGTGAAGAGCCTTCTGCGCCACCCGCCCCATTTGAAATAAAACACAAAGCTAGTAAAGACGAAGGATTGTACCCACTGATGGAACTTAAAGCAGCAACGGGATATAGCAACCTGTCACATGAGTTACCTACGCAAAGTAGTGACGAAAGCCCACAGCAAGACAAAGAAAGAGATATTACCTCCAAAGTCCCAAGGGGCAAGGAGAGATGCGAAAAGGAAAAAGGTGATCAAGCACAAGCAAGTACATCTCTGGGTAAAGGAAGAGAGGTAAAGAGATGGAAAGGAGATGATGATAGAACTGATGAGATGGCATTCACACAGAACGAATGGATGGGAGGTCAGATTTTATTGAAACTCGATGGTAAAGGCATTGAGGACATGAGACAATGGGGAGAACGAGACAAACAAGAAAGAAGGCATAAGGAAACGGCAGGACGATTGAGGGATGAAGGAAAGAGAAAAAAGGATAGGCAGGAACAAGAGCAGTTATACCATGATGAACAGGCTAGAAAACAGGAAAAGGTGGAAGAACAAAGAAAACGCGATAATAAGCTAAGAACAGCTGATGATCTGGAAAGAATTGAACAAAGCAGAATAGAAGAAGAAGAACAAAGAAGAGAATAAAAAGACGGAACATGAGGAAATACAAAGGTCAAATGAACAAAGAGATACTAGGAAAAAAGAGGAAGATAGGGTTAGAGAGGAAGCGAGGAAACGTAGAGAGTTTGATTACGGCATAGAATGCAAGCGAAGACAGAGAACACGTGATCTCGAATATATGGAAAGGGAGGTTAGAAAACCCGATCCAGTGGTAGAATGGGAAGACATAAGTGTCGGAGAGACAATCAATAGAATATATGATGAGATGGGACTAGAAAAAGCACCCCAAGTAAAGGGAAAGAATGAGCGCCTTGAAAGTACACAGTTGTACGATACTGAGGACGCTTCACGCAGCAGCAGACATAGAGAGCTGTCTTAGATAGGCTGACTCTAAATAGAAATGAGGAACATGAGAGAAGCTGCACGAGTTGGGAACAGGCAATATCTGACAAAGAAAGGGAACCCTGTGAAAGAGAAGTCAGCGAAGAAAGAGAAGAGAGAGACACAGAGCGAAGTCGCGAGAAACATTTCTCTAAGGCAAAGGGAATAAGATGTCTGGATTCAACCGCGTCCACATCTTAAGTGCCAGAGCCAGCGACACAGTCAGACCGGCATGAAGGACTGCCACACGGTCAGAGGGGGGTGTCTCCCCACCATACATAAACAGGTTAAGGACGTTGCCAGGCAGACGGCGATATGGGAATATTACCCTTGCGGTAGACAGACAAATGATGAGAGAAGAAGGGGAGTTTAGTGCGTCACAGTTTCCCTTATTAGAGAAGGGAGGGACAAGGCCACAGTATATGCCATGGCCACAAATGAATAGAGAGAATCTAAAAAACAAGCTCCCAATGTTGACATCTGGAGCTGGGAAATGGATACATGAGTTAGAAAAAATGACAGGAGGTAATACGTTGGCTATAGGAGATATTAAGGGTCTTTTGATCGCCATACTTGGTGACAGAGCTGATGATGTTTGGACATGTACAGGTTACCCCGGTGTGACTACAGTTAATACTGCACATGACGTATCGCTGTTTAACAATTGCAGAACCGCGGTTTGGATAGCGCTTCGAGTGCTATACCCGGACACTTCTGACATGGGAGCTATAATGACGCGTAAGATGAAATATGGAGATGATCTGTTGATTTACATTCAGAATTTCCAAGACACATGGGTGCTGGAAACTCGTGAATCTTGGGGGAAATCTATACATGTGTTTTCCCATATATTATGTCAAGGGCTGCCAGAACAGGTGAAGAAGCAGCTGAAGAAGTTGGTAGGAATTGAAGTTAAGCTATGGTCTGAAATACAACTGACCATTGCATATTTTTGCAGGCTGCTGCAAGAGAAGAATGACACAAGAAAGGGCGAAGAAGCCAAATTAGTGCCGAAAAAATTGTCGAAATGTGCCATTGAAGGGGCAATGTTATATAGCACAGATGGATTCAATGTGCAGCAGGTTAATCATTATTACGACTAATTCATACTGTCCCAGACATTACAATCTGCCTTGCTGCCCCGCCCTTAGCCAAATCTGCACGTTTACGTGATATGCTTTAACGTATGACTCTATACACATGACTCTGAAGTGCAGTGGAGCTTCCATTTGCATTTTCGAAGGTTTCCCAATCCTAGTAATCAATTGCACTGGTCTAACCTGTGCTCCTGTTGGCGTTCACTTGTCCCCATGACTACGGGACAACGGGCTAATTACGGCGCATGCGCAATGAGAATCCACTGTTCCCTATCTGCACATGCGCAAAACGCTTTTTAGTACACAGCTCCATTCTGTGCATTTCTGAGCTCCTGGACACACACCAGACGCTGCACTCTCGGTCAATTCCAGACCTACGTAAGAGCGCACTCCAGCCCCACCTACTTTTAAGCTTCTCCACGGCCTCCAAGCGAGCTGCCTTATACTAACGTGGCTCACTCCCCTGTCTCTTCGCATTTAGATCCACCCCGCATTTACAAACTTTGTACCAAGCATCCGGTCAGCTAAGTACAGCTTCCAGTATGCTCATCACAAGTGCCTTACAGACACGAACACTGTCCCTCAGTGTACTGCTTACCACGGCTTAAAGGTACTTTCTTAATTCTTAATATTTAACATAGTCTCATTGGACTTCCCAATGTTTTCTGCTGCTTGCCAATGGCAAATACAGATAGATATATTTCCTTCTTTTTGCCTTTACATGCAGCCCTCCATTGAGAACACTTGTGTACCCAAGTTACCCCGTTGATGGTTCAACCCATCTGTTACCACCAGCCATTAGGCTTCTACCCAGGACCCAGCCCTGTGCATGGTCAGTGTATGGCCACGAATCTGTGAAAACTAGTGTTTTTAATAGTTTTGTCATATTTTTCTGTGTATACACATCTAGTACATGTTATTAACTTACTGCGCTTTGCAGTCCCCTACTCTTATAAACCTATTTTTTAACTCACCTCCCCTTGAATCTTTATAGGGGAGACCACGCCTTGGCTCCAGAAGAAAGCTGTTACCCACAGAAAGCCAAAACGTCCAAGGACCAGTGCACCCACAGGTGCCCCATGGTCCTATTTGTAAAATTCTGTATGTTGATTAATTTCAGTGACGTCGACCTACCATTTGGTCACCCTTTAGCCTGGCTATGATAGACCTACCCAAGGTCTTCCACCTAGAGTAATGACAAAATGTATGCTCTATCTGGTTGGTAAAACTTATTAAAAACCATGATGTACTACTAGGACACCAACATGTATTAGAAGAATTTTCATGTATGTGTTTCCCTGATTTTTATTTTACTATGAAGTATGTCCTTGCATCAATTTGTTTAGCTTGGTTTATGCTTGTAGTTTAGTGGACCATTGCCTTTTTTGTACTCATTGTCCACAAATGTTGTTTTGTATGATAATTGTACTTCCGCACAGATTGAAATAGCGGTGTTACTCCATGAATATTTGATAAGATTAAATAGGTCAGCAATATATTAAAAGCTGTACCAAACTTCACCAAAAAGAAAGCGCATGTTGTGTTTTTGATGTACACTTATCCATGAATAGGCAAAAAGTAGCATTATCAATGGATTGTTATTACACAGTAGATTTAACTTGCATTGAAATAAGTTGCAATTTTTGACTACCACAGCCAGGACAAACCCCCTTTCAAGTATATGGTTAATAACCAAAGGCAGTTCGATCAAAGCAATAATGGGTTCAGCCCAATAGGAAGAGGCTACCGAGGAAGGGGATGGCAAAATAATCAGGGAGGTTTTCAAAATATGCAAGGCAGAAATCAGAATATGCAAAATGGGCAAATGATCAGACCACCGCCAACGTGTTGGACGTGTGGGATGACAGGGCATCTAGCGGGTATGTGCAGAAGTCAAGGGATGGTGCAAAATGATCCATTTACAAGAGGGGGGATGATGAATCCACCTGCGTTTCCGCAGCAGGGTGGAGATGGATTTGCACAGAATCAAACTGTACAGCAGCAAGCTCCCAGAGTGCAGCAAAGCCTACAGCCACAACAGACGGTGACCAATTTCCCGCAAGGGCAGTCTCAATAGTCTCTGATGCAACTTCTACAGACTACAGGTACACGACAGGTATTGAACTCTAGAGCAGGAAATGCCACAGTGAATGGAGGAAATCCGTTCACTAACTGTGGGACGAAATTGTACATGGACTAGGACAGCTCACTGGGCGACCTGATGTTTTCCACCCTATCAGTCACACCAAACCCTCACGAGGAACCAAGGGTATATGACACTATAGGGGATCAAGAATATTTGTTCCTAGTGGACACGGGTGCGACACGCTCGTGTATACGTGAAGTTAAGTTTTCTTTATCTGGTGATGCCATTAATACCCAAAGTTTTACAGGAGCGACAAGCCGTGTTCCTTTCACAAAAGAACTTCCAGTTTCTATAGGAGAATGTGACATGAAAGTGCCACTATTATATTCAAGACAGACGCCTGTCAATAGATTGGGACAAGAATTGATGACAAAGCTAAATATGACAATCTCGTTCACTAAGGAAGGCATAGTGTGTTCGACTCCAGGAATGCATTATTTAAACATGTGCGAAATGATCAGAGCATACACAGCACGAATGGTTATGAGAGGTATTCCATTAGAACCTGATATATTCGCATATGGAGTGTGCACATTAATGTCATGGCTACCAGGCCTTGCAGACAGAACAATGAGAACACCAAATGAGTTTCTGTTCAGACCAAGAATACCTATGCATGAGGAAAATGGACAAGTGTTTCCCTTGACAATACATACAGCCATAGTGTGAGGAGAGATGGCTTTGCTTGATGGCTGTGATGATGAAGGCATACAATGGTACGCAATAATCGCCATAGGGAAAGGTTACAGATTGACTGACGTCACTGATGATGATCTGTTTGAAGAACAAATAGGTGATGAGATGACATTTGAGGTAAACCTCATTTATTGGGTGAAAATGATTAAAAGAGAGTTGCCCCAAAGGATGATGCTGGCACAAAAAAGTCATGAATATTTTGATGACGACATGGCAAAGGTGCGTGCCTCAGTATGGACTACAGGCCCTTATGACGTAGGCCTACTAAAGGGAGTTGGAGAAGTGAAGATTAAATTGAAACCTGGAACAATTTTACCAAGAGCATGACAACTTGGAAGACAGATGAAGGGATTTTCAAGACAATTTCTGCCATGGTGGATCAAGGTATCTTAGTGACATCAGAGTCGTCATGCAATACTTCAGTTTATCCGATCAAAAAATAAAAGGGAGGGTCTTGGCGTTTAATACAACATTTAAGACCGATAAACCAGATAGTAGAGGCCGAGTTCGTTCTAGTCCCTAACCCATCTACAATCCTATGTAACATACCTGTTGAGGCATGTTATTTCACGGTGATTGACTTAAAAAATGCTTTTTTTTTCTCAATCCCATTCCACAAAGACTCCCAAGATTTGACATCTTTCACGTTCAGGCAAGTTCGTCTGAAAAGCAAAATGTTGTCCCAAAGTTATTGTGAGTCTCCTTCGATTTTTAATAGAGTCCTGCAGATGGACTTAAGCAACATTGCATTAGAGAGTGTTGTTTTGCAATATGTGGATGACAATTTAGTCTGCAGTACAAAAGAGGAAGAGTGCAGACGTGATTCCATTCAGTTATTGACTATACTTGCTGAGAAAGGATATAAAGTTGACAAGGAGAAGTTACAGTATTGTCAACAGGAGGTGTTGTACATAGGCCAATTGATTTCACATGAGAGAAAAAAGGTTACTCCTGCAAGGGCTGAAACTATTTTGAGAACAGCTAAGCTGCACACGGTAAAACAAATGCAAAGCTTTCTAGGATTATGTAATTATGTAAGGGTATGGGTCTTTGACTACAGCTCTTATACCAGACCCATATTACAAGCCTTAAAGAAAGCACAGGCAGCGAAAGAAAAAATCGCGTGGACTAAGACCATGGAAGAAGGGTTTGATGAACTACAAAATGCCTGCATGGCACCAGTTTTAGGGATTCCCAATTATGCAGAGGAATTCTACCTGTTTTCATACACAGATGGTACTGTTATGACAGCAGTCCTTACACAGAAAACCACTTTGTGGTACAAGCCCCAGGCTTACTACAGTGGGATTTTAGTCCCAGTAATGAGAGGACATTTCCTGTGTGAACAAAGTTTGGCTGCCGCCGTGTTCGCCATAGAGAAAGCTACAACCAGTGGAATGGGATGCCCAATGGCGTTATTTGTTGAGCATGCATTATTTGCCATTCTGGAGAAACCAAAAGGTACACTGACATCACAAAGAGCTTCTGCTTATGAACTGGTCATATCAAATCCAGCAATTAAAATAGTTTGATGCAGAATAGTGAACCCAGCTATGTTTATAGCAGAGCCAGTTACTGAAGGAGAGCCAATACATGATTGCACAAACTATGAAGATTTCTATGATGAGATCCCAAGAGTAAAGGAAAATGCATTGGCAGAAGGAGAAATCATCTTCATTGATGGTTCTTCAAGGATCGATCAAAATGACGGACAAAGATATAAAGGTACCGCTGTGGTGAAGCACACGGCAAATGGGGAATTCAGAGTACTTATTAGTGCACGTTTACCCTCTCATTATTCAGCACAGGCTGCAGAATCATTGACGTTGATGCTCGTGCTTGAGAATCACGCAGACCAGGAAGTAACGGCGTATAGTGACTCTGCCTATGTGACGTTGACAGTGCACGCAGGCTTAGTGCGTTGGAAAAGGAGGGGCTACCTTTGAGCGGATGGCACACCAGTGCAACATGCCACCTTACTGGACAGGATGATTAAGGCACTAAAACTCCCAGTGGGCATAACAGTCGTGAAATACGCAGCCCACACGAAAGGGACAGATTTTATCTCACATGGGAATCAAGTAGCAGACAATGAAGCCAAACGTGTGGCAACTGAAGATGAAATAATGATGAATGTGGAAATATATGATGTGTATGAGAAAATGATTGTTGTGAGAAGTGAGCCAGAGGGCTTAAGTAATATGTTGAATACTCAGTTAATGGAGCTCCAAGGGGAGGCACCACAGGAAGAAAATATCCTTTGGAAGTGAAGAGGGTGTTCTTTAAACCCCTCTGAGGCTTTGTGGTGACAAGACAGCACTGGTAAACCAGTAATGCCTATAGCCCTACTGAAAATAGCACTGGAACAGTTACACTATCCAGCATATATAACAAGAGAGAATTTAGCAGGAACTATTGCCGAAGACTGGTTTGTACCAAACCTAGCGGAGCATGTTGCATTTTTTATGATAAATTGCATAATCTGTCAAAAATGTACGGCTGGGCATACACTACGTATGATCAGAGGAGTCATCCCAAGGCCTAATGGTCCTTTTCAGCACTTGCACATCGACTATGTCGATATGATTCAAGTATGTAACGGGTACAGGTATCTAATTGTTGTGGTGTGTCCATGCTCTAGAAAGATAGAAGCAGGTCCATGTACACACCCAGACTCTACCTGTGAGGCCAAATTCTTGATGAGGGAGGTGTTTCCCAGATGGGGAGTTTGTGAAGTGATGAGGTCAAATAACGGTCCTCATTTTGTTAACGCAGTATTTGAACAGATCAGCTTGTTGCTTGGTATAAAGCACAAGTTTTTGTCAGGGTATCATCTGCAAGGGAATTGGAAATGCGAGAAGCTAAATGGCTTGTTAAAAGAAAGGATAGCCAAGTTGAAGCTTACTCTGAAGAAAGGATGGTTGCACTGCCTTCCACTGGCATTGTATGCACTCAGAAACCAGCCGGTCCTGACCACCATCTTACACCACATGAAATTGTGACGAGCAGAAGAATGCGGACGCTGTTAATGATTTGAACTAGAGCTAGATGTGATGCTCAGCCAACAGGAGAAGTGCTAGGATTGGAAATGCATAAATATCTGGACTTTATGACTTTCAGTTTTTCTGTAACTTCAGTACAGCTGCAGCGATGACAAGGAGGGTGTAGGGCAATACAGAACACAGAAGGAGATACAACAGCTGATAAGGTTCCGGAGTTACGTGTACCTCAACTACACCCTGGGGATACTGTGTTAGTTCAGAATCACACAAGGAAAAGGTGGTACGAGCCAAGTTTCCATGGCCCTTTCATTGTATAGGATATTACGCCATCAGCAGTCAAGTTACAGGGAAGAAGAGCTTGGATTGTCCTTGGTGACATCAAGCCATATATTGGAGAGACCCCTCTGCCCGCACGCCAACCCAGAGAAACTACAGGCAACGGGGAAGAACCACAACATGTGCAGACGAGATCTATGATGAGGTAGAAGGACACATGACCAGTCAAGTGAAAAAAGCAAGGAAACCTTTGTGATAAGGTTGTGGCCCAGTTATAAGACATTTCGCTTGAGCAAAATAAAGGAAAAAAGGACACAAATACGAACACTCTGTGCATCATAGTTGCAGGGTAAGAAAAGAAGAATTGCATTTATTGAGCCACAAGTAGCTTGTTAACTTTGGACTGAGGCACATTAAAGCCTTGATAAGGAAAGCTATGCCAAATTCTGATCGAGGATATATAAACTGTAAAATAATACAATATCCTGGGTCCTTCCAAACAGAGTCTTTGTTTGGATATACTTATGGTGTCACACAACAGTGACCTCACTAGGCACATACTGACCTATTTCGAATTGGTATTGATGTCCTATCCGTCGTTTGATCCTATCCGTCATTGGTGGGGAGACTCACAAGCATAACAGAGTTTTTGCAAGAACCTGAGAATGAAAAGACAATAAGAAGACTGCTCACAGTGATTGCAGAACAGTTTCTTTTACTTCCAGAGTACAGCGAGGACAAGACAAATGTCCCTATCCCCTGAGAATCATAGACTGGCAAATGCAGTGTTTTCTTGTTTAATTGAAGACTTTCCAGACCTTGTTGGGAGACATGCCAATGTCGATATGCTCACAGTCATCTGTGATCCAGCCAACATTACTAACTTGAGTATGCTTCTACATAGCATAACAATACAGGTTGCACTTTCTTCTCATCAAAATCACAGAAGAGTGTAGAGACTTTCATTTGAGGGACAGATCATGGAAGTATTAACAAACAATACACTTTTGCTGACAGGGAAGCAAACATTTTATCTGGAGTGAAGCAAATTTGAGGTACAGACTGGGAACTAGTCTATATTGAACACGCATTATAGAACTGCCGAGGTCAGCGTTCATTGTTGAAACATTACATTGCAAACAGAACTGTTTCCAGAGACAAGAGACAGTCCATTATCCAGAATCAGAGGACAACTGGCCAAGAACTATTAATCCGTGAAGCAGAGACAGCAGAAAACAGGAAAAAGCGATAATAATCAAAATGTGTTAAAGAACCAGTTTTTGCTTCCTTAGATGATCGAGATAGGGAGCCAGAGCAGCAGCATTGTTCTCCCTCAGGAGGAGAGACATTCATATTGCCCAAGAAACAAATGCTGAAAGATAACCTAACGATGCATTGTTTATGCATGCATTATATTCATAATCGTATTACTGTCATTAACGATCAGAACTGCATTTTTTATAGGTACACAAAGTGTTGTTCCCGTGCCTCTACCTGAGAATGCACGCTTGATACCCAAAAGAGCGCACAGAGTTTATATAGTCATTCCTATTCCAAGAAAAAATGACAGAGTCACTGAGCTTGAAATGGATGTGGTAAGCAGTGACACACACACACACAACACTTGTTTTAGCAAATTAGTTGAAATGCCGGAGACAGGGTCGGCAAAGTAAACCAGACAAGAGGTCGATGAAAGTTACACCTACACAGATAATGAGTCCAGAATCACATTCCAGAGAATGGGGGAAGCTTGGACAAACAACGATGAGATGTTTTACACCAAGAGAAGTTGAGAGACAAACGAAGAAAGCTGAACTTTTAAAGAGACAGAAGGCTTTAGAGAATAAACAAATAGAGACCAAACATGCAAGGACAACTGACCCTGTGAGATATGATATCAGTGCAGTGCCTGGAGGGAAGACACAAACAGAAAATATAAGAGACATTTTCATGCCTACTTGGTACATTGAAAGAATGAAGCAAATTGCACAACCTCCTACTCGAACCGTACAAATGGAAACGACCGGATCCCTGATGGAGATGCCTGAGAATCCTCCAGCAAGAAGGAGCTATACAGAAGTATTACGTGACATGCTTGTGAAAGCTCATATCAAAAGAATACGTACCAAAAGAAGCACACGAGATGGCAATAATGAATTGAATGATTATCTGGATAGCACAGCACATTTGGGAAACAACACATGGTACCAACATATGAAGGAAGTTGGAAGGCGACCTTCGGATGAAGAATGCTTTGCATGTGCACTTTTGCCCTTCAGCATGGGAAAGTCAAATATCTCTGTAGCTATTGAGATAGATGTGCAGACAGCACACTTTCTGTCACACATAGCAATGTGCAAAACCAGAGGTCAGTTCATGGAAAGTGATGCTTCTCTCAAATGGGTGACTGAAAAAAACGATCCAGATGAAGATGATTATGTCCAAGACAAAAAGACAAGAAACAATGCCAAAACGAAGAATATTGTGATCAGATATGAAAAACCTGGAATAAAAGGAGCAGAGATCAGAAGAGAAGTGAACAAGAAATTGGAAACTACAGGAAAGACTTCAGAAGAATCTCGCAGATGGAAGAACAGAGGTCAAATGCAAATCTGGGCAACAGTGCTTTCACCAGACGGATGGGAGAAAGGAGTAGTGATTTGCAGAGCATGGGTAGTAACCGGTTGATACCAGGCTACGATTGACATAGTGCAAAATGGATGCAAGCCTTTATGGCCAAAGCTTGCTATATTACTGACATGGGTCGAGGACAGATAATACCATTGGAGAGCCCAAAATTCTGTTTCAGAAATAACGGTACAAGAAAAATGGGAGAGAATCGCAATTGTAGTCGAGTCTTTGACGTTCCAGGAATGGTGCATGGTATTGCAGTGATCATGGATCATTATTGGGCGTGTGGATCCCAGGCATACATGAGATTGTCGAAAAATTGGGGAGGCATATGTACATTGGTGAATGTCCATGTTCCAGCGTTGGTGATTCCAAAAAGTGATGTGAGCATTAACAGTTTCCCGAAAGCAGATGCTCACCTGAGAAAGAAGAGATCTCTGGAGCTTATGAGGAAAACAAAGAGGGAAAATGATTTCTCTGCAAAATACATAGAAGCTTTCGATGCTGTCCCCTATGAACACAGGTTGTTCAGCCTGACCTCATCAGTGTTTACAACGATCCTAATGCCAAGAATTCAGGTTGGAGCAAATACAAAATGGTTTCAGATAACCAGATGGGAGTTGCTGCATACCATCAACACAACCATAAAATGATTCAATGCTATCAGAGAAGAGTTCAGAGCAAACAGACTGATGACACTCCAGAACAGATATGTCTTAGACATGATCACATCTATGGATGGAGGCGTTTGTGCAAAAATCGGAGAATCATGTTGCACATTTATACATTCAGACAACAACGAGAATGGAACCTTAACAGAGGCCATAGACATGCAGAATAAACTACAGAATCAGATGATAGATGAAGCTGCCGAAGTTGGTGATGACAGTTGGTTTAGAGCACTGTTTCCATGGATTCCGCAATGGATGGCAGATGCATTCAAGTTCCTAGGAGCCCTGTTGATGATGATATTACTTGGATTCTGTGTGATCAAATGAATAATCTCACAATGCCAGAAGACTGTAAAGAAAGCCATAGGGATGAAGATCATGATTGATGTTAAATCAGGATGGAAGCCCAAAGAGCTAACTGATGAAGAAATAAAAGTCTTTGTGAAAACCAGCATTTATGCACCAGAGGGAACCAAGTTCCTGTATCCAAGAAACCATAGAAAATATGTGGGAAGATGGATCTATTGCAGTCCAATTCAATATTGCCCAAGAAACAAATGCTGAAAGATAACCTAACGATGCATTGTTTATGCATGCATTATATTCATAATCGTATTACTGTCATTAACGATCAGAACTGCATTTTTTATAGGTACACAAAGTGTTGTTCCAGTGCCTCTACCTGAGAATGCACGCTTGATACCCAAAAGAGCGCACAGAGTTTATATAGTCATTCCTATTCCAAGAAAAAATGACAGAGTCACTGAGCTTGAAATGGATGTGGTAAGCAGTGACACACACACACAACACTTGTTTTAGCAAATTAGTTGAAATGCCGGAGACAGGGTCGGCAAAGTAAACCAGACAAGAGGTCGATGAAAGTTACACCTACACAGATAATGAGTCCAGAATCGCATTCCAGAGAATGGGGGAAGCTTGGACAAACAACGATGAGATGTTTTACACCAAGAGAAGTTGAGAGACAAACGAAGAAAGCTGAACTTTTAAAGAGACAGAAGGCTTTAGAGAATAAACAAATAGAGACCAAACATGCAAGGACAACTGACCCTGCGAGATATGATATCAGTGCAGTGCCTGGAGGGAAGACACAAACAGAAAATATAAGAGACATTTTCATGCCTACTTGGTACATTGAAAGAATGAAGCAAATTGCACAACCTCCTACTCGAACCGTACAAATGGAAACGACCGGATCCCTGATGGAGATGCCTGAGAATCCTCCAGCAAGAAGGAGCTATACAGAAGTATTACGTGACATGCTTGTGAAAGCTCATATCAAAAGAATACGTACCAAAAGAAGCACACGAGATGGCAATAATGAATTGAATGATTATCTGGATAGCACAGCACATTTGGGAAACAACACATGGTACCAACATATGAAGGAAGTTTGAAGGCGACCTTCGGATGAAGAATGCTTTGCATGTGCACTTTTGCCCTTCAGCATGGGAAAGTCAAATATCTCTGTAGCTATTGAGATAGATGTGCAGACAGCACACTTTCTGTCACACATAGCAATGTGCAAAACCAGAGGTCAGTTCATGGAAAGTGATGCTTCTCTCAAATGGGTGACTGAAAAAAACGATCCAGATGAAGATGATTATGTCCAAGACAAAAAGACAAGAAACAATGCCAAAACGAAGAATATTGTGATCAGATATGAAAAACCTGGAATAAAAGGAGCAGAGATCAGAAGAGAAGTGAACAAGAAATTGGAAACTACAGGAAAGACTTCAGAAGAATCTCGCAGATGGAAGAACAGAGGTCAAATGCAAATCTGGGCAACAGTGCTTTCACCAGACGGATGGGAGAAAGGAGTAGTGATTTGCAGAGCATGGGTAGTAACCGGTTGATACCAGGCTACGATTGACATAGTGCAAAATGGATGCAAGCCTTTATGGCCAAAGCTTGCTATATTACTGACATGGGTCGAGGACAGATAATACCATTGGAGAGCCCACAATTCTGTTTCAGAAATAACGGTACAAGAAAAATGGGAGAGAATCGCAATTGTAGTCGAGTCTTTGACGTTCCAGGAATGGTGCATGGTACTGCAGTGATCATGGATCATTATTGGGCGTGTGGATCCCAGGCATACATGAGATTGTCGAAAAATTGGGGAGGCATATGTACATTGGTGAATGTCCATGTTCCAGCGTTGGTGATTCCAAAAAGTGATGTGAGCATTAACAGTTTCCCGAAAGCAGATGCTCACCTGAGAAAGAAGAGATCTCTGGAGCTTATGAGGAGAACAAAGAGGGAAAATGATTTCTCTGCAAAATACATAGAAGCTTTCGATGCTGTCCCCTATGAACACAGGTTGTTCAGCCTGACCTCATCAGTGTTTACAACGATCCTAATGCCAAGAATTCAGGTTGGAGCAAATACAAAATGGTTTCAGATAACCAGATGGGAGTTGCTGCATACCATCAACACAACCATAAAATGATTCAATGCTATCAGAGAAGAGTTCAGAGCAAACAGACTGATGACACTCCAGAACAGATATGTCTTAGACATGATCACATCTATGGATGGAGGCGTTTGTGCAAAAATCGGAGAATCATGTTGCACATTTATACATTCAGACAACAACGAGAATGGAACCTTAACAGAGGCCATAGACATGCAGAATAAACTACAGAATCAGATGATAGATGAAGCTGCCAAAGTTGGTGATGACAGTTGGTTTAGAGCACTGTTTCCATGGATTCCGCAATGGATGGCAGATGCATTCAAGTTCCTAGGAGCCCTGTTGATGATGATATTACTTGGATTCTGTGTGATCAAATGAATAATCTCACAATGCCAGAAGACTGCAAAGAAAGCCATAGGGATGAAGATCATGATTGATGTTAAATCAGGATGGAAGCCCAAAGAGCTAACTGATGAAGAAATAAAAGTCTTTGTGAAAACCAGCATTTATGCACCAGAGGGAACCAAGTTCCTGTATCCAAGAAACCATAGAAAATATGTGGGAAGATGGATCTATTGCAGTCCAAGTGGAGAATGCCATCTGATGACATGGAATAAATGAGCATGTGAGAACAGCAGGATGCTTGAAAGGAGTCATAAAGATATGGACCCCAAGGAAGCATCCCTTCAGACCAAAATGTCTGGATCCAGAGGATGAAATAAAAGTGAAGGATTATTCATTTATCTATTTATTTACTTATTTATCTTGTTCTCTCCTATGCTCTGCACTTTCCAATTTCTCCCCCCTCCCATGCACTTTCCCCCTTTTTCCTTCCCTATGCACTTGCGCATTCTCAATGTCACTGGACCTAGTAAGATTGTTGTTTTTGTTTTCTCCCCTGTTCCCCTCCCTTTCCCTGATTGCGCTCTGAAACACCTGTGTACGAACGCGATATAAATATAATATCATATCATATCATATCAATGATAAAGAAAAAGTGAATGCAAAGAAAGAAGGGAGGGTAGTCGATGAATCGCCCAGACGGGGAAGTGAAGAGAAAGTGTCGAGTATCGTCCCCACTCCAGTTGCCCCCCTCCCATTACCTATTGAGTTCACACCAAAGTATGTGACGTATGAAGAACAGTTAAATCAGCAGAGAGCAGGACATAGGCTCTGCCTGGTACCTATCAGGATGACAGCACCTGTTAATGTGCCTACACCTAAGAAAACCTGGACAGTAATGTATCCATTAAAAAAGACGTATCTACATTCTAAACAATATGATGGTTGTTTGAATAAAATACCTGAAGAAGCGAAGAAGATAATGAAGGAAGATGAATGGTGACGTCATAAGAAATCGGACTGACGCACATATAGAAGATATAATGACCTGAGAAGTCTGACAAGGTGAAGAAGTTGATGTCAAGATGAAGAAACGTATGCCACATACATGATGAAGATATTTATTTAGTTTAAACATGTACGGATGCAAGTAACTGCAAGAGGCAAAGAAATCGTGAAGCTTGCTTATGCTTTATTTAGTTGATAGCTTGCGGCAAGCGCCAACGTTTACATGTATATACCTCAAGAAGCACTTTTGTATGAATGTAAGTCCACTACGCACATAAGAAGAATTGAACAAAGGTTACAAAAGGCCTCAGATGGAGTGTGTCGCAGCAAGAAAATCGAGAATCAAGACAAAACAAAACTCAGCTGAAGGATGACCATGCCAAGAAGCCGAGGTCTTATCTGACTGGAATGGGCCGACATTGGATACAATTAAGGAGAGAAGAGAACAGAGGATACTGTTCAGAAAGGTCAAGATAAGCCACAGACGTCAGAAGACTGGTAAAATGAAATCAAGAATACGAAAAGACACGGAGAAAAGCCGATTTCATAGTGTCCATTCATGTGACAAAGGCAGTCTGGAAGGGTGAAACTATCACACCTACGCATGGATCCCCGCCATGCCCATACTCCTTGAAAGTTCTCAGAGTACAGAACAGACACAAGGCCAAACTATAAAGCAGTAATTGACACATGACCACTGAGATGATGATTGATTGTAGCATAATTGGTGGGAAGCTGGGGTGCAGATGAGCTTCTCTGCACCTGGATGTTCTTTCTGCGTGCTGCTAGAAGTAGGTGGCAAAGTATGAGTGGGGTTCATGCCAACCCAATCATAGTGGACCATGTAATCTAAGGTCCTATAGTGAGTAGAGCCAATGGGACATCATACTTTTAGTGACGTTCATAGTGGCCATTTTGAAGGGAGGGCTTAGTTGCCCGACTTGACATTGGTTATCCAATCCCCTATCCCTGTTACCATATACAGATATAGTACCTATATTAAGTTACCTTCCTATAACCAATCACATTGAATGTTAGGTTTTCAAGATTGCCACGTAGAATGACGTTAGTACGTTCGCAAGTTTTTGCTATAAATATTGTGTTTTTTCTAAAAGTAAAGAGAGTGAGAAGATCGAGTGGTTGCTGATGTTTGTTGTACTCCCCGTTTTATGAACTTGTCATTAAACGGACTCACTTTGCCAAACTATTGAGTTGTCTTAATTATTTGATGCATGAGTATGAATCTGCATCCCCATCTATCTCGAGGGTACTGCTACTCATCTTAAAGGGCTGTTTGGAGATCATCCAGTTCACCACACTTAGATAGTATTGTGAATGTTAGCATATGCCTCACTTAGATGAAATCATGAACATTAGCTCACGTCGCATTTAGACAGAAATGTGAATGTTAGCCTGCCCCATATTTGGATGGAATTGTGAATGATAACTGTGCCACACTTAGATGGAATCGAAAACATTAGCCTGGGTCGCATCTAGCTAGGATTATGAATGTTAACAAGTGCAACACCTAGACAGAATCGTGAACACTAGCCAGCCTCACATCTAGATAGGATTAGGAAGGTTAGCAAGCGCCTCTCTCACATGGAATAATGAATGATAGCAAGTGCCACACTCAGTTGGAATTAGGAAGGCTATCAAGTACCACTTTTAGATGGAACTGTGAACATTAGCCTCCGCCGGACCCAGACTGTACTGTGAACGATAGCAAGTACCACACTTAGACAGAATTGCGAATGTTAGCATTTGCCACACTTAGATAAGATTGTGAACAATAGCTTGTGTCACAACGAGATAGGATTGTGAATGTCGGTCAATGCCACATCTAGTTAGAATAGCGATTGTTAGCCAGTGCCACGTCCAGACTGCATTAGGGATAATATCGAGGCCAGATTCAGATAGAATTGTGAATACTAGCTTGCTTCACATAGAGACAGGATTTCGAAGGTGGGCCAGTGCCACATTGGGATACAGTTGTGAATATTGGTGGGCGTCATATATAGAAAATATTGTGAATATTAGCCAGTACCAGATATAGATAGAAATGCAGAGATATTCAAGCACCACATCTAGAAAGAATGTGGAAATTTAGCACATCACTTCTAGACAGCGATCTCAATAACCAACCCACTAACAATTTCACCCCTCTGCATACACCTCTCAAACTCTAACCAAACACAACCACAACCCTATAGCACAACAAACCGCACAACAGCAACAACAAAACAAATCACACATAGGGCCTCATCACGAGTTCGGCGGTAATGCCGGCGCTATTACCGCAGGCGCTATTAGCCATACCGCCAAACCCCCCGGCACTATTAGCGCTGGATCACGGGTTCGGCGGAACGGTTAGTGCCCATTCCCCCTTGGGCCCATTCGGGAATTCCTCATTCCCCATTGGGCCCAATGGGGAACATTCATGCTATTACCGCCGGCGGATTTCCTGCCTCTGGTAAAAGTGCAGAAAATCTGCAAATTTGCCACGGATTTCCCCCCAGCCCAGAGCTGGGGGAAATCCGCCAAGGCCATGATCTGGCGGACCCTTAAATGTGGCGGTAATAGCGCTACCGCCACATTTAAGGGTTACCGCCAGACACGTGATGAGGCCCATAGACTTGCACAACAGCACACAATGGCTACCGACCGGAAAGCACCCCAAGCCCAGCGAACAATGTTAACCGGGCTGCGGCTGCCAAGAGCACACCACTACTCTCTTGCACTTTTCCCACTCGGTCCCACTAACTCACCCCCCTTTCCCTTTTCAGAGCCGCCAGAGCGCCAGGGGACCACTCCGGCGGTGATAGTGTGTGGTACAAATATCCTTTAACATTAACATTAACATTAACATTACGTAGTAGGGATCAGAGAGACAAGAGAGAGGTAGTTATCCAGGATTGGTGGTGGGTTACGTGAGGTTAAAAAAGGACGAGAGGGGTGTAGAGAGTCGAAAGTAGATTGAAGAGATGATTGAAAGTGAGAAGGGCAAGATCTGGAAAAAGAGAGGAAAAAGTAGTGCAGGTGCAAGAGAAGTAGAGAGTGTAGAGAGGAAGAAGGGTCAAAAGAGTGAAGGTCACATCTCAGAAAAGAAGTAGAGGGGACAAAAGCCAGGAGGGAGTGGTCAGATGAATATAAAGGATGGGCAGTTACAGGGGTCTCGACAGAAAGTGAGTCAAATAAGAGGTCAAGAGAACAAGAGTTGTATGAGATTAAAAGAATTTAGAAGAGGGAAGAGAGGATGACAGGAATGAATGGAAATGAGATGAAAAGCAAAGTCACCAAGAAAATAAAGGAGTGAGAAAGAGGAAGAAGAAATGAGGGAAGAATATCAAGATCATCAAGCAAAGTAGAGAGTGGACCAGGAGGCTGACAAAGGATGAGAAAAGCAAGAGGGAGAGATTTCGAGAAAAGTAGAGAAGTGATGTTCGAAAGAGGAGAACATAGGAGAAAGAACAAAGAAATTCCATGAAGAGTGAAAGCGAATGCCTCTACCGCTGTCTTCGCCGGAGAGGCAGGTGGAATGGGAAGAATTTGTAACAAGAGATCAAGGAGAGACAGGGGTGGTAGTATTAAAAGAACAGATCCAATATTCAGTGAGACATAGGTAGTGGAAGTTAAAACGAAAGAATAGATCAACAACTGAGTAGGTTTTATTCCAAATAGAGTGGGCATTGCAAAGACCAATAGAGGGAAGAGAAGAGGGGGAATAGGAAGGAGAAGAATAGCAGAGATTGGAAAGAGTACGGCCACATGGTGTAGAAATGGTAAGTGGCCATGCAGAGACAAGAACGGGGATAGAAGGGGCTATAAAGAGCGAAAGTGGAATGGATTTTTGGAAAAGAAGGAAAGTTTGCTGTTGGGTGAATGGGCAAGCTGGCAAAAACAGTACTTAGTGATAGACAGTATGTACCCTCGCTCTCCCCACCGGACCAACACCATTTCAAATATCTGTGCCACCCGACATAAAAAAGGACTTCAATTGAAAACAGCAAAATCCTCTCTTTCTCATGCCTGCCTTTTTGATGGTGTAATGACATCCATTTACGAACTGCAGAAACAGGGTGTCACTGAAACAGCTACACGTTACCCCTCCCGGAAGCAGAACTCAATGTCCAGGATTCAAATGCAACACAAAAAGGAAATGTCAGTGGTCTCTGAGAATGAATTGGGGAATAAGCAATGTGTGGGCCTTTTACTCCACCTTTGTTTAGTGTTTCAAACTGGGGGCAGAAATTGCAATGGTATTGCCCAGAAGCGAGTTTTGTCCAGATCCTTCAACCATAGAGGCATGGCTTCACAGCAATGGGAAGAACAGGTGTTAGTATAATATGATAATATCTACATAATCACCACTCGCTAATACCCTTACACTCTTCACCTAATAACTTCACACTTTGTTGATTGCAACACAGTTGATGAGTGGGTGACAGGGATGATGTATTCATTCAAAGAGTAGGGTTCACTCCTACTGAGGCCTGAGTTTCAAGGGGCCTCCCTGCTATTTGCTAACACAAATATCTTCAACAGAAGGAAAATACATGTTTCCTTATACTTTTGAGCCTTCAAAAGGTGTGATATTGTGCGCAAAACAGGGGTCAGCTTGTTCTTTTCAAATGAAGCATTACGGCCCGCACCAGCGGGCTCTGTTGTGTGTTAGGAGACCTCCAACAATATTAGTGATCCAAGGCTGAAAGCAGGGAGTTCTAATGAGTGGAAAGGTACATTGGACATAAATGTTAATTGCTTTAACGTTGTAAGGACTGTGCCGGCAAGTGACAGAGCCAGGGTGGGGCAGGCAGGGGCAGATGCCGCCCATGGCTCCCCCTGGTGCCCAGTGCACCCCACAGCCTCCCGCTTGTGCCCTATTATCGGCCAGGGCACCAAGCTGCCTCTGCTGCTGGTGCAGAGTGGGGGGGGGTTGGGTGGGGCGATGTACCTGGAACGTCCTATGATAGAGCTTGTTTCCTTGCCCAGTGCCCATTGTGCACACATCGCAATGGAAAACTTGGAATCCAGACTTTAGGGGCAGATAGAGCCTCCATTCCAAGATTGATGATTGGCTAGAGATCTGGAAAGAGCCAGAACAAAGGAGATGCATGCAATGCAAGCTTCTATTGGTGGTTGATTCTGCTTTTCCTCGTTGTCTAAAGAGAAGAAAGCAAAGTATAATATAGAAATAATCACTGGGCCACTGTGGTTCATGTGCCAATAATGGCCTGGGGCTGAACTGAACGCTGGAATCCGGTGCTGCTACTAGCCAGTGAAGCTGGGGGCCCATTGAGTATTTCTATTATGCTATAAGCACTCTGGGTTTAATAAACGTGGTGCTCATAGGAATGTATTTGTTTCAAAGGACGGGTCATGCGCTCCTTTCTAACCATTAGTTGAAACAAGTACTCAACCAACATGGCCACCATGAACATGGAATGCTGGGCTCCATGAGAAGGCGTCTTCTATTTCTATGGCAATTCAGGAGCATCTAACGAGCTACACAGAGGCGCCAGGAAACCAACAGATGGGAGAGCAAAAGGGAGGCAGCGAGGGGAACGAGGGTGGAGTGCAGCGGGTGGGAAGATGGCAGGGCAGGTGAGAGCAGTCCACAGCTTGCTCTAAACCCGGGCTAGGATTGTTAGATTCAATCAGGTTTTGGATGCAAATCTGGGCAACAGTGCTTTCACCAGACGGATGGGAGAAAGGAGTAGTGATTTGCAGAGCATGGGTAGTAACCGGTTGATACCAGGCTACGATTGACATAGTGCAAAATGGATGCAAGCCTTTATGGCCAAAGCTTGCTATATTACTGACATGGGTCGAGGACAGATAATACCATTGGAGAGCCCAAAATTCTGTTTCAGAAATAACGGTACAAGGAAAATGGGAGAGAATCGCAATTGTAGTCGAGTCTTTGACGTTCCAGGAATGGTGCATGGTACTGCAGTGATCATGGATCATTATTGGGCGTGTGGATCCCAGGCATACATGAGATTGTCGAAAAATTGGGGAGGCATATGTACATTGGTGAATGTCCATGTTCCAGCGTTGGTGATTCCAAAAAGTGATGTGAGCATTAACAGTTTCCCGAAAGCAGATGCTCACCTGAGAAAGAAGAGATCTCTGGAGTTTATGAGGAGAACAAAGAGGGAAAATGATTTCTCTGCAAAATACATAGAAGCTTTCGATGCTGTCCCCTATGAACACAGGTTGTTCAGCCTGACCTCATCAGTGTTTACAACGATCCTAATGCCAAGAATTCAGGTTGGAGCAAATACAAAATGGTTTCAGATAACCAGATGGGAGTTGCTGCATACCATCAACACAACCATAAAATGATTCAATGCTATCAGAGAAGAGTTCAGAGCAAACAGACTGATGACACTCCAGAACAGATATGTCTTAGACATGATCACATCTATGGATGGAGGCGTTTGTGCAAAAATCGGAGAATCATGTTGCACATTTATACATTCAGACAACAACGAGAATGGAACCTTAACAGAGGCCATAGACATGCAGAATAAACTACAGAATCAGATGATAGATGAAGCTGCCGAAGTTGGTGATGACAGTTGGTTTAGAGCACTGTTTCCATGGATTCCGCAATGGATGGCAGATGCATTCAAGTTCCTAGGAGCCCTGTTGATGATGATATTACTTGGATTCTGTGTGATCAAATGAATAATCTCACAATGCCAGAAGACTGCAAAGAAAGCCATAGGGATGAAGATCATGATTGATGTTAAATCAGGATGGAAGCCCAAAGAGCTAACTGATGAAGAAATAAAAGTCTTTGTGAAAACCAGCATTTATGCACCAGAGGGAACCAAGTTCCTGTATCCAAGAAACCATAGAAAATATGTGGGAAGATGGATCTATTGCAGTCCAAGTGGAGAATGCCATCTGATGACATGGAATAAATGAGCATGTGAGAACAGCAGGATGCTTGAAAGGAGTCATAAAGATATGGACCCCAAGGAAGCATCCCTTCAGACCAAAATGTCTGGATCCAGAGGATGAAATAAAAGTGAAGGATTATTCATTTATCTATTTATTTACTTATTTATCTTGTTCTCTCCTATGCTCTGCACTTTCCAATTTCTCCCCCCTCCCATGCACTTTCCCCCTTTTTCCTTCCCTATGCACTTGCGCATTCTCAATGTCACTGGACCTAGTAAGATTGTTGTTTTTGTTTTCTCCCCTGTTCCCCTCCCTTTCCCTGATTGCGCTCTGAAACACCTGTGTACGAACGCGATATAAATATAATATCATATCATATCATATCAATGATAAAGAAAAAGTGAATGCAAAGAAAGAAGGGAGGGTAGTCGATGAATCGCCCAGACGGGGAAGTGAAGAGAAAGTGTCGAGTATCGTCCCCACTCCAGTTGCCCCCCTCCCATTACCTATTGAGTTCACACCAAAGTATGTGACGTATGAAGAACAGTTAAATCAGCAGAGAGCAGGACATAGGCTCTGCCCGGTACCTATCAGGATGACAGCACCTGTTAATGTGCCTACACCTAAGAAAACCTGGACAGTAATGTATCCATTAAAAAAGACGTATCTACATTCTAAACAATATGATGGTTGTTTGAATAAAATACCTGAAGAAGCGAAGAAGATAATGAAGGAAGATGAATGGTGACGTCATAAGAAATCGGACTGACGCACATATAGAAGATATAATGACCTGAGAAGTCTGACAAGGTGAAGAAGTTGATGTCAAGATGAAGAAACGTATGCCACATACATGATGAAGATATTTATTTAGTTTAAACATGTACGGATGCAAGTAACTGCAAGAGGCAAAGAAATCGTGAAGCTTGCTTATGCTTTATTTAGTTGATAGCTTGCGGCAAGCGCCAACGTTTACAAGTATATACCTCAAGAAGCACTTTTGTATGAATGTAAGTCCACTACGCACATAAGAAGAATTGAACAAAGGTTACAAAAGGCCTCAGATGGAGTGTGTCGCAGCAAGAAAATCGAGAATCAAGACAAAACAAAACTCAGCTGAAGGATGACTATGCCAAGAAGCCGAGGTCTTATCTGACTGGAATGGGCCGACATTGGATACAATTAAGGAGAGAAGAGAACAGAGGATACTGTTCAGAAAGGTCAAGATAAGCCACAGACGTCAGAAGACTGGTAAAATGAAATCAAGAATATGAAAAGACACGGAGAAAAGCCGATTTCATAGTGTCCATTCATGTGACAAAGGCAGTCTGGAAGGGTGAAACTATCACACCTACGCATGGATTCCCGCCATGCCCATACTCCTTGAAAGTTCTCAGAGTACAGAACAGACACAAGGCCAAACTATAAAGCAGTAATTGACACATGACCACTGAGATGATGATTGATTGTAGCATAATTGGTGGGAAGTTGGGGTGCAGATGAGCTTCTCTGCACCTGGATGTTCTTTCTGCGTGCTGCTAGAAGTAGGTGGCAAAGTATGAGTGGGGTTCATGCCAACCCAATCATAGTGGACCATGTAATCTAAGGTCCTATAGTGAGTAGAGCCAATGGGACATCATACTTTTAGTGACGTTCATAGTGGCCATTTTGAAGGGAGGGCTTAGTTGCCCGACTTGACATTGGTTATCCAATCCCCTATCCCTGTTACCATATACAGATATAGTACCTATATTAAGTTACCTTCCTATAACCAATCACATTGAATGTTAGGTTTTCAAGATTGCCACGTAGAATGACGTTAGTACGTTCGCAAGTTTTTGCTATAAATATTGTGTTTTTTCTAAAAGTAAAGAGAGTGAGAAGATCGAGTGGTTGCTGATGTTAGTTGTACTCCCCGTTTTATGAACTTGTCATTAAACGGACTCACTTTGCCAAACTATTGAGTTGTCTTAATTATTTGATGCATGAGTATGAATCTGCATCCCCATCTATCTCGAGGGTACTGCTACTCATCTTAAAGGGCTGTTTGGAGATCATCCAGTTCACCACACTTAGATAGTATTGTGAATGTTAGCATATGCCTCACTTAGATGAAATCATGAACATTAGCTTACGTCGCATTTAGACAGAAATGTGAATGTTAGCCTGCCCCATATTTGGATGGAATTGTGAATGATAACTGTGCCACACTTAGATGGAATCGAAAACATTAGCCTGGGTCGCATCTAGCTAGGATTATGAATGTTAACAAGTGCAACACCTAGACAGAATCGTGAACACTAGCCAGCCTCACATCTAGATAGGATTAGGAAGGTTAGCAAGTGCCTCTCTCACATGGAATAATGAATGATAGCAAGTGCCACACTCAGTTGGAATTAGGAAGGCTATCAAGTACCACTTTTAGATGGAACTGTGAACATTAGCCTCCGCCGGACCCAGACTGTACTGTGAACGATAGCAAGTACCACACTTAGACAGAATTGCGAATGTTAGCATTTGCCACACTTAGATAAGATTGTGAACAATAGCTTGTGTCACAACGAGATAGGATTGTGAATGTCGGTCAACGCCACATCTAGTTAGAATAGCGATTGTTAGCCAGTGCCACGTCCAGACTGCATTAGGGATAATATCGAGGCCAGATTCAGATAGAATTGTGAATACTAGCTTGCTTCACATAGAGACAGGATTTCGAAGGTGGGCCAGTGCCACATTGGGATACAGTTGTGAATATTGGTGGGCGTCATATATAGAAAAGATTGTGAATATTAGCCAGTACCAGATATAGATAGAAATGCAGAGATATTCAAGCACCACATCTGGAAGAATGTGGAAATTTAGCACATCACTTCTAGACAGCGATCTCAATAACCAACCCACTAACAATTTCACCCCTCTGCATACACCTCTCAAACTCTAACCAAACACAACCACAACCCTATAGCACAACAAACCAAATCACACATAGGGCCTCATCACAAGTTCGGCGGTAATGCCGGCGCTATTACCGCAGGCGCTATTAGCCATACCGCCAAACCCCCCGGCACTATTAGCGCTGGATCACGGGTTCGGCGGAACGGTTAGTGCCCATTCCCCCTGGGGCCCATTCGGGAATTCCTCATTCCCCATTGGGCCCAATGGGGAACATTCATGCTATTACCGCCGGCGGATTTCCTGCCTCTGGTAAAAGTGCAGAAAATCTGCAAATTTGCCACGGATTTCCCCCCAGCCCAGAGCTGGGGGAAATCCGCCAAGGCCATGATCTGGCAGACCCTTAAATGTGGCGGTAATAGCGCTACCGCCACATTTAAGGGTTACCGCCAGACACGTGATGAGGCCCATAGACTTGCACAATAGCACACAATGGCTACCGACCGGAAAGCACCCCAAGCCCAGCGAACAATGTTAACCGGGCTGCGGCTGCCAAGAGCACACCACTACTCTCTTGCACTTTTCCCACTCGGTCCCACTAACTCACCCCCCTTTCCCTTTTCAGAGCCGCCAGAGCGCCAGGGGACCAGTCCGGCGGTGATAGTGTGTGGTACAAATATCCTTTAACATTAACATTAACATTAACATTACGTAGTAGGGATCAGAGAGACAAGATAGAGGTAGTTATCCAGGATTGGTGGTGGGTTACGTGAGGTTAAAAAAGGACGAGAGGGGTGTAGAGAGTCGAAAGTAGATTGAAGAGATGATTGAAAGTGAGAAGGGCAAGATCTGGAAAAAGAGAGGAAAAAGTAGTGCAGGTGCAAGAGAAGTAGAGAGTGTAGAGAGGAAGAAGGGTCAAAAGAGTGAAGGTCACATCTCAGAAAAGAAGTAGAGGGGACAAAAGCCAGGAGGGAGTGGTCAGATGAATATAAAGGATGGCCAGTTACAGGGGTCTCGACAGAAAGTGAGTCAAATAAGAGGTCAAGAGAACAAGAGTTGTATGAGATTAAAAGAATTTAGAAGAGGGAAGAGAGGATGACAGGAATGAATGGAAATGAGATGAAAAGCAAAGTCACCAAGAAAATAAAGGAGTGAGAAAGAGGAAGAAGAAATGAGGGAAGAATATCAAGATCATCAAGCAAAGTAGAGAGTGGACCAGGAGGCTGACAAAGGATGAGAAAAGCAAGAGGGAGAGATTTCGAGAAAAGTAGAGAAGTGATGTTCGAAAGAGGAGAACACAGAGAGATTAATAGGAGAAAGAACAAAGAAATTCCATGAAGAGTGAAAGCGAATGCCTCTACCGCTGTCTTCGCCGGAGAGGCAGGTGGAATGGGAAGAATTTGTAACAAGAGATCAAGGAGAGACAGGGGTGGTAGTATTAAAAGAACAGATCCAATATTCAGTGAGACATAGGTAGTGGAAGTTAAAACGAAAGAATAGATCAACAACTGAGTAGGTTTTATTCCAAATAGAGTGGGCATTGCAAAGACCAATAGAGGGAAGAGAAGAGGGGGAATAGGAAGGAGAAGAATAGCAGAGATTGGAAAGAGTACGGCCACATGGTGTAGAAATGGTAAGTGGCCATGCAGAGACAAGAACGGGGATAGAAGGGGCTATAAAGAGCGAAAGTGGAATGGATTTTTGGAAAAGAAGGAAAGTTTGCTGTTGGGTGAATGGGCAAGCTGGCAAAAACAGTACTTAGTGATAGACAGTATGTACCCTCGCTCTCCCCACCGGACCAACACCATTTCAAATATCTGTGCCACCCGACATAAAAAAGGACTTCAATTGAAAACAGCAAAATCCTCTCTTTCTCATGCCTGCCTTTTTGATGGTGTAATGACATCCATTTACGAACTGCAGAAACAGGGTGTCACTGAAACAGCTACACGTTACCCCTCCCGGAAGCAGAACTCAATGTCCAGGATTCAAATGCAACACAAAAAGGAAATGTCAGTGGTCTCTGAGAATGAATTGGGGAATAAGCAATGTGTGGGCCTTTTACTCCACCTTTGTTTAGTGTTTCAAACTGGGGGCAGAAATTGCAATGGTATTGCCCAGAAGCGAGTTTTGTCCAGATCCTTCAACCATAGAGGCATGGCTTCACAGCAATGGGAAGAACAGGTGTTAGTATAATATGATAATATCTACATAATCACCACTCGCTAATACCCTTACACTCTTCACCTAATAACTTCACACTTTGTTGATTGCAACACAGTTGATGAGTGGGTGACAGGGATGATGTATTCATTCAAAGAGTAGGGTTCACTCCTACTGAGGCCTGAGTTTCAAGGGGCCTCCCTGCTATTTGCTAACACAAATATCTTCAACAGAAGGAAAATACATGTTTCCTTATACTTTTGAGCCTTCAAAAGGTGTGATATTGTGCGCAAAACAGGGGTCAGCTTGTTCTTTTCAAATGAAGCATTACGGCCTGCACCAGCGGGCTCTGTTGTGTGTTAGGAGACCTCCAACAACATTAGTGATCCAAGGCTGAAAGCAGGGAGTTTTAATGAGTGGAAAGGTACATTGGACATAAATGTTAATTGCTTTAACGTTGTAAGGACTGTGCCGGCAAGTGACAGAGCCAGGGTGGGGCAGGCAGGGGCAGATGCCGCCCATGGCTCCCCCTGGTGCCCAGTGCACCCCACAGCTTCCCGCTTGTGCCCTATTATCGGCCAGGGCACCAAGCTGCCTCTGCTGCTGGTGCAGAGTGGGGGGGGGGGTGGGTGGGGCGATGTACCTGGAACGTCCTATGATAGAGCTTGTTTCCTTGCCCAGTGCCCATTGTGCACACATCGCAATGGAAAACTTGGAATCCAGACTTTAGGGGCAGATAGAGCCTCCATTCCAAGATTGATGATTGGCTAGAGATCTGGAAAGAGCCAGAACAAAGGAGATGCATGCAATGCAAGCTTCTATTGGTGGTTGATTCTGCTTTTCCTCGTTGTCTAAAGAGAAGAAAGCAAAGTATAATATAGCAATAATCACTGGGCCACTGTGCTTCATGTGCCAGTAATGGCCTGGGGCTGAACTGAACGCTGGAATCCGGTGCTGCTACTAGCCAGTGAAGCTGGGGGCCCATTGAGTATTGCTATTATGCTATAAGCACTCTGGGTTTAATAAACGGGGTGCTCATAGGAATGTATTTGTTTCAAAGGACGGGTCATGCGCTCCTTTCTAACCATTAGTTGAAACAAGTACTCAACCAACATGGCCACCATGAACATGGAATGCTGGGCTCCATGAGAAGGCGTCTTCTATTTCTATGGCAATTCAGGAGCATCTAACGAGCTACACAGAGGCGCCAGGAAACCAACAGATGGGAGAGCAAAAGGGAGGCAGCGAGGGGAACGAGGGTGGAGTGCAGCGGGTGGGAAGATGGCAGGGCAGGTGAGAGCAGTCCACAGCTTGCTCTAAACCCGGGCTAGGATTGTTAGATTCAATCAGGTTTTGGAGCAACCTGATTAGCTGCGAAGCAGGCCTTTAAATGGAAATATGGAGAAGTGAATCTCTGAATATTCCTGAATTCTTCTTTGGAAATCATAAATAAGCCTCTGTGACACCTTTAAAGAGGTCAAATAAGTCCTAAAATACAATGAAATGAGTTCGCTGTATTGCGCTTTGATAGCTGCGAACTTGCTGTATGACATTTCTTAAATAAACTTATCACATGAATGTTTGGGTTCAATAACATATTTCTTAAGCAGTGCCTGTAATTATTGCTTCGACTCAAATATCGCTACGTATCAGACAACAAGTTCGTCTTGCATTTTGGAACCACAATCAAAATCTTTTTTTGACATAGTTGAAATGAAAATCATTGCGTTTGAAATATAATTAAAAACATCATTATTTTGCTCGTTTATGAGCGGTTTTTAGGGTTAGCAAAGAGAAATCAATGCATAGCATTGTTTGCCCATGTATTTAGTTAAAGTCAACATCCGGGTCGCTGGCTGCTCTGCTATTAGCTCCCAGTGAAGGGCCGTGTGTTTGCGGGCAGTATCCAGGAAGCAGTGCTCGGCCCACGTGACCTGAAGGTGACCTGCCTGGACAGGCAGGTGACCGTGGGGGCAGCGTGCATGTTGCCCTGACAGGCTACTGCTGAGTCCTTCGTGATAACATCACTGCTACCATTGTGTCCAACCCAATTACTCACCTCCTCGTCACTGGCAGCCAAACCCCTGGGCAGGGTGTCACCTCAACAGATAGGTGCAGGGTGAGGTCAAAGGGTGACAAATGGTCCTTTCCATGTCTTCCTCCAGGACAGGTAACCTTGCTGTAGCATGGCCGAAATAAGGAACAGATACACGATTTTTCTGGTCGCTATTTGGATTTTGATGTCAGTAAAAAGAGAGCGACTCGCACACGTGCGAAGCCCTGCAATGTTCTGAAAAGCCTTTTAATGGCCAGAACCTGTGGCATCCTGAGCACGTGCACAAAGTGCCATTCGCAAATGTGCACGCGTACAAACTATCGCATCAAAGAATCATGAGCACTTCTATTTATATCCTGGGTGCGCAGAAATATTTGTAAACCTGCAAAACACGCTTACGCTTCGCAAAATCATGATCCCTGTCTGAAATCCCAAAAAGACGAAAAACCTTGCTCTTTTATCTAAACCCTCAGCCATTATTTTCCCTTTATTACCCATAGTCTCCACCGTTTCCCTCTTGGAAGGTGCTTGGAGGAGGATTTAAAGCTGTATGGCGCTATTAAAAATTACCCATAATTCACAACTGGAGGAAATCGCTGAGTATGCGTTGAGCGGTAAATGATCGGTTTATGTTTCTTTGAGGATTTCCACATTTTACTCAGCTCTTGCTGAGTGCATTTGCTATTTTATATAATTGAATGCTATTTCTAGGTTAACTGTCTTCAAGTTGAATTACAGCCTTGAAAGTGAAGAGCAAATTCAGCTACTTCCTGATAGTGACAGGTTCATAGAAAAAGTTAAGGCTGGGATACATTCGGGACATGCGTAATAGAAAGTCATTAATCTATTAAAGACACATAGGCGAAGGATTGTGCTCATCTCAACTCTTTACTTCTCGAGCAGCCAGAAACCAATTAACATAACTTTCAAAATAAACTGTTAAAGAACTACAACTTGCATGAAAACAGGTTTTTGAAGTTCGCCAGTAATTGGTTTAACTTTCCACGTAATCACAAACTGGCCAATCACTTCTCATAGTCTCATATAACAATTTCTGTCCTTCTACCTCTTTCTTTCACTGATCGAAAAACCAAAGCTTGCGTCCCGACTGGTAAACGCTTCAACTCTCCATTGCACATTCTCCTATTCTTCATGTTCCTGATGCCTTGGGCTCTGCACCTGTCAATATATAGACAGCACTATTGGACCACCACTCTGAACTGGGTGGGTAATCTCAAAAAGAAAAACATTTCAGATCTGAAAATAACTTTTACATAATCAATCATATCACTTTGAGACATGTTATCCTTTTGATTGAAAGGGTGGGGTAATCCTTCGCCTCTGTGTCTTTAAGAGAATCATGACTTTCTGTATTAAAAATCTGTATTCTGTGTCAAAACCAGAGTCTCGGATTATGCTCGTTTAAAGTGTACTCACCACCAACGTGGACACCTGGTCGATTGGTCGAAAAAAACAAAAATTCTTAAAAGTCGACTTGTTCAACCAGTCTGACGCCTTCAAAATGTCCTCTAGGCTTGCCTCCATCTTGAATGCTTTGGTGCCATGACACCCCTAGTAGAATGTGCCCCGAAATGACCTATATCAATGCCTGCTTGGCTCATGCACCATTTTACCCATCTTGCCACAGTGGCTAATGTTACTGCCCTAAAACGCGTCTTCACCGCAATTAGTAGCTGTGACTCCCCTGCGGGCCTAAATTGTGTTGCAATCCTATCATAAGCTTTCGGACATCTGACTGGACATAATCTACGTCTGTCCGGGAAAGCTGCACAATCTACTGTCCTGATACCTGTTTTAGTTCTCCTCACTATATGAAAGGTCACGCCAGTAGATGAAAAGGATTTACTGTCCACCTCTAAAGCTTTAACATCTGAGACCATCTTGCACCAGATTAGGCAGAGTAAGGTAGCCAGTTTTGACTATAGTGTGCTCCTGGATAGCTCCTCGACTCAAACATTCTCAACACTACGCTCACATCCCAAAGAGGAAAATACTTCAGACCTGGTGGCCTCATACTCCTTTTCCCTTTTAATAAACCTACATATCAACGGATGCTCACCTACGGGTCCACCTTCGACATATTTGTGACCCGCTGAAATAGCCGAGCGATATGTGTTAATGGTCCGGTATGCTTTACCCTGGGCCGCCTGGATAGCTAGAAAGTTCCCCACATGGACTACATCCATTCGAGCGGGATGTACCTCCTTCTCCATGCACCAATATCTCCATTTATGCCATGCGCCTCTGTAGGCCTTTTTGGTTCCAGGAGTGCAGGATTCTTTGAAGAACTCCCGAGCCTCTCCCGAAAATTCTGGCTTGACCCAGGATCTCTCCTGAAATCACCCACACTATCAAACTCAGATTTCCCGTCTGAACCAGTGGGGGTACTCCCCTGCTGGTCCGAACACGATATCCTCTCTCTGTGACAGCAGAATTGCAATATCGTATGACATTTCCAGAAGGTCCAGAAACCAAGCTTGATCTCTCCAGTCGGGAGTCACGAGTATCACTCTCGCTCCCTGTCTCCCGACTTGTGCAAGCTTTCACGGTATGAAGGCGAACGGAGGGAACACACATTTTGTTGCTGGTCCCCAGACCTGGAGAAAGGCATCCATCGCCGAAGCCTCCTGATCCGGTCTCCAACTGAAAAATCGTGACAGTTTCTCTCGAGGCAAATAGATCCATCTGACATGGACCACTCTGACTCATGATTTCCTGAAAGATGGACTCCTCCAGCTGCCAATCACTGGAGTCCCTCACGTGTCTCAAATTAAAGTCTGCCACCTGGTTCTGGACACCCGGCAGATGCTCTGCCATCACATTGACCTCCTTCTGCTAGCATCCTAGATCGTGTGCCGCTCAGGTGGTTGATATACCTGACCGCAAATACAATGTCCACCTTGAGAAGAATGGAACACCTTGCCCCTTCCTGCATCCAACATTGTATTGCGAAGGATCCTGCTACTAGTCGAGGCAGTTGATGTGGAGCGTTAACTCCTCTTCCGACTGCCTCCCCCCATCATCAGATCGCTACACCTGGCTCCCCAGCCCCAGCGGCTATAATGAGGTCCGGGGACGAACCAGATATCGCCCTGCCATTCCAGGCCTCCATATGATGGTACCAACACTCCAGTTCCGTCCTCACTTCCTGTGAAATAAGGACTTTCTGCTCGTAGGCAAGCCCTGTCTAACATGTTTTATCCTCAGTCGTTGCAATGCCTGATAATGAAGTGGACCTGTAAAAATCGCCCAAATCAAAGATGACAGATGGCCTACTAGCCTGGCTAGCCCCCTCAAAGCTATCAAATCTTTCGACATCATGCCTTTTACCTCTTTCTTGATAGAGTTTACCTTCTCTAGGAGTAGCTTGAGGGTTCCCTTTGTCAAAAGAGAAATTATATCATGCCTCCTATTGCAATAAATATATGTATATTGGCCTACGCCAAGCTGCTCGAAAGTCGCTTGCGAAAGAATCCGTGTTGCAAGGTCCTGACCTTATATCAATGTAAGCCGCCATTTTAGGCCAATCCGCCATTTTAGGATTCGCTATGTAAAAATCACCCTGTGAGTTAAAATGGTGCACAATGTCATTCCAAAATAGAACATGGCCGTCTTGACCTCTGTACATAGCTAATATGTAACTTGCCTGCAGGCCACTTGTTGAGGTCGTGAACTGAGACCTTGTCCTTCGTTGACCTGTGTGTAAGGGATTACTCGTGTAAAGAAACTAATCCACGAGTATACTATAAAAACAATGTATTCAAATACTGAACACTTGTTTAACCACATTGTATAAATGTTTAAGAAGACTAACATGGAAAATCCCAGAATACACAGTTGCTGTATAAACTTGTTGATACATGTATTAAAAGCGAACCAGCTATATGTGGTTGTTCGAGATTTGGCATGAACCCTAGATCGGTGATGTATTAAGTGGAATATTAACCCGAAGTGGGACTGGACATCGTGCTCACAAAGTCTATAAAAAGCCAATGCATTCTAATGTACAGCGTCTCTCACTGAACACACTGAACCACACTGGAGTTCTTTGTGTTGTACTGAGGGCCGATAGCTATCTGATGTTGCTCCGTTTTTGTAACTGTATTCAGTATAAAATAAAGTACTTTGTATGTTCCTTTGTAACCCGTGTTCAGTGTATTTCCTTTTGGGGTACTCAGTCTCGATATTTCCGATTTTGTTTTCACAGTTGGCTCCCGAATAGGGACCCTCAAGATTGATGCCGGATTGTTGAAGCTTGACACACACTATCGGACCGGGATCAGACGATGTGACAAAAAGGGGCCCCACTGAGCGAGACGCGACACCTCAGCAGCGCTGCACGACCCGATCCCTGGACGATTAGCTTGTGGTCTGAGACGGCATCTTGACGAGGGTGCACTTATCGAGGCAGGCAGATTTGCCGAAATCACCATACACGAGGTAAGATTAGTTAGGTAAGATTCTTTGAAATCCGATCGGACCTTCTTCGGTTTGTTCAGGTGAGTCATGACCCGACTCTTAATTCAACCCTGATAATTTGAATTTGGCGCATTGTATCTGCAGACACAGTTATTGACCAGGTAACACCAATAATTTGATATGCCTGGGAAATTGTCTACCTGCTTCAGGGAGTTGTTCCGCAGCGATAGACAATCTGTGGAATTTAGCCGTCCGGCACCACAGGAGGGGTCGCCGGCATGTACTATGTACTGTAAGCATGCCATTGGAAGTATAGTATTTAATGACATTTGGCACAGACAAACCAGACATGCCTCCGAACTTCAGTGGCCAATCAATGGTAGTTTCGAAATCCCTCGTATTGAGTATTTAGAGTCAATTCTATTAAAGAAAAAGTCTAGACCTGCAGCATTTGATGTTTTGCAGAATTGGAAAAAAGAAGCGTTGCAACAACTTAAAAGTAGAGAAAAGCATGCGTGCCGTCATAAGACGAACGCCGAAAAAGCATTATTGTATGACCAAGATAAACATTCTGAATCGACTAGGAATATGGATAGGGCTTTCTCACTTGGAATTCAAAAAATATATCCGTCCAAAGACCTCCATGCTTCCGATGAATTTATAGATAAATTGTTAAATGAACAAGGGCCTGGTGCCTCTGCGCCACCTCCGTATGTTCCTCTTCCTGCTGCTTTGCCTCTTCCTCTTGTCATTCCTGCTCTACCTGCTGTTGTTCCCGTTGTTCCTGCTCCTCCTGATGTTCCCCTTCCTCCAGCTCCTCCACCTCATCTTATCACAAAAGTTACAGTACCTCCATTGAATTTGCCTGCTCCCTCTCTTCCAAGTGGTCCTGAGCCACTTGTAATCGATCGAGGTGCAGGGTCAAAGGTTGTGACTCGCAATACTGTACCACCGGAGAAGAAACGTGAGTTAATTGCATGGGCTAAGCATTGTATGGAGAGGGATGATCAAGCTAATGTTTTTGCCACACTTTGTAGTATGGATAATTTTCCTGAGAAAAATGTTTTTATTGAAGGTTTAGGGATTCAGTTATGTGTTATGTGGGGAAAATTAAATAATACAGATCTCCCGCAAGGGTTAAGGGATCTAAATACTTCAGCGTTTTCTAGAGACACTGTGGAGAAGGTAAATGAGCATGTCGAGAGGTTATTTGGGTATAGGAAGGAGTTAGAAAAGTTGCAGAATGAGGATGACGAGGAGGAAAGTATGTATATACATAAACGGTTCCTTCCTTGTCGAAAATCGATGTCTGAGGAAAAACGAATTTGTACGAAGGACATGCTTAGATGGATTTCGGATATGTCAATAACTCCAGTTGAAGTATATGACACATATAGTCAGTATACGCCAGAAATGCAGAGGAAAGTGATACAGGTAATGATAGAGTACCTACAGGATGATTGTGTAAAAAGAAAGATTAGTTGTCCCACAGAGTTATTGAGTATTTACAAGAGAGCTTTTTCACTTGACACTTCTTGGACTGCTTTAGTGCTCGATTTAGCTCTGTTGCTTAGTAAACGTTCGGAGTCACCTACTTCTCAGTTGCCTATGAGAGAGGTTCCTCCGACATTTGTCCCGAAGGTTGAGATTGCGGTCGATGCTGCACGAAATATAGTCGCTGTGAACATTCCTGCACATTATGTATGTCCCGTTCTCAAGACAGGAAGTGAATACTATTTTTTAATCTATTCCTGATATTAGGAAAAATCTGACAGGATTCTATAAAGAAATAGAGTCCGTCTTGCAATCCTCAGTATTCACCTTAGGTGATATTGATTTGTTATTTCCTGTATTCCTGCCCGTAGATTTGTGGAAGCAGGTTAGGACTATAGATGACGTACCAGGGTTGGGAGATACGTGGGTAAATATAACTAGACTTGATGGAGAAAGGCCAGCTGGTGAAAGACCGCCTCAGGTGATATTGACTTTGCCTGATAGAATTATTGCAAAATGAAAAACTGTAATTCCAGAGAAAAGAATTATATGGGACAAACTTACGGCCTGTGTCCAAGGAAAGTCTGAGGGTGCTACTGAGTTCTTTAATCGGTTCGAACTCGGATTTCAGTGGACAAGACCTAGGCACAGAGTCTGGGAAAAGATTATTTGTGGACAAATTTGTGCGTGGATTGCTGCCTGACATCCAGTCACAAATTATGTCTTCTGAGAGCGCTTGGGAGGCGAAATCGCAATCAGAAGTACTACACATGGCTCAGTACTACGAGAACCGTGTCAATAATGAAAAAGATAGGGTTGAAAAACGAAAAGGCGATTTGAAAACTAAAGTGCTATTGCAGCAAATCGTTAGAGGCCCCAGAGGGGGTAGTTCTCAGATTAGAGGTCAGTATGTCCCGCAAGGGAATGTGCCCTTGGGTCCTGTGAACATTAACCAGTGCGCCTATTGTCGCCAAGAGGGTCATTGGCATGCACAATGCCCTGTCCTTTGACAAAGGTCGAATAACACATTCGGAAATATGGGTAGACGATCCAGAGGTCGCCCGGGTGTAGGGGGCCCTAGTAGAGGTCAATTTACACAGGATCCTCAGCAACCTTTCTCGCAGGATAATCAGATTTAAAGTGTGGACACCAGGAACATATTTGATCATCCTTCCGCTGCATATTTATCTGAAGATATTCCTTTTGATGACATTCTGTTTCGTTAGGATTGCCTGAAGCAGGGTTTGGAACCTACACCTATTCCTGTCAATCAGAAATGTCCCTACGTTGAAATGGTGGTGGGTAATAGGAACCATTTTTTGATAGATACTGGAGCACAGAAGTGCTCCAAACATTCCACTGTCAGGGCAAAGCAATGTTTCTGTAGGGTTTTCTGGCACACCAGTTGTTTGTCCGGTTTCTTTGCCGGTACCTATTTCTTTGGGTCCTTTATGGGCCACTGTCCATTTCTGTTGACTTCGAATTGTGGAGAGAACTTGCTGGGGTTGAATCTGTTAAAATAATTAAATGCAGTGATTTATTGTTCTTCTGATGGAGTACGCTTGACGATTTCACCACAGCAATTTTCTGTCTTGCAATTCTTGACTAGACCTTTGCCGCCAGAATTCATTAATGTAGCAGAGAGCTTGTGGGCTGTCGACGACAATGATGTCAATGTTTTACAGATTGAACCTCTCAAGATAGTTTTGAAACATGGAATTGAGCTGCCACGCATTCCCCAGTATAAGATTTCAGTTGAGGGCGAGCGAGCTTTGAAATGCATTGTTTCCGATTTTGTGCATCGCGGGGTGATTGAAGAAATTTCAGGAAGTGTGTGTAATAGTCCGATTTTACCCGTGTACAAGAAAGGCGATAATGCAATTCCATTCCGTTTCATAATTGATTTACGTGCCATTAATGAAGTTGTGGCTCCACAATTTCCAATTGTGCCTAATGTAACGACAATCCTAACCATGATTCCAGCTACAGCTACTTACTTTAGTGTGGTGGATCTAAAGAATGCTTTCTTTAGTATTCCTATACACAAGGATAGTAGATACTTGATCGCGTTCACCTTAGGGGGACGCTCGTTCACATTTACTCGTGCACCTCAACGGTACACAGAGAGTCCTAGCATTTATAGTAGGGCTTTGAAAGAACAACTTGATACCCTTGAATTGCCCTCTACCTGTACATTGCTTCAGTACGTTGATGACATACTTTTAGATGCTGACTCTGAGAGCGCCTGTAAGGAGGGCACTGTGTTATTGCTTATCCATCTAGCTAAGCATGGTCACAAAGCTTTGCTTAAAAAATGTCAATATTGTTGCCGGTGGTCACCTATTTAGGCTATCTCCTGTCAAAGGAGGGAAGAAGATTGACACCTGAAAGAATAAAACACATTTCTGGCATGTCTGTCCCAAATACACAGAAGGAAGTTGGAGCCTTGATAGGTATGACTTCTTACTGTAGGTTGTGGATCCCAAATTTTTCACTAGTGATCAAAATGATGTTGGCTTTGATGAAGAAGGGCATTTCTTCGCCGTTGCCATGGAACGCGGAACACCTGCAATCGTTTGACTTGCTTAAGACTGCATTATGCTCTGCACCAGTTTTGGGCACACCAAACTATGAAAAGGCCTTTGTGTTGTTTGTGCATGAATATGATAAATGTGCTTTGGCTGTATTAACGCAGGAACATGGAGGGAAGAATAGGCCGTGCGGTTACTTTTCTTCTGCCCTTGATCCTGTAGCATGCGCTTTGCCAAAATGTTTGCGAGCTGTCGCTGCTGCTGCTGCGTCTGTAAAACAGAGTGAGGGAATGGTCCTAGGCCATAATCTAACCCTGATGGCGCCTCACTCTGTAGATGTTCTACTGAACCGAACTCAAACGCAACACATCACTTCTGCACGGTTGATAAGATATGAATTGATCTTGTTTGCTACTCACATTCAAATTAAGAAGTGTTGTGTTCTTAATCTGGCTGAACTCCTACCTTTCCCGCAAGATACTACTTGAGGCGATGAAGAGTCACATGGCTGTCTGTGTACGACCAAACAAGAGACAAAGGGTAGAATTGATTTGGAAGACACTCCTTTGGATAATCCGCAAGGAGAACTGTTTTGTGATGGCTCCGGCTTCAAACTTCCGGATGGTACATCCACGGCTGCTTATGCAATCACTACATTAAGCACGGTTGTGGAAACTAAGAGAATCACGCATAATTCTGCGCAGGCCGCAGAGATTATAGCATTGTCCCGAGCTTGTGAACTTTCCGAAGAGCTTGCAGTAAATATATAAAGTGATAGTCAGTATGCCTTTGGGGTGGTTCACAACTTTGGGAGACTTTGGTCAGAGAGAGGGGGTTCCTAACTTCACATGGCACCAAAATCCAACATGGCTCCCTAATAGTACAACTACTCTCAGCGCTTGCGCTCCCTACTCAGTTAGCAGTTATGAAATGTGCAGCACATCGAAAGGTTACAGATGATATAGGGAAAGGGAATGCTTTCGCTGATCAGATAGCTAGACAAACTGCTACCGATCTCCTCACGGAGATGTACATTTCAAGGGAGACTGTAAATGCTTATGCAATGGATGAGGGTGTTGGGTCTGTACGGGATATCCAAGCTGATGCCACGTTAGAAGAATCCAAAAGGTGGGCTGAGGGCTTGGGGAAACTTGATGATGACGGGTGTTGGGTATATATAGCGGAACGGAAATGGCTACTCCCTGCGCGTATGCAATGATGATGGTCATCATGGCCCATGGTCCTACGCATGTATGTGCCCAGAAGATGGCAAAAATGTTAGAGAAAGTTTGGGTAAATGCCAACATTTCGAAAATTGCCCAGCGCTACTTCCAGGATTGCACGATTTGCCTACAACACAATGTGGAAAAGGGGACAGTAACTCCAAGGGGAAGTTTTGGGCCACCCTCTGTCCCCTTCAAAGTGATCCACTTTGACTTTATTGAAATGGAACGATGTGATAATAAAAAATATGTGCTGGTGGTTATCTGCGCTTTTAGTAAATGGTTGATGCTTTCCCTGTTAAAGATGCTACAGCCATGACTACTGCAAAAATCATGTTAAGGGAATACTTCCCACGGTTCGGGCTACCAAGAGTTATCTAGTCAGACAATGGTCCACATTTTGTCGCTGCTGTAATTCTGCAGATATGTACAGCGTTACAAATTGACAAACGGTTCCATTAGGCCAGACATGCTCAGAGCGCCGGACTAGTAGAAAGACACAACGGTATCATTAAGAACAAGCTTGCTAAAACGTGAGCCTGCACCAAACTAAAATGGCCAGAATCCTTACCGATCGTGTTGTTATCCATGCGTACAACCCCTCAAACTAAGACTGGGCTCTCTTCATTTGAGGTGGTAATGGAGAGACCTGCCAATATTTGGACCCTTCCTAAATGCAATTCATTGAGAAATGTTGAAAATGTATTACTTTCAGATTATTGCAGCCAGTTGACTAAAAACCTGTATTTGATTTATCACCAGGTACGAGAAGCTTTACCTGTGCGATACGAGGGCCCGGGCCACAGCATACAGCCTGGAAGCTGGGTGCTCGTCAAAGCATTTGAGTGCTCTTCCTGCCTTGCCCCTCGCGGGCGTGGGCCGTTCCAAGTCCTGTTGGACACCCAGACAGCGGTGCGGGTCTGTGGGAGAAAGAACTGGATCCACGCGTCTCACGTCAAGAAACTTCCTCACCCTGTGCCACACATTACAGAAGAAACAGAACCCCTCACTGATACTACAACCAACGATCCCAAAGCAGTAAGTAGCACTGAGAGTGTGTCGGAGAATCTCTCTGAGCCTGTTAGGCCTGGGGAAGCTTGCATTTTGTCTCCACACTCTCCAAAGGTTTTGCATCCAGAAACTGCTATTTCAAATTCGGCATCTTCACCTGTTTCTGACACGTTGCTTCCACCAGGAAGTGACGACATATTGTTTCCGGATCAATCAGTACCGGGAAAAGTAAGGTACAATCTGCGTCCAAGAACATAGACTTACGGCACTGTTTTGCTGTGCATCTTATAGACTTACGGCACGGTTCGGCTGTGCATTCAAAGAAGAAAAGGATCATTGAGGGCTTGTTTTTACCCAGATTTGAGAAAGGGAATTCTGTTTGCTAGGGTTGTGGAAGGATTAAGAAGTTGCTCGACCAGGAGGTCGCCAGCAACGAACATTGGGGTATTCATCTGAAGACTACAATGCCTGCTACCGCTACCACTCGTATGAGACTTGTAAATAAGGGGGTGACCAGCCGGGACAATGGACAAAATGCCTGGGCCCTGAAAATGTATTGCTGTATTTTTATAATGATATTTGGGTTTTTAATAGTTGCTCTACTTAGGATTGTGGAACCTTGAGGAAACTCATTCTTTAGAACTTTTGTTACCTACTGAAAGTACACCTATTGTTTCTACTCCCTTTGTACATTTGCATACTCTATCCCCTGGGGACTCTCAGCATAGACAAAGTTACCACAATAACACTCTACTTCTTATCATGAATGCTATGCATGCCATTTTTAATAAGTCTAACTGTTGGGTCTGCTCACATTTACCGCACCACGGGGATAAGGGGCTAGGTTGGTATATTCATCCTTTACCTTTGACAACTGCTTGCTATGCTTCTCTTAGAGCACTGTTCTTTGGCCGGTGGAATGATAGCATCTCAGGGAACTTTGATGGCACCAATTTGAATAGTTTTGAGAAACGTGTTTTGACTCCCCTGGGATGCTCGCTTTTTGCAAACAGGAGTAAACCTAACGTTGCTTCTATTAGGCCTTCTGACAGACTGTCTCGTCCCTTCCAATCTTTGATTTCCTTTAAGGTGGCTCCAATAGGCAATAAGGATGCCATGCCTCCTTCTTACACTGTTAATCATAGCCCCGATTCAGTTTCTTTTTGCATACAGAGGAATGGAACTCAATCAATGGGAGATTTTCTAGGTTGTGCCAACATTGCAAATTTGACTGGGGAAAACAGACCTTTGTATGTAGGCGAACCTGTCTACTTTGTCTGCGGTAATGCAGCATTCCCTTGGTTGCCCAGGGATTGGCAGGGAACCTGTTATTTAGGGATCCTGTTACCTGGGGTGTTTATAGCTAGTACAAAAGAAGTTTCAAAGGCTCGTCCACGGCAGGATGAGAATGGTGACGCCCCAGCACAAATCTTGGGAGACATAGCAAAATCAGTTGTGCCATTTTGGGGGCAGATAGCGAATTCAGAAGACAACTAGAAAACTAGCCAGAGTACTGGAGAGAACCATCAATCGGACCACGGACATACTCTATAATATGACGTTAGAACAGAAGGCGATAAGACTAGTAGCACTTCAAAACCGGATGGAATTAGATGTCATTCTGGCTGAACGTGGTGGTGTGTGTAAATTAGTGGGGTCCGCTTGCTGTGTTTTCTTACCAGATTCCTCCCCAACTATCTTCAAGGCAATACAGAATCTGCACGTCCTTAGTTCAGAAGTACATGTTCCCGAGGGAAACTGGGATCTTAGCGCTTGGTTCTGGGACTTCGAGTGATCTTGGGGTTATGATATGATATGATATCATATGGCATTTGTAACGCGCCTATACACAAGTGTTTCAAGGCGTGACGAGGCAGGGAGTGGGGAACAGGGGGGAAAGACAGACAACGATCCTACTAGGCCAGGTGTCATTCAGATCGCGCAAGTGCAGGGGTAGGGGGAAGGGAAAAAGTGCAAGGGGAAGGGGAGAGGGGGAAGTGCTGAACAGGGTAAGTAGAATAAAAAATAAATAAATAAATAGGGCCAGCTGGTGGCAAGTGCAAGGTAAGTGCAGAAAAGTGCTGGGAGGGGGGGGCTGTAGGGATGCAGAGTTAGTCCCGCAGTGCGGAGGTGGCCAGGGAGGCAGCGCAAGTGGAGAGTGGCTGGGCCAAGGACCGAGGTCAGTGAGAGTGGCCCAGGTGCAGTATCAGTGCAGTTTCAATGAAGAATTTAGCAGGGGAGAGGGAGAGAGAAAGCAGAAGCAAAGAGGAAGGTTTTGAGGTGCTTCCGGAACCGAAGATGGTTCTCCTCAAGTTTCAGGGAGGCAGGAAGGCTGTTCCAGAGGGAGGCCCCTGCCACAGAGAGAGATCTACCCCCAGCTCGTTGCTTCGAGTAGCGGCTGGCGCTGAGGGAGTTGGAGACAGATGAGCGATGGGCTCGGGAAGGAAGATATTTAGGAAGAGAGAGTTGAAGGTATTTAGGCCCCAGAAGGCCTTGTGGACAATGCAGAGGGTTTTGAACTTAATCCTCGCAGCCACAGGGAGCCAGTGTAGAGATTTCAGTCCTGGAGAGATACGGTCCCTGGGCTTGAGGCCAAGGACAAGTCTCGCAGTCCTGTTCGGAGAGCGGAGGCAGGCAGATTAAGATAGAGGGTGTTACAGTAGTCCAGCTTCGAGAGAACCAGGGCTCTGGAGACCGTGAGCTTCTGGGGGAAGGAGAGGAAGGGAAGAATACCTCTGAGGAGGTGCAGCTGGTAGTGTGACTTCTTAGAGACATCAGATATATGAGGAGAGAAGGAGAGTGTGGAGTCGAAGGTGACCCCAAGGTTTTTTGCCTTGCAAGTAGGAGCAGGAAGCGGGCCAAGAGAGGCTGGCCAGAGCGCTGCAGGGAAGGAGGGAGTGGGTGTGCCGATGAGTAGAATCTCAGTCTTACTGGCATTAAGGCAGAGGCCATTGGCGGCACACCATTCATGGATAGCAGACAGACAGTCGGAGATGAGGGAAGGCGAAGAGGAGGCCGAGGGTAGCCTAAAAATGAGCTGGGTATCGTCCGCATAGCACTGAAAGTTGGGGCAGAGAGTGGCGATGCGGTGGGCAAGGAGTGCCAGATACTGGTTGAACAGCCAGGGAGAGAGATTAGATCCCTGGGGGACACCACAGGTAGAGAAGAAGATGTCAGAGAGGAAGGACCCCTGTTGGACATGGGAGGGTCGATTGGAAAGGAAAGAGGTCAGCCACGCAAGAGCCTGACCAGTGATACCCATGTTATCACGGAGACGGTTGAGCAGGATGGCATGGTTGACTGTGTCAAAGGCAGAAGAGAGCTCGAGCAGAATGAGAACATACGGAGTGTTGGAGTCGAGGTTCGAGAGCAGGTCCTCACGGATGTTCAGGAGAGCAGTTTCCGTGCTTCTGGCAGCTCTGAAGCCAGATTGATGGTCATGAAGACTACCAACAGATTCAGCATGGAGGTTGAGCTGGGAGATGGCCAGTTTCTCCAGGAGCTTGCCCAGGAAGGGAGTGATGGAGATTGGGCGATTGGAAGGTACTTTCGGTCTTGCTGATTATTTTGGGAATCCTGTTGTTTCTTTGTTGCTGTATTCAGTGTCTACCTGGTATGTGTTCGATGCTAGGGGGATGTTGCGCACAAGCGATAGGTTCGATAGGACATAAAGTGTATGCCCCAGATAAAACTTCCAAAGAATATGTGTTGAAAGACATTTTAGCAAATGACCTAATGGCAATAGATATTTCCGACAGTGATTCAGGGTGCATGGACGATAATGCATAGAGTTATTTGCAAGGAGATCTGAAGTAGTTTTAGCACTTGGCTTTGGCCAAAAGGAGGGTTTGTCAAAAGAGAAATTATATTGGGCCTCCTAATGCAATAAATATATGTATATTGGCCTACGCCAAGCTGCTCGAAAGTCGCTTGCGAAAGAATCTGTGTTGCGAGGTCCTGACCTTAAATTAATGTAAGCCGCCATATTAGGCCAATCCGCCATTTTAGGATTCGCTTTGTAAAAATCACCCTGTGAGTTAAAATGGTGGACAATGTCATTCCAAAATACAACATGGCCGTCTTGACCTCTGTACATAGCTAATATGTAACTTGCCTGCAGGCCACTTGTGGAGGTCGTGAACTGAGACCTTGTCCTTCGTTCACCTGTGTGTAAGGGATTACTCGTGTAAAGAAACTAATCCACGAGTATACTATAAAAACAATGTATTCAAATACTGAACATAGAACACTTGTTTAACCACATTGTATTAATATTTAAAGGCATGGTCTAGTAAAAAATGTTATTTAAAAAATAGATAGGCAACATAAAAAAAAAATACTAGCATTCTCTTTTTTAAAACTTCCTATGTAAAATTTTGAGCTATTCAAGCTCAAAATTCGCAAAAGCAAGCACATGGGCGCATCCATTTTGTGAAATGGATGCCCTCCTGTGCTGGCTTTTGCTTTTGCGGCACTAATGAAGGAAAAGCCAGCCAGCTGTAGTAAACAAAAGCTACCACTGGGTGGCTTTCCCTTCATTAGTGCTGTTCGCGGAGGACGGGGACCGGAGACCAGAGCAGGAAAGCTGCAGCTGAATCTTGGTAAGTGCTATTTATTTTTTTTAAAAAATAAGCACCAGCTGTGGTTTTTTTTCTAAGTTTTCTGGGTTGGAGGAGCCCGGAAAACTTAGAAATAAAACCTCAGCTTTAAAAACGTTGAAGCGACCGCAAACATAAATACAACGTTATTGTGTTGGAAAACGCTGCGGTTTTTCTTTCCGAGTTTCTCAGACTCCTCCGAGGAGTCTGAGAAACTCGGAAAGAAAAACCGCAGCGTTTTCCAACACAATAACGTATTTATGTTTGCGGTCGCTTCAAAAGTGACAGCAAACATAAATACAACGTTTTTAAAGCTGTGGTTTTATTTCTAAGTTTTCCGGGCTCCTCCAGCCCGGAAAACTTAGAAAAAAACTGCAGATAGTGCTTATTTTAAAAAAAAAATAAATAGCACTTACCGAGATTCAGCTGCAGCTTTCCTGCTCTGGTCTCCGGTTCCCGTCCTCCGCGTACAGAACTAATGAAGGGAAAGCCACCCAGCGGTAGCTTTTGTTTACTACAGCTGGCTGGCTTTTCCTTCATTAGTGCCGCAAAAGCAAAAGCCAGCACAGGAGGGCATCCATTTCACAAAATGGATGCGCCCATGTGCTTGCTTTTGCGAATTTTGAGCTTGAATAGCTCAAAATTTTACATAGGAAGTTTTAAAAAAGAGAATGCTAGTATTTTTTTTTATGTTGCCTATCTATTTTTTAAATAACATTTTTTACTAGACCATGCCTTTAAGAAGACTAACATGGAAAATCCCAGAATACACAGTTGCTGTATAAGCTTGTTGATACATGTATTAAAAGCGAACCAGTTATATGTGGTTGTTCGAGACTTGGCATGAACCCTAGATCGGTGATGTATTAAGTGGAATATTAACCCGAAGTGGGGCTGGACATCGTGCTCACAAAGTGTATAAAAGGCCAATGCATTCTAATGTACATCGTCTCTCACTAAACACACTGAACCACGCTGGAGTTCGTTGTGTTGTACTGAGGGCCGATAGCTATCTGATTTTGCTCTGTTTTTGTAACTGGATTCAGTATAAAATAAAGTACTTTGTATGTTCCTTTGTAACCCATGTTCTGTGTATTTCCTTTTGGGGTACCCAGCCTCAATATTTCCGATTCTTTTTCACACTTTGACTGGATCTAGAATAAAACCCAGAAATTCCATTGACTGGGTCAGGGTCAGAACTTGTTTCACCCAGTTGATCAGAACCCCTAATTGCTGCAGCAAGTCGATTGTGACTCTCACCTGTTCTGAGAGGAGATCCCTGTCCTGGCACGTCAAGCATATGTCATCCAATTAAATAATTAATCTGAAGCCCTGTTCTCTCAGGTGTCTGACTGCTGGCTTCATCAGCTTGGTAATGCACCACTGTGCTGATGCAAGCACGAATGGGAGGCTTATAAACTCCCATCTTTGACCTTTTCAGAGAAACTGCAGCAGCTGCCGTTGATTCTGTTGTAGGGGCGCCATCAGGTAAACATCCCTGAGGTCCATTCATGCCAGCCAGTCGCCCTTCTGCAGTATGTCCTTCAGCAGATGGATTCCCTCCATCTTGAAATGCTTATATACCAGAAAAACATTCAGTGATCTGAGCTTGATCACTGGTCTGACTTGTGCCTGCCCTTTACCAAGAACATGTTGCTTATGAAGCCTCCTAGCTCTGTGACTGCTGGTCTGATGGCTCTCTTTAGCTGCAATTTCTCTAACTCGCAGTCCAGCAGTATGTTTTCTTCTCTGTTCACCCTGATCAGCCTCAGTGGATAAACCTGCACCGGATCTTGTATAAATTCTAAAAGGTACCCCTTTACCATTTGCAAAACCCACAAGTCTGAAGATATTGCTCTCCATCTCGGTAAATGCTGTGCCTCTCCCCCCACGACTGGTAGGATGTTTGCGTCCAGCGCACAAACCTGTGGTATGGATTCCCTTACCTGAGTTCCCTTGCTGCTGCTTGCCAGCGGCTCTCCAGCCTCTGCCTCTGCCCCTTCCTCTGGATGGAAAGAAGGGGTTTGCTCGTCGGTCATCTTGCTCCCTCTATTGAGCCCTGTTTGCAGCGGGCCTATAGTCTGAATAACAGCTGGCCAAGCAGCCCCTGCCTCTGCCAGCACGTTCAAAAATCTTCCTCTCAAAGATCTTCTTCAGGGAGGCCTGTGCTTTATCCAGTGTAGCAAACTTTGCCATGTCTTTGATGAATGTATCACCAAATAACTTGCCCTTTGCTGCTCCTGCTGCTTCCGAAGGAGATAGTTCTTCCAACTTGGAGTCGATCTTCATGAGGATAGACCGTCTCCTCTCCATTGCAATGGAACTATTGACATTGCCCAATAGACATATAGCACTTTGTGTCCAGCCTGACAGCACCTCCAGGTCAATAGCTTCTTTTTCCTGCTTAGCTTCCTCCGCCAGTTGCCATATCTTTGTGATTGGTCCAAACACATCCAAAAGCTTGTCCTGGCAGTCTATACCCTTTTTAATGTCCTTGCCGTACCTTCCCATGAAGGTCAGGTTGCGTTCATTGATCTCTGGGGTCTCGGGGTCTCGGCCACTCTAGGTCTGGGGCGTTCTGCCCTCATCTTATTCCTGGCCTCCTTACTCAAAGGTGCCCTAAGCCTTCCCTTCAGATCAGCTGAAATGTTGTCAGGTGGATCCCACTCGTGTGACCTTGCGTGAATCAAAGCATTGGAGTCAAATTCGTCACCTTGAGCCCTGTCACCCGAAGGCTTATTCTTTGTGTCACTGTGCTTTCTAGCACCGCTAGATGATAAGTCCTGAGACCCTGTGTTCTGATTCCGCGCTGCCTAGACAGCTTGCACTGGCAGAATCTTCTGAGTTATCTTGGACATACCTGGCCCATGACCTTGACTTCTCTTGCCACCCCGTCTCTCGTGTGGTGTACCCGGGTGGGTCCAGGCAGTATGTGCCCTGCAGGTCTTTTTTCTTTCCACTTTGCCTCGGCGTGCCTCTCTCCTCAAATCTGCCATGCCCTGAGAGAAGGCTACTAGGTCTTCCATAATGCTCATGCCCTCACGCAGCAGGTCTCTACCAGCACTCATTGCCCTCTGCACAGCCTGGCTCATCTGATGCCACTAACATGAGGGCCTTCGGAGTCCTTGTCTGAGTACTCTCTACCCATGTTTCCTGACTGTGCAGATCACTTACTTTTTAGAAGTTTGCTTGGGATGCCCCGGTCAAACATCTTTTACGTCGTAGCTAGACAGGTCAAGTAGCTTTATCTCGACAGTTTTTCTTGGGACTGAGCCCGTCTGTTAGGAGCTGCTCCCAGGTGTATGCCCTAAGGAGCTTTACACAGTTTGATCTGGGACAATGCCCGTCAAGCACACAGTTGGTAGATGGCCTGCGGTGTGCCCCTGCCACCAGCCGGTGGCATTCAATGATCGGGAGGCCCTGCTTTCCAAGCGTTGCAAAATAAGTCCTATGGAGCTTTGTATTCCGTTGCTCCGATCTAGGCTTTGATTTTATGTAAATATTACTCCAATAGATGTTCGCTGCTTATATGTCCTCACAGAAGGAGGGCACTGCCTCCTGATGTCCGGGCCGGACGCCAGAGCTCATTGAGCCTTGTTGCGTTCTTTACACTGTTACTGCGGATCTGCCCCGCCTGCTCTGTAGCGCACGCAGAACGCTGCGCACTACTGTCAAAATATAATGCAGTTCAAACCATATATACTAATGCCAAGTTTAACACCGTTCACACACAAAAATAAACAAAGCCAAGTTTCACTTATCTGAGCTGCTCGAGCAGCAAAGAAAAAGGAAGAAGGAAGGAGGACAGCAGTGGTTATATGCAGGGTCGGACTGGGACAAGAAATAGGCCCGAACACCCAAACAAAAGTGGCCCACCCTCGCCTCAAAAAAGTGGCCCTCAAACCATCATCCGTGAATTGCGTCAATTCACGACTTTAGAGAAAATGCTACTTATGGAGGGTTCATGTGTCTGTTACATTACAACACAACTCATAAAATAACAACTTTGCATACAAGAATGGATCACCATATGTATCATTAATATCTGTGTTTATAGATCCATATTGTCAAAATACTGTGATTGCAAGCTGACGTTCAAGGCCAAATGATAATATTTTATTGTATTGCACTTACGCTTATTTATAGAACAAATATGCATACAATATCACCTAACCTGTGTTGGTACTCATTTATCGACCTCAGAAGCTTGAAAGAGTGAGATGGCCTTGTTGGGATCTAAACGTGCAACCTGCAGATCACACACACACATTGCAGCAGCGAGTGCTGAACCCACTGAGCTATCATATCATCTATAGTAAAATGAGCAATTATTATGTAGTGGATACCATTAAACTGGTAACTGAGATTTAACAGCAGACCAGTTAAGTTCAGTTTGGTACGCCCTCTGCTAAACCTATGTCAAATACCAACATGTCTCAGCTCCCCACTCCATCCCAGCGGGAAGGGTCAGCATTTCATCAGTTCTGCGCTTACCTTCTGCTCGCACCGCACATGACGCACGTTTATCTGCTTCTGCTTGGGTAACGGAGGCACATGCACACAAGAGTACACATGCACTTAGGATCTGGGCAGGATTTGAATTAATTGCCACTTGGCTCTAAGCCCAGAGACCTACATTGGCAGCTCCACCCAGGACCCTGGGTATATACTTCCAGCATGGCAAATTTCGTTGCATATTATGGGTCTCAGAAGCTGTCGCTGGCCACATCTTTCACGATACGTCAGTGAAAGGTGTGATTCTGGTTTATGAACTTCTGCTCTACGTGGCTAAAGGCTGTATTCAGGGAATATGGCATGAGAGTAAGTAAACATATGTCGATCATCAAGCCCAAACACTATAGAAATTCTATATGATCCTCAAGGGGACAAGGTAATGTGTCCATATGGTGCTGGCTAGTATCAGGGCGGTGCATCTCTTACCTCAGCTCAGGGCTGTTTGCGTCTCTCCGTCTCTCCGCTACCAGCAGCAGGCAGGCAGTCTCAGCCACCTGTGGTGGTGGTGGTGAGTGGGCTGTGGGGTACGGGGTCGGAGGGTCGCCTCTGTGCCGGCTGGCTAGCTGGCCTGGGTGGCTGCCTGAGTCAGTGCCGCTCTGTGCCCTCCTGGGCTGCCTGGGGCGGGGGCAGCAGCCCTCTCTGGCTGTTGCTTCACACTGCTGCTTTGCCTGAGTGGTCCTCAATGTCTGGACTCCGAGTCTATCCGAGACTCCGAGACTCAGTGAGGACAGCAGCCGCCTGGCCTCCTCTGGACAGCAGCCTCCTCCTCCACCTCGACTCGCACAGCCTGTGGCCCTGGTCCTCCTGAGTCCTGGACTCCTGGGCCCTGGCAGTGGTCCTCCTTTCTGTCTGTGCGTGCGTGGCTGAAGCCTGAAGGAGCTCTGCAAGCTGCAGCTCGACCTCTCCGCGCTGTGAGTCTGTGTCAGGGCAGCTCAGCACAGTTGACAGCAGGGTCAGAGAGAGGCTGCTGGGCCCAAGCAAAATAGTCAGTAGGGGGTGGGCAGTGCCAGTGAGGGCTGGTGGCAACACGAAGTCTTGCTGCATTTTAATTGACAATAGTTGTTTTCAATTTTGCAAAGTGGCGTGCAACAAATTGGTTGCTTGCATCCTGCAAAATTGAAATCAACTTTAATGTGCACGCCCCTTGCCCAGCCCAACTCTGCAGGCATCCTGCCTCCAGGCGCCTCAGACCAGGTGTGAGTTCTCACACTGACACGTCGCTGCAAACAAACACTCCTCTTGAGTGATGCTCTCTCTGTGTGAGCGGACAAACACTATCTCCTCTTGAGTGATGCTCTCTCTGTGTGAGCGGAGCATGAGCCGGGCTCGAGCACCATCTGGTCCGGACCACCCGTCTACTTTTTTTGTGTGCATAACCATAATTGCATGCATGGAAATCAAAACAAGGTAACAAGTGTTACCTTGCTTTGATTATGCTGCCCCGGCCCCAGCAACCCCAACCCCTTCCCCCTGCAGAGCAGACAGGTGATCTTCCAGAGGCACTGTAATTACGGGCCAGCCGGCAGCCAGGCCCAGCCCACTCCACTCCAGAGGTTCTTTGTCTGCAGCCCTGGGCGGCGCAGCACGTGAGCTTGCGTGGCTTGACTGCCGAAAGCCCAAATTGGAAACAAACATGTGCAATAAAATGCACAATGCAGCGGCGCGAGCCACTGACCCGCTGCATGCAGGCACACACAACCAGATTCAGTGAGTTTAAACCATTATAGTTGTGCGGGCCACCCGTGGCTACAAAGCAAAAGAAAATACTTTTTTTCGCACTGAACTGGGCATGTTATTATTGTCAATGCACAGTTCAGTGCGAAAAAAACTATTTTTTTTTCCTCGCTCAAACCGGCCCACACGTGGGGCAGAAACCGGCCCCCAGGAGACTAATGATTTCATAACGGCCACGGGCCGATTGGCCGAGGGGCCAATCCGACCCTGGTTATATGAGACTATGAGAAGTAATTGGCTAGTTTGAGATCAGGTGGAAAGTTAAACCAATTACTGGTGAACTTCGAACACACTTGTTTTCGTGGAAGTTGTTGTTTAACAGTTTATTTTGAAAGTTATGTTAATTGGTTTTTTGGCCGCTCGAGAAGTAAAGAGTTGAGTTGAGCACAATCCAAGCGTCCGGGTCTTAACATAGAATCTACATGGCTTCCAGAGAGATAGCCTAGAGTCCGTCGCATCTGCTTTAGAAGTCTGTGCTTCTTCAGTAACAGCTCAGGGTCCAATGAGAGTGGCTCATGAGTGTATCCTTCTTAAGTTTGATAAAAAGGAGTGCAATTGCATAACAATAACAGCTATTCTTCCCATTGCTGTGAGGCCACACATCTATGGTTGAATGATCTGTAGAACCACATGTATTAGTCACTTCTAGGATTCATGCATTGCGTTAGTTATGCAGGGTTTCCCATTGCTTGTGGAAGACACAAGCGTGATTGGCCTTTTTAAAACAACTTTCTAATGCCTTATTGCTATTTCTGGCTATGTGTCGGAGCAGAGGTATATGATAGTGATTATATCTTGAGGAAAAGTAGTACTCTAAAAATAACTTATCTTCGTTTGGTTTCGCCCAGCCATGGTTGCAACACAAGCCTCACCTACTTTATCTGAAACCCTCGATGGATTGTGTGACAGTGAACACACGTATGGCCCATCGCGACAGTGCTCTGAGGTGATGGTTCCCTTCATTATTTACCTGTTCTGGATCTTTGCAGAGGCCAGTGTGGAGCTTTGTGGACAGATCAGCATGCTTGTCTGCCCAACAAATGGTAGCCGGAGGTCATCAGTCATGGAGGCCATGGCGCGGCCATGGTGGGAAGCTCTCCCTGAGGGTATCCGTCTTGGATCATAGCCTGCATTCACTTGTGAGCATACAGTGCATGTTGCATCAGGAAGATATCAGCTGGGAGATGGTTACTTACTGGGCATGCGGCCCGGCCCCTCCTGGAGGAGGCGGTTTGGTCCTTCTGGGTTGTGGATTTTTAGGTGTTCAAAGGCTGTACTGGTTGTCCCACTACTGTTGGTGCTTTTTAAGAATGTATTTAGCTCAGCAAAATTAAGTCCCAACAAAGTGATCACCAAACAGTCTAGATACAGTGGATTCGGGTAAAACAAAGATGTTATATAGTAGATTTTGACTTACAATGCACTGGTTTTGTATTTGTAGGTCAGATGGTTTCCATTTTGCAACTGTGTTATTTACCTTCCAATATTACGGTAGCTAAGGAACAAGGTACTCATTGTGGTGACTCTTGTACACAGAATCCATAGACCCGTTTCATCAATTTTTGTGGAATATCGTCGGTGAAGCCGACAGGTCAGGAGCAGAGAGCACAGTGGCATTTTTAATTTTGGAAAAAGATGTTGGGGTGCATGCGCAGCCAGCCTGTTCCCCGTTGCTCCCCCTGCCTCATCCTCCTGTCATCAACTCCTTATTCTAATATTCCATTTGCAAAGATTCTGATTGAGGGTGTTGAGGGAGTGGCAGATGGAGGAAAGGGGACAATACATATCCTGTCCCCTAGATTACCACTCATTTGTCATGACTGGGAACCAGCAGCCAGTTATGAAATCCGGTGCATGAGCCGTGCTTGAGGAAGGGGTGCTGGGTAGACCATGTGTCTGCCTTGCAGATATTGTCCGGACAATCATACCTCTGAGAGGCTACTGAGGAAGCATTAGATGTGAAAGCATGGGCGTGACTACCTTTCGATGGAAGAAGAGCATTTAAGATTAATGGTATAACGCAATGGTCGGCAGATGACTAATGTCTTCCAGAGTCCTTATCTGTTGGAATGTGTGCAGTCCATCTTACATTTAAGAACCATACGGAAATCCAAATTGTTCAAAGTCTGCTCGATTTACAAACAATACGTCTGGGAGAAAAATGTCCTGATTGAAATTGAACTGTGTTAGAATCTTCGGCAGAAAGGATACCTGGTTCATAAGAACCATTGTGGCTCAGAATAATAGGCGGAGGACTCGAGATACATAGCCTGGCATTCACAAGGTGGCCTGGCGGAGGCTAGTGCCACTGAAAGATCAGTGGGCCAGCAAGGTTAACTCAGCCATAGCTATGGGCTCAAGGGGCCTATGGGCCAAATCAACCAAAAGGATGTTCCAATGCTTAACATTGTGAATACTTGAAACTCGAGGAAAGAGATGAAGAAGGGCATCAAAGTGAGGCTTCACCACTGGAAGTTTGTGAATCGCTGTTGCAACGTGCTTCCATCACGGAAACGTTAGACCTGTACAATCAACCTCTAGTTGGATTCTAATCATGCCAGATCAAAGGAGAAAGTGATATCCCTGCAAGGATCTATATCCAGAACAGTTCCACATGCTCTTATAGTATAGTCTGGTAGACTATGTGTCGGTTCCTTGTCATCTAAATATTATCCAGTGAGAGGTGTGGGCGTGAGATCTCGGTAACCATTGGTCTACACCTCATGGGAAAATCTGTCATGGGCTTCAGTGGAGGCTGGAATCACCTGCCACCAACAAGCCCCCATTCAGAATGCAGGATGGGTGACTGTGTGGATAGATGAAGCAGATCGCCTGGCTGCCAAAATCTGTTGGGCTACGCATGGGCCACTTAGAGCCACTAAGAGAATGCAGCATTTGTTCCCCAGAATAACACTTCTGACTGGCCCCGAGGAGGAGAGGAATTTACTGATTTTTCCATGACATGGGGATGGCACCTTTCAGGGGTTCCCCCTCCTCTCCTCGCCATCCATGAAGCCCATTGTAGCCTGGCTTGTTTTTTCTCCTGGGTGACAATTAGATCAATTGGAATTTGACCTAACATCTGCAGGTCTCTGAAACCACCTGAGGGTGACATTTCCAATTGGGAACTATGCAATTGTGTCATCCAGAACATTGAGAACTCTACATGAGAGACTATTGGATAAACGCCCTGGCTCGCCGCCCAGTGCTGAAGCGGAAGAGCCATTCCGCAAAAGGAAGGGATCTGGTGCTGTCATTTGCTTAAAACATGGCTGTGTTGATTTGTTTTCCATGAAGATCAGCACATGGAGGGGAGAAAAGCTTTTCATACCATAAAAATGACTTTTGTCTCCAGTACATTTCTGTGTTTTTTTCTGGTCTGATGGAATCCACAGGTCAAGAATCAGTTGAGAGCTCATCATAGCCAGTGTTCATTTGAAAAGGAATTCATTATCCGACTAATTGCATCAGTCAGACAAATAGTGCCCTGTAGCAGATACAGTGGGAGTATGCCCATTACACGTCTTCCTTGGCTACCTGAGGGTCACGACAGACTATAGATGGAGGCTGTGTGTCCAGACTCAGGTGTTAGGCTAAGTGTTACTACATAGGCTGAGAGCTCTATGAAAGTGTTCTGCCTTGAATTGAGGAAGATGCAATACACACCCTGGAAGACAAAGACTCATCTTTATAATGGGGAGGCTTTCTCCTGGCCAGTACTTCATAGTTAAACAACTAAAACAATCTGATGAGTAGGATCCAAGATGGACTTTCTCACGTTGAATGAAAGTCCCGAAGAATGTGTTGAAGTCATCTATTGCCTGGAGGCAGAGAAAACTTGCTGGATGGTGGCTGAGCTTACCAGCCATTCATCCAGGTATGGCTATACGTGAATTACTTACAAGCAGAGAGCAGCAGCGGATGCTGACATAACCTTCAAGAGCACTCACAGAACAATGCTGAGGCCATACAGAAGGACTATACTGCTATTGGCTTACCCCACATGCCCTCCTGATATGAACCATAGAAAGCAATGATTGCCGCCTAGACAGAGCTGTGAAGGGAAGACCGGTTAGAATTAGGTTCTAGGAACTGTTAAGTTCGCCCATAACAAATTTGGCAAAACTAAAGTAAACTCTAGGTAAAGATAACCTCATAAGAAATTCCATAACAATTATTCAGAAATGTCAGGTCCAATTGGATGTAGTTATTCCCAAAATGTATTCTCAAGGAGCTCTAGGCGTTTCGGGAAATTCTTCCTTTCATCAGGAGCAGCATATTCAATTTGTAGCTATGAAAGAAGAAAGAATAGTAGGCTTCAAAATGGGGTTGTTGACTTGGTCAAATGTGTGAGGCAAACAATGTACCCGATTTGTTATACCGTGAAAGAATTCGGACGCAGTAATATGAAAAAAAATCTATGATAAGTCTCTTTAAAAAATAGAAAACACGTTAAAGGCTTCACAAATAGTAATGAAGGAATAGCTGCAATATGTTCCTCTGAGCAACTAACAGAGAAGAGAATATCTGATTCAATAAAGGTACTAGATCTACAAAAGTGAGGTACAAAGCACCATTGTGTCCAAAATTGGTGAATAAAAGATTAAGATTGGTTATTCATAAAGCGCTTAATACCCAGAGGTTTCTAAGCGCGGACCCGGGGATCGAACCTATGTTGCTCCACGTCGTCTTGCTTTCAGGGCGGGTGCGTTGGCCCAATAAGACTAGCAGGGAAGCAAAAGTTCTTCATAAAACACAGCTCTTAAATACTAGAAAAGGGCTACAATTGCGTGACTAGACATGATGACGTAATTAACGTAGTGACTGTCATGAAAGTGGTGATGTCATTATGTTAGAGCTTCTTTTCCTTTGCAGTTGGTGAGCAGGTACAAGTGGACCTAGATCACGTGGCCTAAGCCCGGCCCACCTGCGAATCACTGCTAAACTGTTGGTGCCTTCCTGTTTTGGCACCCTTTTCCCCTACTTAAGTAGCCCTGCAGCCTCTTGCTTTGCAGTTGTTGAGCAGATGAAAGTGGATCTAGGGCATGTGGCCTAAGCTACCCACTTCCTTAGCCCCACCTTTTCCTTTTTGCTCTTAACTCTTAGATCAAGGGCACCTCTCAGCCGAGCGTCCCATGTGAAAGGCGGACGAAGAAAAGGGCAAATCCTGTTTGGACTTTTTTCCGACCGGGAGGACCCATGGCACGAAATTCCTTCTCGGACAACAGGTAAGCATGGCCGACATGTATTTTCTCCCTCCATCCCCACAGGCCATCCCAACCATCACCAGGCAACGCCAATGTCAATGTCATCACCCTTCCTCTAAGGCGTGGACTCCACAATGCAGCAACCTCACCCACATCAGCCTCAAGCCCATCAGCACCCCCTCACCGTCCACAACACGGAAGCTGTTGCTCACCAGCATACACTCAGCTATCACCCATGCAGCAGACATCGCCAACCTTATCACTACACAAGACCTCAAGGCCATCTTCATCACCGAAACCTGGCTGACACCCACCTCCACCCACATCCTAGACATCCTTGTCCCTGACAGCTACAGCATCCAACACAGAGACCGGCCGAACAAGAAAGACAGGCCTTGCAGTCATCTACAAGACTTTATGGTCCTGCACTCGACGTGACGTCGACAAGATTGGCTCCTTCGAAGTCCTCTCCTGCCACTGCCTGCTCTCCCCAATGGACTCAGTCACCTTCCATCTCATCTATAAACCACCAAACCCAACACCACCACCAACAGAGGCTTCACCAACCTGGTCACTACCATGTCCCTCAAGCATGGCAACAACATCTTCGTAGGCAACTTCAACCTCCCAGGTAACAAGGCCACCAAACCAATTAAAGGAGCTCTCCTCAGCCTTCTCAACACCCTCGGCCTCACACAGTACATCAAAGACCCAACGAAAGAAGAAAGGTAACATCCTTGACCTATTCATCACTGCACTGCCTTCCCTCCACAACAGCTCTACTCTCCCGGTTGACTGGTCTGACCATCTGGCCATGCTTTTCAACATCCTGCGCACCACCCCAGTCAAGCACTCCCAGCAGAAACCCATCAGATAAACCTTCAGGTTCTTCAAGAATTTCCCACTGGAATCACTCACAGAATACCGTGGCAACCTCCACCTCACATGGACCGAACACCACCAAACGAACTGCGACTCTACTGGAAGCACTCAATGCTACCCTCTCAGCCTCCATCAACCAACACGTGCCCCTGAAATTATGCACCTATGGACTGAAACAGTCAGTACCTGTTACGCTCACCTGGTATCCACAGGGACGCCACCCAGCCGGTTATTCGCTGGTATGCTTCTCAGCTTTGCCCTGATGTGGTCTGCGGGGAAGGTTCTGCCTTGTGGTAGAATTAGGCGTGCTCTCCGTCCTGCCTTCTTTGCAGGGGCACGTTGTCTTTCATGGGCGAGTGCGGTCCAGTTACTTCAATGACGCCAGCCCGTTTGATATTGTTCAGGTAGGTCTTATTGCTGTTCTTTAGTTTTGTTGCTATCCTGCATGCCTTTCTTTGTTTAAAATGTCTCTTTTTCCTCCCTTAGGTATGCGAAGCTTCAGCGCGGCTAACAGGTTTGGTTGAGCCCCGCTGGTAAATGATGGCACATTAAGAGCGCTATGATGCGGTAAGTAGCGCTATGCGCAGCGCTGCAAAGTCTTGCCTTTGCTAACCTGTGTTTTCCTTCCTTGTAGGTCACAGTGTTCTTCAGCACGAGTGGAATGTCCGGAGTGGTGCCAGCCGAGAGGCGACCAGCCAGGTAAGCCATTTGAGCAGTTCGTAATTTATAAATGTCTCTACTGCTTTCTTTAATGTTGCCTCTATCTTCCTCTTTCAGGTTGTTCTGTCCGGCAGGCGTGCAGATTCAAGGAAGCTGTTCTCAGCAGCTGCGAGTGTTTAAAGATGAAGACTGCAGGTAAGATGCTGCTGCTAATGATGTTCCTTTTGTCTCCTAGCAGGTTCTGCTTCTCCGGGATTCGAGGGAATAGCTGGACACGGTGAGCGTCACGTTGCAAGCTGCAAAGTAACGCGAAGCGTGTTGTCTTGCTCGGGTGTGGTTTAAATAGCCCCAACAAAATAGTCCAGGTAAAGTAGTCCCTAGGCTACCACATCCAAAACACTAGACCGTTAGGAACCAAGCTATGTGGATGCCTCCATGTTGGCTGACAATACAATAAAGTAGTTCCCAAGCACATTGTTTTTCATGGTGTATGAGCCTGGCACCATAGGTGCCAGGACTGGCCCCATGAGGGCTTTTGAAGAGGATCCCGGGCTCTAGAGGCCCGAGTCCTGACTCCACATGGCCAATGGGTTTGCCAGAGGGGGTTTTGGGCAAGGGTCGTGACAGTGCCCTGGAACACTGTAGAACTCAACCTCAGCAAAAGAGTCATCAGGAAACAAGAGAAAACCTGGCACCGCTCATGACCACATCCGACCTGGCGCTCCTCAAGGAACTCACAGCAACCCGCTGACAACTAATCTACACAGCCAAGGCTTCCTACTATCGGAACACCATAGTAGAAGCCGACAACAAAAGCATAGCCCTCTTCAAAGCAGTCAAGCACTGCATAAACCAACAACCCATCCCTCCCATGCCACACGCCATCGGAAAATCCACTGCCATCAACACAGTCTTCATCGACAAAATCAGCAAAATTCCCCACACATAGACATCAGCTCTGAATCCACAGATCCACCTCATGTCTCTCCTTGTGACATCCCCACACCCTGGACAACATTCAAGACACTCTCTACAGAGGACCTGGTAGAAACTCTGGCCACCCTCAAAGCCACATTGTATACAGATGACATCCTCCAAGCATCCACCCTCAAGACTGTTCCCGCAGAAGATCTCCTTCCCTACCTGGAGATCATCAACAGCTCCCTAACTCAATGCACCTTTGCATCGGCCTGAAAGACAGGACCAATTCTCCTTCTACCAAAGAAACCCACTCTGGATCCCGACAACTGATTTAACTATCGCCCCATCATCCATCTTCCCTTCCTAGGTAAGATCATTGAGAAAGCAGTAGCTGTGCAGCTGCAGCAACACATTGACACCAACAATCTCCATCAACAATCAACAGATCCAGATGCAGCACGGAGGCGGCAACCATATAGGTGGTCGACAACGCCTTCAACATCTTTGACGACTGCCACTCCTAATTCTACTCGGCCTCTCGGCTGCTTTCAACACAGTAGACCACAAGGCACTCACAGACACCCTACATGAGTGCATGGGCATCAGCGACCTTGTCCTACTCTGGTTCAAGTCCTACCTTGCAAACTGCCAGCAGTTTGTTCAGATGGACTCCTCTAGATCCCCAATGCTACCCGTCATCTGTGGAGTCCCACAGTGTTCCATCGTCTCCCCAATGATCTTCAATCTATAAATGGAACCGCTGGGAGCCCTTCTAGCCACACACAACATCCAGATCCACCAATACGCTGATGACACACAGCTATGCCTCAAGATCAACTCCATCAAGGACATCCAGAGACTCAAAATCTACCACTCTCTGATCCAGTCTTGGATGTCCAGTGCATACATGAAGCTCAACCCCTCCAAGACTGACTTCCTACTTCTCTCCAACAACACCGAACACACAGACATACAGACCTGGCAATCAATCATGAACCCTGAGGGCTTCACATCCATGTTCAGATCCTGTGGCAAGTCCCTTGGGTTCCACTTCAACAAACACCTCTCCTTCAAGACACACATAGCTAAGAAAACCCAGACTGCTAGTATCAGCTCTTACTTCTGCAGAAGGTCAAGCTCTTCATCCTTCTTGACAGCTTTAGATCCGCTTTTCAAGAAATGGCCCTATCCTACCTGGATGGGGGAAATGCCCCCTCGAAGGTCTCCCGTCATCCTCCTGTGTGTCCATGAGAAGTGCCCTACACATAACCGCATGCCTCATCAAGGGTCTACGCAGATACAACCACATCACCCCAGCCCTCAGCAACCTTCACTGGCTCCCACGGCACGCACAAATCACCTTCAAGCCTTGCTACATCATCAACCTTAAGGCAGTCGCCCTCAAGTCACCCAGCTACCTCACAGAGAAACTCAGAATCTCCAGTAACAGCGTACCACCAGAAGCCAGGACATGTGCAGACTTGAAATCCGCCACTGTAAAAAGGAGAGGACCAGAAAACAAGGCTTCTCTGCTTATGCCTATGGAACCTCCTCCCTGTCAGCATCAGACTCACCCCCACACTCCTACAATTCAGAAAAGAACTCAATACCCACTTCTTCTAGGCATTCACGTCACCTCCCGCCACCCGGCTCGCTAGATGCCACTCGCACCTCTCCTTCCTGCCACCCAGTACAGCTGTACCCGTCCTCTTTGCCCTTCTGTATCCTAGCCCCTGCTGCATAGCTGTTCTGTTGTCACCTCTGACAAATGCTCCATTATGCATCTGCACTTTTGTATACCTCTGTAAAGTGCTGTGTTGCTTCTCAAAGCTAGGTCCGTGCACAGTAAATACCATACAAGTAATAATAATAATAATAATAATAATAATAATAATAATAATAATAATAATAATAATAATAATAAAAGAGGTACATAATTTTAGGGGTAAACATGCCACATGGTGTGTTGTGAGATAACCAAGTAGGAAGTCAATGACAGAGGTAGAGAAGCCTAATTAGGGTAGATCCAACAAATTAGAAAGGAAATTAAGCCACAATGTGATGTATTAACCCTCATGAGGAGAAATTAAGGAAGGTTTCATCAATGACATTTTTGTAAAATGGAGTGGCACATTCGAGGAGCTTTTTGACTTCTTAGATTCCTTAAATAACATACACCCTGGGATAAGTTTACAATGGAAACAGGGACTCCCAAACTTCACTTTAAAGATATAGAAATAAATTTCAGTGACAACGCATTCCAGACAACAATTTACCGTAAAACAACAGATGTTAACAGCACATTACAATTTAATCATTCTCATCCTCAACCTTTGCTGAACAACTTGCCTTTTAGTCAGTTCTTAAGTCTTAGATGAATCATTAATGGCTCAATAGAGCTGGAGAAAAAATGTGATGCTCTAATAGATTTATTGTTAGAGGTTATACAAGGGATATTCTTGATACAGTTCATGATAATGCATTATCAATCAATAGATCTAAAATACTACAAAGCAATACATGTTCATCAGATTCCCCCTTTAGTATATGTAAGTACCTATTCAAAACAAAGTTTTCAAGTCTCCAGATTTATAAGGAACAACTGGAAAATTCTAAGTATGGATGCCCAAAACTAAGAAACTATTTTCTAGTCCACCATTTATGGCATACAAACAAGGCAACAACTCCCAGAGAGAATCATTTTCGATAGACTGCCTAGGTACATTAATGCCTAAAGGGATGAATGAAGAATTCAACTTCCAATGCTTCATTTAATGTTCTGATGCTGAAATTGTACAATGACTTTGATGCATATTGACTGTTCTTTTGAGAGTTATTTATATTAGCTACTTTCATTGTTCCTGACTTGTTATCCCAATGCAACCTTGTCTTCACAACTCGTGGTTTTTAATGTTGTAAGATGCTGCTTCAGTTCAAGTACTAATCTACAGTGGGCCTCATTATGGGTTTGCCGGTCCGGAAACAATGATACTGGTAAGCTTGCCGGTACCGCTGTTTCCAGACCGGCAAACTATGAGTTCTGGGAGCGGGGGCCTTTTAGCCCGCCATGTCTGACCTGGTGGGCAGAACGGCACCCGCTCACAGACCTTGACGGATGCTCCGGAACCATTCATGAATGGTGCTGGTGCATCCATTCTCTACATTCCCATTGAGTCCAATGGGACTCAAATGGAAATAGGGAGCAATATTTTCCGACGCCCAGGAATGGGCAATTACCAGGTCCGCCGGGGCTGTAATGCCCCAGTAATTGCCCATTGCCAGGTGCCGGAAAATGTATGACTCTGGTATTTACCGGCACGGCTACCGCCAGAGTCACAATGAGGCCCAATATCAACAAATATCGAGTACATTTGACTGGCCATTTGACATTTAATTTCAACAACCCCATTCTGAAGCCTACTATTCTTCTTCTTTCATAGATACAAATTGAATATGCTGTTCCTGATGAAGGGAATATTTTCCCGAAACACGTAGAGCTCTTTGAGAATACATTTAGAGAATAACTACATCCATTTGTACATGAAATGTTTGTATAATTGTTATGGACTATCCTTTGAGATTATCTTTCACTGCTGTTTATTTTCGTTTTGCCCAATTTTTTATTGCCCAAATGTGAATGTTAGCATGCACCACACACTTATATGGAATTCTGAACTTTAGCTTGCGTCACATCTAGATAGAAATGTGAATGTTAGCATGTGGCACACACTTATATGGAATTCGGAACTTTAGCTTGCGCCACATCTAGATAAAAATGTGAATGTTAGCATAGATAGGATCATGATTGCTAGCCTGCCTCACATCTAGATAGGATACTGAAGATTAGCAAGTGCCATACTCAGATGGAATAGTAAATGATAGCAAGCATTTGTATTTGTATTTGTATTTTATTTGTATTTGTATTTTATTTATTTATATAGCGCACCAGGCCCAGGGGCTACCGGGCGCATCACTTAGTCACAGCAAGATAAATACAAACAGGCAGTACTTACAGAATGACAGGTATATTACAAAATATTCAAGCAAAAATAAGTCACACCTAGACATAATTGCAAGGATAGCAATGCCAATTAACCAACCCAATTTCTCCCCTATTCATACACCTCTCAAACTCTAACCAAACACAACCACAAGCCTACAACACAACAATCTGCACAAACTTCACTAGACTGCAACAACAAAACAAACCACACATAGACTCGCACAACAGAACACGACGACTATCGACCGACCGAAAAACACCCCAAGCCCAGCCAACGGAACCACCGGGCTGAGGCTGCCAACAGAACATCACTGCTCTCTTGCACTTTTCCAGCTTATTTCCACTAACTCACCCCCTTCCCTTTTTCAGAGCGGCCAGAGCGCCAGGGGACCACACCGGTGGTGATAGTGCACAGTATAAATATCCTTTAACATTAACATTAACATTAACATTACCATGAACAAACCTAACAGTTCCTTCATGTCTATCCTTACATGTCTCTAATTCTCTTCTGTCCACTCATCATTCTAAGCTTTCTTCTATTCCCATACTTCTTGATCTTTCTGTGGCATTTCATACTGTTGATCACTCTCTTCTTATATCTTCTCTTTCTTCATTGGGCTTTTCTGGGTCTGCTCTTGAATGGTTCTGCTCCTATCTTTCTCAGCAGTCATACTCTTAAACTTGAGCCGGACACTCCTCCTTTTGATTTCCTCTTCTCTATGGTGTCCCTCAAGGCTCTGTACTTGGTCCTCTCCTCTTTTCCCTTTATACTGCCGCGTTCTCTGCCCTTATTTCTTCATTCAATCTTTTCTTTAATCTGTATGCTGTTGGGTGTTCTGACCCATGTTTGGACTATTATGCTACAACATTTGGTGCTGTGGGCTTAGGAAATCCAAGATGGCCGAAAAAGCCCACATTTGCACCAGAATCTATGAAAACCGCGCAGTTTGTGCACACACCAAAATGGTTGCCTGACTTGCCACCCCCCGGTGCGGGTGTGCTGGGTCAGAAGAGCCATGAGTGAAATGGGGTGCCAAACAGAAAAACAGCAGTGCCTGTTCGCTAGAAAGCACTTTAAAAATCACCCTTTGTTTCTCTGAAGGCAAGCTCAGAATGCCCATTTCAAACATTGCAGACTATCCAACAATCTCACTGAACACCAGCAGACATTTGACAGAATAAAGTCTTGTGGGCATACAAAATCTGGAAAGAGGATGAGCCTAAAATAATGTTCATAGCAAAACTGGCTGAGCTGTGGATTTCAGCAGTTTAAGTAAATTTGGACTGAAAGACACTAAAAATCTAAATGTTTAAAAGAAATGAGTGACCTACTTTTGAGTGTCACATAGGTTGCAATTGTTTGAATGTCATAGTTTTAAACTTAGAATCAGCATTCTAGCTGCATGCGTAAAAATTGTAAGTTTGATTTCGACAGGAAAACTGGCAGCCAAAGAGACATTTAGCTGAGGCCTGGCTTAAAAAGAGAGGGAATTTTGCCCACCAGCTACCCCCGACAGGAGTTGAGACTTGCACAACAGCTGTGTTCCCAGGCCTAGCTGCCTTTTGCTGTTCCCACCAAAAGGGATATGACACTTCTCTGATTGAATTACCTGGGCTCTGCAGGAAATTGAACAAAGCCCTGTCCTGACTCAGGCAAATGTTTTATTGGGGGGGTCGTAAAAGTGGCTTCCTCCTGGAAGGAAAGGGGAGGAGCACTGCCTGTGAGAGCAAGCTGGCTTGGCAGAACTGGAAAAACCAGAAATTCAACCTTGTGCTGGGGGTAAACCACACCCCTTTGGGGCCAGAACATAAATCTAAAAAGATGGATCATTCATAGAGCGGACTTGTGACAATTTTATAAGTGATATCATTATTCTTGTGATTTTTCTGTGCTCATTTGAAGACGTGTTAGGACCCGGTGGTATGTTCAGGGGTTTTTTTAGCAGAAAAGAGGATATTAATCTAAATGTATGTATGTTAAAAATCTGACACTCCACCACCTAATGCCCACATGCTTTGCGAACATTTGTGTAAATGCGGGGACAAATCCAATATTGGTAACCCGACCAAAAAGTGAAATATGTTGCCATTTTTGAACCCAAGCTCCTAGAAACGACAGAATTGGAACAGGGGCTACCATCAGTAAATGCATGATGTGTGTATGCAATGCCAAACAACTGTCTATCGGGGAAGTATGTATTTGGATCAGATATAGTAAAGTTGACAGGGGTGGGTTCTCTGTATCATAAAATGCAATGCCAAACAACTGTCTATCGGGGAAGTATGTATTTGGATCAGATATAGATTGTGTGTAAAGTTGACAGGGGTGGGTTCTCTGTATCATAAACAGACCTCATCATGATGACACTTCATTTCATTCCCCAATCAAGGGGAAGAGGAGGAAGTGGGCAATGACAAGTGGAGAGGGGTAGGGCCTAGAATGCTAGCCTCTCCACCCACTTTCAAAACACATAAAAGCAGACAGTCAGGAGAGATAGAGACATTCTATTCCATCTGCTGCGGGACGCTCTGCCGGGAAATCCATACTTTACCTCCATCAACCTCCAGAGAGCCGACACAGAGACTTCAATCTATCCACCTTCAGAGACCAAGACTTTACTTCAGAATTTGTAGCAGAGAGGTCAACTACAAGCTAAATCCCTCTTTAGCAGGCCTCAAATCATTGCAACTATTCACAGCCAGGCGAGCTGTTTGAATTCTTTGCAAGAACTCTTGCCATTTGCCAGAAAGCAGTGTTGTATCCAGAGAGAGACCAGCTGAACCGGAGACCGCTGTATCCGGACCCACAGACCTGATAAGAACCAGAGACCCAGACCAGACCAGCAGAGTAGAGCTGACCCAGACGCTGTGTGCAGAGACCGTCCGTGGCGAGTAAAGAAAACCCGCTGACCAGATCCGTGGCGAGGCCTGTTTCTAAATATATTGTGAGTACCTAGCAGAACTGTGCAGAACCAATCTCTTAGTTAAAATAATATAATTCAATCTATTTCAATCTAACCAGAACTGCCTCCTAACTGTCACCTGTCATTTGCAAAGCTGTCACCTGTCATTTTCTAGCTGCAAGCTGCAAGCTGTAACCTGTCGCTTTGAACTTTTAAAATTTCAAATCCGAAAAACTACCTTTATATAATCGTCTGTATCTCTGGAACCGTTTGGGCTAGGAACTTGGTTTAACTTTCCTCTGAAAGCTTAGAATCTCAGCTTTTCAATGAACCTAGAACCTTCCTGCTCCTTATACTTATTTTTCCGCGATTTGCGATTTGGGTAAAAATCAAGCCACGTGTAACCATCAGCAGTCATCTCTTTCCTTGCTAAAAATTTGTTTGCTTCTTAAGAACCATCCTTGAATCATTGCTAGAGTGAGCCTGGACTAATATTAACTAGATACCACTCACCATGAGCCGCCTGAAGGGAATTAAAAGCATTTTCAGCATATTTCTCACTGCATTGTCACCATATTCAAAGCACTTGGGTCTGTGTTTCAAAACTCCTATCTGTTGTACAAGCTGCTGGGGGGGAATTGAACTGAATTCTACTTGAATGCATTCCTAAGAACTGAGTCCCATTCTATTCATCTCCTTACATTGCATTAAGGGGGGGGTGAATTGTCCAAGAAAGTGATTACATTGTCTTTTTCTGAAATCCTATCAAGTTATTTTCTGTACTGCATCTCATTCCACATTGCATCCATTTGAAACCATAAAAGTATTGTTGCTATCGTATCCATCCTATAATCACTCATCATTGATTATAAAGAAGTGTGCTAGTGCCGGACTATCCATTATTGATTACTGCTCAGATTAAGTGTGATATTCAATTATTAATTTATTATAAAGTGTGATATATATATATATATATATATTGTTTAAATTCTCAAATAAACCTTTTAACTTGCAAAACAGAACTACTTCTTGGCTCAGTGGGGTCAGGGGGATTCCAAGAGAGGGGTGTTATATAGGGGTAGTCATCCAGAACTCATGAACTGGACATAAAGATATATCAATAAGGGTTTCCATTCAGTATCCCAGAGTAGGCATTGACTTAGCTGTAGTGTTGAATTGAATCCTCTTACAATGCGGATGATACTCAGATGTTTTTCCCTTTTTCTTCTCTGCGTGTAACTTGGGTGTCATTTTTATCCTTCACTCTCTTTTTCACTCCACATCTCTTCTGTTGCTCGTTGCTGTCATTATGCACTCTTCAACAGCCATCGTGCTTGTCCCTATCTTACCTTTCATGCTACTAAACTTATTTTCTTCTCTCGCATTGATTACTGTTCATCTCTCTTGCTTGATTTCCCAGCCTCACATCTTGTCCCCCTTCGTTCTATTTATAACTCTTCAATTCATCTTGTTTTTTCTGTATTTTCTTGTTCTTCTGTTATATCTTCCTTACTCTCCATTTGTTTGCTTTCTTTTAAATCAAGTCTCCTTTATCATTTTGTTTCAATTGTCTTTAAATGTACCCACGGTCTGGCTTCCCCTTATCTTTCCTTGCTAGTCTCGTTCTATGTTCCATCTCGCTCTCTTTGACCACAGAACATATTCCTTCTTACTGTTCCTAAACCCCCCTGTGCCTCTTTCTGGTTCCGTTCTTTTACTCTTTTAGCCCCTAGACACTGGAACTCTCTTCCTCTTTCTCTTTGTTCTGCTACAGCTTTCCATATTTTTCAATCAAATCTAAAAACTCACCTTCTATCTTTCCTTTCCACTTAATCCTGTCTGCCTCTCCCCTCTTCTGTTTTAACTTATGTTACATTATTATGTGATTGTACTATTTTTTTGATTATTTTTTGTTGAGAGCTTTTGGCAAAAAGCACTTTATAAATGTAATAAAAGGAATGAAAATGAAACAGAACCTAATTCTAACTGGTATTTCCACTGATATGGTGTGTGTGGGACACAGGCTATCTTTAGTTTGAGACCTTCCTCTTTCTTTGGTTCTTTACAACCTCTGTGTCACTGTTGTCCTATTCCTCTGCACCCAAACAATCAAATATTTTGTTGGAGGCTTCTGAAAGTCTAATTTCTGTGTTGTGCGGATTACTTTTTATATCCTTTCAGAGTTGTGAAGGTAGGCATTCTGGAGGGTCACTGCATGAAGCCAGCCTCAAGCCGGCCCACCCAGAGCTGAGTTCCTGGAAGAAGCCACATATTCAGCTCTGATAAATCCAGAATTGTGTGAATGTCTGTGTTGTCATTCTTGCCTGCTGTAAAAAACATTGAAGGTTTTTTGTCTCTACCTTGAGGGACAAGGCACTGAAGAAGTGGAATTCTCCACAAATAGTGATGATGCTACTGAAAGTGTGGGATAGTGGATGGGGGGAGCTAGTATCTCACTTGTCCTCATTGGCTGTGTCAAGTTAAGATGATCCCAAAACTTACTGGATTCCTTAAGTAGTCATCTTGAAGATGATACCTAACCTGGGATTCTTGGCACTCGGAGCTAGGCTAGCGCACCTGTCTATCAGGGAAGTGTGGAATAGGAAGATTTGAAAGGCCCACGTGCCTTGGTCATTGCTGAAGGCTCAGATCTGTCCCGTGGTTCATCATCCTCTGTGTCTGGGAGTGGAGTGGAGGAGCCGGGGCTGGAGGTGAAGGTGGCTGTACCAGTGAAACGGTGACAATGACTGAGACGGGAGTAGAAAAAATTTGAATTCTTACAGGTTTTAGAGGCAGATGGGACAAATACAATAGGCACTGACACAGTAGGAGGCACATGTGGAGGTGGAGACAATAGGGCCAGTGATGAGGTCTGGGGGCTCTGTAACAGGTTGCGTGGTAATGCTTGCTGCAGTACGCGATTGCATTACTTCGCTTATGACGTCAAGAAAATGAGACTGTATGATGGCAACATTGTTTAAAGCACTCTACTCCACCCGGAGATGTGAGGACTGAATCAGCCTGTATCCTTGTGCTGAAGGGTACAATAGCTGGTGGTTGCCCATAACCTGTAGTTTGGCAGGTGGTAATGAATGAAGACAAATGCTGAATAAAAGGAACTGAATGCCAACCACTTGATGATGGGTGGCATGCAGGCAGATCAATTCCTTGTCAATATGGACACTTTATCCCTCCTAGGCCAAAGCTTGAAGCCTGCTGACACGCTCCAAGTGAAATAGAAGGTGCCGCCGGGAGAGGGCTGCCGCTCAAACTGTAGGGGTGATAGGGTCTTGGAACAGATGCTGAAGGACCCACGTGATCTCTACACCAAGACATTACGAGTGGGTACTTCTTTGTGTGCCACCAGCCCACAACACAAATGTGATCGGAATGCTCACAGCGAGAAGAAGTTTCTTTTGGTGTGTTGCCCTGCACCGCTGAAGAACGAAGGTAGGGATGGCTTCGCTGGGCATTTATTCTGCGTGGCCAAGTGCTTAAAAGGCACCTCAGATACCCGATGCGGGCTATTGCGTCCTGGGCACAGAGAAGCCTTCAACACTGCTAAGTAGGCGTTTGCTGGATATAGACCACTGGACACAGAGAAGCCTTCAACAATGCTAAGAAGGAGTTTTGCATGCTATAGTCCCCTGGACACAGAGAAGCCTTCAAAACTGCTAAGCAGGAGTTTTGCAGGCTATAGCCCCCTGGACACGTAGAAGACTTCAACACTGTTTAGAAGGAGCTTTGCAGCTATTGCCCCCTGGACACAGAGAAGAATTCAACACTGCTAAGGAGTTTTTCAGGCTATAGTCCCCAGGAAACAGAGAAGCCTTCCACACTGCTAAGAAGGATTTTTGCAGGCTATAATCCCCTGGACAAAGAGAAGCCTTCAAAACTGATAAGCAGGAGTTTTGCAGGCTATAGCCCCCTGGACACAGAGAAGACTTCAACACTGCTAAGAAGGAGCTTTGCAGGCTATTGTCCCCTGGAAACAGAGACGTTTTCCAACCTGCTAAGAAGGAGTTTTGCAGGCTATAGTCCCCTGAACACAGAGAAGCCTTAAAAACTGCTAAGCATGAGTTCTGCCGGCTATACCCCCCTGGACACGGAGAAGACTTGAACACTGCTAACAAGGAGCTTTGCAGGCTATAGCCCCTTGGACACAGAGAAGAATTCAACACTGCTAAGGAGTTTTTCAGGCTATAGTTCTCGGGAAACAGAGAAGCTTTCCAACCTGCTAAGAATGAGTTTTGCAGGCTATAGTCCCCTGGACACAGAGAAGCCTTACAAACTGCTAAGCAGGAGTTTTGCGGGCTATAGCCCCCTGGAAACAGAGAAGCCTGCCACACTGCTAAGAAGGAGTTTTGCAGGCTATAGTCCCCTGGACACAGGGAAGCCCTTCACACTGCTATGTACCAGTTTCTTTGCTTAGTAGTGATAAGACCAGGCATTTACCGTTGATTGTATCATGTATGTGCAAAGAGGTAACAGACTCTTGATGGTGCATTAAATGTTTGTATGACTTTACAGGGGGAGAACGGAAGACGTCCTCTTTTCTCTTTTTATTATAGATTCACACTCTAGTAGTTAAAATAAGAACACACTAGGTTTATTGTATCGCTTTGACGGAAGCAGCCGGCAGAGGCAACAACATTCCACGCCGAGCGCTTCTGCAGTTGGCCCTGCTTGTCCTGCTGGCGATCCGGTAAAGCTCGACCTAATATCGATGTGGCGCAGTTCCAGATACGCTTGTCACACACGGGCATGGGGCTATTGAAACCAGGAGATCGTGGATTCCCGCGAATGAGAGGGTTGTGTTTTTGGGTGTACTTGTGTGACAAGTTCATAGAAATTCCGTTAACGCCTACATGGAGCTAAAATGGCGGCAGAACTCTCGGTGCCAAGGATAGTTTGTCCTGAAAAATGCAACTATCTTGGGTTATGAGTTGTGTGGTGCGTATTTTTGATGCGCTACACCACAAGGCTATCATTACATTCAGGCGCAAAGGCAAACATGCCACGCTCAGTTAAGCTGGATGGCATTCTTGTGATGCCAACTGGTGGTCTAGTTGCTTAATCGCATGTGCGCTTGTCAGCTGAACAATGCAACCTTAAGGGCTCTACAATCCAAAATCGCATGTATTTATTGTGTTTACTTTACCTAAAGATGTAATACAGGATTAACCGTCGGCACTCTGTGAATGCACACTTTTCACTTTGAAGAGCAATTATTTCGGCTTCCAGTGCTCACAGAACAGGTTTCATGTCAGACTGGGACTGTCAACAAATAGAACAACTTCAGGGTTTGACATCTGGCATTGGGCTGACTGGAAGTTATACAATAAAACGCAAGAAATCATTAGCTATCAAGACCCCCCCCCCTCCCCGGACGCCTTCATTAAAGCACACTCCCACAATAAGAGGAGAAAGGGAAGCTCGGATGAGCCTTTCTGTCCCATAAACGATTAGCATGCAATTACTCTGGGGAGAATGGTACGGGCAGTCGGGAGGCTCTGCAAGGCGAGCAGCCTTAACAAAACCAGCCTTATATTAAGTGCAACAAATATTAAAAATGGACCAAGGTAGGTTGAGGAATCGTAACAGTGTTGATTGAGAAATCATTTAGAATTAAATCTGCCTTGGGTGTAAACCTAAAAAGAAAAGCACAAGTTGAAAATAGGCTAATGCTGCATTACAATTGAAAACATAATCATAGTAAGTTGTAGGAATACATGCTCGATTCTTCTCGCTTCTAAGTGCTACAATAACAGCTTGTATTTGTTGCCAGTTTAACAGTGTTTGGGCCTCATCACAAGCATGGTTGTCCGGGAACTACGGTAGCGGTAAGCATGCCGGTACCGTAGATCCCGGACCGCCATACTACGAGCTGTGCTCGCGGTTGCCTGTCAGGCTGCCCGGTCTGACCTGGCGAGCAGAGCGGCACCCGCGAGCACAGCACGTTGGATGCACCGACACCACACTGAATGGTGCCGGTGCATCCGACTTCCCATCCCCATTCGGCCCTATGGGGCCGAATGGGGATGGGAAGTCCCTCATTACCGGCACCCGCAAATGGGCAATTACCGGGTCCGCCAAACTCGGCATGGCCTAGTAATTGCCCATTCGTGGGTGCCGGAAAAAAATGGATACCGGCGGCAGCCGTGCCTGTACTACAGCCACGGCTACCGCCAACCTCGTAATGAGGCCCTTTGGGTTAACAAAACAACAGGAACGTAAACATGTCTTTAAAACGACTGTTTAAAATGGAAAAAAGAATGTGCGCAGGTACTCACTCACCAATGCAGGCTACTAGGGAGCCAGGGCTCAGTCCCAGCAGTTTCCAAAAACTGCTCTTGTGCAGGGGCTTATCTACCCCTTTCTATTAGTCTCACTTTGTGTGTCCCTCTCCATTTGAGTAGTTTTCTCTTTGACTCACTTTCTATATGTGTGGGTGTGTCTCTCTCTTTTCATGTATCTCTCTAAGTATCTCCCTCTCGTTTTGTGTTCGTTTCGGTCTCAGCTCACTCACTGCCAAGCATGCAGCTGAAGACGCGCTCCTGCTCTGGCTATACTGTGCAAGGAAGTATTATTTCCCGTTGACAATAGCACCTGAACATGGATGTCCATTGGTTCATGCAAGGCCTCGGTCATTTTACTTTCTCGGCTGTTTGTGACCCATTAAGGATACACGCTGGGGAACTGCGGGAACAAATGTGTTTTTAGGGGCTTTCCTACATCTCCCTACACTGTTAGAGGTGTCTGACTGGCGATTTGATGACTCTTTGGCACCACCCTGCATAAACTGGGACCTCGAAACTAGGTTCCTGTTTGCACAGTGCGCAGGAACCGGAGGACTTTTGTGGTGGAGTCTGGGATGATTACACTGGGGCAGGCAGCATGGACATGTTTTCTGATAGTGGGCATAGCATTTGTACGGCCTTTATTGGAAATACCAGCATTATGAATGTTCTTACTTGGGGGTACATTGGTGCAGGCGGAATGGGTATGTGTGGGTACCATGGGTATAGCATTTTTACTGACATTAAGGACAAAGCACACACAAAGAGTGCTCTTGCATGGCTGGGAAGTACATTGGTCCTGGAAGCCTGGGCATGTCCTCTTACAGTGGCATGATTATGTTTGCTGGCAAACATGGTGGGTGATCTTTCATGGGCATACTGGTTCATAATGCTGTAGAAAGTATGGAAATGGTTTGTTACAGTGGTATGTTTTCTATTGCCATTATGAGCAAAACCAATATCATGAGTGTTCGTAAATGGACATAGTGGCCTATGTTGGCGCAGCCAGTATGGACATGTTTCATTACAGTGTCATGATATTCTTTACTGGCATTATGGACAAAGCCATCATGATACCTATCTTACGTGGGCATACTGGCTTACAAGTTGAAAGCCAGTATGGACATGTTTTCTTATACTGGCATATTTGCAAGGAGCCAGCAAGAGCATGTTTTCTTATAGTGACTTTGTAGCATGTTAACATGATGGGTGTTCTTAGGTGGGTATACTGGGCTACATTGGTGCAGTACACATAGACATATTGTCTTACAGTTGCATGGCATTTAGTACTGGAATTATGGGCAAAACTAAGGTGATGAGTTTTCTTACATGGGCATACTGGTCTGCATAGTTGCAGCAAGAATGGGCATCTTTTCTTGCAGCGACATCTAATTTCTTGCTGGCATTAGGTGCAAAACCACCATGATGAGAGTTTTTACATGGCCATACTGGCCTACATTGGCTCAGCCAGTAGGAACATGCCATAATACAGTGCCATATTATTTGTTACTGACATTATGGGCAAAGCTAGTATGATCAGTGTTATTACTTGGGCATGCCGGCCTACATTGGGCTAGAGAGCTTACACATGTTTTCTTATAGTGGATGGAAGTTTGACTGGCATTATGTGGAAAGCCAACAGGTATATGTTCTTACATGGTGTTACTGGCATATTTTGGCCGGGCCAGAATGGTCATGTTTTGTTACAGGGGCATGATATTCTTTTTTATGTGGTTATGAGCAAAGCCAAAATGGTAAGTGTTCTTACGTGGGCAGGTGGGCCTACATAGGTGCAGCCCGTGTAGGCATGGTTTTTGGCAGTGGCGCAATAGGTTTTACTGCCATTATGGACAATGTCTACATGATGAGTGTTCTTACATGGCCATCATTGCCTATATCGTTGCAGCCAATACAGACATGTTTTCCGGCAATGGGATGGCAATTTTGCTGGCATGACTGCCTCATCAACATGATAAGTGTTGTTATATGAGCATAACAGTCAACATTTGTTCAGTCACTATGGACATGATTTCCTACAGTGGTATGTCAGGTTTTACTGGCATTATGGGCAGAGCCAACACAATGAGTGTTTGTACATTGCCAAACTGGCTTCCATTTTGCAGTTAGTATTAACTTGTTTTATAACATTTGCATGTTTAATTTTACTACTGTTATGGGCAAAGCCACTCTGTTGAGTGTTCTTATATGAGCACACTGGCTTGCATTGGTGCAGCCAATATGGGCATGTAAAGGCAACATGGGGAGTTTTCCCACATGGCCATACTGACCTACACTGTTGCCGCCAGTATGACCATGTTTCCATACAGAGGCATGTCATTTTACTCTGCAATTATTGGCAAAGCCAAAATGATGAGGATATGTTGTATTACAATGTGTGTTTAATTCTACTTGCATAATTAGCACTGCCAACATGGCAAGTGTTCTTATATGGTCATGCAGGCCTGCATTTGTGCAGCCAACTTGGGCATGCTTTTTTTTTACACTGCACGTAATTTTTCTGCCATTCTGGGCAAAGTCAACATGATGTGCATTCTTATGTGCCCATAATGGTCTACTCTGTTGCAGTCAGTATGATCATGTTTTATTACTGTGTCATGATAATTTCTACTGGCATGATAGTCAAAGCTAACATGATGAGTGTTCTTACATGGCCATACTGCTCTACATTGGTGCAGCCAGTATGGGCATGTTTTCATACAATTGAGTGGCATTTTGTACAGGAATTTTGGACAAAGCCAAACATATGAATAATCTTACATTGCCATTCTGACCTACATTGGTGCAGTCCATAACAACATAATTTCCTACAATAGCATGGCATTTTGTACTGGTATTTTGGGCAAAGGTAAAAGGAATAAGGGCCTCATTGTAGGTTTGGTACTATCTTGCGGGTAAATCCACTAAAATACCACCAAATGGAATTACCACCTTTTGGTCTGGCGGTATTACTGCCAGATTACATGTGGCAGTGGCAGTGTTAGTCCCATATTCATTGGAGTCCATGGGACTCCACGGGGGATTTTGACAGAATTACCACAGTGGTAATTCCACTGGTGGTAATTCTGCTGAAATTTGGTGGGATAGGTGAATCCTCCAACTTTCAACCTAACTTATAGTTGGGTGGTGCAGTAATGTGGTGGTATACTGTAATACTGCTACACTTTACCTTACAGTAGAATGTCATTTTGTACTGGCATTAGAGGCAAAGCCAACATTAGCAATGTTCTTACATGGCCATAATGACCAACATTGGTGCAGACAGTAAGGACACATTTTATTACAGTGGCAGTATATTTTGAACTGCCATTACGGGCAGAGCCACTGACATTATGGGCAGAGCCAACATGATGAACTTCCTTTCGTGGACATACTGGCTTACATTGGTGCAGCCAGTTGGGGTTGTTATATTACAGTGGCATTACTGCATGATTATACTGGCACACATTGTTGCAGCCAGTGTGGGCCTGTTTTCATACTGTGGCATGGAAGTTTACCGGCATTTTTGGCAAAGCTTACAGGAGGATGTAGTTATGAGGAGTTGCTTGCATATTTCGGTGCAGCCAGCATGGACATGTTTTCCTATAGTGGCATGATATTTTTACTGTGATTACAAGGAAAGCCTACATGATGCGTATCTTTCATGGGTGCATTGGCCTATGTTGGTGCTGCCAGTATGCACATGTTTTATTACAGTGGCATGATAATTATTTTATGCCATTCTGGGCATATTAAACATGATGAGTGTTCTTGTATGGCCATTCCGGCCTACATTGTTGCAGTCAGCAAGGACATCATTTTTTAACGATAGAATGGCATTTTGTACTGGCATCATGGGCAAAGACAAAGCACTGTGTGCTTATGTGGGGATTTTGGCATGTTATAACAGTGCCAGCATGGGAATGTTTTATTACAGTGATTTGATATTTTGTTATTGACATTATTTGCAAAGGCTACATAATGAGTGTTCTTATGTGGGTAAACTAGCCTACATTGGTTCAGCAAGTATGGACATGTTTTCTTACAGTGGCATATTCATTTAATTTTTTACTGCCATTTTGGACAAAGCCAACATCATGGGTGTTCTTACATTGCCCTACTGGCCTACATTGATGCAGTCAATATGGACATGTTATATTACAGTGACATATGTTTTACTGCCATTATGGGCAAAGCCAATATGATCACTGTTATTACTTGGGTATACCGGCCTACATTTTTTCAACCAGTATGGACCTTTTTTCTTACAGTTGCATGATGTATTTTGTGTTACTTTTAGATGACCATACTCACCTTCATGGGTGCAATCAACAAGGGTGTGCTTCCTTACAGTGGCAAGATATATTCACTGCCATTATTGGCAAATTCAACATGATAAGGGTCAACATATTGCCCTACATTTGTGTGGCCTGTATTTATATGTTTTCCTAAAGTGTGATAGTAATTTTACTGGCATTAGTTTCACATTCACCAATAGAAGTGTTCATATATGTGCATACAGGCCTAAACATGGGTAGCCAGTATAGATATGATTTCTTGCAGTGACATGACTTTTTTTTACTGACATTGTGGACAAAGCCAACATGATAAGTGTTCTTACATGTCCATACTGGCCTGCCTTTTAAAATTAAAATGTCATGATATTTTTGTGCATGCATTATGGAAAATATCATCCTGATGAGTGTTTATACATGAACAAGCTGCCCTCCATGTGTCGAGCTAATTTGGACATATTTTTGTTATAGTGGCATGATACTTTTTACTAACATCATGGGAAAAACCTTCTAGGATGAGTGTTTTTCTATGTGAGCATATAGGCCTCATTTTGTTCAGCCACTATGGACCTGTTTTCTTACAGTTGCATGGTCAATATTATTACTATTTATTTATTTCTACTGCGCCATTGCCCTTGGACATCAGTGAAAATTCAACAGCACAGGAAAATTAAAAGTGAAAAGTGCTGCATGTGTGAAATTGTTTTTGTAAATAAACAAGTGTTGCATATTATTTAAATTAATTTAATATAAAATAGAGTGTCGAGCTTCTGATTTTGTCATGTTTCAAGGCGCTACATGCAGATAAATGTGAACCCAATATGTATATATTTTAGAGATATTTATGCAGCAATCATCGATGCAGGGAAATCTATCCCTCCCCAATCAGAAGCGCATTAATATTCCTTTTCAGTACAATCTAGTCCTGTATGTGAGTCATGTAGTGCCACATAGGGCCCTCACCCCTGTGCCACAGATAAACCAAGAAGCAGGTTGATGTACATTAAGAATATGCATTTGTTAGGGAATAGGAAAATTAATATTTGTACAAAATCACAAATCATGCCTCCTTACTATGAAGCCCAAATGTGTTTCTTTCCTGACAATTCAAGTTTCACAAATTGAAATCAACAGCGGTTTTGGAAAATTCTAACCCAGACACTCTAACCCCCCAAATGTACAGTCAAAATACTTTGACTAGGGTTCCCTTTTCCGAGCATGTAGCGCATTGAAACATGCCATGACCAGAAGCTTGACACTCTATTTTATATGAAGTCAATTTAAATAATATCCCGTCTGAGCCAGATTGGTGTTTCGGGTCAAGTACTTGCTTGGTTTCTATCTTTTCTGTCGGATAGATCTCAAACTCTTTCTCTTCCCCCGTTCACTTCATAGGCCTTAGCTGCGGTGTCCCTCAGGGGTCTGCTCTGTTGCCCATTGTGTTTAATATCTATATCTTCCTGTTGGTGCACCTTATCCGCTCACTCGGCATCAGGTGCTATTCATACGCCTATGATACTCAGCTGCTGATCCGTCTTGATCTTGAGAAGGCGGAGGCAGCGGCGTGCTTGAATAAGTACCTGGTGGCCGTGGGTGACTGGGTGGGCCACAAATGGTTGAGGCTGAATATGGACAAAACAGAGGTGATGGTGGTAGGATCCCCCCGTCCCTTCACTCTGGATCTCCTCCATTTGTCCCTCCTCTCTGGACCCACTCCCGGTGCCCTCTACAAGGTTAAAATGACTACCAATTTGTGAAATGGCAGCTCAGGTATCAGCGATCTGTCAGACCGGCCCTCTTCAGTTGAAAATACCCTTCATCTGATCCCGGACACACTTCGTCCCCCTGTGGTAGCCGCCATGATTATGAGTAAGTTGGATTATTGCAAATCTCTTTATCTGGCCCAGCCTAAGGGGCTGGTAGGTCTACTGCAATGCCTCCAAAATATGGCGGCTCAGGTGGCAACCGGGTCCCCCTACAGGGCCCATATTACCCCCGTGCTGCCCTCCTTGCACTGGCTCCCAGTGGCCCAGCGCATTCAGTTCAAGTCTTTGTGCATCGTACACCGTGATCTCTATGACCAAGGAGCGTAATACCTGCGCACTAAGTTTGAACGCTATGTTCACAATCGCCCCCTGCGGTCTGCTGCCTCTGGGCTGCTCTCTGTGCCATCTTTTCGCTCACTCGGGTGGGGGGTCAGGTGTTCTCAGTGTCTGCCACCCAGCTCTGGAATACCCTCCCTCTTTCACTGACGCTATTGCCTAATCATCTGTCTTTTCGAAAGGCTCTAAAAACGGTTCTGTTTTCATTTTGTGATGTTGCTTTGCTTCTCTGTTTTGGTTCCCTGGGCTCATCCCTCTCTAGCGCCATGATGCCTTTGGGCGACTGTGTGCTTTATAAAATCATGCAACATACCATAACAATACACTTGTCTATTTGCAAAAACAATTTCACACATGAGGCGCTTTGTACTTTTAATTTTTCTGTGCATTTGAAAATGCTTGCAGTTTTGTTTCACTTTATCACATGTAAGAAGAATTTTGACTGGCGCTGCGCTCATAGCAATTCTGGCAGTTTTATAACACAACAAGCTTTTCAGAACAAACACTTCTGATTTATATTTGCAACACTTTTTCTTTCACCACTTTGCAAGGCAAATTCTCCCTTCTCTCAGGAGCCACTTTCTCACTCCAATAAAAAGTGTGCTTTTAAATCATTACTCTACTCTGTTTAAATTTGGGAAGACACGGTTCTGTCCCAGCATACAAACCCAAGTATTCAGTTGAACATTTGGAACCCCTCTGCTTTAAGGCAGAGTTCAGGGGAATGGAAAGCAGTAGGGAATTTCTGTTTTAATGCACCTCTCCATTTTTGAATACACCTCTCCATTTTGAGGTTTTCAAAAGCAAATAGGAGAACCCAATTACTTTACAGACCATATTTTTATCATCACTGGCAGCGATGCTGTTGAGTTTGAATTTCAACAAAATCATCCCGTGTAGTTTGGCTATGTGGGAATTAATTAAATTATTGTTTAGTAAAAAGACCAAGGATCTACTTTGTGTGCCCACCCAATCTATAATGGGAAAGCTATTCAATCAAACAGATCCCCGTAAAGCTTGGGGTGGATGGACAAGTTTACTTACATAAATATCTCTGGGTTTGTGCTCAGGAAAAAGTACATCAAGCCTCAGGTCATCATACAGGTACAGGACAGCGGCCATCTGAATCCACCATCAGTCATGGGTATTCTCCAGGCTCAATCTGTTTATTTTTCCCCTGTCCCCTCTCTTGGTTTCCTCCATAAATCAGGCAGTTTCCCTGATTTTCACTGTGCGTCCCCTTATAAATCTTAGCCCACCTGCCAAAAATGTCTAAATGATAACATGCCAGCACACTGGCCATTAGTTTTGATTGGACAAGTATCCAAATGGAGGATACTCAGAGCACCTGTCAAATTCAGCATGGAGCTGACACCAGCCCATATCCTGCTCTGTGGGCCACACAGGTGCTCTAAAACATACACTAGAGGTACAGGGTTGTACCCCCACCCATGGGTGCCATAAGGGTATCCCAAGAGCTTGTTCACCAAACCAAAAAGAGGAAGAGCTGCACTGCCAGGAGCCCCACATGGACTCCTTTGCAGCACATAACACAGAGCACACATGATAAAAGGAGTACAGGACATTGACAAGGAGGCCATGTTCCTGCAATGGATTTCCAGCATCACAGTTCCCCGCTCCCCTGTCCCCATGCCAGCCTGCACCTACACTGCCTGTGCACCCCATGAACTGATCAGCCGGCCCAAAGCCTCCTCTGAGCAGCCCCAGAAACTAAGTACATACAATAGGTATGCCCATAATCTGATATTGCAACTGCCTATAACTACCCATTTACGACTATGGTCACTGCTGTCAACTCCAATACAGGCAGCCCCAGCATTTTCAAGAGGGCCTCTCACAGTGGCATGTGTAACCTTACATCACCCCTGCACCCCATCTGGCCAACTTCAAAACCCTTGGGTCACTGTTTATTGCTCCCAAACAGCAGGATGGCAGAAAGAGAAGGAACCTGTTTGCTCATTGCACCTCCCTCCCTTGGAAGAGAATGCAGGTTATACTTTTTTCAGCAAGCACCTTGTCTCATGACCTCAGAATGGGACGGGACCTGTTTGTTCATTACCCCTCCTGTCCTTGGAGAAGAATCCCTGGTATCCTTTTTCCACCAAGCCAAATCTTTGTGCAGTTTATGACCCTTGATCAGTAGATATAATAGGATCCTGTCAACTTCCTATCTCTCCCTGTCTCTGCTTTCGAGCCTGGGAAAGCTGTTTGCCTGGGGTTCTGGGGGATTGGGCCTTTTGACAGTATAAGAAGGTGACTACAAGGCTCTGGGTCGTCACTGACTTACCACCCCCAGACTCTGGTGAAAAATGCTGCTCGGCTGGACTCTGCTGCCCCGCTCTATATTCCTGTGCAGCCCTCAGCCCTGTGATACCTGGGTATGCAGCAAATCCTCCTCCCTCTGTTCTACATCATGCTTCTGACTCTCGTGCCCTCTACCGGAACAGCAGTGATATCTTGGGGGTGCACTAATACTAATAAACTCTGCTGGCAACAACAGTGCGTTTTTGAGTTTGTGGGGGGGGCTCCTTTCCTGAGACAGGGACTGGTGGGGAAGGAAACCATATCAGCGAAGGAAACAGTAACACCTGAGTGGGCCACTGAGGGACTCAGAAAGCAAATACAACACAGAGTCTCCCTGATTCCATATCCAACAGTAGCTGTGGGAGAAGGTCAGCAATCCATCCTCAGGATACCCACTTTGCCCGATCAGCCAGGTCTGTAAGAAAACATACCTCCCACTGGAACCCACCTCCCACACATGGGTCCTCCAACACAGTAAGATCCTGGACCGCTGTGGCTGGCAGAGAGCAGGTCCTGTTCCAGCATCAGATCACCCCCCAATGGTCACTGGGAATGGCTATGGGACAGATCTGGTCTCTTTCCTGGAACACCTGCCTTCACCTCACAACTGGAGGACTTTAGAAAGGGCTGCTCTCTCAGCAGGGTCCAGTGAAATCTTCCCAATTGATGATCCAAAGATGTTTCACAATGATCCCCAAAATGATTTCAAGAAGTGGTGGGAATTCCCTTTTATTATAGGCAAATGTCCCTAGGCGATTGGGCTAAAGCTAGTCTGCTTTAGGGGTCCAATCTCTGCTCTTGAAATGGGTGGGCCTTGCCCTTATGATTTCATACCCAAAGTGTTTTGCTCCAGAGGAAGTGGAAAGGACAGGAAAGAGAAAGAGAGGCAGAGAGAATCAAGATGGCAGAACCCTCCCAAAACTGTACAGATCCCATGCTGGCTATCCTAGCTCCGCCCCTCACCTTCTCAAAGGGATAAAGGCCTTTAGAAATGTATCCCTTTGGTGTGAGGCCTGGCTCTCTATGAATGGATGTGTCTTTTGTTTTCTGCTCCCAGACCATCCTCCTGTGGCATGGCTGTCCCAGGGAGAAGGGAGTTGCCTGACCTTACAAAGGAATAACGAGAGGCAATTACCCAAGGCTACAGTCCTGTCATTTGACAGGGGTGGGCCTTGTCTGGGAGGAATACACATACTCCTTCCACAGCTGAACTGGGACCACAGGGTTGATACATATGCAAAATTAAACTTGGCATGGCTGTAATAATTATAAGCACACCATCCACCATACCCTACCTCAGGTATGGCCTATTTTTAAAAAAGAATCTGTCATTGGAGGTACACCCATAATTATAGGGTGTTTGGAGCAGGGGTGCATATTTTAAATGCAGCCCCTGTCCTGCAGAGACATGGATATCACTATAGCTATCAAGAGGGCACCTCTGACCCCTTAACCTGATCTTTGCCACTGGTAGAGCAGGTGCTGCGAATCAGGATATTGATGAAGCAGGACACAAGTACACTCTATGCTTTTGGCATGGAGTTTATGACAGGGTAATCCGATTACCAGATTTCCCTTTCAGAGATGGAATTACCAGACTCATTTTATTACTTAATCAAAATAAAAAAGCCAGGTCTTTCTCACCCTTCCCAGATGGCAATTCATCACAGGCCTACATTTGTGTAGCCAGTATGGACACGGTTTCTTACCGTGGCATGATATTTTTACTGGCAGTAGGGACCAAGACAGCATGATGACTGCTCTTACATGGGCATACTGGCCTACATTGGTGCAGCCATGATGAACATATTTTCTTACAGTGGTAAGATATTTTATACTGATATTATGGACAAAACAGTGTTTTTTCATGTGGATACTGGCATATTTTTAAAGAGCCAGCAAGGACATGGTTTCTCGTAATATTACTGTCACTGTGCGTGAAGCAAACAAGAGTTTTTCTTACAAGGGAATACTGCCATATATTGGTTCCAGCCAGCATGACCATGATTTTTACACTGCCAGAAAACTTATATGTTGTGGGCAAAGGCATCATGCCAATATGGTAGAATATGCTCCTTTGAATTGTTGGTGACTTGGCATCTAAAGTTTTTATTTGATGTGTTACCCTGTATTGTAGCAGGCATCTCTTTGAAATGTTGACTGTTTTCTCTATAAAGCGCAAGCAATACATGGACATTTGGTTGAGCCCAGGTTTACATTCATTGTTTCAGAGTGCAAGCAACTGTAAATGCCTTCTGCCCTATACATGCATGGCACGATCATTAACATAGAATTCATTTAATTTTCTCCTCGCCAAATGCATGAGTACCGGTTAACTCTTTTAGCATGAAGAAGCACCGGTTCTCATAAATGGCAAACATTAATAGTAATTGTAATAAGGGCCAGTTAGGACCAGGCAATGTAAAGCTCTGTCTAAAATGCCAGGCATCACATTACTGCAACAATCCCTTCGCTGACCAAACTGGTGTCCCAGCTATTCTGGTTTGTGTGCTATATCATTATCTAGTTCACCCTGCTTAACTTTGTAGTGCAGACTGGTCCCTCAGTGTTTGTTTATCAAAATCACAAATGGTGTCTACTGCGCCCACAAGACTAACATCGATTACAATGGCATATCATAATATGGGCATGCTCGGAAGGATTACTAAGATGTAAATAGCTTTTGAAATGGTGTCAGGTGATGGCACATGGGCACCACTCGGCTGCTATTGTGTAGTCCCATAGACTACCTGTGAAAGGTGAGAAGAGTTCAGTGACAACAAGGATAAAGTAATGCTACCTAACTGAATGACATCTATAGCTTCAGTGTTAGATATGTATTTCTATCCATACTTGTAATGGACCAGAGAAATCAGTATCTATGAATCTATTTTAGAGTACAGTTATAGAGCATACTATTTTCAAGAATTATGGATGAAGTGCCTGGCTCTGTAGCACCAGTAGAAGGTGAGAAAATGAGACATATAGTGAATAACAGCACTATGGGATGTTCTAGTTTTTTGTAGTGTTACAATTTGTATTTTATTTGTAACTTATTTTGAGCTTTACACCCAAGCTCTGAACAAAAAAGGACACATTTTACAGTACAATAAACATGCAATATTAAAAACTAAAACAATATATTCATAACTGTTCTTCAAGATTGGGGAGATGATTGTTAAGAGTAGTAGGAAATAAAGAATAGGAAGTAATAGAGCGAAGGGATAGAGGAAGAGCATTCCAGTGAGATGGAGCTAGCAAAGTGAAAGAATGAAACTGTGACTGGGCACAAGGGGGGCGAGGAACTGATAATAGAAATTGAGACTGAGAGTGAAGCACACGAGTAGGAGAAGAAAAGAAATGAGAGAAGATAGATAAGAAGGCACTAAGCCATAAAGAGACTAGAAAACAAGAGAGAGTAAATTGAATTTGGGGCAAGAGTGAATAGAAAGACAACCCAGTGAAATCGAATCACGAGAAGAAAAAGGATATAAGAGATGAAATGAAGCATTAAAAAAATATTTTAGAGAAGCTAAGCAAGAGATAGGAAGACAAAAGAGTGTAGCAGAACAATAGAATAAACAAGAAAACATGAGTGAAGAAACCAAAAGTTTAGTGGCATCAAATGTAAGAAAAGATCGGGATTTACGAATGTTGAAAAGATGAGAGCAACAAGCATGCAAAGTAATAGAAATATGATGAGAGAAGGACAAGTCAGTGTCCAGATAAAGACCAAGATTACGAGCAGAAGATGAAATGGGTAGTTGTCATGGGTGAACTGAAACAAAGGAAGGAGCAGAAGGAGAAGCGATAGTCTTATTGGGAAAGAAATCTAAGACGAGAAAGTGATCCAACAACCAGGATTTGATAGCCAGGAGACAAGAAGAAAGGTTGTCGTGAACAGAAGATGAAAAAGAAGAAAAAGACAGAAAACGTTGTGTACCTTCCACATAGAAGTGATGTGATATCCCAAAAGACGGAATGATAGCAGCAAGAGGAGATGTATAGAGAGAGAAAATAAAAAGCCCTAGAACAGAACCTTGAGGAACATTGTGGTGAAGAGGTAAAGTATCAAAACAGGACACAGCCCAAGATACCAAATACGCTTGGTTGGATAGATATAAGTGAAAACAAGATAAGACAGAACCAGAAAGGCCAAAAAGAAGACACAGAAGATAAGAGAAGGGTGTGATCCACAGTGTGTGTCAAAAGCAGCCGATAAATCCAATAGGACCAGAAGAGAGTACTGTTTAGAGTAGCGAGCAGAGAGCAAGGAATCACAGACAGAAAGAAGAGCAGTTTCAGTGGAATGCGTGGGCGAAAGCCAGACTGAAGGCAAGGAAGAATAGAGTTATCAGTGACAATAGTAGAAACCTGGGAATAGACAAGATGTTCAAGGAAGTTTAGAAAGATAAGGAAGAAGAGACATAGGTGGAAAAGGAGAAGGACGTGAGGGGTCTAGAGAAGGCTTATTTGGAATAGGAAGAATCAAAGCATGCTTAAATGAAGAAGGAAAGGTCGAGGAGAGCAGAGAAATATTGAAAAGAGAGGTACGATAAGAACCAAGAGAAGGATAGACCTTGTGGATGAGTGAGGAGGGAATAGGATTGGCAAGGGGAAGTGGTAGGGAGGATTTGGCCAAGTGAATAAGTCTCAGAATTAGAAATCTGAGAAAAAGATGAAATAACTGAAATGGGAGAGGAGAGTGTAGAGGACACGAGAATTGGAGAAGAGGGAACAATGGCCGCTCGAAGAGTGGTCACCCCAGAAGGGAAGTATGATGCAGGATTAGAAGCATTTGAAGTAGAGTTAAGTGAATAGTCAAGAGATGGGGGGACAAAGAAGGCAAGATAACGATTGAAACAGACGCCTGGGATGAGTAGCTTGGGATTGTAGGAGATCAGAATAATATGAGTGTTTGGATGAAAGAAGAACGGCATTATGTAGTGTGTAATAAGAGGAAAAAGACAAATGATCTGCATCAGAAAAAGAACTGCGCCAGCGTCGCTCCAGACAGCAAAGAACATTGACATCCCCCTGGGTATAAATATTAAATATGTAACTTTGAGGGCAGGAACCAGGGTATCCAGGTACATTAGCAACTGTAACTGAAGTATTATATTTTTGCATTTGTGAATATTTAGCTCAGCATAAAAAGAATAATCTTAACTTGAAAGCACACAGTGGGAGTAGGCCATATGGGTAAATGACAGATGAATCAGCACTTAAAATCCCAGACTTATATGAGAGGAAATAGCTGCTATTTTCCTTCAGTAGCATGGTTATACCAATTGAGATATCTGAAGTTACATTGTGCTTAAAGAATATGAGCATTCTGCCACATCTGCTTGGTGGTCGACCTATACGATCCTACTATTTAGCTTGCCTCACCGAAGCCATGTTGACATGCATTGGTTTATCCTCTAGCGTCCAAAGCTGTACATTCCCCTTCTAAACCCCAAACTCCCATGCCCACCTTATACCTCAACCCAGAAAAAGGATAACCCGAGCAAGACCACCTCAACCAATCAGTAGCAACCAAGTAGAGTATGAAGTGTCAGTGTCCTAATGGAGGATATTAACAGAATTAGAATACATTGAAAGTTCTAAAGTGGGATCAGACTTACGGTTACTGCAGCTAATTCCAAACCAATGACTATCCTCTAAACCTATCTGCTTCCTTTCCCCTTAACTCTGTAGAAACATTGACGCAGAGATGAATGACAGAATCTACCTGGCCCATTCCCTGGTAATGACTAGCCTGGATTCCTTCAACAGCCCACTACCTGGCCTACGCAAGAAACAAATAATCTGCCCTACGCTGGCTATCCAGAACAGGGAGGTAATATTGTTTTTGGGCCTCAAGAAGTTTACCCTGTCTCGGGAGCATTGAAAAGCCAACACTGGATACCCACACAATTCCGAATTGGCTTCAAAGACCTCTGCAGTGCCATAAAATAAGTCTATGACCTTGGACTTAAGTATATATTTAAATGACTCATCAAAATTATCCCCTGGAGACTGCTCGGCTATAGAACATCAAAGTATTTATCTATGGCACCCTATGGAATGACGAAATACAGAAAAATAAAACTAGCAGTGATACGGCCAGCTCGGCAGAATACACTACCCACTGAAATTAGACTGGAACCCAAACATCACAATCTAAGGAGATGCCTTAATACACTTCTGTTTAAAAAGGCTTTGCACATAAATTGATCCAATAATGAGCGTACGCCATTCCCTTGTGTTCATACCATGCACAATCTCATTAGGCCCTTATTTCTGCAAATTGGCACAAGGATGGTGTCTTCTAGCCCAAATGAACTCACAACCCTCCAAGATTATTGGCAACATATATTGGTCATGTGTTAGTGGGTTGGTGATGCAGCATCACCCATATATACTGGATGTATGTTGATGACTTGTAACTGTATCCGTTAAGGATCCTAGCGGTTGGTGTCCTATGTACTCTGGTGAAGTGGCACTGCAAAATCACTGTGCCACACAATTTTCTTTTCCCTTAGCAGTGACCATTTGCTTATCATGATGGTGGTTTTTGTGGGGTTTACTGAAACGGAATAGAAACCCACATCTCTGTTCTTTTAGTTACAGCATCTTCAGGCACTTTACTTGCCAAGCACTATGGTGTTGCCTATCCCAAACCCTCCCTTTGGTAGTACCACACTACGATTGTCAAGTCTTTAGTCGTGTTTCCTTCCTCCCGGAAGTAATAACTCGCTGATGTTTCTGTTGGTAATTTGTCATCTAGAATCTACACTGGTGGACAGAGAACCAGTTGTTCGCCTGGTTCCAAATGTAAGTGGTGATGTCTTTGGTGTATTGCTGATTGGCAGGTGCTGGAGATAGTGCTGATGCAGAAGAAACTGAGGGCATGGCAGCATTTGTGAAATTGACTTATGAAGATGGGCTGTTGCTGTCAGAATGAAAGTTATGGGATATTAGGGATTTGGGCTGGCAGAAGATGTAGAGAAAAACTTCCAGTTGTTCAAGAAAAACCCTGAAAATGGGAATTTCCTTCTTCATCTGAATGGATAGTTGACCTCATGGTCACCCTAACTGCACCTGTGGCCAGGTTTTTCTCTTTAATGGCGGGCCTGCCCGCTCGTTATGAGAAACGTGTCAAGGTGAATTTGCCGTTTTATGAAAGCAATAAACAAAGAAATAGCTGTCTGGGACCTGCCTCAGTACAGAAACTTTGCATCTAAGAAAGTACAGTTTTGCATAGTACAGCGTTGTGAAAAAATGCGCTGTTGTGAATATGCATTCTTTCAGTGCATTTTTTTCACTCAGGCGTTTTTTCCTAATGTAAATACTGTGCAAAATAGCTCCTAATTGCAGAAATGTTGCACCGCTGCAGAAGTATTTTGCAACGTGCTAGCAATGGAGAAAATGGTACCCTGGTGGAGAAATGCATTGAAAGAATACATATTTTCATTACAATAACATGTGTCCCAGTAATAATATTTTGCTAAATTGCACTTGCAGTAGTGCAAAGGTTCTATAATTAGGGCCCGGGGGTGTCTCTCAGGATGCGCGATTTGTTTCCCTGCTTAAACTTTATTAATGAGTCAGGTTCCTTTTTGGTTAAGAATGAGTCAAGGAAAAATACCAGAGGCAAGTATGATGTATCTGATTATAATCTGTACTTGTTGGACAGATATCAAGACAGCCTTTTATCTACTTGGCAGTGCTTGCTAGAATCAGTCACTTCTCCGCTTGGCGCGGAGTCCGGCTGCTTAAATACACCTGCAATGAGCAAATTGACAAATGCACGCTTGGCGAGAAAGAGGCGGGAAATGTGAACAGAACTTGCGTTGTGTACAGTTTTGCTAGACTTGCATTGGAAGTTTTTAATCCCTTGACAAACGCAGGCAGGTCAATCAGGGATCCGTTTGGTGAAGGGATTGGTGATTTGGTGTTCTTAACTGTTGCGGTCTGTCAGAGCCCTGATGTTTTTCCCAGTGTCCTTTTGGCATATTTTCAGCTTGATGGGACTTCATGGTGTGTATGGAAATGCATTTACAACAGACCCGCGGTATACAATGAATTTCCTCAAACCATAAGATAGCAGAAATGACATGACACTGACTCCAAACTCCAAGTAACATAATTTCACGGAAACCATTACATCCCAATGCATTTAAACCCCAAATGATGTAATTTCCATGAAACCATAAGATAGCAGAAATAGCATCACACTGCCCCTAAAACAAAAGTGATATCACAGGATGTGGCTTAACACAGAATTTAAGATGTAATATTTTTTTCTGATTGCTTGGGACTCTGGCAATTAAAAATATATGTACTTAATATTAAATAAATAAATAAATAAATAAATAAATATGTATATATATGTATTTCATTTGCCTGAACATTTTAATCAAAATTAATGTTCTAAGTGCATTAATTATTCCAACTTAATTAGAGAAAATGTATTTTACATTCATTAGAAAAGGTTTAGGGTGGATACAAATTGGGCTAATAATATATCAAACTCTATGAATGTTCTCCCCCACTCGCACCCATCTCGCTCAGACTCAGCTCAGCAAAACCCAGCATGAGGCACACGCTGCCTTCTCTGCTTGTTTCGGGAAGTACCTAATGCCAGTGTTAGTAGCAATTTGCGGGAAAGGAGCCAGCAAGCCTAATTGCAGGGTATCTGTCATATTGACCACTGGATGACAACTAATCGGCTAAAGCTTAAGCCCCGTAAAACATAAGTTATCCTGTTTTGAAATGATAACCAGTAGAGGACCTCCAAACACTCGCCTGAAATCGTAGTGTCCGCCACAACGGCTAACGGGTAGTTTGCAATGTGGGTGCTACTTTTGAATACTAAATTCTACCTCATTGCTTTGACAGTGGTATAGTTACATGAATGAATGTCACTGTAAGGTAGCTGTGCTGGCATTGGTTACTTCCAGGATGGAGCATGCTAATGGGGTCTAGCTTGGCTTCCCAAAATGTGCACTAGCTAGGGTACCAGGAGTGCCATCTGCAGAAGCGTAAGTGCTCCTTAGTAGACCACACCAGGCCGCCAGTAAGATAACCTTACACACCCTACACTTACACTCGGTGCAAAGCACATTATTTTAAAGACATTTTTACATAACCACAGGTTAACACATGGCAAGACTGTCTCTTTTATTGCAGCTCAGTTCCGCTAACATATCCCGTTCTGAACCCTCTGATCCTCAAACTCCTTTTTGCTGAAAGTCTGTCGCCTCTCCACTCCTTAGCTTGACTTCTTAGACTCTCTGTTTCTTTCCTGTTACACATGGACTTCAGCTCATAAGTTGTCATGGAATTGCCCTTTCTCTGGTTTCTCCATCCTCTACTAGCCCAGTGGCACAGTGGGCCAGTTCATCGGACCATGGCCAGTGAATAAAGACTAATGGTTCTGTGACATTCTCCAATCATCCTAGGTTTTTTACTAAGTAAGCCTTCCTTTAACTCCCCCAACTCCTCTTGAGATTCAAAAGGACTGGGAAAATGAAACAGAACCTTTGTGTTTAGGTGTTTTTGCTGCTCTATTGCAGGAAATTAAATGTTTGAAGGGGTGTGAAAAATCTTGGTATGTGTGCGTTAGTTACTTTGTTTCTCAACAACCAGGCCAATATGGTGTGATCTTGATAAGGGTAAAATGTCTCTGCACTAACAGCGGAAAGCCTCAACGACCCCCTTGATGCACAAATACTCTATGTTGGAATAACCAGTTTAACTTTGGACCAGTTTGCAACTGGCAAATATGACAGGTTTCTCTTCTCTGTCTACAATTTGCATTTGAACTACCCGAAAGACTATCCTTGATGTATCCCTTTAAAAGGTTTGAGGGCTATTTTGAAATCCAGTAATATTAGTACTGACCGATGGCATAATCCCCTTTTAGGTCTAGTCCATTTCAATGAGCTGATATGGAGTTCAGAGCTGTTATGGATCATATCTATTAAAAGACTAGCCCAGTTGGAAAATTGGAGAGTAAACCTCTGTTAGTCATCTAGCATACCTAAAAAGAATTGTAGGTCTTTCTTTATTGTTGGCCGTGTGATATTTTGCACCCCCTGGGGCTTTGTCATATTAGGATGTATCACTCCATCTCCAACATAGTATGCCAAGTAATCATGCTGCAACACTTGTGTAAGACCGCGATATAAATAAAATATCATATCATACCATATCATGGAGTAAGGGTGCACAGGCTGGGTTGACACATATAAGTCTCTGGCTTTTTAAACAATCCTCCTATTTTGGAATGTGAATGATTGTATGATCAATGTAGGTTCTGGCATATTGGGACAAGATTAGATCAATTCGTTTCTGGAACACTGGAAAGTTATGGATAACCTATGCAGTTGGGATGGTAGGAATATGCACTGGAAAATAATTTGTGGGGTGTCAAAGTTGGTCTTCTCCAGCCATTGCACTTTTTGAGGTACATGATGGACATGTATTTGGACTGGACAGCTAACTCATCATGGTGTGATGTGCATGGCATAGTGTAGCTGCTGAATTCCAAAACAGAGTTAATATTCCCGAAGTCTATACTGGACCTCAGGACCCGTCAGATTTTGAAACAAGTACTATGTGGCGGCCCACCACTAAAGGATCTTTCTATCACTCTCATCTTTTAAATCGACAGCTTTGCAGCCTTCAGGTAGCTGTTGTGGTCTGTGCTGTAACACCTTCCCCATAGGCATTCTTATCCAGTGACTGATGATGTCAACTCTGCCTGGCCTGTCTGAAAATAAATATTGGAGCACATGAAGAAATTGTCTTACTATTTTTTTATTATGTTGATTCTATGCTTAGGAATGTTTGGCTAACCTTCTCTGTGGGAATCACATTGCTCTTCCTGGCATTAATATTTGTTGGCTATGTTATGAAAAAGCCTCTTCCTTACATGACTTCCCCGCTTTTAACCAGTTCACTTAGTATATTTGACATTTTTCTAGGAGTATTTGACAGGTCAAGTTCCCTTCAACTTCAGTCACCCTACACAGGACATGCTATTCAGCTCCTACTTTTTTATTACTGTTAGGTACAGAACTAAGATTTGACTTGATTTGATTTGATTTGAGGAATTTATATCGCGCTCAAAACAGACCAAACTGTATTATGCATCATATCTGGAAGCTGCGTAGGTGGCTGTTTTTATTATACAGATGTTACTGTTCTTGTATGCCTTTTCCAGGTTCTCATTCAGAATGAACCAATACAAGCTTCTTCCTATTCTGGTTGTTTTACACAAGCTCAGACAGATTGGGCCTTGAGGACTTTTTGGCCTTTCCTCCCCTACTTGATCATTTCCTGGATATCCCATGAATTTCTCTCAAAGCCTACATTGAATGGAGAGAAACCCATTGGAGCTTTGGGGGAGTCTTCAGGATGTTAAATAAGATCAAAAGTAAAAACACATCTGGCTTCCACCAATTCTTGTCAACTGGCTTTTGTATAAGATATTTCAAAGTCTTGTTAAACCTTTTTTCATGTCTATCAGTCTGAGGATTAAATATTGTGGTTCAATGGGTCTGATATGCAAGAGAGATTTATACTCTTCTATTACTGTAGACAATAATTAATTACCTTGTTTTATTTATTTTATTTTATTTTTATGTTTGCATTTATAGAAGTGCACAAAGCATGTAGGCAACTATGTGCTCATTGCAGTTATTACACAGTGTAGGAAGGGTTCAGCTACAGGATTAGTTGAAGAGGCAGGTCTTAAGCTTTTTCCAGATTGTAGAGGAAGTGGCAGTCCATTCCAGAGGGTGGCTGCAAAAACAGGGAAGCTGGATCCTCTGCCTCCATTGCGTTTGAACCTTGGGATGACAAGGCAGTGGCTGTATTTGGTATGCAGGGGCCTGGAGGCAAGGTGCCTGTTGAGTCTCTGAACTAGGTAGGGAAGTGCTTTGTTCGCAAGGCATCATTTGGTGATCGAGAGGGCTTTGAATTTCATTCTGTCTCTGACAGGAAGACAGCAGGCTGTTCTTCTAGCGTCAGAGATGTGGCCGTGCTTTTCCAGGACCAGGGCTGTCCAGAAAGCATTGTTTGTATAACCCGGAGTTTGTTATGACTATTTTCACTGGTGCCTCACAGGAGTATGTTACAGTAGTCCAGTTTTGAACCAATGATAGGACAGGCTTTAATGAGGTGGTTGTCAATGGAGAGGAAATCTTGACTTGCGTAGATGAGTTTAGTTGCATAGGCAGCTGAGGAAGTGATGTGATTGATTTGGCGTGACAGGTTGGGGAAAGTGTCTAGATAGATACCAAGGAGTTTCACAGAGGAAGCTACATGGATCGTGTGGCCGTCGATGTTGAAGGTTTGGCAGACAGAGTCATGTTTGGTGAGACGAGCAGGGGTTCTGATGAGAAGGGGCTCAGTGGCCATCATTAAGCCAGAGTCTGTGGGAGGCCATCCAAGATTGGATGATTTCATAGATGGTATTTAGTTTGGTGGAGTCTTGCGAGTAGACACCGGATAGTGGTATGAGGATTTGTGTGTCATCAGCATAGTTTGTGTAATATATTCTAAGAGAGTCCAAGTGATCGAATATGGGTTTCATACAGATGTTGGAGAGGTGGGTCGGATGCAGGATCCTTGGGGCACCTTGGGGCACCTCACAGGAAATGGGTGTAGGAACGGCAGTGGATTCACCTGCAAAGACACTAGAGGTTTCTCTTTGCTACGAAGTAAGAGATCCAATTGGCAGCTTCAGGAGCAAAGTGGGCGAATGTGGTGAGGTGGTGGCAGAGGGTGGCATTGTCGACTAGATCAGGCCGCTGATAAGTCGAGGAGTAGGCAAAGGAAGAGTTTGTCAGAATCGTTTGAGTCATCAAGTTGGTTCTTTAAGTTGAGGAGAGCGTGCTCTGTTAGAATTTCTAGAAGGAAGTCAACCATTGTGAAGTAAAGTAGTAGAACTTTTAAGATATTCTGTGTGGTGGGGGTCTGCAGTAGAATCTGCTGAAAATATGGTCTTGCAGTTTGGCAATCTGCAAACAGGCAGCTGAGTTGTGGCTATATGTCAGATCCATGAAGGAAACTTGGAATTATTGTGGGACAAGTACTTGCAGGCAGGGTTGTCTGTCAATGTTGTGGCCTGATTACACATTATATAGCAATCCTGTCCTCTCAATCAAAATACCCTGTTCTTCTCCAGGTCTTTCTGGCAGGTGGTCCTTTTTTCAATTGCATGGCTTAGGAGAGAGTCATCTCATTGGCCAGTGGTGAAATCATGGGAAGTGTGCATCTTGGGAGCTAGACTTTCTGGACCACTTGAACATTCAAGGGGATGTGGAAGGCAGGCAGGAAAAACTTGTTTTGCATCAGTCACTGAAGCTGCTGTGTGCATTGGAATGGCAGAATTGCATGTGATAAATTGAAATCATCTGCCACAAATCACTCTGATGCACGATATAAAGTATACGTATTTGCAGCTGTGGTGAAACAGAAGACGGAGTCAGACGACTTAATGACATGTTCAAAGTGGTTTTATTTCAATTAAAAGGAAAACTCCTAACATGCCCGATTTCTATGAGGCAAGTTCCCTCCCCATCGAAACTATAACTAAGACTGCATGTCAATGTCTAAACCAAAAGTCCTCAGTCCGAATCCTAACCAAATAACGGGGCCTACCACTGTAGAAAAAATCTTAAAGAAAGATGGAGGCTGGCGCAATAACCTCTGTCTGTAGGCTTCTGCCTGTCCCAAAACCTGGAAAAATAGTTCTCCAATGTCTTACAACAGTTAACGGGCCTCATTACGACCCAGGTGGTATGTTACCGCCTGGGTCGTACCTTTACCACCATGGCGTAAACTATGTTTTACGCCATGGTGGCGGGCGGACTTACCGCCCCATTCCGAGGTCAGCGGGGCGGTAAGTCCCCAATCCCCATTTACCCTTCCCCATTCCCATTTTTGCCCCATAGGGTATAATGGGAGTGGGGAAGGCGTTAATTACGCCACCGTAAATTACGGTGGCGTAATTAACAACATGGTCCCTTAGCGCCATGGATTTTAACACCTGCTAAAAGCAGGTGTTAAATCCGCCATGGCGCTAAGGGACCTCGGAATCAGGCGGTAAGGGTCGGCGCTGTTTACGCTGCCGTAAACCCCTTACCGCCTGAGTCGTAATGAGGCCCAACGTCTTCTTGGCATACATCAAGCTAAATAACAAAAGATTGGTCATGTTTCATCTGTATATAAGTCTCTTGATACCAAGTACATGGCCCTTGAACTCACCGAAGTCCTATGGATTTCTGACATACTTGTTTCCTCACAGTTCACATACTTTACATAGGGCTCTGGCCCACACAGGTTCTTTGGATTCTGTAACCTCACTGGTTCTCCCAGCCTCGATGCAAAGTCATTTCGATATCAAGCTGTTTTAGATAAGGTGGTTGCCCTCTTAGGGTTTCTCAGGGTCCCGTAACATAGTCAGTTTTTCCAACCTTAATTCAAAGTGTTTGTATCTTTTTTGTTCAGATTCACAAGGGGACTTGCCCATTCAGGTTTCACAGGTTCCCCAACCACATAGGCTCTCCAGCCCTGGTAGAAAGTGTTAGTACTTCTTCTGATCAGTTTCACAAGAGAGCTTGCCCATTCCGGTTCCTCGGGCTCCTGTAAACCTTTGTAGGCTTTTCCAGATGGATGGGATGCCAGCGTTCCAGCGTTCGGCTAGCATTGGGCTCACTCTCTACACCACCCCCAGCTCGACAGTCTATCGTGAATCCACCTCTCCAGGACGTCTTCTCCACAGAGGTTCCTCTCTGCGTAGGACTCAGTCTCCTTCCTTAGTAGGAGATTCCCCTTCCTTCTGAGCTTAAGTATGTCATCACTGTTTAAAGGGTGTGTCCTTCTTCCTCGACTGGGGCCCTCAGACGGAACCCATCATTACATAAAATCAAAGAGTTTGAGGAAATCACTATGGAGACTAAATCGATAACACAAATGCAAGGGTTTTCCTGAGGTTCTTCAACTGTGGAATTCAGGCGAGATCATTACCTGAAGAAATAGAGGAACTGTCACTGTCTGGTGGTTTCAAAACGGAAGTAACAATAGTCATTCCAATTCTCATGTGGGCAGGTAATGTTCTCTGAAACGGGAGCTCCTTGTCAGACTGATAGTCCTTGTCCCCACGAGGGGAGTCACTCCCATTGAGGTCCTACTTGACTAGACCCCCATGGAGGGTCTTGCTTAGCGGGCTTACCTCCCTATCCGCCCCTCTGGGGGAAGGCGAAAATAGTCTAGATTCCTCACATAGCCCAATAAGAAAGGATAAGTCAAGTGTCTCCTGGCCAGAAGGAGGAGAGTTTCAGACTGTAAGTGTCTGGTCTCCACCACTGCCACCATCCACTGATCAGTCTGAAAAAGTGATAATGGTGATGCACGAGATAAAGATGATGCACAAGCTGCAAAACTTGATTCTGGAAGCCATTGATAGTGAATAGTGGGGGGGCCTGAAGGAGGAGGAGGAAGACAATGGCACATTTACAGATACAAGAGGTAAAGACAAAACTAGTGCCCCACATCTGAACAATCTTTCAAACACATAGCTACAATGTGTGTCATCCACCACTACCTCCTCTGAGGATAGGGCATCATAAGACACATGTTAGCTTACACTGAAAACCCAAAGTGTGGAATGTCTTCATACAGGGCCAGAGAAACATCTCCCCACCTGCACTCTGTGCAAGAAACCTGCGTGCAGGGGAACGTCTGGGTCCAACTTGAGTACTATATGTTTGTGGTCCCATGTAAATCATGCACATGCCTTGGATGGATGAACGCACTGGACCTCAGCTGCAGCCCTACCGATTCTAACTGCCATCCACGGTACTGTATCTGTAGCCCATTCAAAAAACCCACAATACACTGGGCTGTGCCATCGCATTGGTTGACAGGCCACAGCCCAGTTGCACTGCAAGGCATAGTGCACACAAGCTTAGCAGTAACCTCCCTTTGTATCAGGTCAGTGTGATGGAGGCATGGACAACAGTATCACACGTTGCATGTCAAACTGCACTTGCCCAGTGGCACTTATGTCTATGAACCTCTTGCTGTAACCCCTGATTTTGATGTTTAATCAGTACCGTCCATTATCATACAGAAAATGTCTAGTTACTTTCACTTTTCAAGCAAGGCTGTTTCAGAGTAATATGAAAAGGTTCTTTGCACAGTGGCTCAGGCACTAGATCAGTCCAAGGGCCTAAAAGTCTGCTTGACTATGTGCAAGTATCACAATGGACGGAGCATTGACTGCATTGCTGTCAGATCTTCCCATCCCCTGCCAGCCAAGAGGGATCATGAAGTAATCTATAGAAGCTGCAAGTTCATTTAGTTTACCAGAGGGACACTTTGGATATGCAAGGAGTTCATGTCAGAGGTCAGAGAAAAGTTAATGTCTGGGAGAAGCTGAAGGAGGTGGTGGCACAGTGACTTACCCCAAGAAACCAACAGCTGGGTTTTGTTGCTGCTCGTAATGGGCCTATTATCTTTGTTGCCCTGTGATTTGACAATCCCATGCATGCCCCTAGCTTTCAACATGTCGTTCAACTTTTGGTGAGACACATTTTATAAGCAAATGTAAGCCTTTGAAGGAAATGGTTGCTGTGGCCAGGAAGATCAGCTCACACTTCAGTCAGGCCAGCAGTGGAAGAAATGGGGTGCACCAATTGCAGGTTTATCACAATTTACCACAGCACAACTTGAAGATTATAGTGGGCACCCAGCAAAAAGAAAAATGCAATGTCATCCTCTATCATTGCAGCAGCTACAGGCAAGCATTAGCTGGGAAGGGGTCCTTTTTCCAAGACAGTGGCAGCTCATGTCTGATGCTTATTCTGTGGCATGGCCTTTGAGGAGGCTGGCAAGCATGTGAGTAGGCACACCTCAGTACTCAGTGAGATATTACCACCGGTGTACCTGCTAGAACTGAACTGAAATTGTCCTGTGTGATTATGGGCCATGATAAGGTTGGTGTGGTGGATGCAGTGCAGCTCGTGAGGGAATGGCTCTCAATCCTGTGTGGAGATCCATGCATAGCCACAATGAAAGGTTGCATTGAATACCGCCTATCCCCATTTCTCGATCTAAGTTAAAATGGCTGCTTGTTGATGAGATTTCAGAGACCCAAGACTCAGCAGCTTGAGACATGTCTAAAGTGTGCACAATTTAAATAATGTGGTACTTTGAAAACAAATCAAGTGAAGCATGAAGTCAGAAAAAAAAACATGCAACAACCACTGTGCCCAACACATCACCAGAGATAGCAAGAAAATGTTTGTTTACATATTCAGGAAGTAGTTCACCTGAGCCATCGTCTGTGTCGTGTTGATACGCTAGAGAACCTGTAGGACGCACTCCTCATTGAGTCGGGGATCTTCAAAGTGGATGGGTCTACATGAACATATATCAGTCATTCTGCAGCCCAGAATGTGAATGGTTATTTGCTTGACATAACCGATGACACATAAGTAGGGATGGTGATGGCCTACATTACTGGTGCAGGAAGCAGTCTGCCTGGCCAGGAGTACTTGTAAGAGTAGCCATAGAATCTGCATGCTGCTCTTCTTCCATTGTACAGGCTGAGTACATTTTTAGTGCTGACTGCGGGAGAGGTTTTCCAGTGCCTCGTGTGAACAGAAATCCATTAAGATAAAATAGCACTACATTGCAGCAGTCTATGGCAAGACACACAGCCACAGACAACACATCAGCTCTGGCTTCTTTAAAACTTTAATTCAACAAGATAAGTGGAGCAGGGTTGTTTGACAGTGCTTGTGAAATAGACAGCACCAGTGATGGACTGAGGATGACTTTAAAATTAGAGGCCCTTGAATTCTGTGCTACTACTGTTCTTGAGTCCCCCTTCTGCTATTTTAGAACTATAATAATGTCTTCCTGCCAAAGAACAGAGCGTACCATTTAGAATTGTTCAAGTTCACACTACTACCTGAAAATGCAAACGTGCGAATATTCACTGCAACCGGTTTTTTTAGTAATCCCTTAGGGAAATGTTGCTTGTGTGAGGGATATGGAGATCATGGCCCCATCTCCGATAGATAACACGTTATTGAATCCTCACCAATAAACTGTGCCACAGTTTAAATTTTGAAAAGTGTTTAATTGGTAGTATTTCCTCCATTAGGAGGAGCCCTCTGATAACACGTCTTTCACCACGCCTAGAGTCTTTTTCAAATCAGGGCATTTATTTTACTTGACTTCAAAATCACTCCAATTCTATGACAAGACAGGAGGCTCATATTATGCATTCTAATCTTTACTCTGAAACCACAGCAGCAAAGAAAAAACTTTACAAACAAAAAAGTTTAAAACAGAACTAAACAGAGTTCAATGTCAATGCAAGGGGGAACTCCCCAATCCATCATGGAGGACAGGTCATGCCCTGCAGGAGGCCAATGAGCAGGGACCCTTCCTTATATAAGTCCATTACTCTAAACCCAACCCCTCTTTCTTTGCTGCTGAAATCCACAGCTAAGTCTACTCCTCCTAGTTGTTGCCTTAGTGTGAAATTATGGAGTTTAGAGTGTTTTTCTTTGAATAATATTGAAAGAGCCTTGGTGATTTATAACACTGTTCTGGAGAAATGGGTATTTCATGTGTGTTTGCATTACTTACTGAAAGTCGCGTTCGCGCTCAAACGCTTTCCTCCAGTCCAGAGTGTTACATTGTAGCGGTGCTCCGTATGGAGCATTCCGCTCGTTAATGGTTTCTTGTTGCCTTTCTATAACGGCGTTCGCGCCTTGTTTACTTTAATTTGGTCGCGTTGCCCGCCTCATTTAACAACTGGGCGGCGACGCGCGAAATGTTTTTCCCTCAAGAGAGGGTTTGTTTATTGGTTAAGCGGCGGTCTCCCCGGAGCCAGCACGCTCGTTCCCTCAGTTTGTTTTGTGACGCGTGCGGTCTGTTCACGAAGCTCAGCTTCTTCCGGCGCGCGTCACGGCGGTTAAGACTGGCCTTGCAGGTCAATCAGTTCACACGCGTCGCGTGTGTGTTGTTTCCATTTTATACACTGCTCGCGTATGAAGTCAGGAGGTTACAAGCTTTGCCTGCTTTGGGACCCGGCTGGAAGGCGGCTCGCTAGGGCCTTATTGTAGTTGGTGAAGCTCTTTAGTGAGCACTTCTACAGCGGGCAGCTGTCCTCTTTATTTATTTTTAAGTTGAACGCCATGTTTTCTTTGTTGGGGTTTATTTCTGTTTAATATGTTTATTAGGTTTACTTTTTATATTATGTGCATATGAGTTCAGGAAGGCTTCTGTTGCAGCACAAGCGACATAGCTCAATAAGAGGGTAAGCTCAATAAGAGGGTTGCAGGTTTACCATGCAGAAGGCCCTGGGGTCGATACCCCCATTGGCGGTATACACATATGTATGTGTGTATATGTTTATATTTATGTATATGTATTTACTTCTGGATATATATATATATATATATACATATATATATATATATATATATATATATATATATTTAAGAATTGATTTTTATTTTGTGTTTGAATTGATATTTCAGCTTATATTAACACTAGTTAGCCTACTGAAGAGCCTCATGCGATGCCAATCTGCTATTATTTATTTATTTATTTACTTATTTATTTATTAAACACTGCACAGGGCATAGGGGATTTGCCTTCACTGTAGCTGCCATAGCCTGTTCAGTTTCAGGTTCTGCTTGAGTTCTAATTCGAGGTTAGCCCTCGTGTACTGATGGTTGCCTCATCCTGCTGGGATGCGCATTTTGAGGTTCACATGCTCAGTGCACCCCTCCCTTAAACCTGGCAGAGTTTTTTGTTTAAGGGCTGCTGTTGGCAGATGTCAGTATCTTCCCTGGATAGGTGCAGCCACCTGCTCGGCGGCGAGGTGGCCTATGTGGTTTCTGCGAGGTGACCCCTAGTATACGGCTGGGTCCACACCCTGCTTGGGTGTACAGTTTCAGATACACTCACTCAGTGTTTTCCTCCCTTAAAGTAGGCAACTTGGTAATTACCTTAACCGGTGTGTGCCATATCCTGCTCGGTTTCAGGTTCTGCCTGAGTTCTAATGCGAGGTTACCCTTCGTGTACTGCTGGTTCCACACCCTGTTTGGGTGAGCAGTTTGAGCTGCACTTACTCAGTGTTTTCCTCCCTTAAAGTCGGCGACTTTGGTAATTACCTTTACCGGTGTGTGCAATAACCTGCTCGGTTCAGGTTCTGCCTGAGTTTTTTTATGCGAGGTACCCCCTCGTGTACTGCTGAGTGTCACGCCCTACTCGGGCGAAGCAATTGGAGGTGCACTTGCTCAGTGTATCCCTCCCTTAAGGTCGCCAGTTTTGTTTAAGTGCTGCATATGGCAGTTGTCATTGTATTTTTTCTGTAAACATGCCGTATCCTGCTCGGTTTCAGGCTTTGCCTGTTTTCTATTGCGAGGTACTCCCTCGTGTACTGCTGGTTGCCACGCCCTGCTGGGGCGAGCAGTTGAGGTGCACTTACTCAGTGTACTCTTTGCTAAACAATATGTTTAAGTGTTGACTGGAGCACTTTTGCGTTTCCAGAATTGTCAGTAACCCGGATAGTTCAGTAAGTATCACCCTCTATAAGGGCCGGGGGTTCGGACCCTTGTGAGGGCGTAACCCCTCTTCTTTGGATATTTTAAATATTTTCAATATTTTCAATATTTTATATTTTATATTTATTTATTAAGTTCTTTAAAGAAAAGACTGCGAGGAGGTGGTTATAACAGACTCATGTGGGGGTTGTACCTTCCCTCTAGCCATCACTACGGTGTTAACCTTCGTCTTAGTAAAAATTCTGATGCCCTTTACCTTAGTTAGATTTGGGACAACTCAGTCCTTTCCTTAGGTTTTTGCTTTCCGCAATAACAATTGCTCCACCCAATGCTCGTGCTGATTAAGCTGCAGAGAGTTTTTCTCGCGACATGAGGGGAGAAAATTATACTTTATGCCCCTTTTGAGGTCTGCAGGGCTTGACGCTCTTTTTAGTGGGGAAGTGTTCCCTTACTATTTGTCCCATTTGGACATTATTTTACTATTGAACTATTGGTGGAGACAAGCTAGCTCGAGGGTAACTGTTCAGTTTGTTGCAAGACACGTTGGACAACCATGTTCTGCTTGGATGAAATGTTTGGAAACACTTGCTGATTTCAGGTGGGTGAGTTGCCAAATAATAACTTTCTGGCGCCTGCCCCATGGGCTTCCTCCCAAAGCTTGGCCTATTGTTCAGCTGTCTGTCTGGCAGCGTGTTACAATTTCTCCTCTGCTAGAGGAGTATAGCAAGGCTTCGATATATTCAGGAGAGTTGTTTAGCCTCTTTTGTTATGTACATATATTTTCTACAGTGCAGCGAATGGAGTGCTGGCTTCACACCCGTGATCAGCCTACTGATGCAGGTTCCTAACTTGGAAGGGTATAAATCAGTCGTTTATCCCGCTGCAATCGTTGAATAAACACCTCACACCACACTGGTGGTAGTAGTGATGAGTAATACTAGTATACCTGAGGGTTTGTAGCACTATACAAGCGCTATTTTGCTATGGGTAATGTGCTTAATATTCCTTCCCTGATTACCTTAGTGGCCAGCTCAGCCTCACAAAACACGCACAGACTCTGACCTCAGGGTCTGATGGGCAGTGGTCCCAATATGCTTTCATAACCTTTTCATTTACGGGGCATGATAATTACCCCAGAGTGCTTTCCCCCTTATTCCCCTTCCCGCCATCCTTGGGGAGGGTTGCATCAGGATATTACACCTCTTGGAGTATACCCGATGGTTTCTGTTTTCCTTTACAGGAATTCTGACTCGTGACCAGTGCAGACTCGCACTGAGCATTTCCCTTCAGTCAGTTACTTCCTTTGCGCTAAGGCCTGATATTTCCATAAGTTCATTTGAACCCATTTCATGGTCAGGGGGTTGTTTGGAAGTGCAAGAGTGTATTTATTTATTTTAAGGGTGTAAAGCGAGGCTTTAGCGTGGTCCTCGGGGTAGCCTTCTTTTGGGTTGCAAGGTTTTCCTTAGATAAGTGGGGAAGGGTTCTCCTCCTTTGGGGAGGTTCAATTTCCCTTGGTGGGATAGAGGGGTTTGGAAGCGCTACTAATCTCCCATCCATGTCTGTCAGTGCGTTTCCCAGAGGGCTGGGATATATATATATATATATTTAGTTAATGACTTGTGTCGCCTAGTCTCCTGCATGGCAGGTAGACCTATTAGGTTTTCACAGGAGATTGTTGGTTGCAATAAGGTGCCAGCTCTGGCTGCTGGGAGCTTCAAGGTTCTTCAAATTGCATAAGGTAGAGGATAGTTCTCTTCCGGGGAGCGACTTCATTTTAACTGCTTAAGGATCAGTTCTTTACAGTTTAGAGTGCTTGTTGAGTTTTTGGAATTTAGAGGGTCCTCCTTCGGTTAGTTTATGATCCTCTAGGGGAGTCATACCATGGAGGAGGGTACAAGATCAAGCATCGGGCGCATCTGCAAAGGGGTTCAGATTTCACTATAATGGTAGTGGTTGGATATAAGATACATTTTTCTCTTTGCCAAGTTTGGTCTCTTATAGGTCAGGTTGTAAATATCTGCCTTTGTCATGGTAGCAAAGTCCTTCTTCAATAGCTTGGGTGGTCTGTCGGTCTCCGTTTTGGGTAATTTGGCATGTTAGCGGTCAGGTGGGGCCTGCTCTTCCATTCTGCTTCCGCCTCCAGAAGACATACCTTCTTTATTATTCATATGTCTGTAGACAATTGTGGGTTAAGTCTATTGCTTTTCATCTCCGCTCAGGATGGGTCGTCCAATTACAGATTAATAAATGACCTTTTTACTCCCATTTTACCTTTTTATGAAGGTTTGTCTTCCCACTTGTTCCCCAGTGTAGTTATGTAACATGCCCTGTCTTTTATGCGATATCTTCCTTTAACGCATGAGATGGCCCATCCTACTAGTGTAGAAAACTTGGTTCAGTGTTTCCCCACTTTTAACCAGTTGGGTTTGGTGACCTGTAAGGAAAGCTGGAATTGGCACATCTTTCAGTTTTTGGTCTGCAGGGGATTTGGCTATGCCTTATATGACAGTTATTAAAGCAGCCTAGTCTTGGGCAATTCTCTGGTGGCCAGTTGGTTGATCTAATGAAAGTATTTAAATAATTTTCTTCTCCTATTATTTTATTATATTGTCTATGGTATTGATGATGTTGTGCTAGTAAGATGCAAGGGCTTTGAACTTGCATAATATGAGCCTCCTGTCTTGTCATAGAATGGCTAATCCCCCACACTAACGTGAGATGGGGGTTTAGATTCTATTAAAGACAAGGAGGCGATTATTATCCCACCCACCCATCCTGGGTATGATATGATATGACAGTTATGACACGCATGTACACAGATGTTTTAAGAAAGAACAGTCTTTGGTTTGTTGGTCTTCCCATCCACCCACCCTTCTTGCTTGTTTTACAGCTACGAGTTGAGATTTTGAGCAGGAGGGTGGCTCACAGCTTCAAGTTATGGAGTGCGTGGTATGAGAGCTTCGCTGGATTTGCCTTCATCGTTTATCATCTGATCTGTGCAGTGGACGTCTGGTTCAAGACAGCTACAGAAAGAGGGGTTGGGTTTAGAGTAATGGACTTATATAAGGAAGGGTCCCTGCTCATTGGCCTCCTGCAGGGCATGACCTGTCCTCCATGATGGATTGGGGAGTTCCCCCTTGCATTGACATTGAACTCTGTTTAGTTCTGTTTTAAACTTTTTTGTTTGTAAAGTTTTTTCTTTGCTGCTGTGGTTTCAGAGTAAAGATTAGAATGCATAATAATCGCCTCCTTGTCTTTAATAGAATCTAAACCCCCATCTCACGTTAGTGTGGGGGATTAGCCATTGTGTGCATTGCGATCATTCTCTTGTTGTTTGTTGCAAATATTACGGGTTAATCCCACCTAGTTATATAAGCTGTCCCTCACGTGGCGTCAGCTCTCTGATAGCCGACGCCATGCGAGGGACAGCTTATATAACTGCAACAAACAACAAGCTCTAAGCAAGGGGGTCTCCCAACCATCATGTTGATATAGGCCCCCACACATCTTCAGCCATGCCTGGCCACGTAATAACACCTATCATGTTTGCTTTACAGTTGATGACAAGTAAGAAATGTCATGCCACGTTAAGAAAGTATATGCAGACTGGCACTGCTAGTGCCTTGTTTGGTTCGGGCGCCTGTGCTGCCGACTGGCACTGCTAGTGCCTTGTTTGGTTCTGGTGCCTGTGCTGCAGACTGGCACTGCTAGTGCCTTGTTTGGTTCGGGCGCCTGTGCTGCAGACTGGCACTGCTAGTGCCTTCTTTGGTTCTGGCGCCTGTGCTGCAGACTGGCACTGCTAGTGCCTTGTTTGGTTCTGGCGCCTGTGCTGCAGACTGGCACTGCTAGTGGCTTGTTTGGTTCTGGCGCCTGTGCTGCAGACTGGCACTGCTAGTGCCTTGTTTGGTTCGGGCGCCTGTGCTGCAGACTAGCATTGCTAGTGCCTTGCTCGATCGCTCTCGCATTTTCAGCACACACATTTACGCTCTTCCAGTTAAAGAGTTCTCCTAAAAAGGAACCTTAGAGCACCTAAAATGTTGTCATGTTTACCCTTTTAAAACTTGTCAAAATCAATCACGGGAAGATTACACACACACTACTCTGCCCCCCCTCGCCCAAGGACAGAGACGAAAATGTGTCCTTCCGCACAACACTGGAGTTAAACCCCAAGGAAAAGGGTAGTGTCGGCATTAAGATCACGCCGGGGAATTAACCTAATTGTTTAATGGTTATTGTACGAGATCATGCATTTTACAAGGCATGTCACTTTATTGTTAAGACCTTAAGCTCATGGAGGAGCTCAGTTCTGACACATGCCCCGGTACTAAGACAGATCTCTCTCCCCATGTCTGATGAGGTGTCAGAATGTAACTCCGGGTTTGGAAGAAAAAGGCAAGTTTGCATTCGTTGAAGCGTTTTTTTTCCTTCAACAAATAAGCACCAGGGGTTAGCGGCAGCAGCGTGCTGAAATGTCTTTATCGTTCGGTGATCAGCCTTTTCTTATCTCGCATCCACCTGTCACCTTCTCTAATTTCTATATTAAGAGCCGAGTTTACCTCTGGGCAGCTCTCACAGTAGCTGTCAATCTGTCCTCACCACGGAGCATTTGCTGCAAACCAAACTCAGGTGTGTTTGAGGCATACCCTTCAAGCAGCAATCATTTACCTGCTCTTTACAAACTTGGTGGCTTCAGATTCCTGACTCGGTCTTGCCCCGTGGGAAGGCTGTGACGGAATACCTAACGCATGTTCGGCTATACATTTAAAATGTACCGGGTAAGGCCTCACAACCCCTCGCAGACAGCTGTGCATGCACACAACGGCAAGCATTCCCCAAGAAACTGTGCAACAAATGAAATTCCAAAGCAGTGAGGGGTTTTCTCCTAAAGATGCCCCTGTTCCTTTTCCTTTTACGAAAGTCGCATAAATTCATTCACATGTCCAATGTACACGACAGGCAGTCCTTTTTCCGATAAAGATACTGGTGTTATGTTACTAGTCTTGTTGTTGCTTGGGGTTTGCCCTTTGTGTGGCCCCTTGCCACATTAAGTGTGGCAAGGAGGGTGAGGTTATGGGTGGGCAAGTAGGGGTGCAGAGAACAGAACACAGTTAGCTATTATATCATAACACAGAAAGACACACATTTTACAAACCACTGACACACACACACATACAATCAATTTAGATTTTAATACATATGTGTTGGTCATAGTAATTAGGAAAGGCATTGCCTCACTGATAAATAACTTATTAAGTTTCTCTATTTTCTTTTGTTTTTTACACATATTTTTTCATTACTTTTTGGTTATATTAATGTCTTTTTGAATCGTGTGATGAGTTTTTTTTGAGGTTATGAATATTTTGTTAAGATCCAAGATGGTCATTGAAAACTGTGAAATAGTATTTTGTGTTGTAAGAAGACAGAGATGTCAAGTTGTATTTAGCAATATTGCCAAGCCTTGAAAAAGTCCAGTTGGCAGGAAACGTATTGGCGACAGCCTTAACAATGTAAATAAACCATAACCATATGGCGTTTTTGGAATCTTTACTTCGCTTTCTTTGCTTTTGTTTAATTTGATGGCAGGCAAAACAAATTGTATTCTTAATATGTTTTGGAGGTCTTTATATGTGTAAGAAGAATACGATGACTATACCATTATTGATTACATGAATCGATGCACCATATGTTCTCAGTATTCTTTATCTTTGTACTACACTTAGTAGTATAATATGATATAAGTAATTTATAATGCCCCTGTACACACGTGTTTCTAGGCGTGACGGGGCAACGGAGGGAGACAGAGGGGGACAAGACAAACGATCTTATTAGGCCTTGTGTCATTCATATTCTACAAGTGCGACAACGCGAAGTGCAAGGGGACGTGAGAAGGTCAGTGGCAGGGAGAGGTAGCGGGAAGTGCAATCAGGGCAACATTGCTCTGAGTAAGTGCAACCAGGGACGTGGAGCTCTTGGTAAGTGCAAGGAGGCAGGGGACTGTAGGGGATACAGCAACTGATTAAAGAAGAGCCTGGTACCCAGTGAGATTGTGAGGGTACTACGCAACCAGTCGGTGCAGCAGACAGGTAAATCAGCAGGGGATAGAGAAAGAGAGACAGAGAGAGAGAGAGAGAGAGAGAGAGAGAGAGAGAGAGAGAGAGAGAAAGCAGAGGAGAAAAGGAAGGTCTTAAGCTGCTTCTAGAACTTCAGATGGTCCGGCTCAAATTTGAGAGGGGCAGGGAGGTAATTCCAGAGGGAGGCACCTGCACTGGAGAGGGATCTACCCCCCACTCTCAGCCTGGAGAAGCGTCTGAACATCAGAGAGTTTGGGGTAGCTGAGCAAAGGGCTCCAGAAGGAAGGTATTTTGGAAGAGATAGTTGGAAGTAGTGCGGGCCCTGAAGCCAGAAATCCTTGTGAACAATGCAGAGGGTCGTGAACTTAATCCTTGCAGTCACCGGGAGCCATTGGAGAGATTTTGGGGCTGGAGAGATACAGTCACTGGGCTTGAGGCCACGGATAAGTCTCAGAGTCCTTCCTGTTCTGGATTAGTTGCAGAGAGTAGAGGAAGGCAGATTGAGCAAGAGGCTGTTGTAGTAGTCCAGCCTAGAGAGAACCAGGGTTCTGGAGACAGTGAGCATCTGGGGGAAAGTGAGAAAAGGAAGAATACCTCTGAGGAGGTGCAGCTATAAGTGGGCCTTCTTGGTAAGGTCTGTGATCTGAGGAGAGAATGAGAGAGTGGAGTCGAAGATGACATCAATGATTTTTGCGTCACAGGAAAGCGAAGGAAGAGTGCCCAAGAAGGGTGGGCAGAGTGAGAGAGGGAAAGTGGGAGCAGGGGTCGCAATGAGAAGAATTTCCATCTTACTGGCATTAAGGCAGAGATCGTTGGAGGCGCACTAATCCTGAATCACAGATAGATAGTCAAGAATGAGCAAGAGAGGAGAGGTGGCTGAGGGAAGCCTGAAACAAAGCTGAGCGTCGTACACATAACACTGAAAGCTAGAGGAAAAGGTAGAGATCAGGTGGGCCAAAGAGGTCAAGTAGACATTAAAAAACCAGGGTGAGAGGATAGAGCCCTGAGGAACACCACATGTAGAGAAAGAGGTTGTGGAGAGAAAGGAACCAAGTTGGAACTGGGAGGGTCGGTTCCAGGAGGAAGGAGGACAACCACTCCGAGGCCTGATCCGTGATGCCCAGGTTCTTACAGAGTCAATTTATCAAGGTGGTGTGATTGATCATGTCAAAGGCAGAGGAAAGGTCAAGGAGGATGTGGACAGAAAGTAGGGTGGAGTCAAGATTAGGGAGCAGATCATCACTGGTGTTCGGGAGAGCAATTTCCTGCTTTGAAGCTAGACTGATGGTCATGGAGACAATCAACATATTCAGCATGGAGAGTGAGCTGGGAGATGGCCAGCTTTTCAGGAGTTTGCCCAGGAAAGGAGTGATAGAGATCGGATGATAGTTTGCCAACAGGTAGGATCGACAGAAGGCTTTTTAAGAAGTGGGAGCACAAGGGAGTGCTTGAGGGTCGAGGAGAAAGCTCCAAAGGTGAAAGAGTGATTGCAGAATTCAGCAAAGGCTGGAGCGAGGGTATCAAGGTGGTATTTGATGGTTCTGGAAGAGCAGGCAAGCACCTTTTTAGACAACACTTTCATAGATTGGACTAGTCTAGAAACATCAGCAGGTGTTGTAATAGAGAAAGAGGAGAAAGGAGGAGGAGAGGGGGAAGTGGCCAGAGCTGGGCTGAGAGAGGTAGAGGGATAGGAAGAGGAGAGAGAGGACAGGATGCCCTGAGTTTTAGTGGTGAAGTGAGAAGCCAGAGCTGTGCAGAGGGCCTGGGAGGGAACAGGAGAGGTGGAGACTGCAGAAGGATTGGCCAGTTCCTTGCAGATTTTAAAGAGTTCAGCCATGTTGCTAGAGGCTGTAGAGACATGGGCTTGGATGTGGACTCTCTTCTTGGAAAGGACAGATAGGCTGTATTGCCTTTGGAGCAGGCGGCAGGCCAGTTTGTCAGAGGATGCACCCAAAGGCCTCCACTTCCTCTCAGCCACCCTGCACTTGCATTTCAGGGCAGCGAGGTCGGAACCATACCAAGAGTTGCACTTGGAGGTAGGCTTCAGATGGATTCTCATGACGAGGGAAAGGTTGTCCAGAGTGTTGCAGATAGAGAGATGCTGGTTAACGAGGGCAGTGTCAGAGTGAGAGTCTGGCGCAGGAGTAGGAGGACTGGAGGAGTAGGGAAAGGCATCCACTGACACATGCTTCATGTCCTGAATGTCCCAGATGGTAGGTGGAAGTGCTGGGGTGGGTTTTGCCTGGGGGACAGAGAGTTTCAGGTTAGTGGAAAGCAGAAAGTGATCTGTCTGAGAGGATTGGTGAGAGTGTTAGAGAGGGGGATGTCTGAAGAGATGAGAACATCCAAGGTGTGTCTGGCAGAATGTGTCCGTCCAGAGGGAAAAATGGAGAGAGAGAGTGTGTCTCAGAGATTGCGTAAGAGCCCAGAGGAGAGATTAGAAGCATCCAGGTGGATGTTGAGATCTCTAAGGAGAAGTTGAGAAGTAGAGGCAAGGAGCGAAGAGGAGAGGTCAGCCAATTCTGAGAGGAAGAAGGCCACCTTGCCAGGTGGCCTGTAGATGGTGGCCACAGTCGGAGAGAGGTCAGGAGAGATAGAGAGCCTGCAGACCAGACATTCAAAGGAGGAGTAGGCCTCCATAGGAATGACAGCAGAAGGGACCCACTCTGGAAATATCAGAGCTACTCCACCTCCCGGTCGGTTGTTTCTGGGCTCACAGAGGATCTTGTAGCCATCAGGGAGGAGAGTGTCAAAACTTGTGACAGAGCTGGCCGTGATCCATGTCTTTGTGAGACCAAGGACATCCAGGTCAAGTTATTCGAGGAGGTGGCAGATGTCAGAGGAGTGTTTGACAGCAGAACGATAGTTTAGCGTAGCGACGTGGAGCAGATTCCCACAATTGAAAGACTTCAGGGGTGGGGTACAGTCATGAGGTACACCCAGCGGAGGTGGTGGAGGGGCCCGAGAGTGGGCATTGGTGGGAGCCGCAGCTGCGCATAGTAGTCAGAGAGGAGGAAGAAGGTGCCAGAGGGGTGGACTGGGCTAGGTGTGGCAGACGAGCCAGAGAGGTGCTAATAGGAGTAGCAGGGGAAGGAAGGAAGTTGATAAGACACAGGAGGCATCTATCAAAAAGGAGGCGATTGGGCTGAGGGCCCTGGACCAAGACAGTGCCATTCAGATAGACATTAATGATGGTCTTGGAGGATCATGGGGCTAGTAGTGTGAGCTGAATAAGTGCTTTAGCCACTATTCATCCATGTAGTTCTGCAGTAATCATTTCGTCACACACTTGCAGTCTGACACGGGCCTACACACACACCACTCAATTATACGTACCACATAATATTTGGATCATGATAATACAAGTAAATATATAATTATCTGATTATGTTTTGTTTAAATATCCTGCACTCAACGCCATTGACTGTTTCATTTGTGATGCACGTTGCCTCAAGCTAGCATAACCCAATGCTTATAATGGTGTAAGAAGGTGTGTGATATGTGAACCATCTGCCCCACTCAGACAGAAGTACGGTGTTATGTAAGTATTCTACTTGTTCATAACTCAGTTTCCACCCCGCACCCTGACCCAGCATTAATAGCCAAACACACATCACATCCTGGAAATACGCATAGTAGTTGCTGCTGATCGTGCTTTAATAGCAAGGATAGCTGATACTCATCTCTGACAATGCATTGATGTGGGGCACTGAGAACTAAAAACATGGAAATGATCAGCTACTTAATAGTGGGCATTTCTTCCCAAAATTAGACCTCAACAGCCATGTCTTGACCCTTATTCAAGATAGGACATGTTCAATTCACCCAAAAGCATATTGAAAGGATTTTTCATTAACAATTCTTCCTTGGTGGATTATAACGCAACCCCTATCATTTTTGACATTACAAAAGGCAGAAATGTGTTGATTTGTTACAAAAACAAATTGATTATTTAATAAACTAATCCATTATTTTAAAAAATTCAGAGAGCTACAAATGTGTTCCCTATGTATCCCCACTTTTCAGGTGTTTGTTGGTCTATGGAATTCACCCTCTTTTATTGGTTGTACGAGGACACAGGTTTGCAGAAAGGTCATGTAGGCGGCTGGGCTAATCTGAAGATCGGCTCAGAGAGGGGAGTATCTGATTGCAGCCTGGCTAATTTATAGTATAGATGCGTAAATTGTAGTGAGATAAGCAATTGGATAAACCACACAAGTTATACAAAAATTGAACATTAATGTGTATCATGGGTTGAATCACAAATCGAAAGGGAAAGGGTCTTTTCATTTTTCTTGTATTTGAACATAGGTATCTGTTATTGTCGACAAGAGACACAGATCTCGGGAGGAGCGACAACCCTATGAAACATACGAATCTATGATCAACACAGAAGATATATAAACAGAGAGTTGCTATAGGAATTTACATGGAAGCAGTAGGAATGGCCGGGTCTCCGTCGACTCAGTAGGAGGGATGTGGCTGGTCATCCAGTTGTAGATTAACCTGCACTCTTAATCTACACTTCATATGCTCATAAAGCAGATAGCCCTGATATATTTGATGAAAGGAGTGTGGAGAGGTGTATATCTCGGTACGAGCCAATACTCTTTATTTTATATCAACCTCAGCAATGCTCAAGGAAAGTTCTGGAATACATAAGCTCCCCTTTACAGCCGCCTTCTAGACCTGTGTACTTCTGTCCTCTCTCTGCTTCTGTCACAATGTGTGAGGATAAGCATACTGTACGTTGAATACGGTAATTTGATCGGCAGCGTACCGTGGCGTGGTTAGAGCACAATGGAAGGAATCTTGGGAGTTTAACAAAGGCTTGAGTTGCAGCACCTTAATTTGGGCTGCAATGAAGTCCTTCTTCGATAGGCAGAATTCGAAGGCAGAATGTGAAGGCCTCATATTCTTAGCCCACTCCCATGCAGTACATTCAGAAATGAGAGTGGCACCCCTGAAGCAAGAGCTTACACTCATCATAAGAGTAAATAGGGCCTTCAACCCAGAAAGTGGGTAGCAAGAAGCAGTAGCAGGGCAGGATATCCATGATGCATCTGGGGAGTGTATCGGTACACACCTAGTGAACACTTAAGTTAGAATGGTGGTGGCTGCCAAGTCAAGTCGATTAAGAACCCAGCTGGAGTTCTAAATAAAAACCCACTAGGAACAATTTCACCATTCCTGAACTAATTTGCTACTCGCCCGCAGACGAGGCGCGTGGGGCATTGACCTGCACTCATCAGAAAGGTGACCTTAAATTGCTAAAGATCTGCTATCAGGAAAAACAGCTGGCTCAGATGGTATTGCAATGAATGCATATGTACAACTCTGGGAATATGGGGGCCCCTTTCTGAACACGTGAGACTGTTATTTAGCCTGGACGCATCGGTCCCAGTGTTTTGGCGATGGACAACTTGATCATACTCAGTAAAAAAAGTACAGATAAGCGTTGATATTCTTCTATCAACCAATCTCTCTCTTAAACACGGAAAGATATATGCAAGGTGCCTTCCTAGCAAGTTAGCTCGGGTTATCCATTGGATCATTTGGGAAAAACAACATAGGTTTATACCCGGAAAAGACACAATAGATCTTATTAACTTTGTGCATGTGGTATGTGACATCACTGTCCTGGATGAATCCCAGCTATCTTGTACATTTCTAGATGCTAAAAAAAAGGTTTTCCTTTGTATGGTAGGACTTGCTCTGGCAGCAGTGCACGGGTCTGTTATTGGAAGATTCTTCCATTAATGGATGCACAAGCTTTAAAATCTTCTGTGTCTGTAAAAAAAAGGGCTAGATATTGAGTGCTTTCAGGTTTACTGGATCCCCCAACAGAGTTTTTTCTTTTTGCCATCATTATGTTAGGTTCTATACAGACCCCTTCGGGTAGTGTGATAGGCAAGGTCAACGAATGACACCATGTATACTAGAGGAAACTGAGGACATGATCCAGTGTACGTGAAGGATGCTGCGCTTTTCTAAGTTGAACAAACCGTAGTGATTCCACATATAGCCCAACAGTGACAAAAGGGGGGCGTTTCTGCTTATTGTATGAACCTCTCTGCGATGCAAAATAGTGGTGGGGGGTGATTATTTTCTCTGGAGGTTGGTACATATTTCCCATCAATGAGTTTGCGTGAATATGAGCAGCAAGCAAGCTCCAATGAACCATTTGGGATGAAGGGGGTCGGTCTCCCCCCAGACATTTGTTAAATAATGTTTTAAAATAGTGCATTTTACAGCGCACATTTTGCAAATAAAATGTGGTATCATTACATTAAATGTACAGTCGGTTGTGTGGTATAAGCAATGAACATATCCAATAGATGCCAGGCCACCAACAGTACACAGAATATTTGACCATCCGATTATTTATTTATTTATTTCATTTGTTACTCGCCCAGACCCTGGAGTATCACGGCGAGGTTACAGACAGTTTATGAACATTTCTTGTACAATGTTACGGTAAGACAATTAGAACACAACTGTAAAGAATGTTTATAAGACAATACGTTTGATAGTCGTTGGGTGGATCAGTCTGAGGAGTATGAGGGAAGGAAGGCCTAGTAAATCAGAATTTGTTGACTAACCAAGTTTTCAGTGATTTTTTGAAGCTAGTGATGGTTTCTTCATTTTTGATTCTGAGTGGTAGTGAGTTCCACAGGGTGGGGGCCAGGACTCTGAAGCTGCTCCCTCCTGCTTTGGTACTTTTGTGACGCGGAATTTCTAGTAGTGCCTTATTATTTAATCTGAGTGCTCGATTGATGTTTTTTAAATTTATGGCATTGTTTAAGTAGCTAGGGGCTTTGTTAGTGAGACATTTGTAAACAACGCATAGGATTTTAAAGATTATTCTAGCTTTGAAGGGTAGCCAGTGATTTTCTCGCCACACGTTGGTGATGTGGTCGGCTTTCTTTACACCTAAAGCTGCTCTAAGTGCTTTATTCTGTAGTAATTGTAGTTTTCTTGTATTGGCGTTGGAAGTTCCTAAAACGAGGACATTGCAGTAACCGAGCTTGGTTAAGATCAATGCTCTGGCTAGTGTTATGCAATTTGCAGGTGTAAGGAATTGGCGTCTCAGAGCAATGAGTTTGGCTGTGTATGCCGTGGAGGATGCTGGTGCCGATATGTTTTACACATAGTGAGATTGGCATCTAGATGGATGCCAAGAGTTTTAACATGCTTGAGTACTGGTATCAAGGTGCCGTTGATGTTAATATGTGCGTACTCAGGATGGAGAGAGCCTTTTCTGGACTGGGATCCTACAATGAGAACCTCAGTCTTCTTACCATTAAGACAGAGGCTGTTAAATGCCATCAAGTTTTGGATGATAGCATAGATTTTGTTAATGGACTGAGTATCTTTGGCGTAATCCTCCATGATAGGTATGAGGATCTGGGTGTCATCTGCAACATTTGTGCAGATGACACTCATATCATCTAGGGCTGAGAATAGGAGTTTCGTATAGGCATTATACAAGGTGGGGGAGAGGCAAGAACCTTGGGGCATTCCGATGGGGACCGCTATAGGGTCAGCCGCATCTTTCCCAATGGCTACTCTGGATGTTTGTTCAGCTAGGAATTATTTGATCCAGAAGGTGGCATCTGTGGAGAAGCTGAAGTCTTTGGCTAGTGTGTCACAGTTTGTCATGGTCTACGAGGTCGAATGCTGCTGAGAGGTGCAGCAGTAGTAATATGGCCTTTTTTCCTTGGTCTCTAATGGTGTCTATTTGTATTTTGGGGTCGGTGAGCGCGGTTTTGGTGCTGTGGTTCGGTCTGAACCCAGATTGCCTGGCTCCTAGGAGTTTGTTTTGTTCGAGATGGGTTTGAATTTGGTTATATGCTATTTTATCAATGATTTTTAGAAGAAAAGGGACTGTGGTTATAGTCCTGTAGTTGTTTGGAATTAGTGGGACGAGCGATGGGTCTTTTAGTAAAGGTGTGACCCAGGCTTTTTCAATGCAGGCCGGGACCAGGTTGGTGCTGAAGGATGCATTGACGAAATTAGTGATAATCGGGGTGAGGGTAGGGGTACATAGTTTGACTAAATGTGCTGGGAAATTGTCTCCTTTGCATGTGGATGCTTTAAGTTTACATGTGGTTTTAAGCACTGTTTTTGGGAGACTGGTGAGAAATGGAAAGCTGGAGTATTGCATACTGTGGATCTGGAGTTAGTGTCTACCAGAGTATGTTTATCAGCTAGTATTTTTCTTTTAGTGATGATTTTATTTTGTAGTAGTTGGATTTTGGCGGTCAGGGCATCTTGATAATAATAATACATTTCTTATATAGCACTACACACCCATAGTTCTCTGAGCACTGAAATAACAAAAGACATTGTTATCCCACAGAGTGGTACTCAATTTATTGACCTTGGAAGGATGAAAAGCTGAGTTGACCCGGCGGGATTCAAACCTGCCACAGCAGGCTGCGCACAGATATCAGCGGCGAGTTCTTAGCTCACTGTGCTATCTGAAGCCTTTGTCCACAAGGTATGCCAGCTTTGTTACTGTAAAACACATTTCATGATGCCTGTGTACACAAAATATTCCAGTAGACTGTCAGGCATTTGCATGATGGTTTTGCTAACACATCCCAATGCTGCCACTATATGAGCACACTCCTGTTAGCTTTGTGCTCTGATACTAGTAGTGCCATAGTAAGAACAAGCAAGTCTTCTGGCAGTTTCGTGCTGGCTGTGTCAAAGTTTTTCTGTATTGCCACTGTAAGAACACATTCATTTTTGCATTATCCAATAATGCTGAAATTGCCACTGTAAAACCGCTCACGTTGGCTGTGACCACTAATGCTGTGGTGTCACTCTAAGAAGACATGCTTATTTTGGCTTTGAAAATATATACCAGAATGATTTCTGTAAGATCACAGTCTTCTTAGCTGTGCTCAATAATCTCAGTATCGTCACTATAAGAACACACTCATGATGATGTGCCCAATAATTATGCATTCCCAAGGCAAGGAGCTATTTTCATTCTAGCTGAGCCATAATATTCAAGCATTGCCACTGGAAGAACAATGATGCTCACTGTGTCCAATAATGCCAGAATTGTCACTGTAGCTAGAAGCTACTTGGGCCCACCCTCAATGTAAACGTGAAGATTTATTTTGGATGCTGAATAACCAGGTGTTCAGTATTCAGAATTAAGTATCTGAGATATATCGCCCAGAATGCACTGTTAATTTTCTGACGTAATCCATGATTGAGGAGACATAATACAACTGAAAGTTGGTTGACATAATAGACAGAATAAAGAAATAAAGATTCTTTTTTTTTGCTCAAGGTCACACAATGTATAAAAGAAAAATGGGGTCTTGAACCATCAACATCAGCCTCCAAACCAGTGGAGCATGTTTCCTACATGTGTGATGAATGATTTGTGGGTTCAGAGGAGCATATCAATGACCCAGAAGATAGCCCTGATCTGACCCTCGTACAGGTCTAAATCATTCACCCTCCCACAAGGACTGTTTTTTCCTCAGGCGTAGGCTCTTCAGGACTGTTTCTGTCCCAATATTACTGGCCGTTCAAAGGTGTGCATGAAATGCGACCCACCTTTCAGCGAGGCGGCAGACAGGCAACCACTGTTCCCCAACACGGCTGGGCTTTCAAAAGCTGCAGCCTTTTGTGCAATCTCCATTTTTCCCCCTGTTTACCTGTCAGACTCTACTTGTCCCTGCTGCGTGAAGGCAGTTTGTTTTCCTAATGCCTTAGGTGCTTTGGGACAGGACTACCCCACACAATTAGTAGCAATACAATAAACATTTGAACATCTAATGAGATCTACTTTACAACAGGCTCCTCTGACACCACAGAAGCGACTGTTTGTGTAGATTTAAAGTAAGGAGAAAGTCAACAGCAACTCAAAATTCATAGAAAAGAATGTGCGCGAGGGAGGGGTTGAAATGTAGGGGGGAAATAATGTCAATGTTATTGAGGATCTGTGATAAGTAATAATGGACTCCACAGCACAGTGCCCTCTGCAGATTCTGTGCATGTCATTTCTGTTGAATTAGTGCTACTTGCTGCTGTTCAGCCTGTTCCTAAGCACTCACGGTGGCGGTAGATAAGTGATCTGAAGGCGCAGTGAAGATAATAAAACGTGGTTAAACCAGGATTACAACTTTACCAACAGACAACATTGTTCAGGCCCTTGGGTAACACCCCAGGGGCCAAAGACCACGCGACAGGCTCGGTGTAGGACTCAGAAGATCCCTGCCTCGAGACGGGCGGCCCTCCCATTTATTAACTCTGTTGCATGGGTCGTCACGTGACACGTGTGATGGCATGAACTTGCATTTGCACTTTTTGAGGGACAGGCCATGTAGCATAAGCCAATCCAGGACCGCCTTCAGCCGTGGAAGGTGTTCTTTATGTGACTTTGAGAAGACAAGCACATCATCACTCACGTTCAGCACAATTGGGAGCCCAACCAGAACGCCCCTGATGGTATGTAGAAAGACCTCTGCTGCCGAGGACACCCCAAATATTAGTCTTTTATACCTGAAAAGGCCAATGTGGGAGCGGAACGTGGTGATTGGCTTCACGTCCACATGTAGAGGCACGTGATGGTACCACACCTTGAGGTCCAGGGTGGATAAGTCCTTGGCCGCTTGCAGATCAACAAGAACGTCATCTAGTGTAGGCGCAGGATGCCGCTCCCGGCAGATGGCTTTGTTTGGCAGACACATGTCCACACATATGCAAAACTTCCTCAGGATACTTGGGTTTGGCCACCACCACAATGGGAGACACCCATGGTGTGGGGCCAGTCACTCCCTCAATGATGGCTGCCTTCTCGAGCTTACCCAGTTCTTCCTCCACCTTCTGTTGCAGACTCAGTGGTATGCAACGCTGCTGCAGGGCTACCGGTTGCATCAATATATCGATGTGGAGCCTCACCTCTTGATTCTCCAAGCAAGACAGCGAATTTCCTGATCTGTGGTAAGAGTCACAACCCTCCTCTGGCATGGCCGGCGCAGTGTGGGCAGTGGTCTTGCTGCCTGTGGGCTAGGCCATGGCACCCTGCACATCGTGGCAAAGTGGTTAGGTTTGCCACACCACCCGCAGTCTTTATCATGAAGGGCGGGTCTCTGCAGTTGTCACAAGACTTCGGTTCACCCGTGTCAGCCTGCGTCGTGGATCTTCTGGCCCCTCTTGAGGATCAGCCTTTGGGTCTCTGCACACCAACTGCTGTCACGGCACTTACCATTTCCACCCATCTGACCTTGGATGCCTCCTCCATCTGTGCAGCTCGGGAGGATGTCAGGCTCCTTGAGGATCTGTCTCTGCAGGGAGGTCGAAGCGCAATGCTGAATTATCTGGGCATGTATCTCATCTGTTTTGCCTTTGAGATGGCAGGACTTTGGCAGGTGCCAAAGCCGCGTTGGGGTATGCGTCAAGGGGCTCATTCGGGTCCTGGTGTGCCTGTCACAGCCTGAACTGCACATAGTCTATGTCTCTGTTGACCATGGGCCTGAAGTAGGCCTGGAGCGCATTTTTCACCTCTGCATACGAATCATCACATGGTCGAAGGGTTTTGGAGACCAGGTGTACCTCATTCCCAGCGTAGAACAGGAGCAATGCTTTCTTCTTTTGTCATCATCCTCAACCGAAGTCGCAAAAAACATTTCCAGCCTCTCGACCCAGAAGTCCCATCTGGGAACCCATCACATTGAATTCCAGATCTGTGGCGCCTGCAAAACCCCTCGCTTCTCCCTGTGTCCTCTTGGCTGTCCAGGTAACATCCCTGTGTGTACAGGACATGGGCGTGGTGTGGGACATGGGGAGACCCCTTCATCCTCCCTGTCACTCTCCATCTCGGGGCATAAAGCTTCTGACAGAAAAACCCAGGGAGCACACTGCCATGTTTAACCCCTCTTCCCAACAGCACGAGCAGCCTCCGGAGAGCCGCAAGCTTGGGGCTTCTTGTGGGACTGTGTCCCAATATGGATGTAGAGTAGTCCTTCTCTCCCAGCACAAAGCAGTGTCATGCCAATCTATAGACAGCTATTACCTCACCCCCTCCATGGGGCTTTGCGTCCGTTCCGCACCGGTGGTTAGGATTGCCCACATCAACGAGGGGAAAGACAGGAACCAGCTTTTTTTAACGAACTCACTGTGCGTAGCTCATGGCGGTGTCAGAATGCCATCTGCCCAAGCCTCTGGAACTGCGCGGTAGTCCAGGCTCCTTTCTCTAACCAGCAGGGCATGCAACACCTTCTCCCCGCTCCCCACAGCCACGTCCCACGAGCGGAAATGCCAGAGAGCAGGAGGTGGCGCCAGCAGCAGGCGGGCTCCAGTTGTAGCTCTGCCGCTGCCAGAAAGCGTCAGTTGTGGTGGGCTTGCAAGCCCGGGCTCACCTCGTCGCCAGTTGTTGAGGCCCTCGGGTAAAACCCCTGGGGGCAAAGACCACACAACAGGCTCGGTGTAGGGCTCGGAGGATCCCTGCCTCAAGACGGGCGGGGCCTCCCATTTATTAACTCTGTTGCATGGGACGTCACGTGACACGTGTGACGGCCCACGTCACAAAACACATCAGTGCCAACGTAACTTCTAGATAACGTCACCCCCCCTCCTTTCCCCTTGCAGCCCGCTACATATTCACGAACACAGAATCACTGTAAAAATAGTCTCATGCTGGCCATGCCTCATAATACCAATATTGCCACAATAAGAAGACACATGTTCAACATGCTTATTAAATGCAATGTTGCAAATGTGCGCTCAGTAATGATATATTGCCTTAAAAGGGCTAAGGGTGTCTATGAACATCCTAAATTCCCCTAACAAATCATTGCTGGCTCCGCCCACTCCCGGAGTTAAGTGGTTTTAAAAGACATGGTTATCACCTCGACAATCTGTATTGCCACTTTGAGAAATAATTTTCAAATGTCCAAAAGAACATGCCTGATGTGGGTTCAATCACTTAGACACACACACACACACACACACACACCAGCCTGTTGACCCCCTCAGGAAGGACTCCACACGGTTCTCCAGAATGACCTGCCCCACGCACTGTAAAGAAACAAGAAACCGGAAGTACAAATGTACATCTCTCTCTGAGTCCTGGTTCCTGCAGTGCAACTGCTAGAATATTGCTGTCCCTCACATGCCACCAGCACAGGGACGAGCAGGGGTGCCCCTATGCCAAAATAGTCTGCCGTACCCCAGACAGCATATCCAATGGGCTATTGAAAGCTTGCGAACGGCAATGCCCCAGGCATTCGATGGCCCATTGGGCATGCACTAACTGGGGTACTTAATACAAAGGGAAACTAGGCGGCCACACTGCACATGCTCGCTGAAGTTGAGGGAGTGCACAGGTTTCACGCCGCCTGTCCTCTGGCTCTTCCGTTATGGGGGGTACTGCACCCTGTCTTTCGCACAATATGGGCAAGCCACCCCGGATGCAAAAAGAAGTATGAAACAAGAACACTTTAGTGGTACCAGTCGTAGAGGAAGTAACATATTTGGGGTTATCCTCACCAAAGCCCTGTAACCATAGAAAGTGGAAATATATGTCCGACCATCTATTCATTTCTACAATCGGTAAGAAATAAATGCGGCGAAAATGCAGTGCATGGGTGTGTTCCCCTCTTGGGAGTTAGCAATGGGTATGATTAGATGTCATATGTAGTGGTTGATCTTGTGTTTTTCGAACTTTATTTAGAATCAATGAGGTGTATAAAATGAACGGCAGCGGCCCTCCCAGCCATACTTCGTTCCTATAATTGGGCTACAAGTGTAGTCACATATTGGGCCTCATTACGACCCCGGCGCTAAACCATGGCGGAATTACCGCCCCATTCCAAGGTTGGCAGGGCGGTAATTCCCCATCACCATGGGCTCTTCCCCATTCCCATTTTTGCCCCATAGGGCTCAATGGGAATGGGGAAGGCGCTAAGTACGGTGCCGCAAATTGCGGCACCGTACTTAGCACCAAGGTCCCTTTGCGGTACCCTACTTTAACGCCTGCTAAAAGCAGGCGTTAAGGTCGGGTCCTGCAAAGGGACCTCGTAATCAGGCATTAAGGGTTTAACGGCGCCGACACCTTTTACGGCGCCATTAAACCCTTAACGCCAGGGCCGTAATGAGGCCCATTGTCTTTGTTGGCCACAGAGGGCAGGGGCCTCAAACATTGCACAATTCCCAAAGCTGAAATGGGGAAAACATTGTTGGAATTTGCATCGTAATTTGTACAAAAAATGTTCCTAGTTCTCGACAAGGCCGTGGAGGGACATGACAAGACACAGGAATGTGCACGCAAAGCAGGGACGTCATTTCACCAAAATGCCTGGGGTAGCGGAAGTGACATCACATGACCCTTGAACTCTGATGACATCACAGGAAGTGATGCCATTTGACCGCACACTGAAGTGACATCATGGGAAGCGATGCAATACAAACGTTCACACATCCGCAAAACAGGAAGTCGCATCACATAGCATTGTTTCTAAGTACACAACGAACAATATGGTTACAATATAACTGTAAAGTGATATACATTTCATACAAAAATGGACCACCATATGTATCGTTAATATCAGTGCATATAGGCCCATATTACCAAATCACTATGAATGCAAGCAGACGTCCAAGGCCAAACGATAATGATGTGTTATTATATAGCACTTTCGTTTAAGTGCTTCATATAGAACAAATATACATACAATATCACCCAACCTGTGTTGGCACTCATTTATCAACCTCAGCAGGATGAAAGGCTGAGCTGATCATGCTGGGAGTCGAACCTGCAACCTGCAGATCACACACACATTGCAGCAGCCAGCCCTAAACCCACTGTGCTATCTTACCGTCTATCGCTATCAGAAAAACAGTCACTCCAAAAAATAAACAGCCACATGCTGCTGACCAAAGCCCATGAGCCTGAAACCAAAAACAAAAGTTTTTGGGGGTTTAGGGGTAGCAAGGGAGACCTCAGGGGTGACCCCTGGCGACCACTAAATGACGCCCATGACGCAAAGCCCGCAGTGGGGGTGGCAGTCTGATGCTCCCCCGACACGTGAGAGTTTGACCAGCTCAAACACAGGTTTTCGAGACACATTGCTGCAGACCAGGCTGTGCAACCTTAGCAAGGCAAAGATGCAGCCTGAGTGGACGCGCCCATTCCCACGGAGGTAGGGCGCCTGAGGCATTTCTATTAATAGAAAGCAATTGACCAATCAGAGATGGTGCTGGCATAATCACGCATAAATTTTGTTTTGACTACATTAATTATGAATGCAAGCCTAGTGGGGTGAGGGGCAATACTGGCAGAGTGCAGGCTAGGAAGAGTGTTAGTGGGTAAATAAGTCTTATTTATGAAGATGTGATGTCGAGTCAATCTAATAAGTGTTTTTGCAGAAACAGAGTGATGGTAAGAATGGGAGAAACAAACCTCTGCAACGTTACCTTTTTACCAAATGTGTTTCGTGGAACTCGAGGACTTCACGTTTTCGCACTACAGCAAACGTTGGTATTTGTAGCAACAAAAGTAGTGATGCTGACGCTAGCAAGCAGGAGACAGGCTCCAACTGGCCTACAGGCAATAGGGCAATGGCGGAAGAGCAGGCAAATATGCTAATGTGGGCCTGTTTCCCACCCCAAAATGGGCCAGTTTTGTGGGTCCAGTTTAATTAATTACTTCACTGTACCGCTAGTCGTTTTGACCTGTGTTACTGGCTAACATTCTTTAAAATTAACTATTTGAAACATATTTTACCCAAAAAGATATTTCTAGGGTAGTATCCAAACAGTCTATCACAAAAGGAAAGAATTGCCATCTGCAAATGTGGGCCACTTTTTCATTGGTGCCCGAGCCAATTTCGTGCCCCAGCCTGACTCACCAGAAGCCTGACAAATGTCGAGTGAGCCTACTCAGAGCTGGAATCAAATGGTCCTGTTTGAGTGCCACTTATGGCAGAATGGATCAAATCGTGCAGTTGTCAGTTTACAACAATCCTTAGGAAAAAAGTCCAAAGCATCCAGAAATCGAGATTTGGGAAGCTTAAAAACAACTTCAATGTCATTCAAATGTCAGAAAAATTCACTTTTTTAATTACTAAGGGGGTCATTAGAAGTTTGCCCGTAATTCTGACGGGATACCGGCAAACTGAGCTTCCTTTAGTGCCGCCTAAGATCCTGGCATTACCAGGATATTAGAGGCGGTGAAAATGGCGGTAATCCCCATTCCATGTAATCCTATAGGACTCCGTGGAGGGGATTGCCAGTAGTACCGGCACATACCAGCGTTTTTTGCCAGTGGGGGCCTGATTTACCTCCAAATCAGTCACCCCCACCGGCAAATTTATGGTTTAGCGGGGCAGGAAAAGTGTTGGTAACGGAATTACACTTACTTTTACCTGCATTTTTCCAGCACCGCCAAACCTATAATGACCCTGTAAGTTTTTATTTTACCACTGTACAGGCTGGTAACAAAGGTAAACATCAGTACCTTGAAAAATGTGTGAGAGAGAATTTTGTTTACACTTGGTACTTTTCTATTAAACCGGTTTGCCTCTCGCCTATTTTTCGCGTTCTCCCGCCTAAAATAATTCTTTCCCAATGGATTTCTATGGGAATATTTTTGTCTCCTGATTTCTCTGATGAAATCTCCCTCCAGGTGCCTCGGAATATTGGCATGCGTGCATGAGCTCACCTCACCACAATCATTCTTCTCCCCCAATCTTTCTCCTCGCTTCTACTGCTCTTTCTTCTGTTCTATCTTTTCTTTTGCTCTTCAAATCTAAAGGGAAAATCATGCTTTCTAAAAGTGTAATTTAGAGCGTTGTGATCATAAATACACTGGTATTTCATAAAACAGTGTCAATCTTAGTAGGCCAAAGACAGGGGGCTGGTTGTCAGCATTTATGGAAATTAGGTTTCAAACGCCTGGCAATCATCGAAAACCAGGAACGAAAATAGACCGGTGGGACGAGGTTGATAGCTTCACTTACTGCACTGTCCCCATTTCTCAGTGAAATGTTCTGCTTCCGGTTCCGGGTTGCATGGCTAATACTGTCTAAAACAGACTGTTACTAACATTTTCAACAATGAGATCAGCAAGAACTGGCTAAAAGACACGCTGCTGTTCTGCTTCAAGATTTTCACTACGTTCAATTAACATTCCAGTTTAATTTTGTGTGCCTGGTTTGAAGACTTCGCCGCTGGATACAGCAGAAATGATCCGCCTGCAGCAAAATGAGCAGCTGAAATCCGCGAGCGAGGTACCTGACGGTGCTTGTTAGGCTATAATTAGCAGCTCGGAGCACATACTGTACTTGCTGACGCCTGTCATTCAGTGGCCTCGTAGTTTCCCCATGCAACGGCTGATAACCCCCAGGACAGTGCACCTGAATGCCAACTCATTTTAACACTAAAACAGACCGTAAATTGGCAAAGAGTACTAGTGCAGCACAATCACCTTGTTCTTTTCTCATCTATCCTGCAATAATATTTAATGGACTGCATTACCTTACACAGCACTATATCCACATTTTGACTTTACTTAAAAAAATGTTTTACATTTATTTAAGACTGTCTTACGGCGCCGGCATGTTGACGAACTGCTTCTCACAGCGCTAGATTGATTCCTCGTTGCAGCATCAGACTGGGTTACAAGGCGAAAAGAGCATTTGTGGAAGGTCTGTCTTGATAGGTCAGTGTGAGACACGTTTTGGGGCCTATGTGGGGCAATTTGATGACTTAACGTGCATCTGGTGGCTTTTAATAAAGTTACCCCATGTGCTCTAAAACCTACCACTAAGTGGTTTGTAATAATGTTACGCCCAGTGTTCTCTAAATCCTGCAACCAGCCACAGATGTCCATAAAGTGTGCTCAGAAGTAACAGCCACACAAGTTTGTCAAAAGAGTCCACAAATTGCGATTTGTACATTTGGAGTACTTGTTTTGGTGTCCAGGAATATTTTTTGTCCAAAGTCTGACCATGGCTCTCTGGGCATCAGCAAAAGGAACTGAACAGTCCTGGGGGGTGGATTACCTATTGTATCGACTGTCTGTCACATTTGGGCTCCATTAAGGTGAGGTTTTAAGGTTACTGTGCGCATGTGCTAGTTAAGGGGGCTCCTGTTAGTGGCTGGGTAAATGGTGAAAGATCGTCTTTAGGGCTTTCTTGATTAGTCATGGCATCAGCAATGGTGGAGCAGGCGCATTAGGCACTCTCCTAGGGTCCTGCCTCCATTCCCAGCGCACCCTCCCATCCTCTTCATTAAAGTGCGAAGGAGTCCACAGGCATGGGGGTAGGCATGGATCCCACAGGTTGCTCTGCCAAGAAAGTGAGATCGAGCCCAATCACCTCACATGTTTCCGACAACTGTTGCATGGCTCCAACTGTGGTGGTAACAGACCTGAACCATACAGAAGATCATCTTGTGTGAAAGGTACGTTTTATTAAAAAAAAAAAGGTGTTTCCATGTGTGCATGTTTGAATGGAATGCAACGTGTGCATCTATGTGTGTGTGTGTATGTGTGCGTGTGCAAAATTCTGAATGATTGTATGTCTATGTTTATGTTTGCGTGAGTGTGGCTCTGTGTGTGTGTCTGTGTGGCAATGCTGGCATATATCATGGCACTGCATCATAAAAATGATATAGGGTGGTAATTAGACATATACTTTGGCACAGAATTATGAAAGGAAGATGCAGTCGAAATACTGCATACATTCTGGGCACAGAATCATGAAATTGCTATGCAGTGGCAATGCTGATGTATTCAACAAACTGTGTACTTTAACTCAAGGGGTGTTGCTAGGTCTGGAAAAGATCAGGGGCTAAGCTAATGTCGGGACTGGTGGGATTCAGGGCTAGCCATAGCCTTTTAAGACCCGGGGCTATTGCCCCTTAGCCCCCCCCAGCAACGCCTCTGCTAACTCAAAGATTCTACCCTACCATCCATCTCGTACTTTACGATCTAAAGGACAGGGACCATTAGTAGTTCCTTCCTCCAGAACATCTATATGGGGAGATTAATGGTGCTCTTTTTTAAGCCCCCGTATTTGGAACTCTCTCCTGCAATCATTGCGTGAAACTCAATCTCTTTCTCAATCTCAATCTCGGGAGGATCGCTTAGCAGCAATGTGCTCACCTTGGAAGCAAGACGACATGGAGCAACACTGGTTCGTTCCCCGGGTCCATGCTTAGAAACCTCTGGGTATTAAGAGTGTTATAAATAACCTATCATATCACTTCCAGCTTTCGAAAACTGTTAAAAACCTATTTGTTTAAATGAGAAATTCCTGGTTATATTATTAAAGAAAGCTGTTTAAGTTCTTGCAAAATCAGAAAATTGCGTCGGAGCCCAGATGCAGCTTTGCCAGGTTCCTTCAGGATAGGTGCATTAAAAGTACACAAATCAAATCAAGAGACAATACGCAAAACACTCAACCTGTGCAGGAAGTGAAATGGACGGATAGACAATTATCGGCCTATGTTTTTAATATTTTCTTATAATAGATTTTTTGTTTTGATTTTTTAGAGAGGTGTGGATTTTCCCTGAGGAAGACGGCAGCAGGGATAAGTCATTGAAACTAGTGTGGCACCATTGGAGCCATTACAATCATGTTATACTATAGACGCACTGATGCCCCAAAGTATGTCATACAAAACATATGTCATGTACAATTCTTTGTGACTTATGTTTACTAGTTGGCCTCTGTTTAATTGTGTATCCATGGGGTGTGAGTGTGCCATCCTTCGATGGCACCTACACTGCTATGGTTATACGCAACAAGTGTTTGTGTTTGAGCTTCCATGTGATGTATTGGCACTTAGTATTGTTGTAATGTCTTACATTTCATGCACTTTATGTATATCTATTAACATTTCTGGTTGATTTGTATTATTTTCTGTATTATTGGGAATTAATAAAATACTCTTGTTGTTTTGCGCATCTTGGCCTGGCACATTGGAATATGAGGAATTTGGTTCCTATTGGATACTTTTATTTTGCGCATGGTAGTAGATACTCCCACCTATGAAGAGTGTGTTGAATATGTCATTTTTGACCTGATCTTCATAGACATTTCAGGACCCCTGGTGTAAGGCATTACATGCAGTGGCAATGCTGGCATATGTTGAGCCCAGATGGCTTCAGGAATGTAATTGACATTGCCAATGCTAGCACATATTTGGGTTTCAACTTCATGAAAGTGATTTACAGTGGCAGGGCTGGCACATATCATCTAAGTTATTTACAGTGGGGATGCTGGCACATATTGTGGTGGCACCTTTGTTCATTAAAATGAGTTTCAGTGGCAATGCTCACGTAAATTGGGGGCAGAGACATTGTGAAAATGTTGTGTTGTCAAATGCTCTTTTGTACTAAAGATGACCTGACATTTATTGATTTTGTTCATGTGTTTCCCCAGTGAACCAATTGTGTTTTGTTTTGTATCCCATTTTTATCAAAAATTGAACAGGAACATGTCCCAATTCAGCTCATTATTCTAAAAATGTTCTAGTGGGTGAACTCCCCGTGCACCCCACATTAATTAGCATTTCCGGGCTACACACAGACACTCCTGCTAATTTGTAGTTGAAGGAAACACGCGTCCACTGTCATTACTCTCCAGCCATGAAAGCTTCCCTTGGCACCAAAAGCTGCCTCTGCCACTGCAGGCGTTCATAACTTTAACTCATTTGAATGCTGGTGTATCCTTAAACACCCCCGAGCACCAAAAGCTGCCTCTGCCACTGCAGGCGTTCATAACTTTAACTCATTTGAATGCTGGTGTATCCTCAAACACCCCCGAGCACCAAAAGCTGCATCTGCCACTGCACCCCAGAACACTGATGGCGTTATCCCTGTTCTAATTTCTGCTGATTGTGGACTGGGCCAAACATTTTGCACTGCCTGATCTTAGGACTTCACCAGTGACATAACATGGGGTAGGCTTCTTGGGCTATTCCAGTCCTGAACCCCCATTTGTTCAGTTGGTAATGCATACGATTAGAAACTTGATTTCTTGGTCACATAATCATGGGCGATGGTAACATGCATAATTGGTGTAATGATAGCATGTTATGCAAGTAAGTATTTTATGTAAATCTTACAGGGTCAGTGATAACAACCTTATAGCTATAGTTAATGTGTGGTATCCATTAGAAAGGTAACGTTATTCATCTTTTAGGTATTGGAACAAAACATTGCACACAAAAAAGTACATGTCAGACTGCGAACATTTTGTAAAGTTTTGTGACATCTGGTCAAGCAGAAACAAGTTGTGTTTCACACATAGACTTTGCTTAAAAGTAACACAGATAACACGCAGTGGATTGACACCTGATTTAGATCATAATTGGTTTATGGGCCCACTTGAAGAAAAAAATGCATCCAACTTTTTTAAACACAAAAAAGGTAAAAATATATGTGTATGCTGTGTACATTGTTGTTGGATGAGTGTGCAGCGCCCCTATGCCCCCGAATTTGATGTTTAATGCATGGATGTGATTGAGGGAAACCAGACTCAAAATTCTGAATTTGGAAGCGATTTGTGGTCTGTGGATCCATTGCCTGGTCCACGGGACGTGCTCCAGGAGCCCCCTCGTTGCAGACCACTTGCCAACCTCCAGTATAAAGTCAATGTGCCTCATTACGACCCTGGCGGTACGGAGTGAACGGCGCCGTAAAAGGTCCCAGCGCCGTTCACTCCGTACCGCACATTACGAGTTCCCCTCGCGGGACACGGTAAGCACGCCTGGGAAAACCAGGCATGCTTACCGGGTCCCGCGAGGGGAAGAGGGAGCAAACAACTGGCCATCTCGTAATGGCCCGTTGTTTGCTCCCTCTCCCATTCCCATTCAGCCCTATGGGGGCTGAAATGGGAATGGGGAAGGACCGGGTCCGGGTCCTTGGAGGGAGGAATTACCGGGCCGTCCGAACTCAGAATGGCCCGGTAAATCCTCATTCCGAGGACTGGACCCCGACGCGATTTCGGCGGCAGCCATGCCGCCAATAGCGGCATGGTTACCGCCGAACTCATAATGAGGGCTAATGTATTCAAACTCAAGTTTTCTGAAAGATTGACTACTGCAAAACAGTGCTCAAGGAATACCAAAATCTTTGTCCAGGCAGCTACAATTGGTTTGGAGTCGAGTAGCCAGAATCATCTTTGGTAGGACAAACAAGACCACCCCTCTCCAGGCCGTGTTTCCTTTGCATGGCCCCCAATACCATGAATTGCATTCAGATGCTACTTGAAAACAGCATAAAGAAACATATATATGCATGAACTAATGCATTTGCACAGGTTCAGAGGATGCAGGGCCACAATCATCCCAACTGAGTGCTAGTACCTCAGTGGCAATGCAATCGCTTCTCCTGTGTGCTGCCTGATTGGTGTGGTGCAGAAAGTGTTCCACCAAACCAAAGGCCAGTAGAGGTGCCTTTAAAAGAGGATGGAGCATCACTGAAATGGAAAAGCCGTGGACCTTGGAGTTCCCAAAAACTCCCTTGACAAGATGTTCTTGTAATTTTAAGATATCCCATGCAGTGGGACTCCAAGTGGGGTTGGAATGGCTGTCTCCGTCAATTTGAACATTGATTCACATGGAAAAAGGGTACAATTTACAGATAGAGCTGGGAAAGGGCCATGGCAGACTTTTCTTCAAGAATATTAATATGCAAGAAATGTGTATAATGCAGGGTGCAATGGTGGGCTTTGGAGTTGGGATAGATTATGGAGAATTTTAATAGATTAAGTGAAAGGGAAAGCATGTGTGACTATATCTAAAAGCAGGTTGGTGGTGGTGATGGGTTGCAAGTTCTTTAAGGGAAGTGGCAATGCACGAATGCGTAGTTCTTGCAAAGAGCGCTTAGTTCCTGATTTAGGAGGGCGCAAGAACAAGGCATAGGTCCAAATCAACAGAGGTACATGAATACGGAAGAAGCGTGTGCACTCAGGGACATGGACAACAAGTTAGGGCTTGTTGGTGAGGAATGTCTGGAATAAGAATGTTTTCTGGAGGTTCCTGAAGAGGGAGCGGGAAGGAGCTCACAGGAGCTGCGTAGGGAGAGTGATCCCCCACTCTCAGGTACACCCCGAGAAGGACTGAGACAGACATGACGAATAAAATACACCCTGTCGCATTGCACACAAGGATTAGCCAGCGTCCAATCAATATGTTGAGGAACAGAAAAATCTAAAGGTGACAAGAAACACGTCCAAATTCTCCTCCTATCTATCATATGCTCATTTCAATGGCACTATAAAGATTCTATGAACCTGTGCTAAGCAAAACCAGGCCACTTCTTCCGCTTGAAAGCATTAGACCTGCCAACATAGTACACTGCTCGTTGATATGTTATGTCATGTGATCAGGATTCATAGCGGGCACCGCTGCCATTTGCACAGGCTCCAGGCAATCTCATGAAAGCCTTCTGTTCCGGAGGCAGCTGGGAAGAGGAGAGACAGTGGTGAGAGCATAGTGTATATTTGCGGGCTGATTCATGGAATTATTTGCGCCGAAAAACGGGGATTCCGCCTGCAAATCCCCATTTGTTAAACAGGGATTTGCGGGCAGAAGGCGCACAAATCCCCGTTTTTCGGAGCAAATAATTCCATGAATCAGCCCCATAGTATATAACAAAAGTTGTCCTATATATAGCAGGGTATTACTAGATGTTTGTTGTAGTTTTAGGATTATACACAGGATGTATGGAATGTTTTATTGTATGTACTGGGTTACAACATCTAGTGTCTGTCTGTATGTACACCAATTCTATGCACATCTGATGTATGCTGTCTGCTTTGTTAAATGTGAGGAAGTGTGTGGGCATCAGATGGTAAATGCTCTGGAACTATGTCATTGTACTTCAATGTATGTGCTATATGCTAAAATACAATTATTGTAGTAGATGTAAGAAGGAGCGGTTGGGGAAATTGATAAACTAACACTCTGTTCATTCATTTCTACATGAAAAGAAGTTGGAAAATACATAAGTTGTAAATGTATTTAATTATTTAATTGTTGCTCGCATAACTGGCAGTCTGGAGACACTGCAGGTCACACATAGAGAATAAAGGAGATACGAAATGCACACGGTAGTGCTTTAGAAACAAGGCTACTAGGACAACTTTTGTTATATACTATTTTTACCCTAGGTCCTAATATTGGGGGGGGGGGGCGGGGGGCTTTCCCTTTAGTTAAATATACTGGTGAGCGCGTGGCATGTAAAGAATGTAGTTAATTTCTGGAAGAATTGCGGCTTATTGTATCTGTTGCAGCACGTAAAAACCATTAGCAGACAAGATAACTGTGTAATCACAACCAATACAAACTGATAAAAAGAACAAGTTTCCATTGCATTGTGTTATGTCGGGTCGACACGTAAGCTGTCAAACACTACTTATCTGCAAGGCTGATAATAAGTAGATTTTGCACTTTTGCTGTTTATTCTTGCTGGAATATAATCTGGAAGCGTATAATACCGAAATCATTTAAATTAAAATCAACTCACAGTAATGTATTTTGCTACTGACAACAACAGAGTCCTTTTTTCCAAAGTAGAGAGTCTCACGCAGTCACGTCCCGCCAGGCTCTGTTAAACTTTCTGGACAATCTGTTCACTCCTTCCAAAGGAAACGCTGCTGGGAGGTCAGGGCAGCAGCAGCAGTCCAATGCTTCACTGACTCCAGCAGCATGCGTTTTACCACTGGATTACCGACGGTGGCAAAAAGCCTGCAGGAGGAACACGTATTCTTCAGCCTTTTCTGCAGTGCTAGGAGTTCTTCCAGTGGTAAAAATATATTGTTGGCACCTCATTTGTCAAAATAAAAGTGCACTGCTGTGGTAGGGTAAGTACCCGACATTTGAAAATCCTTCCACCCAGGGGTCCTATAACGCAACGTAACACCATTTGTATTGTGGGAGCCCATACCTGGTAAAACATGTTTGCTTTATTGTTAGTGGTAATTTCTACCATTTTTAGGGGAGGGGGTTGCTGCTGCCACTGCCTCACTGTCACTGGTGGTTCGTGGTGTTAAATCAGCAGGAAACTGTCAGAAACTTTTTTTTTTCACATTCCAATCGTATTTGAACATTTTGTGATGGGGAAGCCTACCCTTGCTGATCAGATAGCACAGTGAATAGAGCTCACTTTGATATCCATCCAGAGCCTGCTGAGGCGGGTTCAAATCCCGGCAGGGACAAACTCAGCCTTTCATCTTTCTGAGGTTGATAAATGAGCACTGCACACCGTGGGAAATCATAAACAACGCTCAGATTTCTGGGGGTTCGTAGCACTATATGAATGCAACATTATTGCAATAGCAATCATTTTGGCAGCGTTTTCGGAATAAGGCTCCAAATCACCCGTCTAGGTATGCATGATTCCTGCCATGTCTTAAACGGCACACTTCTGCAACTTCTATTTTTCTATTTTGGGAGCTGGTGGTGCAGTATATTCAGTGGTCGAAGCGGGTGGGAGCAGTTGGGAGCGGTGCTCCACTGCTTTTTTAAAAAAAGGTTTACTGTGCCCATACTTTTATTTTCAAAAGAAACCGTTCCGGAATGGTTTCGTTTTAAAATCAAAGTGTAGGAAGAAATTGAAACGCACTGCACTGAACATTCCCTCAAACAGCAGGTGCGCGTGTTTGGGGGTTTGGAGTGAGCGTGGGAGGGGGCGTGGCTATGGGGTTTGTGAGTAGCAGGGGCAGGCCAGCAAGGACCATAGTTCCACTTCTTTTCGTACACTGCGACCACTCAGTATATTGATAACTGGGAACCTAAGCGCGGCATTCCCGAAAAGGCGCCGCACAGTATGCCAGAGTCCTTATGGCTGTGCTAGGTGTCTTCTTTTCCCACTATCTTACCTTCTGGGCTTCAGATATATATAAATTGTAGGTTACCTACTGAAAGGGGAAGAGAGTTCCGGTTCATTTCAGCTGAACCGAAAGCAGCTAAAACACTCCGATAATTCATGAAAACCGAGATGCAGGTAATGAGTCATTCCCAATGAATTCACCCCTGCACACATACAGGAAGCAAGAGGTATGCAGCTCGTATTCAACCAGAGTCTCTTTTCCTATTCCTAACTTTGCCAGCGGGCAGATTTCCCTGGATATTCAGGGACTACATGTTAGTTATTCCTATTTATATTCACAGAATATTTGGCGATTGGCCCTACACCGAGTTAGCTCAGTTTGGTTTAGCTGTATTGGTCCATGACATTGTCCATTAGGGTGGAAGGGCGCCGCCCCCCTTTGCTTTGGCCGAAGCGATGTTCATCTAAACATACATCTCTTCACTCAAAGTACAGTGCCAAGAGGCACTGTGCTTTGTTTGCACAGGGGACTGTGCTGCCTGCTTCTGAACAGGGAATGCGTCATCCGTTACATATTTTACTTCTTTCTCAGTACAGAACCCAAAGTGATCTGCTCAAAAGACGTAGAAAGCACTTTTGAGAAGCGAGTGCGGCATAGGGAGCCTGGTCCCACCATCTCTCTCTATAGCTCAAAATTATGGCACAGACAGCATGCAGCAGCACACTGAAGTCCTCCTCTGTCAACCAGTGTGCTCAGAAAAGATGAGAGGCGAGCCATCAGGTTCTTTATGTCAGGTGGCGGTGTGGTGAGGGTGCACGCATGTAGGTGTAGTAGTTATGTATGTATAGTGTGTTTCTGTATTTGCATGTATGCGCGCATGCAAGGGGTTGTCTGAGTGCAGGTGTATGAATGTGTGTATTGAGGCACGAGTGGATGAGGAGATGATGGAAGTGCTGATGACTTGGACAGGTGGCGGGGTATGGGAGGGTGTTACAGGGAGGCACCTGCACCAAACTTGGCATTTCAAAGACATAATAAGCAAAGCCAACAAGATAAGTTTTCTTACCTGGATATAAAGCCTACATTAGTGCATACAATTGAGAGCATATTTTCTTAAGTGGCATTTCATTTGTCTGTCTTTATAAACAAAGTGGTCTTACATGCCTATACAGGCCTACATTAACACAGCCAGCAAGGGCATGAATTATTACAAAGGTGTTGGTCTACATGTCCACACTGGACTACATGTTTACTGCCAATGTAGACATATTTTCTTACTCTGGCATTGCATTCTTTTTATTGACATCAAGGGGGAAGCCAGTGTTCTTTCATGGCCATACTGGCCTACACTGATTCAAGCGGATTGGGCATGTTTTCTTACTGTGGAATAATACGATGTATTGACATCAAGGATAAAGCCAGCTTGATGAGTGTTCTTACGTGGCTGTACTAGCCTACATTGGTGCCACTAGTCACCACATCTTATTTAATGTGGCATTGCATTTTTTACTGGCATCAAGGATAAAGCTAACAGGATGAGATTCCATGTGTGGTCATACCTGCCTACATCAGTGCAGCCATTCTGGGCCTGTTTTTTACTGTAGTATCGGATCCTTTACTAGCAAAGACTATATGAGCATGTTCTTACATTCGGATACTGGCATATATTGGTGCAGCTAGCCAGGGCATGCATGGGCACAGAAAGTAAAAACATGTTTTTTACTGCCATGTATTTGGGTAAGGTAATCATGCAAATGTGCATTAAGATGATCCTGCTCCCTGTTGGTTGCTTGCATCTATTGGATTTTTCTTATCTTACAAAACCAATTACAAACACTGGCTTGTAACCCAATTTTTCACATAAAGTGTGCTGTAAAATGCACCATATTAGCCCATTATTTTGTACATTTTCTTGGAGGTAGACCTCCCCAAACAACACTTGGTTAGTTCAGGTAGTTCAGGCTCCTTTGCTACGCTCCGTCGCTCCAGAATTTTGGTGGAAAATATTTACACCACTCTAATTAAAAAATTCACCACCCCCCACTGTTATAGGTGTGCACTGCAATTAGCAGGCTGGTATGATTTTGTTTAGTTTCATGTAGGTTTTGTGATATAAAACCAAGAGAGAGAGATTTATTTGACTTGCCAGCCCAGAATTCCTTAGCCATTGAATTCAGGAACTGTTCATATTTGCTTCACTTGAAGAACATTCCTTATGCTGGATTTGTAAATGTAGATTAGACTACACCAATTCCCAAGTATACACAGGGCACCCATTGGCTGCCTCTAATAACGGTACCGAGTCTGCCCTCATTCAATGGGGGCTTACCAGTCTAGTCGGACCTTTGCGGGACCGGTAAGTCCCCATTGAAAATACCATTCCCCATTCCTATTTGAGCCCCCATAAATAGCCTGGTTTTACCGTACTGGTAAAACCAGGCGGCCTTAGTGGGACCCGCAAAGGGACCTCGGAATAGGACGCAAAGGGATTACCGGCACCGGTGTCCTTACCGGTGCCGGTAATCCCTTTGCGCCAGCCTCGGAATGAGACCCAATATTTTTATGTGAAATGTGCTCTCAGGACCCACGAGTGCTGGCAACCTGCCATAAATGCATTTTAGGGGGCTGGACAGATCTTTTGCACCGCTGTTCAGCCTCTGTCAAACGCGCAGGTGACCTTTACTTATTTGTTTTAATTTTCTAATGCGCCACTCACCCAGAGGTTTTAGGAATAAGGTGACCTGTGCATTTCGCAAACAATTGAAAATAAAAAAAGGGGCATCCTCTGCACGCATTTTATTTGCACTTAATAGTGTGCCCGATAGTGTGTGGTGGAAAATAAGCGGTATTATCCAATTTGCCTGTAGCTGATTTGATCGTGGTGGATTTGATCGAATTTTTGGTTGACGGCTTTTGCCGCAAATATATGTGGGGGTCGGTTTAGGGTAATAACTAATATAGGAGGTTTGGGGGGAGGGTGCGGGGGTCTCCCCCTGCATATATCTGCGGTAAAAACGACCAAAAAAGAAACAATCAGATCAATTCCACCACAATCAAATTAACTCGAGCAAACCACACAGGTCCAAATGAGCGCCAACAGACCCAGGCCTGCCTATTTCTTTGCAAACTCTTCACATTACAGATACTACTTTCTGTTGCTATTTCCTCTGTTGTGATGGTCTCCCATGTCTTCCGGTTTGTGCACCTGCCCACCTATGCTGGGCGGGTGTTTGCTGAGCATTCGCTACCCTTTCCTGGAAACAGTATTGCATACTGTCTAATGGTACTCCAGAGCCTCTCCCACCGGCGAGATAGCCTAGCTTCGGCATCCAGCAGCATCCCTGTTTTGTACATAGCCTGCCTGTTACATTGTTCATGTCGCACTAGAACCTCAATGTTTCCGCCTATCCCTGTTGCTCCTTATCTGTTTCCCAGTGTGTATATGGTTTGGTTCTTAAACATCATTTAGTTCTTATGCCCATTGAGCATCTTCTCAGAACAGAGCACCCGTGGTTCAAAACATGCAACATTTTGGAAGATATGTGTATGATTTCAAATCCATCTTCATCAATCTGAAGATATAGAACTCAGTCTTAGACAGAATTGATGAGAAGAGAACTCATTGATTACACATACAGCGATAATGCATTTCTTTTCCTCTGGACATGCCTACCCCTCTTTAACTGTGTTGCCTGCTGCCTGGGGTCTCCCCCATATTGCCAAGCTGTTGGAGGCTGAAGTGACACTTTTGTGGCAGAAAACAAATGTCTTGGTTGGCTTCTGTTGCAGCCATAATACAGACTCATTAGTTACTGCAACCCTATAGCAAAGTCTACATAGAACAAATAGGGTCCTGAATGTCGCTAAACTGATGGTTACGCAACACACAAAAAACAGAGGTCCTGTTTTGCAAACATAATCCTACTCGGACTCTGGTGACATCTGCTGCTGCAATTTGGGAGTCATTATAAGTGTGGTGGTAGCCGTGCTGGTAAATACCAGCACAGCTGCCGCCGGAGTCAGTTTTTTACCGGCAACCAGCAATGGGGATCTACCAGGGTATTCCGGCCCGTCAGACCCGGTAATTCCCCTTCGACCGGGTGGTGGTAAAAATTACTCCCCATTCCCATTGAGTCCCAAGGGACTCAAGGGACTCAATGGGAATGGGGGGGGCAGGTAGCGGCAGCACAGTTAATAACGGTGGCAGTACTACTGTGTCGGTCTGCTCGCGGGTGCCATTCCGCCTGGCATCTCGGACCTGACAGGCTGACAGGCACCTTCGAGCAGACCTCGTAGTTTGACGGTCCAGTAACAACGGTACCAGCAAGCTTACCGATACCATTGTTACTGGACCGGCAACCTTATAATGAGGCCCATAGTCTTAGCTTTTGGCCCTCATTCCACTGCATGTGTCCTATTTCATCTGAAAAGACTGGCTCATATCTCCTCAGTCCTCAAAGATTTACACTGGATACCTGTGGCCAGAATATTTAATTCAACAAAACACGCTGTATGGTTCATAAAGCTTTGTATCACAACGGACCAGCGCTTATCCATAGATGTCTGACTAGCTATATTCCTGCAGACAATTAACATCAACCTTTACCAGTTTGATAGTAGTGCCGAAGGTCAAATATGAGTGGTGGGGCCGGGCGTTCTTGCTCCTAAATTATGGAACAATCTCCGGCACCATCTTCAATCTAATTCAGATGGAGTTCGGACATCGAATGAAGACCATGCCGTTTGTGAGATTGGGTTTCTTATTGTTCTAGAAAGGTGATATTGTCTTGGGTGTGTCAGTACCTCGATGCCTCCTCTGAGGATGAGTAGTGCACTTTACAAATCTAATACCAATACCAATATAAAAGTATTAGGGATTATTTAAGGCATTGCTCTTTCATTCAAGTCTACCCACTGGGATGAAAAGTTCTTCCCCCAAGAGGTCCTTCTTTGGATGTATTGGGAGTATTTGTACATTTGATGCTTGGTTCATGCAAATATTTTTCTCCTGTTGGCAGAGATTAAATGCATAGAACTTTTTTAAATCTTAATGAATTCCAGATTCGTACCTGGAATACTAAACTTTGGATAAGTGTGTTACTGAAGTGTGTTTATATTCTTCCCCATCTGAATAAGCCCACACTCGTCCCATTCCACCAAGTTTACTACTTCCCTATCACACGCCTGTCCTTCAATAAACAGTAATATGATAGCAACCTCGTCTGTTTCCTCCACCCTCCCATTACTGTTTTTTTCCTCCCCAACACCCCTCCAGCACTATCTGAAATGTCGTCAGGCCTAGTATGATAGTCGCTTGATTTGTTCCTCCCCTCCCTTTCTGCACCCCTCTCCCTCACCTTTTGTTTTTCTCCGGCTCTACCAGAAATGTCGTCAGGCCTAGTACGGTAGTTGCCTGTCTGTTTCCATTTCCTTCCCTCTCTCCCCCACCCTTCCTTATCTATGTCTTAGCTCTTGCACTATCTGAAATGTCGTCAGGCCAAGTGCGATAGTTAATTTCACATCCTTACTGTTCATGGCCTGTAAGAATGTGGTTGTATTTTCCCTTGTTCCCTCCCTTGCCTTGAAGCGCTTTGAAACACATTGGGCCTCATTATGACTCCGGCGCTAAACCATGGTGCTATTAGCACCATGGTCCATGCCGGGGTCCGCCATGGTGAATGGCGGAATTACCGCCCCATTCCAAGGTTGGCGGGGCGGTAATTCCCCATTCACCATGGGCCCTTCCCTATTCCCATTTTTGACCCATAGGGCTCAATGGGAATGGGGAAGGCGCTAAGTACGGTGCCGCAAATTACGGCACCGTACTTAGCACCAAGGTCCCTTTGCGGCACCCTACTTTAACGGCTGGTAAAACCAGCCGTTAAGGTCGGGTCCCGCAAAGGGACCTCGTTATTAGGCGCTAATAGGTTAACGGTGCCGCAGCCTTTTACGGCGCCGTTAACCCATTAGCACCTGGGTCGTAATGAGGCCCATTGTGTATAGGCGCTATATAAATAAACAATCATATCATATCATAAACTGTGACCACTGTCAGACTTTAGTTGCGTGAAACAATCACAGGTTTCACCTCAAAGCATTTCTCAATCTCCTCACTGGCCATCTGGCATAAGCTCATCCCGATGGCTGCCAACACGCCGGGCACCATTTCCATAGTGGTTGGAGTCCCACAGGGTTTCATCCTCCCAACAATCACCTTCTACCTTTACATTGATCTATTGGACAAACGAACGGCCAACCTCGGAACAAGATCATCCAATGCGCTGATGAGACGCAGCTCTGCAGAAAAGTCAGCTGCGTCAATGACATCCATTGGCTGAAATAATGAATCCCCCTTACATTGGCCTGCTTGAAGCTGAGTCCCAAAAAGACCAAATTCATACTGCTCAGGAAACTCCACGAAGAATACAGAAGTCTCAAACTGTCCAGAACTGGGTGACAGAAATTAAAACTTGACGGATTCACCCCTAGCTCTCTCCCAGTCGAAAATCACTTCCAACATTGACTGTGACCTCAAATTCAAGGCTCATATCACTGAAAAAACAAAAACAGCCAAGTACCAGCTCATCCCTCGGCATACAATCAAACCCTTAATTCTAGTCTCTGACATGTGTACTTTCATCAAAGTCCTAGCCCTTATCCATCTGGATAGTGGCAACACCCTGCTCCTGGGTGAGGCTAACACCCCCTTGCTCGTGTTGAAAGCATAATTCCACAGCCCATCTCCTTCAACGATGTGATTCCATCACAGCCGACGTCAAGAAGAGGCACCGACTATCCCTCCAAGCCCATATCACGTTTCAGAATGCCTGCATCACCTACAAGGCAGAGAAGCTGACCATCCCCAGCACCAAGAGTTACAAGATAACAAGGCTAGAAATAATAAAGAGATACCATGAATCTGGAGCAATGTTTCAACACAAATAAGGGACGTTCCATCCCACATACACGTGAGACAGGAATGGAAGAGCACCTTTTCAAGGAACACCCATCTTTATCTGATAATTGGCAGCAGGCAGCTGCTCTCCTGTGTCTAAACCCTGCCCTAACTGGCCTCTTTCCCTTCCCTGCAAGATATGATATGATAGGTCATTTATACCGCGCTTAATACCAAGAGGTTTCTAAGCGCAGACCCGGGGATCGAACCTGTGGTGCTCCATGTCGTCTTGCTTCCAAGGCGAGCACATTGCCCCGGGGCTATCCTCCCGAGACGACTATGGACTGCCTTTTCCGCATGTGCAGAATGCTGAGTCTGGTTCTAAAAAGCCACACAGGGAGATCTAAGTGATTGAAACTTTCAAATTGTGGACTCTTCTCATCTGGCAGTCTAGAAGCCTTCATCCTTGTGCTTTGATCTGAAAGGAGGGGGGAGGGGCACCTCCAATGAGCCCTATATTAAGGATGTACCATTAGGATTGAAAATACATTGCAGTGTTATACTGTCAGTGGTATACTGTCATACTGTGGTGGGGTCAATGCAGAAGGGAATGGACAACTGTTTCCTTGAGTGCTCAAGTCTCGCGTGAATCCTAACTTGCCTACTTCACGAGCCCTAAAATCCACAGAGAGCATGGTAGTGCAAGCAAGTGTTTTTTGGCCATGGCGTTTATTTCCTTCGTCCATGCATTCAGAAACTGAGCCCATGGAAAACAGTCACAGCTGGTGTAACATTGCCAACCTGTTATTGATAGCAAAGAGCTGGAAATCCCACCAGCCCATTGAATCACAAACATGACCTGGAGACCTTCTGAAGCCTTTGGAAACCTTCTTCCAACTTACGAAAGATACACAGACAGATACCGCGACATGTCAGAGCACAGCACATACGGGGCCACTTGAAGGAACTGTGAGAAAGAGAGTGCAGCTGCTGCCATATAAATACACACCATCAGTGTGCATAACCACCAAGCCCCACATACATGGTTAGGAAGACCAGATCACATAGGAAAAGAGCTTCTGGGAGTTGAAGTGTGTCAACCACAAGCCTCCCACTCGCAGATGGAACAAAGAGTCACTGTGGTTTTGACAGACCTCTGTCTGAGGGAGAATTGCATCATGTCTCAACCAGAGAGTGAAGTCGCAAGCTCCAGAAATTCTCCGTCTGAGGCACCAGCATCCATTAGCTTACAGACGCTATACAGTCCAAGAAGGTAACAATACGAACCGATCTTCGACAGCGGATGGTTGCCTCCACAAGACCAACTCAGGAGGTGGCAGTCATTTTGGTCAGAAAGCCGGAAAGCAGCAGAAGTACAGTTCCTCACAAGACTGTGAGTCCTGACCAACTGTAAAGCAATGATCAGCGGGCCCGTAATGGGAAGTGTGTTGCTGAAAATCCCACCAAGAGCAGAACCGATCCTGAACCCCTGAGGAGAGAACCGCGATGCCAAATTAGAAGCGGATATCATTGTACATGGAAAACGAGATCCTGTGAGTCTCCATGTGCCCTGGTGGTATACTGTGGGCGGGAAAACATGTTTAGGAAGCTATATTCCCAACTCAATTAAAAATAGCTCATCGCAAAAAATTAAGTGATATACAAAACATGAACTTCTTTGTTTCTACATTTTTCAACTACAATGTTTTATGGATGTCTGAAATGCTTCCCACAGTGGCTGTGCGATGTAAAACTCCGATTTATTTAAACAATGTAAATGTGCCGATCGAAGAGCAGGAATTATATCTGATGGAGCCGATCCTTCAAATCATCCTGAAGCTAATACATGTCAGCTGCAGGGAGTTTATGAATTCATGTTTGATCGATTACCCGCCCTGGAAGTGGGAGGGGCTTGGCATATGATCCGGCATCACGTGGGGAAGGAAGTTGAATAGCTTAACCCTCTGTTGACAAGATGAAGGTAGGAAAGTCTTATTTCCTGCGGTTTCCTCCAGTTCTTGAACATCCAGTGTCCAGTTCCAGCAGAAGCTCTGAGTTTCTGGCCTTTAGTCTGAAAGGGAATCAGACCATTTATGTTTCGCACTACATGGAATTTTGACAGCTAACTATACATAAATTGAATGGTAAAACTCAAAACTGTATTTTTCTCATTCCCCGGGCAGAGAATTATTTATCTGATACTTTTGCATATCTATGTTCTATATTTGCCATGCTTTTTACTAAATCTATTGAATGTTTTATTTATTTGTTTTTTTAACCTGGATGATGTACAAAAGGTTTTAGCGTCCCGGGAGGATAGCTCAGCAGAAACGTGCTCGCCTTGGAAACAAGACTACATGAAGCAACACAGGTTCGATCCCCAGGTCCCGCTTGAAACCTCTGGTTATTAAGCATGTTATAAAAATGCATCTAAGAGACATATTCTGTAACAGCACCTCGATGCGCCCGGGCTGTGTGAGTGCTTTAAAAATGCAAATAAATAAATAAAATAGTGTAAAACATAAAATACTTAATATAATTTTAGGGATAACCTGTCAGTTGCACTAGAGACTATGACGAGTGTCTATAGCACTTCACTATTTATGAGGCTAGCCTGTCTACTGCGCTTAGAAGACTTGTGAGGATAGCCAATGATTTGCACACAGAACACCTATGCAGGTGGCCTTGATATTGCACTTAGAAGATTTCTAAGGGTAGCCTGTCCATTGCACTTAGAAGATGTATTAGGATAGCCTGTCTATTGTGCTTAGAAGACTTCATGAGGGAAGCCAATCTATTATACAGACAATCTGATAACACAGCTACATCAAAGACTCCACCTTAGCCTCAAGTTACATATTCACACACCGCTTTGGTGGACATCGCCGAGGCACAGCTACCCACCCACCCGCATGCTCGGAATGCAGCAACAACCTATGACAAAAATTCTGTCTAGCTGGATAAACAAGTCTTTGGATCTCATACACTCTCCTGACCAGCTCAGCACCCATCCAGATGCATGGCATACATGGGTAGCTTACTGGAACTCAGCCAGCCCACCTAACTCCCTATCCTGGACAAATGCACACATGTGTTCTGGAGGAGAGGAATTCACGGACGGGCCCATAGGTCAGCGCTCACCCTCTAGAACTTGTAAGACAATATAGCTGCACCATGTATGGACAGGGGGTGCAGGATTCACTTACTCCAACACGACTCAATAATGAGGACTCAGTAAGTTGACAAAGGGAAGTCCGTTTAATGACAAGCACATCAAACAGAGAAACAAATGGAAATCAGCAGCATTGTGTTCACCTGTCTCGCTCCGACTTCCTCGAACTTCAGTCGAACAGTCATTGTTATAGGCAAAACTCGTCATCACTGACGTCTAATTCTATAAAAAATCATCATGCCATATAATTGGTTAGGAAATGTAACTTAAGTATAGGTGTTATATCTGTATATGATAACAGGGCATGCAGATTGGATAACTCTTATCGGGTGGGCGTCTATGCCCATCCCTCTACATCACGCGTGATAGACGTCACTACAACTGCGACGTCTCATTGGTTCTACTATCTATAGGACTCCAGATAACTTTGCCCATCGTGATTGGCCAGGTTACACCCCTAGACATACATTTCCACTTTTAATTAGCAGCATGCAGAATGGACACTCCAGTGCCTGGTGTCCCAAGTTTCACCCTGCCTCCCTTCCATCAATCAGTGTTTTAGGGCGATGTGTCAATTAGTTGGCTAAGGATGGCCTCGAAACTGTAGTCTCTTATCGGGAAAAGTTATGGCATCCTCGGGTCCTGGATGACATCAGGCAGTGGTACTTCTTCATGCCTGGCTGGTCACGTGTTAGTTGACCATGAATCTGCTTCAGTTTCCAGCTTTTAGTGCATTTAATTCTGTTTCAGCCTCGCCACCTGCTTGGTCCCCCCTTATCTTGACCTTCATGAGGCAGGCTGGTATGCTCTGAAGTTTGAGTCTTGTTAGCTGACGCTCTCCTCCCTTTCTCTGGTTGACCTCGATTTCCTAGGCATGAGCCGCTCTTTGTTGAGTTTCGATTCTGCTCCTTCTCTTGCCTTTGGCTGGGTAACGAAACTTGGCCTGTCAGGCCTCTGGCCGCCTGGGTACATTTCTGCTTTTACAAAATGGAGTCGCACTTGTATAATGTGCCTTATTGAGGTAGATATATGGTTGGCGCTTGCTGCTCTATCTTCTACTAAGCATTGTAAGCAGTATCGTTTTCTTAGCATCTTGCGTTTCAAGCCTATGTACACATGTTTAACAGGTCGGTTGCTTCCATCTTGTCTCGTAGCACCATTTCCTTATGTTTTACCATTGTCTCTTCTCTGTGTCCATTACATTTATTTTCGTAGTTGCTCGCACTGGCGTGCTTATCTTCGATAGCCGCTTTTGTTCATTCACGAGTCTGTTCAGGCCATTGTGTCATTTCCACTGGCCTTCCATTAAGGCTTTCGGGGTCTCTTCGTGGACCGTATGTAGGTACTCCTCATTTCGTATCAGCGGCTGGTATGGCTGTCTGATAGGGTACCCTGCTGCCCAGGGTTGTCTGGTTATGGGTGCTTCAACAGGTATGGATCTTCTGATGTATACTGGGCAGAGTCCCAGTGCAGCTCTTTGTGGGTTCATTTGCTCTTCATACGTCACATACCTTGGCGAGTATGCTCCTGATACCTCGAAATGAGGGGAATGGGTGCAGGCCATGTCTGGGACCTCCTCTACACTCCCCCCTCTGGTTGGTTCATCGACCACTTTTGCAGCATCCTTTTCATTTATTTCCTTTGGTTCTTCGGTGTCATGTTCATCGTCTTCAGGGTTTGTACATGATGGTGTGAATGTGTGAGCCTTTAGCGTCCATATTTTTATCACTCCCTTCAAACTCCCTGCTGTTTTCACATGTTCGTCTTTGTTCCATGTCATTAGCTGACATTGTCCATTTGGGCTGCAGTAGATCCATTTTCCTTCATACCTTCTTTGTTTCTTAGGGTATGTGAACCTTGTTCCTTCTGGCGCAAATTTGCTGGCTTTCACAAAGTCTCTTATTTCTTCAATAGTCAGGTCTCTGGGCTTCCACCCTGGCTCGACATCAACCATTATTTTCATCCCTATGGCTTTCTTTGCAGTTTTCTGGCACTGTGTAATGATTATCTTGATAACACAGAATCCTAGCAAGAAATTTGAATATATATGCCATCCATTGTGGGACCCACGAGAATAGGTCTCCAAACCAGCTGTCATCGTCCACTTCATCACTTTCATTGATCATCTAGTTTTCCAGGTTTGTCAACATGCTTATGGCCTCTGTTAGGTTTCAGTTTTCTTCATCGTGTGATGGAACAAATGTGCAACATGATTCTCTAATTTTTGCACAAACACCTCCATCCATTGCAGTGATCATGTCAAGCACATATCTGTTTTGGAGGGTCATCAGTCCGATTGCTCTCAGCTCTTCTTTGATCGCCTTGAAGCCTTTTATAGTGGTATTGATGGTCTGCAATAACTCCCATCTGGTTATCTGCAACCATTTAGCATTCACTCCAACTAGGATGTGGGGCAGGAGTAGTGTTGTGAATACTGTTGAGGTGAGGCTGGACAGCCTGTGTTCGCACGGGATTGCATGGAATGCCTCTTCTGATTTGGGAGAAAAGTAATTTTCCCTCTTCATCCTGAATACCTGTTCCACAGATCTCCTTCTTCTTAGTTGAGCATCTGCTTTCGGGAAACTGTCCAACTTCAGGTCATTCTTAAGGATCACTAGCGCGGGAACGTGGACGTTCACTAGTGTGCATATGCCTCCCCAGTTTTTCGGCAGTCTTATGTATGCCTTGGATCCACACGCCCAGTAATGGTCCATGATAACTGTGGTACCTTGTGTCATTCCTGGGGCTTCAAAGATTCTTCCGCAGTTCACATTCTCTCTCATCTTCCTTGTGCCATTACTTCTGAAGCATAGTTTCAGGCTTTCCAGTGGTTCTATTTGCAGGGGTCCTCCTCTATCTTCGACCCATGTTAGCAGTTTTACCAACCTTGGCCACAGAGGTTTGCATAACCTCTGCGAATTCTCTATTGCTTCTTTGCAGGCTCCAAGGACAATCCACGCTCGGCAAATCACTACTCCTTCTTCCCATCCATTTGGGGAAACCACTGTTCCCCAGATCTGCATTTGGCCTCTGTTCTTCCAGATTTGTGCCTCTTCTGCAGTTTTTCTGTGAATGTTCAGTCTCGGGTTTGTCACCCATCGTGTCCCTGATCCTTTGACGTCAGGATTCTCGTATCAGATCACGTGATTCCTGGTGTGCGCCCTGTTTCTTGTTCTAATGTCCGGGACGTAGCCATCTTTGTCAGGGTAGTCCTTTTCGGTGGCCCACATCAGTGAAGCGTCTCTTCCCATAAATTGTCCTCTGGTGTTGCACATTGCTACGTGTGACATACAGTGTGCTGTAGGGACATCAATTTCTACAGCCATGAAGATCTTGGATTTTCCCATGCTGTTTGGTAGGAGAGCACAGACGAAGCATTCTCCTTCTGACTGCCTTCGTCCTACTTCCTTCATGTGCTGGTACCATATGTTGTTTCCGAGATGGGCTGTGCTGTCCAGGTCATCATTAAGTTCATTGTTATCTTCGGGTGGGCTTCTCTTGATTCTCAGCCTTCTTTCTTAGTTTGCTATGACTATGTCTCTAAATGCGTCTGTGTTGCTTTTCCTCTCTGGGTGTCTCGGTGGAGCAGGCTGCCTCGACTGCATCGCAGTGGTAGGAGAAGGTTTTGTGTTTCCTTTCCTTCCCTTTTGTATTTTGTCATAGACTTCCTCTAACCGCCATTGGCTCCCCAGCCTCCCAACGCATGGTTGTGTTGTAGGCCTGAGGCTTGTTCCTTGCATTGGAGCAGGTGTGCTTGCTGTTATAGTCTCTATAGTCCTGCCTTTCAGCTCCTCGTGCAGTTTCTTTGCTCTGACTATGAGAGGGAACAAATAGTCTATCAGCATTTGTCTTTTCTCTGTGAATTCCTTCGTGTCTACTTCTGTTCTTTTGAGGGATTTTGTTATGCCCTCTCACTCTAGTGTTTCACTTGGCTCCTCTTGGGTACTTCCACTGTTTTCTGGAACTGATTGTTCGGCAGACAGTCTCCCCTTCTCTGCTGCCTTCGTTGGAGGCCCTGTAGCCATTGACACTTGCCCTTGTCTGTGTGCATCCTGTTTGTGGGTGCGTGCAGTGGTCAGTGCGTTTTCATTCATTCCGTGCTGACCCTGTCTCCAGCTTTTCTCTTCATGTGTTATCTCAAATGTGTCTAAATCATTGCTCATTACATTTAAATTTAGTTTGTTATTTTTATCATCAGGTTTTCTTGGGATTGGAATGACTATATACGGTCTGGGTGATTTCGTAGGCGCCAGATGTTCATTATCTGGTGGGTGCACTGAGATTGGGACACTTCGTGCACCAATAAAGAAAGCAGTTCTGATTGTTAATGACAGAAAAACAATAATAATAACTATACAGATACAAATAATCGTTCGGAACGACAATTTGCAGCATTTTCTTGCAGGGAAGTGGGGGCGCCCTTCTGTTGGGGGCAAAACCAAGTTACTGTTCTGGGCCCCCATTTCGAATGAGTTCATAGTCATTTATTTATTCCTTCTCTTGCTCTGCTCTCGTAGTTTGAGAGTTCATTACTATTAAAGTGACGAGTGCTTCTCCAAATGTCCCCCCTCATGTGAGTGATGACGGTAGTCTCTGGGTACTCAGTACAGTTTCTATGCTAGACTATGGAAAAGGATTAGGCTAGCAATTTTGGTACATCACATTCATTATGCATCTCTATAATAGGTGAGGTCCCATGGCTCTCCTTGAATTTGCTTTGGTCCTGAGGACATGCAGGAACATGCTCAATGTGAAGGAATGAAGAGATGACACTGCTAAAATCACACAAAAATAAAATGTTGTAAAAATAAAAACAAAAATAAAAATAAAAGTGAACACATGAAAAAATAGGAAAAAATGAGAAAAATGAAGAAAAAGGAAAATAAGATGGTGAAGTTCTTGTGTCTGCTCCTTTCGCTCGGTCTCTTGGCGACAAGTTGAAGAACAGTGTCTCTCTCCTCGATCTGCTCTGCGGCAGAAAGTTTGAAGAACTGTGTCTTTGTCTCCTTGATTTGTCCCCGGCGGAAAGTCTCACTGGAATCTCCTTAGGAATTCTTGCTGGAAGTTAGACAGCTCCACTTGGAGCATTATACCATGGAGAAGTGTGCCCATGTGTGGGGCATTGGTCGGATCTCTAAAGAAGGTGATAACGTCAACATCTGCAGGTCTTCCTACCATTTCTGGATAGTCTGTGAATAATCTAAACAGGACGTTCTGTGCCCGCCGGGTGTCCTCGGGTGATAGGGACATTTGCCCTGTTTGGCTTTGTCCTGATCACAAGCTTTTCTTTTGATTTGCACGGTCTTTTCACCTTCCCGTTGCGTGGATTACCACCAAATGATTTAATTTAGTCCACAGCTGACTCAGTTGAGCTTGGTTTCTTGGATCTCTGATATAAGTGTGTGTATCAGTTGTTCTCCTGACAAGCCCTGGGCACTTCTCAATTATTTGGAAGAACAAATTAAACGTGAGTTCATCAATGTCTATTGGTGGTGGAAGCATTTGTGTCCTTCTCACTATGCTCTGGTAACTCAGTGAAGACCTCTGCGATGACGGTCAGCAGCTGCCTCATTACTTTTTTGTCAGCTGGATCTTGAATAAAGTCTGTGACACTGGCTCCTATCCCTATGAATGATGGGTAGGATAACGCCACAAGTTGGAAATAGGTTAGCACATCCCACTTGAGACTTCTGCTGGAATGTACCATAAATTCTGTGAATAAAGTCTCGATACAGATTGTTTCAGGATACTGTGTTACACTCTCAGGCAATGTCTTATTTGCAGTCTATCAGAGTCTTGATTCTTTGTACTACTTGGGCATGACGTATTTTTTATTTGTAATGCGCCGGTAACGTGCTTTCACAAGTTCATTTTTATCAATGTTGTTGTGGCTTTGGATGTGGTTCTCTTTACCCTGCAACTGGGATGTACAGAGTGTTCGTTATGTCCCTATCCCCCTTTGCTTGGGGAACCTGTCCAGTTTTATGCCACAACTTGTTTCTTTGTCTTGGTTTTCCTGCTCATGCGTCCTTCTTCGTCGCCATGGATCTTGTCTGCATGTGCTGAGGTTCTTCCCCGACGTCTGTGGTTTCTTCGCAGTTGGATGCAGCAGGAGGGCTCTCCCCTATATACAGTTTAATGTCATTTATGAAGATCCATGCCCTTCTGCCCTGGAGCTTGACGGCGAAGGGGGTGCAGTCCTCTACGATGAATGGGCCATTAAATCTTGGCTTGTCCCACCTCTTCCTGGTAAAGTTCTTCACAAGCACGCTGTCACCAGGGAAGACGAGGGGCGTATGTACACCTTGCTCGGTGTCTGCTTCAGCACTTCCTTTTGTGTTTCGTGCTGCACCGTCCCCTTTTCGCCGTTGTTGCAGCTGGCCTGCAATGACAGAGGCACTGGATGTCATACAACTTAGGTAGTCCTGCATCTCTGTTCCTAGAACCTCCCTCGTTGGCTGGGCATCACATCTAGCTCTATCTCGGGTGCTAAGAGGGGTCCTCATCCTTCTGGCTGTAACTATCTCGTGCGGCGTGAGATGATGGTCGGAGCCGGGTTGGTTCCGAAGTGCATACAATGCCAATGGTGGACAGTGCAGCCATCCATTCTTTAATGTGAGCTTCAACTTGGCTAGCCTCTCCTTAAGCAAGCCGTTGATCCGTTCACATATCCCATTCCCCTCAGGATGATACGCCGACGAGAACTTGTGCTTTATACCAAGCAACAAGCTAATCTGTTCGAAAACTGAATTTACAAAGTGAGCCCCGTTATCTGATCTCATTACTTCACACACCCCCATCTAGGGAACATAGGCGGATGCTCTCTGAGATGTCAGTGTGCCCTTTGGCTTTTCTAGTATGGCGAACAGCGAATGTTCAACATACAATGTCATGGAGCACTCCATCACGATGGATGAGGCCTTTTTGATAGCGAATGCGGCAGCAGCTAGATTTTGTTTGCATGGGAAGTGGCCCTTCATAACCGTGTCCAGACTCTCGCTGTAATATGCTGGGGGCTTGTACCCCAGCGAGGTTCGCTGCGCGAGCACTGCCATCATAAAATTACCATTGGTATGTGAGAACAGGTATAATTCCTCTGCATAATTAGGAATCCCGAGAACTGGGGCCTTACAAATTGCCCCCTTGAGTTCTGCAAACCCTTTCTCCATTGCCTCAGTCCATTCCATTTCCCCTTTTGTTGCCTGGGCTTTCTTCAAAGCCTGAAGCAAGGGCTTGGTATAAGAGCTATAGTCAAAGACCCATGCTCTGACATAATTGCAAAGGCCTAGGAAGCTCTGAATTTGTTTTATCATGCGCAGCTTGGCCGTATTCATGATAGCTTGAGCCGTTTCTGGGGTTACCTTTTTTCCCTCATGAGAGATTAGGTGCCCTATGTACAACACCTCCTGTTGACAGTACTGAAACTTTTCCTTATCAACCTTGTATCCCTTTTCAGCCAGTATAGTCAATAGCTGGACAGAGTCGCGCCTGCATTGCTCGTCAGTGGTGCTGCAGATCAGAATGTCATCTACGTACGTACTGCAAAACAACACTGTCCACTGCAATGTTGCTTAGGTCCATTTGCAGGACTCTGTTGAAAATAGATGGTGACTCGCAATACCATTGTGGCAACCTCGTGCTTTTCAGACGCATCTGTCTGAAAGTGAATGACGTCAGGTCCTGAGAGTCACGGTGCAGTGGAATTGAGAAAAATGCTTTTTTCAGATCGATCACCGTGAAATATTTTGCCTTGGTGGGTGTGTTACACAGTATTGTGGATGGATTAGGGACTAGAGGGAACTCGGCTTCAACTATATCGTTTAATGCTCATAAATCTTGGATTAACCCCCGACCTTCCCTTTGATTTTTTGACAGGGTAAATCACCGTATTGCATGGTCATTCTGACATCACTAGGATGCCCTGCTCCGTTATGGCGGAAATTGTCTTCGCAATCCCTTCATCTGCCTCTCTGGATATGGGATATTGTCGCGCTTGTGGTAAAATTGCTCCTGGTTTCAGTTTATTTTTCCCTTTACCTGCCCCCTTGAGGAAAACCTACGTCATAGGGCCCTGTAGTCCATACTGTGGCAGGCACTTGGGCCATGTCATCATCAAAGTATTCTGGACATACCAGCACCAACATCATTCTCTGTGGCACCTCCCGTTTGATCATTTTGATCCAAAATATGAGACTTACATCCACTCTTGTCTCCTCTAGGTCAGGGTGCTCTGCGAACAGATCGTCATCAGTGACGTCAATCACTCGATACCCTTCCTCAATGGCGATAATCGCACCACATTGTCTGCCTTCGTCATCATATCCTTCGACCAATACCACTTTCCCTCGCACTGCGGCAGATTGTATCATTAAGGGAAATACTTGTCCCTCTCTTCGTGCATGGGTATTCTTGACCCGAACAGAAACTCATCAGGTGTCCTCATTGTTCTATCTGCGAGGCCTGGCAATCCCGTCATAAGCACCCGCATGCCATATGCAAAGACTTCTGGCTCTAACGGTACAACTCTCATGGCTATACGTCCTGAGTATGCTCTGATCATTTCGCACATTTTTGAATAATGCTTTCCTGGAGTGGAGCACACTATACCATTCTCGGTAAATGAGATGGTCATGTTTAATTTACTCATCAGGTCTCGGTCCAGAATATTTACTGGGGTCTGACGTGAATATAATAGGGGTACATTCATTTCGCGCTCTCCCATTGAGACTGGGAGTGCGTCTGTAAAGGGAACTCTACTATGAGCTCCAGTGAAACTCTGAGTATCTATAGCCTCGCCGGACAAGGAAAATGTGCCCTCTCGTATGCACGAGCGTGTTGCACCAGTGTCAACTAAGAAGGAATATTCTTTACCCCCTATGATGACATTCTCCCTAGGTTCCCTGTTAGGATCTGGTGTCGCTGATAGGATAGAGCACATCAGAGTCCCCCGTGAGCTGTCCTATTTCATATATAAGTTCGGCCCACTGTATGCTTGTTGATTTTCCCCAGCCCCAGGGTTAACTCCCCCTCCGGAGCTAGTGCCCTGTGACATTTGCCGTGGTGCCTGTTGGGATTGTCCCTGTGGCAAGTTCCCCATGTTCGGTGGTTGAACCACTTGCTGTGCACCTTACTGCATGCCTGATGGCTGCTGCTGCATGGTGTAATTTTGTGCACCGCCCTGTTTCGGGACGGCAGACTGATTCACCATGCCTGCTCCCATCCCTTGGCTATTTTGCCACATGCTTTGGCTTCTGCACATGCCCGCCATGTGTCCTGTCATTCCACACAGCCAACACACTGGCAGTGGTCGGGCCATCTGTCCATCTGGCGTACCTGGACTGCCCATCTGCGCATTCTGAAAGCCACCTTGAATATTCTGAAAACCTCCTTGGTTACCTCAAAACCCTCCTTGATTACTCTGCCATCCTCTTCCTCCAAAACCCCTTCCTCTTGGGTAAAATCCTGCGTTACCCTGATTATTCTGCGATGGGTTGGTCGCTTGTTGTGCGCTTGGTACGGCTGGGCTGGTGAGCATGGCTCCCTCGAGAGCCTACTTCGAGAGCTTCTTTTGCACCAGCTTCGCCTCCTCGCCCTTACGAGTTGCCTCCTTTTTCCGATTCTTTTCTTGCAACAATCTACAGTAATGTGCAATTGTCAACTGTATTTCGGCCCATGGTTTTGCTTCTACTCCTACCAATTTTTTTAGCTGCTTGTGCACCGGTTCAGGCAACCCCTGGCATAATATGTGGTAGAATACAGGGATAGATTTCGTCCAAGACTCCAGTGTTTCGAGCACCCACGTGTCTTGAAAATTCTGGATATAAATCAACGGATCCTCTGACTCTTTCATTTTCCGAGTCACTATAGCCCCCATATCAGAAGTGTCTGGATATAGCATTCACAGCGCTTTCCACACTGCTGCCCTACAGTTATTAAATGGTGCTCCATCATGAGAGGTGTTAGTAAGGGTTACCCTAGGATAGCCTGCCAGTTTCCATACATCATCTGCTCTTTCACCAAGTATGGCAATTAGGAGGCCCTTAATGTCCCCTATAGCTAAGGTGACACTCCCCGTCATTTTCTCGAACTCATGTATCCACTTTCTGGCTCCCGATGTCAGCATTGGAAGCTTATTTTTAAGGTTCTCTCAGTCCATGTGTGGCCATGGAATATATTGTGGTCTTACTCCCCCTTTCTCTAGCAACGGGAATTGGAATGCACAGTCCTCCTTCTCATTCCCCATAGCTCTCCGGTCTATCGCCGGGGTGGTATTCCCGCCTTGCCATCTACCTGGCAATGCCCTTAGTCTGTCTGTATAGGCTGGTGCTGACGCCCCCCTCTGACCGTGGGGTGTTTCTTCATGTCGGCTGGACTGTCCAGCAGACTTTGGTGTCATCGTTACGGACCCACTAACGTCTGACCATTGTACCCCTCGGTCCCCTGATAGCCGTTTTTTGCACCGTCTCCCTTCTTCATGTGCCACATCCTCCGTTTCCCCACCAGAGTCAGATTCTGAATACTCCCAGTTTACACAACTCCTTGGATCTTCTTTGTTCTGCCCAATCTCCAGCCTGTCTAGGGACAGTCCCCTGCTCCCACTACTTCGGGTGACATCCTCAGTGTCATATAGCTGAGTGCTCTCTAAATGCTCATCTTCCCTTCCCCATTGGGAAATTAGTTCCAACCCCATTTTGTCATAGATTTTATCAATCGTTTCCCCGATGCTTCTGATGTCAAAGTCATCTTCAATATTTGTCCCACTTGTACCTGGTACCGCATTGCTTGCAGGAAAGAATTCTTCTACGTCTTCCCATTCTACTGTAGGATTGGGTTTAATCACTTCCCGCTCCAAATATTCAAGATCTCATGCCCTCTGTCTGCACTTACGTTCCATTTCCTCAGCTATTTCTTCTCGCTTCTTTGCTTCTTCTCTAGCCTTATCTACTTTCCTTATCCGTTCATTTCTACGTTCCTTTGCCCTTCTACTTTCCTCATCTTCCCGCTTTTTTACTTTCCTTTCGTGCACTCTCCTTTCTTCCTCTAACCTTAACATGTTCTGCCTGTACTTTTCATTGGCTGCGTATTGTGTGCGACTGAGCGGTATTCCTTGCTCTTCGTGATATAGTTATTCTCGCCTTAGCCTATCTTTCTTTCTTGTCTTTTCATCCCTTCCTTCCATCCCTTTCTCTCTCTCTCTCCTTTGCATCTCATCAGACCTCTCCCTTGGCCTCAAATCATCACTTCCTTTTCCATCCAACTTCAGTAATATCTGACCTCCTATCCATTCGTCTTTCGCGAATGCTATCTCACTACCTCTACCTTCATTTCCTTTAAGTTTATTTCCTCTCTTTCTCCTTATCTGGAGGTGCACAACTCCGTGCCCAATCTTCCCCTTCATCTTCGCATCTCTCTTTGTCCCTTAAGACCGTGGAGGCGATATTGTTTTCCTGTTCTTTTCCCTTATTATCGTCACTACTGTACATAAGCGACACATATGCGGGGTTGCTATACCCCGTGGCTACCTTAAATTCTCTTAGTGGGTAAAGCCCCTCTGTTTTACCCTCTTCAATGACTGGCTCAGGCGGGGCTGGTGGCGCGGTAGGCGTCTCGCCCCCCTCCGTACATACATTTAGTATCCAGTCTGTGGGTGGTTCTTCCAGCTTCGTTTCTTCAAACATCTTCCACAATTCTAGAACAGCAAGATGTTTCTCTAGCTTCTTGCCTGTATATGTGGCATGCAGGAAAGTCGTCATATGCTGTAAAACGGCTTTAGAGAGTGACCCGTTCTGGGGCCAAGGCATAAACATCTCATTGGCGGTAACCTTAACCCCTCCGTGCTGTATCTCTTTAATTTTGGTGCATGCTTGGGCAGTTGCATGCACAAATGCGCAAGCTGGGTAACTTCCTCCATTTTTAATTTCATCACTAACAGTATTTATACAGTTCTTTAACCTTCCAATAGTATGAGCGAGCACCACATACGCAAGCTCCAATCCAATCTTTTCCCACCAAAATTTATACCAACAATTTACTCAAAACCCATCAATTCAATGGCGATTCCCTCTTAGTTACAGAATCGCGTACAGCCAAAATGCATTTCAAACAATCATTAATACAATTATTTTACATTTGACATACAACAAGACACATATAACAGACACTCGACAGACTAGACGAACACCAGTTGGACACACATATACCTGCCTTCTAATCAATACCCCGACATGGGGTGTAGATGAAACCCTTTGATGCCGTCTTTAATCGTCACCGTAGCCTAATCGTCCCCCCACTGTGGGCCCTGAGTTCACGTTTCTTCTGACCGCTGTTTTAAAGTGCAGGAATAAGACGAATCCTTACGTTTTTTATCTCTGGTGCCCCCCTGGTAATCCTTACGTTTTTATCTCAGGTGCCCCCCTGGTAATCCATACGTTTTAATCTCAGGTGCCCCCCTGATAATCCTTACGTTTTTATCTCAGGTGCCCCCCTGATAATCCTTACATTTTTATCTCAGGTGCCCCCCCGGTATCCTTACGTTTTTATCTCGGGTGTCCCCCCGGTATCCACTCTTTATTTCTTATGCTCGAGTCATTAACCCCCTGTGTATATATATATATATATATATATATATATATATATATATATATATAGTCTTCTCTACTTCTAACTATTTTATTTTTTCTTCGCCACCCTCTGTTACCTTTCCCTTACTTACTCTAATGCCTACAAGACATTTGCCAAAGTAACGAGTTTACTGTTTCACTCACCGATCGCATCTTGTCCTCTCTGTAACTTCGGGATCACCGCCCCTTCCTCTTCCAGCTTTTAAGGTTTTCGTCTGATTGGCTGCCCGTGGGAATGAGAAGGGTTCCTTCAGACCCACTGCAGATTTTTGAAATTTTACTCTATCATTGTCCACGGGGAGCTTCTCAGTCTACTCAGCCGGGTGTCTATGCTCATCCCTCTACATCACGCATGATAGACGTCACTACAACTACGCGTCTCATTGGTTCTACTATCTATAGGACTCCAGATAACTTGGTCCATTGTGATTGGCCAGGTTACACCCCTAGACATAAATTTCCACTTTTAATTAGCAGCGTGCAGAATGGACACCCCTGTGTCTGGTGTCCCAAGTTTCACCCTGCCTGCCTTCCATCAATCAGTGTTTTAGGGCGATGTGTCAATTAGTTGGCTAAGGATGGCCTCAAAACTGTAGTCTCTTATTGGGAAAAGTTATGGCATCCTCGGGTCCTGGATGACATCAGGCGGTGGGACTTCTTCGCGCTTGGCTGGTCACATGTTAGTTCGCCATGAATCTGCTTCAGTTTCCAGCTTTTAGTGCATTTAATTCTGTTTCAGCCTCGCCACCTGCTTGGGCCCCCCTTATCTTGACCTTCATGAGGCAGACTGGTATGCTCTGAAGTTTGAGTCTTGTTAGCTGACGCTCTCCTCCCTTTCTCTGGTTGACCTCGATTTCCTAGGCATGAGCCGCTCTTTGTTGAGTTTCGATTCTGCTCCTTCTCTTGCCTTTGGCTGGGTAACGAAACTTGGCCTGTCAGGCCGCTGGCCGCCTGGGTACATTTCTGCTTTTACAAAATGGAGTCGCACTTGTATAATGTGCCTTATTGAGGTAGATATATGGCTGGCGCTTGCCGCTCTATCTTCTACTAAGCATTGCAAGCAGTATCGATTTCTGAGCATCTTGCGTTTCAAGCCTATTTACACTCGTTTAACAGGTCGGGTGCTTCCATCTTGTCTCGTAGCACCGTTTCCTTACGTTTTAACATTGTCTCTTCTCTGTGTCTATTACATTTATTTTCGTAGTTACTCGCACTGGCGTGCTTGTCTTCGATAGTCGCTTTTGTTCATTCACAAGTCTGTTCAGGCCCTTGTGTCATTTCCACTGGCCTTCTACTAAGGCTTTTGGCCTCTCTTCGTGGACCGTATGTAGGTACTCCTCATTTCGTATCAGCGGCTGGTATGGCTGTCTGATAGGGCACCGTGCTGCCCAGGGTTGTCTGGTTATGGGTGCTTCAACAGGTATGGATCTTCTGATGTATAATGGGCAGAGTCCCAGTTCAGCTCTTTGTAGGTTCATTTGCTCTTCATACGTCACATACCTTGGCAAGTACGCTCCTGATACCTCGAAATGAGGGGAAGGGGTGCAGGCCATGTCTGGGACCTCATCTACACATGCATTCTAAACCTTCTGACAATTTTCCCATACATTGGACTTCGGTCCCCCGAGGGCGCTCCCACCATATGCGTGTTGAGGCCATGCTAATGGGATAAAGGTGCTATATAAATGGCAAAATACTACTACTACAACTCATTCAATGATAGGAGAGTCACCACCACCACCAGTCTCTTCAAACATGGATTCGGGTGTGTCAGACGCTTTGTATGGGCTTGTGGGGATTAGGTATGGTATGCTACTATTCCTTTGTGGAACTACAAATCACCACCATAGTAGTTTCAAACCATAATCTTTGTGGTGTATTGGGGCCCCACTTGGGGGAGGCAACCAGACCCAAGCCTGCTAGAAAGGAGAGCAAGAATAGGAGTGATGTAAGAGGTCCCACCAACATATTAATGATTCAGGGCTTCACGGTTCAGGGGCTGGGTGTGTCAGAGACGAGTGCTGTCCTCAAACTACCGCTGAGGGAGGAACATACTAACATGTGGTTTGGTTTTGGCTCAGTTGAGGCAGCCCTCGACTTGAGAGAAAAGAGGGTGGGCGTGGAGGGTGGCATTGAAACAGTAAACTGTGCTTGCTTTACTTTTACAAATGTCTCATTGCTGGTACAGGCCCCGAATCTGTTATAAAAAAAAGATGCATTTTAATGGATGCTCTCCTCCATCCCTTGATGGTTGCTTATAAAATGGAAAAGGGTAGCTTTGGAATTCTTACCCCTGCTTTGATACATTGTGCCAGGTAGCAAGCAAACAAGGGGCACGATAGTTCAAGTACAACCCACACAACAAGCTTAGCAATAGCTAGAGTTGCCGTTAGTCAAAAATAATGATCCCCACTCACAGTGAGCTGCTCTGGAGTCTGATGCTGCTTGAGGCTTTGTCTCGGGAGGATAGCTCTGGGGTAACGTGCTTGCCTTGGAAGCAAGACACGGAGCAACACAGGTTCGATCCCCGGGTCTGAGTTTAGAAACCTCTGGGTATTAAGCACGTTATAAATAACATATCGTATCATATATCATATCTGGGCCGCAGGACAAAATCATTAGCCCGCCGGAATCAATGGCTGTTCACATACGTAACACCTACTTGTTAAAGGTGTCCACGATTTCTGGACAAGTGTAAGAAACAATCAAGAAATAGTGGACACCTTTACCGAACGAAACAAGCCGCCCTTGGGTGGTAGCGGTGCGCGGTACAAATCAACATAGCATAACATTCCATGCTCACTTAGTATGCCCTTGCCCACTTGATGACACAGCGTACATAAAGGCTCGATCGACACTGCTATGAGAGCCCTGCCTTAGTCTGGGAACATCAAAATTAACTGGAAGGTTACTTTAAGTTAAAGCATTCCTATGATTTTGAGTGCATTTACGTCTCATACTCACATTCACATATAATTTGAACTTTTATGAGTCAGGGCCCACAGGACTGACTCATTAAAGTTCATTTTATGTGACTATGCATGGCGTTGAAATGCCTTGCACTGTATGTCTTACAGGTAAGGAATAGTTCCTTACAAATGCTGGTAAGGAATAGTTCCTTACACCTGCAGGTAATGAATAGTTCCTTAAACTACAGGTTTCCCTTTCAGTTACTTGTTATTACTTTTGCCGTAAGAGACAGTACAGCAATTGCACATTGTCTTGGTATTACCATGTGGGTCAGAACAGGGTGAAGTCCCACCAGCACATACCATCTGGCCTGCCGTAAAACAGGACAGGATCATTAAATTCCATGGACTGTCTATTGATATGTGACCACTCCTTATGTCCTAGGTCTTGGGCTCAGCTCAGTAATGCATTGATGTACAAGAGGACACATACTGCAATGGACCGGTCCATAACTACGCATCACTGATGAGGTGGCACCTGCAAAGCACACCTAGATGTGCAAATTGTCTGTACACACTTGCCTTCTGTAGCAAGAGGGGTTTAAAGGCAGTACCAGTCCAGAAGGCTTTTCTTAACTCAAGAAAAGAATACCGGACGGGCGGTGCTGTTTTTCAAACAGCAAAGCGCATTCACATCTCGCAACTGACTGACTCAAAATGTTTGAATTATGTTGCTGCCATTAGTCACGCAGACTCACAGTCACATAATTTGAACTTTTTTGAGTCATTAGCTTTAAAATTCACACGGCACGGGTGATGCTAACTTACTGTTCTGACTTTAAATATAACACAACATGAAGTGTTGATTGAAGGGTTAATTGCTGCTTACAAATCAGGTATGTTGGGTAGCAATCAAATCACTGATATTGAAATCCTGTTGCATAAATACAGTAGTATCTTCACTACTCAAGAGCAAAATTGTAAGATCAGTGACAATCTCAAGTTCCAGTACTTATATCAGTCAAAGGCCCAAGTCTTTAATCAGGAGGGGCACTGGAGAGCGTCCGCTTCCTCCTGTGGTTCCTCTCGCCTTCGCTCTCCGCGCGCCGAGCTGCGCGCATGCGCATTGCAGTCTTGCAAGGTCATGGTGGACGCTGTGGTCTTGCGAGGCTGAATCCCCACACTTTCCTTAATGAGTGATTGTTCTCGGTTCACAGTCCAGTCCTCCTAAGAATTTTCTGCACTTAGTATGGTGCTGGCCTGGTACGTGAAGTCGGTGGAGGCTGGGAGGGCCTGTTCCTTCCGCCATAAGCCTGCTGAAAACCACACAGTGCAAGACAGCTACGAGCTGGGAGAGGGTAAAGGCATGGGCTGGAGTCCAGATCCTGCCTAATGACGACCTGCCAGCATCATTTGACTCCACCCCCTATCCTGTCCCTAACATATAGGCTGGGCCGGGGTCAGCAAACTTCAACCCCACTCCAGCCTGTATCAGAGATAGTATTGGGGGAAGAGGGAAGAGTGCCATCTATGCCTTGGGGGCGTTTCAATACGCCCCCATGCCTCCGTTTGAGCCCGGCTTGGAGACACTTGGATGTCTCCCCGGGCTCAAAGTTTACTGAGCATGTCCAGTGGGGAAGTCTCTTGAGAGCACTCGCCCCACTGCATTTACAGCACAGCCAGCCTTGACCTGGCAAATAAAAGAGCGCTGGCCACTGAGTCACTGATCCATGCTGAGGCCGAGCTGCTGCTTGCTGCAAACGTTTCATTTTCATTGATGGCAGCATCAATGAAAATGAAAGGTGTAAGCTCAGTTATTAGTGAGTCACTAAAATATTAACACATGTAGTTGAAAAAACTGGTGGGGCACCGCACATAAACCAGCCGCCCCAGGGACTGTCACACAATGTGGTCTCCTTATGGCAGCAAGCAGAGTTGTTTGGGTCACACTCTTTGCAGAGGGTGAAATCGATTCTGTCCCATTCCCCTTCCATTCCGCCAATCAGTGAACTGGATTACCACTCTTGACCTCCAGCTGCACTCTTGGCCTCCAGCTGCCTCCTATCTACTAGCATGACACTAGGGGAGGAGAAAAGGGTGGGAACAACAGAAATGCTTTTAATTTGCTTTCTGTTCATGTGACTCCCACTGTGACGTTTGACTTATAGGTTTGCACGAGCAATAAGAGAGGTCGCAAAGTTGAGGTAGGGATAGCAACCCTCAAATGAGGTACATCATTGCAGAGCAAACATACAAAGACAGCTCCTGGAATTGCAGTGACTCTAAAATAATTGTAGTTTGCCTTTCGCTATGAAGATTATTTATTTATTTATTTTGCATTTGTTACAGTTCACACAACCCTTGGGTTTATAGGCGCTAGTTACATTAGGGTACAAAGTTACATGTTACATTAGGGAAAAGAGAGAAAGGGGGGTTTTGGGGAAGCAGTGGGGGTGCAATAGTATTAGGAGAAATACAGTTAGGGCAGGAGTGGTCCCCGCAGGGCAGGAGTGGGCCCCAAAGGATATCAGATAATGAAGAAAACATTTTACTCCCTTTCCGCCATAGACCTTTACTCAATATCTTATCAAAGCATGCACACTGCCAGGCGTACACAGACATTGCTTTTACGCAGTCTGAACCCATTCCGATGGTGTCCTGAACTTATAGCTGTTTTGGGGGTCTGGGAGGAATCACAGCTTGTGTTATAGATTTCCAGCAAGAGTCTCTCGAGAAGGAGTCCTCTCCTACTGCAGCCTTCTGAAAATGCCCATATGTGCCAGTGAAAACAACCGCGAAGATCCAAGGCCATCTAACACCTACAGACAGCAGCAATACTAAAACCCGTACAATAATCCAGTTAGCCACCACTCCCCTCTTTTACACCACCCTTTTCTCAAATCAAGACCTCTGCTTCTTAAGAATGCCATCATAGCATATTTAATTACACTTCCCATTGACTCTATGCCACCTGGAACCCCTTAAATCCAGTCCTAGTCTTACCTGCTACTTCAGTCCATTGTATTCAATTGCAGTGAGCCAAGAGTACAATTCCCAGAATACAAGTGATCGAAAAATTAAAGCTCAGGACTGGAGTTTGGTGTCCCTATTGAGCTAGAGTCATCTGGTAGCCTTATCTTTACTTAAAAAACTCAATGCACATCCTGAGATTCTGGCAGAAATCAGATTGATCTCCTGTCTCCCAGGCCAGCACACATCTTGAAAACCACCATTAACTCTCAATTCCACACTTACCTTGAACTCAAGAACCTTCCAGTATGGTTTTGTAACACTACATGAATCCAAACCACCACTCATGAATATCAGGCAAAGATTGTTCAACTCTGGAGACCAGGATCATAGGTGGGTATTGACATGTTTTCCCTACAATGGCTTTTGAAGTGGTGGACCTCTGCACAGACCGCCACTGCCTTGAGATGTTTTGCAGAGTCGGGGGGTTCAGACATGCAGTGGTTCAAATTGTTCCTGTCAAATCACACACATCAGGTCAAATTGGTATCCCTCTATTACCAAGATCACCTATAGAGTGACATTAGTAGTTCATTACATTTGAGGTTCTTTTTGACCTTTACATGTCATCCGTCAGGTTTGTTTGCTAGTGACAGCATCAGCTTCTATGTATCGGTTGATGGCACACAAAATAACATCAGATAATACAAAGATCAGATAAGTCATCCATATATCATGCACTGCCTTATACATGTTCAGAACTTGATGAGACTGAGCATGCCCCATCTCAATGGTTTTGAAACTGAGATGATGTTACTTAGCACCAGTGAACCACCCATAACGTTCATTGGACTGGAACCCTCCATAGACTCAAACCTGTCTTGTCCCAACTCCAGTCCGCGAGCTGGCATCATCTTGGATTCTGATTTATGCCATAAATGAACATCAGCAAATAATTATTCTTCGTCTTCCATCTCTCCTGGATCCTCCCGCTGTTGTTGGCTCATCAGCATGCTCTTGTCATCATACTATTATTTTATGCTATGGTATGTTTTGGTGTGCTATGTCATATTATGTTTTGTTATGTTATGTTAATAGTCTATTATACTACTGCACACATCTCCAATGCAGTGGTTCAAGCCTTGTCTGTATAGTGGCACAGGTGTAGAAAAATAAACTGATGAAGAGGTATAAGTTGTTAAGGGGGGTCTGATAGTAGTCACAGGGGTGTATCTGTAGTCAATATCAATAACTGGGTCACATAAAATATGCAACAAAAGAGGAGTGAAAATAGTGGCATGGGATAGCAAGCAATTTTTAAGAAGGAAATTTATAGTACAGTGCATATGTGTCAGTAGTGTCAATCAGACCCTGGCTGTATGATGGCCTTGAGATGCAATTGTGTGCCCTTGAAGTGTGGAGCAGGGGCGTTGCTAGGGGGGGCTAAGGGGGTTATACCCCCTGATCTTTTGGTTGTAGCCCCGGATAGAATCTCAGGAGCTACAGCCAAAAGACTAGCTAGCCCCCAGTCCCAACAGTTCTGACATCAGCTTGCCCCAGGTCTTTTCCAGACCTAGCAACTCCCCTGGTGTGGAGGGTTCTTCTCTAGATAAGTTGTAAAACTTCCCCCCTGATAAAACCAGAGAGAAATCTGGGGGGGGGGCGAAGTAACTGATCAGAAAGTGCCACTGCCAGGATTTGGCAGTGTTCGCTTGAATTTAGGGAACACAAAAGGGAGAGAAGGGAAAGAGGGAGGGGGCCTCCAAATCTGCTTGTCAACTAGATCACGTATAAGAATGAGTGACCCGTTTGGATGAGTTGAGTATCCCGTATAATGTAGTAAGTCTGCAGAGAATGTAACTGTATGTAAAGCTGAGCTTTTCTGCTATAATGTTCCCCTCACTTACAGTTCCGTTAGTATTCAGAGGCCTTCAAGGCAAAGGGATGTATGAACTCCAAAAGGCTCAAAACTTTGGAGTTTGACTAATGATGTGACTACATGTAAATTATCACATTAATTCTACAGTGGAACCACTCTATTGGCTGCAAATGAAGAGCATGGTGGAATTTAAGACCAATTCTGCATTCATAAATCTAAAAATTGCTGTGCGTTCCCTACCTAATAGGATTTCTGCCTTCTTACCACTTCGCTAAAAGTGTAATGACAGTTTCCCAAAACAGAGTATGTCATGTCCTGCAGGTGCATGCAACATGGTGCAGGCCCTAGTGATCTTGCATATCAACAGAGGTAACACCCCCTTGCAGGGCAGCTGCCTGCTCACCTACCCCTCCCTCTCAAAGTGGCCCACCAGGCCACAGCTCACCTCATCACTGGCTCTTGGAAATTTGACCACATCACAACCACCATGATATAGGATATGATAGGTTATTTATAACACACTAATACCCAGAGGTTTCTAAGCATGGACCCAGGGATCAAGCCTGTGTTGTCTCTCTGTCGTCTTGCTTCCAAGGCGGGCACGTTGCCTCTGAGCTATCCTCCCGAGGCATGTGCAATTTGCACTGGCTCCTCATCCCAGGTAAGACCTGCTTCAAAACCATGTGTCTCACCTACAAGGCCAACACGACTGGCATGCCAATCCACTTGTTTGCCACATTAGAAACATTGGATGGCACACAGTCATCTCGCAGCAAGCCTACCACCAGATTGGAAACTAGACTGGCTTGCAGGGAGAAAAGTAGGTAACAGTCCTTCTCATGCTACAGTTTGGTCCTATGGAACTCCATCCCAGTGGCACTCCAGACAGCTCTAAGTCTCTTTCAGTTTAGGAAACAACGGAAGACCTGCGTCTTCCAACAACACCTTGGTGTGACCTAAATTCCATCTATCTTCTGCACAACCCCATCCATACGTTGGACTATGCTAATGGTTGCTATTATTATTGATGACTTATCCCACTACCGGTGTTTTGCTCTATGACCAGGACAGTGGTCCATGGCTCCAGAGCTAGGTTTGCACCCTAACATATGACAATAATAGTAGCAGTCCTAGAGGAAGAATGCTCTATTTGAGGCTTCACAATGTTGCAGATCCTGCCTCTGGCTATTGCACTCGCACTTAACTATAGAAAGGCTGAAGCAGGACAAATGGTCACCTTTTACTTCCAGGGCACAGGCCAGCACCTGCCTGCCTGGGTCCTCAGGAAGGACTCTTCTTACCTCTCCACTGCCTCTACCTGCCTCTGTGTGAAGCACTGCAAGTGAATCGCAGCAGCAGTGGTGCACGAAAAAGTGGTAGGCAAGTTCCAAAAGTGGACAGGAGCCATTGATGGTAAGCAGCAGAGGGGAGGGTTCCTTCCCTCCTCTGTGACCGAGTAGTCGGAACAGTGGCTAACTCTTGCCGGCCAGTGGTTCCCTTCGCAGCTTTCCAACCACCTCCTCGACAAGAGCAGAGGAAATGTGAACTCACCCGTTGTGTCTTTGGCTAAAATCTGGAAGGGGGGCCTCTCCAATCAGAGTGCAGCTCACCAGAATTAAAAAAAATGGAACATGCTCCACTGTCAGGGAAACAAACAACTATCACTTCTCTGCCTTTTGGCTAAGATCAGGTGTAGTATCTGTTCTTATCAGTTTAATCTGGGGATCATATATTAAATTGATTTTTGGCACAGGAAGATGGAATGGGAGCTTGCTCTGCCCACTCCACGCATCAACCTGGTATTGCAGTGCCTCCAGGACTGGTGCACAAAAACAATTAAAAAAATTAAAAAAAGAAAGTGAAACAAACAACTGATTTGCAAATGATAGCTTGTGGTTTGCATTGTCTGTTTCCATTTGACATTCATTTTCTGCTTTGTTGTCTGGGAGGATAGCTCAGGGACAACACGTTTGCCTCGAAAGCAAGACCGTCAGAGACCCGTTCCCAGTATTAAGAGAGCATGCACATACAAACAATGAATCCTGTGTATTTTGCCACTTAGAGGGCGGAACCACGGGCTCCACTCAAACACCGATTGTTTACCTTCCCAAAAGTAGCAGTTAGCGTTACACGGCCTTAAGCGAGCCAAGCAAATGCCACCACTCACAAAAAGTCATTAATAACACGGCGACTCCTGTAACAGCACAAAAGGCGCTCCCCAGGTGAGTGTAATATTAACACATAAATTACTCGCAGACAAGAGGATGTGAAGATGAACACCTGACTTCACTAACTCATTATCTGCACTCAAGCGTATCAGCCCCGAAAAGAAAAGTTCACGTGAAACTTTAGCTCAGCGCTGGCACCAGCGTTAATATGAATGATAAATCCTTGCGAGGACTCTCTGCTTCCAGGAGTGCTTTTAAGTACTGGTGTAATAAAGATTAATGGCCGTGCATTACACGAGGCTGTCTAGAAAGTGTGCCTCCGAGCTGTTCAGTGTATGAATAGGGCTCTGTTATGACAGCACAGGCAAATTACCCTCATTGGGGATTATTGTGCGAAGACACTGGGAACGCATGCCCCCAGGAGCGATCACAGGCAATTCAAGTGCAATATACACACACTTGATTGTGCGCGTCACGGGGCGGCGGTGCAAGTGTAATTGTGCACGGTATTAGCACTAAGGCCAATACTAGGGTGGACAACTTTCTGAGATCATTTTGTGGGGCACGTGTCCACAAGGCAGTGATGACGTCATTGCGTTATTCACCTTTGGCCCATCCCCATTTGTATTTTTAACAATTTATGAATAGCTGTTAATGCTCGCACACCTGGCGTAATTACAGTGCTAATGGTCATCACAACCCCAGGAACAAAGCATTAGCATTGTAATGAAGCCGGATGCGTGTCGGACAGGGGTGGAATGGGGACCAAAAGAGGCCCTGGAAATAATGTTCAAAGTGGCCCCATATTACACATTTTCCGCAAGCACTCTCCTTTCCCATGGGAACATTTGGGAATATCACACAAAAGAGGCCCGGGCTGCATAGGCCTAGCAGGAAATCTCCAGAGTTCCCTATAGGCCAGTCCACCCCTGGTTTCAGGCGTTGGCAGCAAGACTAAAAGAGAGGCAGCAGCTCGATCTGCAGGCTCACAGAGTCCTCCATAACGGGGCAGTCAGGCAAAATACGGGACAGTTGGCTACCCTAGAAACTGCCCTGGTGCAAAAATGCTTTGAAAGGATGTTTTTTGGCCTGGTGCTAATACTGTGCCAAATGTTGCAAAATCTCTGTCATGCAGCATTCAGGAGGTTAGCTCTTTAAACACATTCTGGAGAAATTCTTCAAATGAATTCCTACAAATAACTGGTAGCTGGGATTCCGGGCACCGTTTTATTAACTCATGGGGGCCTCATTACGAGAATGCAGGTAATGAAAATAGGAAGGCGGAATGGTATTACAGGCATCGTTAACAGGTTTGGGCCATTACGAGCCGACAGCCCGCCAATACCACCACCGCCCGTACCGTGCCCCTTCATACCGGCTTGTGCACGTACACGTGCCCCTTCGCAGAGGAAATACCGGGATGCCGGTAATAGGAGGACATCACAAGTAACACGGGCATGCACTTACCAGCATCCCGAAGGCGGTAAATAGGGAGCGCACGACGGCGTTAATACAAGCATCGCAGACCACCCGTAAATAGCAACCTGCAGTGAAGGCAACTGCCACGGGTGCACACAATCACCACAGGTGGAGTCAATCGAGCCTGTCCCAGCATAAAAGGAGTACACCCACACACCACACCCCTTCCGACACCAAAATGATACCACTAGCTGTTGCAATCATGGGGCTGGAGGACATGCCTGTACTACTACAACTACAGCAACAACAGCAACTACAACAACTACAGCAGCAAAAACAGGCAGCACAGAGGAGACGCAGGAGGTGAAGGAGGGTGAGACAGGCCCAGCAATTACCACCAGTGCAGCCAGTAGTACCTCGTAGGCAGCCACCAATCCCTCGCATCAGACCCAGTCCATTCAATCAAACCCCTGAGCAGATCCACACCCTGTACCGGTTGGACCGGGCCACCATCACCACCATTGTGGACATGATACATGACAACATCGTCAGTCTCATTGAAATACGCACTGCCATCCCCCCACTACTAAAGTTGGTGTCTGTGCTCCACTTCCTGGCCACAGGCACCTACCAGCACACAGTGGGACAGCTGCATGGTATATCACAACCACTCTTTTCACGCATGCTGACCCAAGTGCTGGATGCCCTCCTGAAGCACGCTAGCACCCACATATCCCTACCACGGACTGCCCAGGAGATTGCTGACACCAAAGTAGGCTTCCATGCACTGGCAGGCATGCCCAATTGCGTTGGTGCCCTCGAATGCACCATTGGTAGTCCCTCATGCCATAGAGGCGGTGTACCGCAATCGCAAGCAATACCACTCCATCAAAGTGCAGATGGTATGCGATTCCAGCAAGGTCATCACACATTGTTGTGCCCAATATCCCGGATTGACACATGATTCCGTGGTGCTGCATAACTCCACGCTACCCCGTCAGATGGAGCGACATGCTGGACGACGTGCCTGGCTGCTTGGTGAGTTGCCTGACTGGCCCATGGCAGTGCATCGGGGTGGTGATGTGGGTGGATGCATACTCCACCCGGGTAGGAATGGGGGGGATGCATACTACACCTCGGTGGGAATGGGTGGTGAGTGGACAATGCACTCAGAGCTAAACATTTCTGACCTGAACCTCCCAACCCGAACATGACACATCACTGCCACACATTGGACCAATGCCATACATCAATGACAACATGTAAGACGCACAACCAAGCCACCATGGGTATGTTAAGCGATGCATGACTGAACATGATTACAACTGTGCCAATGTGGCTAATGTGATTAGACACAGTGGCCCTCATTACAAGGTTGGCGCTCCGGTAATAACGGCACCGGTAAGGCAATGCCGGCATCCATTACTGGGCCGTCATATCATGACCCTATATGCCGGTACTACCGGCATCGACAAGGACCCACTGTGGCCGTGCACCACCGTACCGGCACGCGCGTGGATGGCGTGCCCGTAATACCGGAATCCCGCAACAAAGGAGACACCATGAGTCACACGGACAAGTACATACCGGCATCGAGATGCCGGTACGAAGGGCCACCATGATGCCGGCAATACCGGCATCGTGAACCACCCATAAACAGCAAACTGCTGTGTAACCAAGTGCCACAGGTGCACACAATCAGCACAGGTGGAGGCATTGGAGTCAGGGCCAGCACAAAAGGAGCACACCCACACACCACACCCCTTTGCAAGCCAAAATGCTACCACTTGCACTTGCCATACTGGGGCTGGAGGACATGCCTGCACTGCTACTCCTTGAGCAGGCAGTACAACATGAAACACAGAGGAGACACAGGAGGAGAAGGAGGGTGAGACAGGCCCAGCAAATCCCACCAGCGCATGCAGTTGTTCCCCGCAGATAGCCATCAATTCCACGTATAAGGGACAATCCATTTGACTTAACCCCAGCACAGATCCACACCCTGTACCGGCTGGACAGGGGCACCATCGCCAACATAGTGTAATTAATACAGGAAGACTTGGTCAGCCTGATCAACATCCGCACAGCCATCCCCCCTCTGCTGAAGGTGGCATCTGTGCTCCACTTCCTGGCCACAGGCACTTACCAACACACAGTGGGCCAAATGCATGGCATGTCGCAATCATGCTTCTCTGTTGTGTTAAACCAAGTGCCGGATGCACTACTGAAGCACACAAGTGCCTACATATCCCTACCAAGGACACCACAGGAGGCAAATGCCACCAAAATAGCATTCCATGCACTGGCAGGCATGCCCAATGTAATTGGTGCCCTCGACTGCACCCATGTAGAGTTGGTAGTCCCACATGCCGTGAAGGCGGTGTACCGCAATCGGAAGCTATACCACTCCATCAATGTGCAGATGGTGTGTGATGCCAGCCAGATAATAACACATTGCTGTGCCAGATACCCAGGATCCACGCATGATGCCATGGTGCTGCGGAACTCCTCACTACCCCACTACATGGAAGGAGACGTTGTACGAAGTGGCTGGCTGTTGGGTGAGTCTGCCCCCTGGGCCATGGGAGGAGATGGATGGGAAGGCTACATGCATATGCAAGGGGAATGCCCCCTGGGCCATGGGAGGAGAGGGATGGGGGGGCTACATGCATATGCAAGGGTAATGCCCCCTGGGCCATGGGAGGAGAGGAATGGGGGCTACATGCATATGCAAGGGGAATGCCCCCTGGGCCATGGTAGGAGAGGGATGGGTGGGGCTACATGCATATGCAGGGGGAATGCCCCCTGGGCCATGGCAGGAGAGGGATGGGGGGGCTACATGCATATGCAAGGGGAATGCCTCCTGGGCCATGGCAGGAGAGGGATGGGGGGGCTACATGCATATGCAAGGGGAATGCCCCCTGGGCCATGGGAGGAGAGGAATGGGGGCTACATGCATATGCAAGGGGAATGCCCCCTGGGCCATGGGAGGAGAGGGATGGGTGGGGCTACATGCATATACAAGGGGAATGCCCCCTGGGCCATGGCAGGAGAGGGATGGGGGGCTACATGCATATGCAAGGGGAATGCCCCCTGGGCCATGGCAGCAGAGGGATGGGGGGGGCTACATGCATATGCAAGGGGAATGCCCCCTGGGCCATGGGAGGAGAGGGATGGGGTGCTACATGCATATGCAAGGGGAATGCCCCCTGGGCCATGGGAGGAGAGGGATGGAAGTATCTTCAGTCATCCGCCGCCACACAGCCCTCACAAGTGCATACAAAATGCCCCTAGCCAAGATGCATCGGGGGGCCTGGTGGTTTAAATGCCTAGGACCCTGGGTCTTGTATGTGACACAAGGCTCTCTCCATGGATTGGCATGCACTTTACAGGGCTGACAGTCATGTGGATGTGGCTGCCATTGACGTGATTGTGCATATGAACTTGAATGATGTACAGGCTGAGCACACATGGCAACTGAGCTTTATCCTTACACATACCTCCTTCTGCTCCCATGAGGTGATGCTGGATATCCTCTGAAGGCGTGGCTACTCACCCCTGTCAGGAATCTGCAGAACAGGCACGAGGAGGACTTCAATCGTGCACATACACGTACGCGTGTGGTCATTGAGCAGACAATTGTCCTTTTGAAGGCACGGTTTCGCTGCATCATATACGGGTCTGAGAAGGTGTGCAAGATCATCACAGTATGTGCAATGCTGCATAACATGTGCATCTGGCGGAACGTACCCCTGCCACCTGATGTGGAGCAGCCACCACCCGGTGAAGTAGAAGGAGAGGAAGGAGTAGATGTAGGACATAGGCCAGGACGCGATACACGTGAGGGTCACGCAGTGCGGCAATTGGTCATAGACCAATCATTCTGATGTACTTGGATGCAGAGGGTGCCATGTATTGGGAACTGTGGGCACTGGGTGTGTGGGTATATGGGCACAGATCACTATGAAGCAATAAATGGACAAACAACAAATCAGCAATGTCCATCCATGTGATGTTTGCTACACAACAGGTGTATTAGTGAGAATTATTGTACAACATAATTCAACAATCCACGCCCCCCAACACCCCTACACCTCCCCCCCACACTACTCCCACGTCCCCAACACCCCTTCACCTTCCCCCCACACTTCTCCCACGCCTCCCAACACCCCAGTACTACACCCACCACCTACCCTCCCCCTAACACCCAAAGTCAACAATGGCGCAACATGTGTCGGGATGTATTCCTAAAGGGATTCTGCAGGGTGGCCCTGCTACTGTGGAGCCCCCTTCGGAGGTGGGGGTTGGATTTCTGAGCACGGTGCACTTCGCAGGGACCTGCGCACGGGGCTTGAACTCGCTGGCGTGGTCGATGCGGATGAGCCAGATGGTTGTGAGCCCAAAGCCGGGGTTTCCCGCTGCTCCATGCTGTCAGCAATCCTGGTGAGAATCTGACCCAAGGCATTGAAGCCATTGCGCTCTTGCTGTGCACTTGAGTTGATGGCCTGGATTACGGCTGCAGTGCTGCCCTGGATGATACGGCGTGTTGTCTCCCCTTCAGCAAGGTACTGCTGGACATAGCCTTGCATCGCCTCCTGGCGGGCCTCCATCCTGGACAGACATCCCTCAAGGTCCTGTATGGTGGTGTGGGTCGTGGTTGGTGGGTGATGTGGTGGCACTGCATGCGTTATGGGGCTGTGCATTGCCGGAGACCACACACCATGGCTGCCCTGGTCGGATGAGTGCCACAGAAGTGTGTCCTGTGGGGTGACCTGCAGGCTTGGTGTGTGAACTACAGGCTCTGAGTGGACAAGTCCTGCATTGCCCTCATCGTCAGGCTCAGCTTCCTCATCAACAGTATGCTGTGCTGATGCAGCCATCTCCCCAATTGTGCTGGCAGCAGCAGACTGTGTGCCATCGTCCATGCCAGTTGTGTCCTCAGCCTGTGTGGATAGTGTGTCCAGGGGTGCAGGGGAAGGTGTCTGCTCGTCCTGTGTAGGTGTCTGTGTGGCTGGTATGGAACTGATTGTTGTCCCACGTGCAGCTCGCCCCATCCTTGGTCGACTTGATGTAGATGGTCCTGTGCCATCACCTTTCCTCCTTGCTGTTTTGGCTGCTGTTGTGCATTGTGCACTCCCATGTGCTTCATCACTGTCTGCTTCCGTACCTGTGGGGGACAGAGAGTGGCAGGGCATCAGTGATGGTGGTGCTTGCATCATGCATGCATTAGTCTTTGAGCAGTTGGCGCCATGTGATCAGTTGCATGCCTGGCTTTGTAGCAGACTGTGTACATGCAAGCTTGGAGGGTGCATTTTGGAATTGTACAGGTGGTCACATGTACACCATGGTGGCTGCTGTTGGGCCTTGATGTGTGTTGGGAGTGTCATCCTGTGTGACACGTGCAGGTCATCTGTGTGTCGGGTGTGTATTCGTGTATGGGCGCAGCATGCCACATGCATTGGGATGGGATGGTGGTGGGCCCAGCATGTGTATGTGGATATGTGTAGGTGTGCATGATGGGCCATTTATTGGCTGGCATTGCTGTCACATTTGGAGGACAATGAAGTTCATCCCAGATGGCCTTCTTCTTCAACTGGGCTGGACGCCTGAGGTCGCTGCAGAATACCACATTAGCATTCGCCACTAGGGTGTCAGCTAACATGTTCAGCTCCTTGTCCGTGAACCTTGGTTTGCACAGGCGGGCAGTGCCTTTCTGGGTGGCCTTCGACATTTTGTCTGTGGTGAGCTAGGGGTTCTGGTGGTGAAGGTCCAGTATGTGGAGGATGGCAGTGGATTGTGTTTTTTTTATTTTTTTTATTTTATTGGTTTTTAGATCAAACCTTTAAAATATTACAACAAACACATAAGACAAACATTTAACACAACATTTAAACGAAATCATGATTCCAACATTATCCTACTTCCTTCCAGTGACCTCTTATGCCAGCATACTCAGATAACACCTAAGGTCACTGAGTCAAACATGGCTTTACACAACCTCTTTAGCTCACAGCCTATCAAGAGCATTTAGTCTCTCTTCAATTACTGCCAAGAAGGAAGTCAGGGGCAATATTAATTTCATATCCAAACCATTACACATAATCTGCCATGATTCCTCCGCACATATGGACTGATGGACATTATACCACTGGCTCATATGAATTGATCTTATGTCTTTTAGTGCTGGACAGAAAAGCACAAGATGCTTAAGTGACTCCAGATCTTTTTCGCAAAGGCGACAGGTGGAATTAGCACCTACATTGCATGGCCAATGACTGGTCCTCTCCTTTGTTTTGAAGGCATTTAACCGGAATAACATAAACAGTCTTCTTGCTTTCGAGTTTAGAGAGCAATTCAAATACTTTTGGGGCACGTTGAAGGCTCTTGCTTTGACCGGAGAGTCTTTCATGGCGCTAGCCGACTTTCGCTCACTACATGTGGAAATCCAGTCGGCACACCAGAGCTTCTCCTTTGCTGCCGTTGGATTTGCCAGAAGAATTTCGATACTGATGTTATATAGTGCCAACAGATCTTCACAACGTTTCACCCACTGAGATAGAATGTCACACCCTTTTGCTGAAGCCTGGTGTAATATCTTGAATTGCAAGATTCCTTCCTCTATTCTGGATTTCCGAAATAAGGTTAGCTGATTCCAGCTGACTCGAGCATGCAATGATATTAACGCCAGTTCGTATCTTATACAAGCAGTCGATACCCCAATCGGTAAACTTAATGCTTTCAACCAGAACATGTGCTCCAAGGATGCCCAATGCTTTGACGAACATCCAAACGCATTTTCCGCACTGTAAATCAGGATAGGTACCGCTTTCTGTTCATAAAAGTTACGCAGGGGGTACATCGAAAAACGCCCAAACTTTCTGTGTATCACTAGACCCTGACAAGCTAGCTGGCCACCTTTCCTCTTGGATTCTACTACCCAGGACTCATCACAGATACTAGAATTCAGTATCATACCTAGGTACTTCACTCTTTTTGAAACCTTTAGCTGTACTTGATCTAGTTTCCACACGTACTTTGTCGCATTTGCAGTTTGAGTCGTTCTTGAGTTCCCAAACACCAGTATTTCCGTCTTTGCTGCGTTGATCTTGAGGTTGTTCGAGCTTACATAACTTTGTACTGCGTCTAGTTTCCATTGAAGGCCAATCGGGGTTACGTCTAAGATTACTAAATCGTCGGCATACAGCAGCCAACTTATCCGTGAAGAATTGAGTTTAGGTGGAAACGCTCTCACGGAATAGATAGCCTCGCCGATATCAGAAATGAAGAGACTAAAAATTGCTGCTGCCAACGGACATCCCTGTTTGACACCCTTATATGTCTTGATTTGTGCCGACAAGGAGCCTGATTGATCTAGGCGAATTGTAATGGAGGTATCTGTATGAAGCTCTTTAATCGCCGCTAAGAGACCCACTGGACAACCCCACTCCTCCATTTTCTGCCATAGCTTCTCACGATCAATCATGTCGAAGGCGCTAGAGAAATCAACGAAAGCTAGGTACACCTTCGTGTTTGATCGGAGGGCTTCCATCTTCAGTAGGTTTAGGACCAGCAGGTTCAATGAGCATCCGACCAATTTTACGAATCCCGCTTGTCTTTCGTCAACTCTCTTTGCTGTTATAGCCCAGTTTAGCAATTTGGTTTTCAGCAACGATGCATAAATCTTGCCCAAGACATCCAGCAGCGCCACAGGTCGATAGTTTTTTGGTGATAATCTATCTCCTTTTTTGAATATGGGGACTATAATCCCAGTTTTCCATGAATTTGGCACTTGTTTTTGTGTATTAATTCTTCTAAATAGGTCGAAACAAAAATCAGTCCAGAGATCAGGGCACTGTTTAATCATGAAATTCGACAGGCCATCAGGGCCTGGTGCTCTGGAATTTTTAGCTCTCATGATTGCCTCTCGGATCTCATCCTTCGCAAAGTATAAATCCCATGGTACTGAATTATGTCTTGAAGTAATAGGAACTAAATGTTTGTGGTATAAAGCAGAAAAATGCTGCACCCACTCAGATTCAGATATCAGACTTACTTGCAAAGCCTCTTGCGGTGTTTCCATTTGATTAATAGTTCGCCAGAACTCTCTACTGTTCTTAGTGATTAGGATCTTCAACATTGCCTCTGCGTCTTGCTGAAGCAATAAACATTTGTGACTTTTTATCCAGTTTTTGTAGGATTGTTTGGTTATCCGATTTTTTGCTATTATTTCATGGACTGGCCCTTGCTTGTTTTTTCGGATTTCAGCCCTCATCAGTCTTTTGCGCTGCATCACCAACAGGTCGAAGCGATGTTTCTTCTGGAAAGACCAGTTTTTCATCCCGATGTTTTTAGCTTTGAATTGAGACAGAATGGACGCGTATTCAATCTCCTCGGGAGTTGATCTAAATTGAGCGCATATGTTGGCCACGTCACTTTCATCCAGTCTCACCCGGAGTCGATTTGATTCCACCAGCACTTTTGATCTCCATTTTTGGTTTTGTTCCTCTTTTGAGTCACGGAATGTTAATTCCAACAAATCGTGGTCACTGTTGCTCATGGTACGGATTTTCAAGGATTTTGCCCGCGCCTGCATGATATCTGAAGCAAAAATATAGTCAATGGTCGAAAATTGACATTCACGCCGCCACGTAGGCTGAGCTGGAATGTCTCCTTGTGTACATCCGTTTAGCATTGATAGACCTCTTACATTCAGTTCTTCTACCCAGGTATTCGCGAGTTGTCTCTTGATTGCATTCTGTGGCTTGCAAATATCAACATTTAAGTCGCCACAAACTAACAAGCAACCCCCTTTGTTTGACTCCAGTAAATTGTCGATTATTAATGTCACCTGGTCGATGAACGAGTATGTTCCAGTCCGGTAATGGTTCCAGTATAGATTAATTATATGGATCGCCTCTCCCACTTGTCGTATTGCGTTGCTTTTGCCAATCTCACAAACTTGAATGTAAGGCGTAACATTAGCAGAATTTAATAACCGGTAACCTGAAGATCGTTTGATCATCGTTAAGAGACCAGATATAGGGCGTTCCTTTTCTGCTTTGATAGCGGGGTTCAGAGCACACTCAAATTCAGAAGACACTGGCATTTCACACAACCACGTTTCTTGCAGGCAAATCAATTGTAAATCATGCAGCCAATCATTTTTTAGCAGATGTATGAACCCTCGCGTGTTCCATGAGGCAAAGGAACATAAGTGCACCGCGCTGGCCTTTAGGCATTAGCTGCGAGTATTAACATTCAACGCTGAGGCCAACCACTTCCAGTCCTGCGTCGTATCTCTGTCCGATGGGCTATTTACCATTATCGGAGTAGTCATGTCTGCAGAGCCACCGTTGTTTATGGTGATTTTAATTTTCGCCATTGGACTTGTTCTCGCAATCTCATCTTTCTTGCCTGCGCTTACACTTCTTCGCGCAGAAACTGATGACCCCTCTTTAGGCGCCAGCTCATTCACGACAAGTTGCTCCTGCTGGATTTGTTCTCTGGATTCAGCTCTATTTAAGCTTTCTATGTCCCCTAAATTACCTTTTTGTGTTAACTGAGCTTGGGCGGTTCCGTCTTTCATCACTACTTTTTTGCACCTTAGAGGATCCGATAATTTATAAGTGTCGAAACCTAGAGACAATAGCTCCTCAACTGATTCCAAGATTACATTTGCGATTATATTGGAATTTATATGTAGGATCACCTTATCCGTGCGTAGCTCCTCCGGAAATTCAATAATACGCAGATCTTTAGAGCACAGGGATCATAGCCTTGGCACATGATGAAGCAGCCTTAGCACATTTGAACGATTCAAAATTAATTTTTCACCACATTCCAACCTCTCCAGCATCAATTTAATTGCAGGGCTTAACCCTACTGGTTGGGCTGATTCGTGTCCGTTCCTGTCTTTAAGTTTGATCTCCTTCACCTCAGGCTGATTGTACTCGGTTTTCCGTGATCTGGGTAAATCATCAACCACCAGTGCAGCGGCCAGCTCACTTGTTCCTTTTACGGCGTTTAACCTTATCAAAGGAGGCACGCCTGTGCCACCAACGTTTTGACTCATTGTTGCCGCGCTTCTCGCCAGCCGATCTCGTTTTTCTTGTAAGGTGACAAACTCCGGGCTCTTAGGCCCTTGCTCCCCCTCTACAGCCTCTCCTACGGGTAAAACTATCACACATATCCTGTCACGGGACTCCGATGTTATGATATTAGGTGGAGCTTGATGCTTTCCCGGCAACTGGTCGTGAGAATTAGCAATGCCTACTACTGGCATCCTGAACTCACAATTCCTTCCTGAGTTTGAAGGCAACGTGACTACTTTATGATCACACGGCACGACAAGAGGTATTGCCACAGGGACCTCTTGAATCGGATCCTCGTAAACTGATAATTCTAGTAGCTCCTGATCGTCCAGCTCGGTTTCGTCTTGTAGAGCCGTGGCGTGATAGTTCCTGTCAAATCGACCTCAACTTGTTTATTCACCTTGATTGTGTCTGCTAATTTTAGACTAGATGTGATCGCTTTGTCGACCAGTTGGAACATGTTGATGTTGCGAAGAAATTTTCGGGCTCCCTTTTGTTTCGACTTCTTACGAGCAGGCATGTTCTTTTCCTTTTTCGCTTGTGAGGGATTTTTTTTTCTTACTTCCCCAGTGTTTTTATTTTGGGCTTCTACCAATATACCTCCAAAAATGGGGAATAGGCCTTCAGGCTTTGTCGTGTCAACAGCCGCTTCATTCAGGCATGAATCATCAGCCACAGCCTGCTGTATCAACAGCGAGCCAGATGCTTGTTGACCGTCATGCAAGGCGGGGTTTGATATATTTTTAGTTTGCATAAACGCTGAATGAAACGAGCATTCCAGTGAGCATAGCTGGTCTTCGCCTTTTTCAGATTCTTCACTGATGTTCTTCGAATTTTCTTCACCAGGTGCCTCGTGGAAAGCGGCATCGTTAGTTGAACCTTTTGGCAAGCCAATTAATTCCATTTGCCGGCTTGTCGGGTTCAAGTTGGTTTGAGGGGACTGATCTTTCCTATGGGATAATGGCGTTTGCTGACCGATATGCTCTGTGGACGTTGCAATAGTGAATGGAAGTGGGAGAAGAGTCGACTGCTCATTCATATCCACGTGAGCCATGTTACTTGCTCTGCCCATCTCCTCTCCTTTTAGGTGTGTGTTTGGTTTGTGGAAGACGCTTCTTTTGCAACCTCCGCAAACAGTTTTTTATCGATCATGTCATTCCGTTTGGCTTCATTAGCTGCTTCCATTCCTGCCAGTATATTTTGGTTTATCTCCTCTTGTTTTGACTCCTGGCCTCTGTGCATTAACTCTAGGTGAACGAGTTTTGAATTCACGAGAGCCAGCAGTGTTGTAACATCCTTCACATTTTCGTTTAATGTTTCATACAATTTAGTAAAAGGTGTCAGGGAGATTGCCATCACGGATGTCAGGGCCATTAGTAGGTCATTCGATGGTACATGTACACACGGGGCTACAGATCCGCCACCAGAAATGTGCTGCGCATCGCGTGCAGATCGTGAGAGCCGAACGCGTTCTCTTATTTTTGGGAATGGACACGCCACAAACGATGAATCTCTTGACATAGGCTCGTCTGGCTTATCGCTATTTGAGTTTGGACTTAACTGTGATTGATGTGTTTGATGTTGTCTCTCAACCTCATGACCTTCAGTAGAATGACAGGGCAATCTTTTCTGGGAGTGTACCACCTTTTCCTCTGATGATTGTGCTGACTCCTCAGAGGATCCCATTCTTAATTTTTTATAATTACCAGATCTCCATATATCTCTATTGTCATTCGTCATGGTTCTACATTGACTACTCTGGGAAAATTTTTGTGTCACATTTGGATCTGGGGTAGCCATCACCGACAGATTGCATGAACGTGATTTATTTAAATCGATCAGATTTTGCAAGACCGCAGAAACCACCTCTAACGAGTTCCTTCTATCGTTACATTTTACATTATCACTTACCGCACCTAGGCTACATTCACTTTGTAGTAATGTGTTTGGTGCTAGTAATGGCAAATAGGGATCCATTGTATCTAAGGGGGTAGCAGGAACAGTTTGTGATGTTGATGGAGCATTCATGACCACGCCTTGACCAGCTTGTGGCTTGCCATGCGAGTGCAAGTGCGTGGTTGCGTCATTCTGTCTCTCAGACTTCGTACATGCTTTGGTTACTTTCATCACTTTAGTCATGCCAACTTTCCGTGAGTCAAGAAAGACCGCGGATGGAGGATCTACCGCGTCAGCAAGGACGGTCAGTCTGCTATCCAGACATGCCTCTTCCAAGTCCAGCTGACGCTGCCGAGCCTCCGCGTCTGTGCCGTCATCACTCGCAGCCGCATCGGACACAATGCCGCCACGCCCACCTGCGTCATCACTCGTGGCCGGAGTCGGCGCCACCGTAGAAGACGCCCGGTCCACCACGGCACCCTCCCGCGGCGAACCCACGAAGCCCGCGCTCCCCTCACCATCTTCAGGCAGCGCCCGCGGGTCCGCCCCGGTGGACGAAGGAGCAAGCGCATCACCCAGTATGTTATCCATCAACTCATTACCCGTCGTGTGATCAACGATGCCCATCCGAGTCGTGAACTCAGCGGGTTGGGTAAGATTAGGAGGCGGGGGCGGAGATAAGGAAGCGGATAAAGTAGATGAGTGTAGAAGCTCATTGGCTACTAATGTCTCGCCCGGGGAGTCTTCAAAAACCTCTTCAACGAGCACAGCTGTCATATCCTCACAAGTTTCTAATAATGAGCCACATGAATAGTATTGGCTCACCTGTTGTTGGCGGGCCCGCTTGACAGGGTGGTCCTCATATGTTGCCAAGCGTTTGACTTGGGCTCTCGTCCTCGAGGCTGGTGTAACTGGATCCATCAGGCCGAATTACAGTGACCCGGCGCCCTGCGCCACTCGCCAAACAGCAAACAGTATAGTCCACAGCCCTTTGGTCCTCAGGGCTTAGCGCCGCAAGGGCACTGGAGGCGGCCTTATGTACCAGATGTCCTAGGTCAGGTGACCTGACTCCTGGGTCAGTTGTTAAAGATACAGGCACACGCACCTCTTCAATTCCCTCTTCCTCCTGGATAGAGTCACTCGCCACAGCAAACAGTATAGTCCACAGCCCTTTGGTCCTCAGGGCTTAGCGCCGCAAGGGCACTGGAGGCGGCCTTATGTACCAGATGTCCTAGGTCAGGTGACCTGACTCCTGGGTCAGTTGTTAAAGATACAGGCACACGCACCTCTTCAATTCCCTCTTCCTCCTGGATAGAGTCACTCGCCACAGCAAACAGTATAGTCCACAGCCCTTTGGTCCTCAGGGCTTAGCGCCGCAAGGGCACTGGAGGCGGCCTTATGTACCAGATGACCTAGGTCAGGTGACCTGACTCCTGGGTCAGTTGTTAAAGGTACACGCACACGCACCTCTTCAATTCCCTCTTCCTCCTGGATAGAGTCACTCGCAACAGCAAACAGTATAGTCCACAGCCCTTTGGTCCTCAGGCTGTGTTTTTAAAGATGTCCGGCAAGGCATTTCCCGTTCCCGGCGCGATGATGTTACTTCCGGGTCCGGTGATAACAGGCCCGTTCTTAGCACTATGTTAGTACCAGTACCGCTCTTTAGGGGTTGCCGAGGGCGGGGGCCGTTATGTGCGCATTCGTCGATGCCGCTATCTGGGGGTTTGAGGGTCGTTACCGGCATGCCGGTATGGCCATTACCGGCATGCACGGGTGCGCATGCTCACGCACTCTTAATCACCTGCTGTTTGCGTGTTGGAGCCAAGACAGACATGTTATTAACGGCATGCCGTTAAGGGCTGATTTTTAGCACCAAACTCGTAATGAGGCCCAGTGTAGCATACACTGCAATCATGGGAGGCAAGATATAGTTCCACATCCACAGTACATCTGCATCAACATGCAAGTTAACACCCTGCATCATCTGTACAATGCCATCTAGACTAGCAGACCATATTGCAGTGCACAATGCATCCAAATAATCTTTGTGGATACATACAGAGACACGTGCATGTCAACAGCAAATAGCTGTGGCCATAGCTGTGAATCCTGAAGGTGGCAGCTCAGAATGACTCACACAGACCTCTCTGTACTCCCATGCAGGTGATGGAGGATATCCCTTGAAGCTGTGGCTACTTACCCCCGTGCGGAACCCGCGGAACAGCCATGACGAGGAGTACAATCGGGTTCATACCCGTACCCGTGTTGTGATTGAGCAGACCTTTGGCCTGTTGAAGGTGCGATTCCGCTGCCTAAGCAGGTCTGGTGGAGCATTCCTTTATAGGCCGGAGAAGGTGGCAAAGATCACCATGGCCTGTGTCATGCTGCACAACATGTGCGTCCGGAGAAATGTACCACTGCCACCTGACATTGATATGCATGCACCGGGTGAGGATGATGAGGATGAAGATGGAGGAGAAGCAGCACCGCTGCCAGTACGTGATGCACAAGATGGCCGTGCTGTACGCCAATCACTGATTGACGAATACTTCTGACCCACAGGGACGTTGATGGATATGTGTCAGTAATACACTTAACACTGGGTCCATGTGGACATGCACACATGGAATGTGGGGAGTTAGGCACTGTGCACTGTCATGAATAAAATGAATACACACGAAATGTCCAGGCATTGAATGCTTTTTTACACAACGGCTGTATTAATGTAAACTATAGAAAAGTGCCTCACCCCTCCACCACTCACATGCCCTCTCGTCTCCCACCTCCCCCAACACATCAAAACTCCCCATACCCCCCAATGAACTCCCCATACCCCCCCATGAACACCCCATACCCCCAATAAACTCCTCATACCCCCAATGAACTCCCCATACCCCCATGAACACCCCATACCCCGAATGAACACTCCCTTATTCCCCTACACACCACCGACACCACCTCCCCCACTCCCATTGTTGTCCCACACTATTTTCGTGCTTTCTTAGTGTCCGGGGGCAGCATTTCCGACTGCCTCGCACTACGCCTTGTCTGTCGCACAGGGCTGGAGGGTGCAGAAGATGCGGGTGTGGTGGATGTGGTGGATGCCGTAGTGATTGGCATGGCTGGCGCCAGTTGTTGCTGCTGCATATGTTGCAGTATTGTGGTCAGGACCTGCGTGACGGCCCCCAGACTGTTGCGCATCATGACCGCAGAGGCCTTTATGGCGTTAGTGTTCCCTGCAATGGCCTGCGCAATCTTTCGCCTTGTGTCCTCTCCCTCAGCGACATATTGCCGAACAAGTTCCAGCATGGAGTCCCTTGATAGGCATGCCCCAAAGTCAGTGGAAGCAGCAGAGGTTGAGGGTGCTGCGGCCGGGCGTCCAATTGCAGGGCTGGCCTCGGGGGTGGTGAGGAGGTCAGAACTGTGGAATACAGGATCCGCAATGGTGCTGGAGGGTGTGGTCTGAGTGTGGGGTTGGGGGGTGGACAGGGGACTTGGAGTGTGTGGACATGCCACATGGATTAGGCCTTCCTTGTCCACATACTCCTCCACTCCAATGTCGATGTCACTCAGTAGGTCTGTGGTTGCTGCCTCGCCCACGGAACTTGTTGCTGCAGAATGGGTGCCACTGGCCTCCCCTTCCGCTGGTGTTGCCAGCTCTGTGGTTCCGGTCTCATCTGTAGCTGTGAGGCCCTCGTGTGCCGGCATGGCCTGTGCAGTTGCCCTGGCTTGTAGTGTGGGCTGCGAGGCTGCCCCAGAGATGGTTTTTCCCGTGGCAGTTGTTTTGGCCCGGGACGTGGATGCCCTTGTGGCTGGATCTTCACTGCCATCTTCTCCATCAGTGCCTGGGGGTAGTTTCAAGGGGGGCATTTTGGCATTTACCGTGAAGTCTCAATTCAGGAATGCTTGATGGCAGGTGGCATGCCGTTTTATTGGGGTTTGTGTGATGTATGACATGGGAATGGTCCCTGTGTGTTGGCTGTCTGTTGGTAATGGGATTGGCACTCAGCATGCATTCCAGTGTGGCAGGGTTTGGGCCTCCATCTGGACATGGATATGTTGATGTGTGTGTGTTGGGACATGCATTGCCTTGCCTACGCTCTATTCCAGATCACTTGTGCTACGTCATGGTTTGCCCTACTGGGGTCTGCAGGGTCACTCACCTCCATCTCCAGATGTTGCGGCACCCGTCTTCATCTCCCCAAAGTCCTCGATAGACTCCATCTGGATGAAAGTACTACATCTCTCCTCCCAGCGCATTAGTTTTGTCGGGGAGTGGGCCCCCCCCGTCTGTGGCCATGGCCTCCCTCTGATTGCTGGCCAGGATGTTGCGTACCCTAAGGCGGAGGTCATCCCACCTTTTCTTGCAGTTTTCGACTGTCTGTGGGGTGGTGCCGACTGCAGATACCTTGCAGGCTACCTCCTCCCATATCTCCTTCTTCCTCTGCTGCGCCTCCCTTTTGAGGTTGTGGGTGTTTATCTCCTCAGCATGGGCAGCAAGGGTGTCCGCCAACATGTTAAGTTCCTCATCAGAGAAACGCTTCTTGCGCAGGCGGGGGTTGGATTTTCTGGTTGCCTTAGACATGTTGATTTGAAAGGCCCTGGTCTCTCTTGTGCAACACTGGTGGTTTGGGAGGATTGCAATGGATTGTGTTTTTAAAGATGGCCACCGGCGCATTTCCCGTTCCGACATGATGACGTTACTTCCGGGTCTGGTATTACGAGCCCGGTATTAGCATGGTGTTATTACCGGGTCGGTATTAAGTGGTGCCTCCTAGGCGGAGGCGGTATCGGTGGGTCCCGGGATGTCTCTATCAAACGAGCACGGACCCGCTAGTTCCTCCATGCCCGTAATGACCCCGTTTTTAGCGCACTTCTCGTAATGAGGCATATGGAGTCATAGAAATACTTTGAACAAGTGAGTCCCTCAAATCCTTCCCCCTTCAATCCATCCATTTACTCTCCCTCTAAACCGTTGACCACACCCTACCTTTGATATTATGAAATAGACATGCATTCCATTACACTTGGATTTGGATGTATTTATTTATAAAGCGCTTATGTGTAAGCGCTGAACAAGAGAAAACTTGTGGGACAAAATCATGAGTAAAAAGGCAAAAATGACAAAAATATATCACAAAATTGCATTAAGTGTGAAGAAAAAAGATAGGTTTTAAGTTTAGAACAGAAAACAGTCAAGGCAAAGAAAAACGAATTAAAAGAGGCAAGGAATTCCAAACCTTCTGAGCAATCAGGGCAAACGATCGAAAGCGGGAAGAGGCACAGGAAGGCGTCGGCAGAGCAGAAAGAGGAAGAGCTTGAGAGCGCCAGGGAATAGAAAGATATGAGAGATGAGAGGTAGGGTGAAGAAGGACTATGGAGAGATTTGAAGACAATAAATAAGAAGTTAAATGGAAGGCGGGATTAATAAGAGAGCCAAGACAAGGAACGTAGATGAGCGTGGAGGAAGAGCAAGAAGAGTGTGAATAGAGTGCGAATAGATAGATTGGATACATGGTGTTAGTATTGATCTTTGGTACAGTCTGGCTTGCATTCACTTGAAGAAAAAGAGATGGAAGCTTAAGTGCACGCTCAGTAAAAAAACAAGCTGTCCTGATGTTATGGCTATATTCCAAGACACAGCGGTAAGGACAAGCAGAGTTAGAGTATAAAAAGACTGCACCCACTAAGGTGAATAGAAGAGTTGAAAGAGCGATGGAAGAAGGCACTCAAAAATAGCATGCGGCATCAGGCAAGAAGGGGAATGATGCTGTGCAGGTGAATAAAAGGACTCTTCAGATGCGCTTTTATTTTAAAGTGCAATGTTGTGTGGATTATGATTTCCAAAGCGCTCTTCAAAGATATTCTTTAATTATTTAATATAGAATAAGAGGTGCATATTCTCCCTCAAACATTTCCCTTTGGCAGCTCTCCTGCATTTTATGTCTGGCAGGTGCCATAAAATACGGTGACCAAACGTCCCGGTTTTCCCTGGACAGTCCCGGGAAATCGCCTTCCGTCTCGGGGTCCCAGAAGTTTTTTAATTTTATAAACCCCCACCCCGGTTTTGGATGGGTGGGTGGCTACGGTCCCGTTTTTTTTTTTTGCCGGGGCGCCGATTCCGAAATCCCGAAATCGAGCCCGACGCGACTCTTCCTGTGTGTGAATGGGGGCTTTTCACATCCCCATTTCCTCCCCATTTCCTCCCACCTACCCTCCCTGGCTGCTCTCCTCCAATGAGAGGAGTGTGCCTGTGAGCACACTCCCCGCAACAGGCCAGCGACATAGAAGTAGGACTACCGTTTTATTTGTGTTTAATGTAGTCCTACTTCTATGTCGATGGCCTGTCCCGTATTTTTTTTTTTTTATCTGGTCACCCTACATAAGAGTCTTGGGCATACGCTTGTTTCCACCAGGATGGAGCTATGGTGAAACACTGATGACAGAAGGAAACAGACATCTAAATTACTCATATGAATCACTTAAGCACTATAGGCTAGTGCCACATAGAAATCTGGGCGTTATGAACCTGGAGGGCCATCCTATGGTCCTGAGGCAAAGGTGCTGCTCCACAGTGATGGGCTACAAAGTTATTAGCACCAGATCGCAGGGAGTAATGAACAGCTTTCAGTCTTCATTTTTGTCCTTCGCGTGCTTTTAATGTTCAAATTAGAAAACATGAGAGTGAAACTAAAAAAAAACATTTCAAGACGTCCAAAGAGTAAGGGATGCTTGGTAGTCGCAGAAAAGCATTCACACTTTCATCTGTACAGAAGATCTGAAGGGGTATTACGATAAGTGCAGCTCCTCAGGGGTGGGGAAGCAGGAGGCCCTGGAGCAGGGGCAGAGATCCCAAAAAGCATCGGAATCCACAGAATGCTGGATGATACTACTGGCGATTACTTCCCAGAAGCCCTGGATTCTCATTGCCTGTCCACGATATCTGGGTTCCACTCCGCGTGCTAAGTACATACAAGCAACTGAGATGTTGATGTCCAGAGGTTTGAAACAGATTGGCCTTTATTTTATACAAGTCCTAAGCATCTCAGATTCACATGATTAATTGTTAAGGACTTAACAGACTTTTAAGGTTATCACACATGATTATTCTTCAGGAAAAAACAAAGAAAGACAACAAATACAATGATCGAATGTTAGGTGGGTCCTTTCTAAATCAAGCAAAATAGCAATTGTATTAATAAAGTGAAATATGCCGCAGTGAAAACACTTTCTGATTCACACAGCCAATATGTTTGAATTGAAATAAACATCCAAAACACCAATTGATTATAGAGTGCACCTTTATATACTCATTTTGCAACTTTAACCTTCTACCGAATGATAGATCAGATAGAGTGTTGTTTATCTTTCCCAGCCTCGCCTTCCAGAGCCTATTATGGTTATCACCCACATGTTGGGGGGCAAGCCAGGCTGAGCATAGGCAGGGCCGAGCAAAGCATCTTTTTTTCTTTTTTCATGGGAGAACTTGGCTCTGTATGTATTACGTGAGCCCAATCTCCCATGAAAACAAAAAACCAAGATGGCCCCTGCTGATTTCCATGGCCGGTGCCGAGGACGGGAGGGAGTTCTGGGACCCCAGAACAAAGCTCCAGTCCAGCAGGTAAGTGGGAAGCGAAGGAGGGGCAAGGCTGAGGGATGTCTCAGAGGAGAGGCTGTGCATGTGGGAAGGCAACAGGGAGTGGCTTCCTGTTGCCTCTCCCCCATCAAGATGGGGGAAGGCTCTTGGGTGGCTTGAAAATGAGGGCAGTACATTGTGTGTTCTCACCCACATTTCTAGCCATCTGATTGGCGAGCACCCATCTCGGGTGCAAATGATGTTAGGACCTTTCTACACGTTTTTCATTCTCCAGCTTCTCGAGCAGAGCTCTAGGCATCCTCCATTGATTTCACATAGCTTTGTTGGGTACCAGTATGGAGTAGGGCATCAGTTCGGTTTTAACATCCCTCAAGCTGGTTCTCCAGATCCCAAACATGTAAAATGAATTTGCCTCTATGATGTCCTATTTAAAGCATGCGTGCTGTTTCCATTGGGGTCCTAATAAGGGAGTTTGCTATAGGAAGATGCACGATCAGGATATGAAATGCTTGTGCTTACATCATGTTCTTAAGGATACCTTTATTCATATGGTAATGGTTCACTCTCTTGCACTCCTTGTATTTAAGCAGTTTCACAGTTTTAGCAGACACACACCTACTCTCCTTGTAAATTACATTTCTCCCTCCAGCAGGTCATGAATTGCCTTCAGACGCCCCTGAGTAATTATTTGATTAATATACTGCAGGTCCTGATATTTCAGGATCCCCAGAACATGGCAGTTCTGGCCATGCCGCAACAACTGCTCCTCCAAATTCTAGCTTTAAGCATGAATGTCAAGGTGAAGTTTTCTCTCTTGTGGAGTGTACATCAGACCTCTCTGGGATTGTATTTATGTGTTTATTTTTTTTATTTATATTGTGCAGTACATCCTTAGGCATCAAAGCACAGCTTGCTGGGGAAAATAACAGAACATTATAAAAACAAGTTGATGATCAGTGTTACAGAGAAAGACAAGGTTTGTTCAGACAGGGTGCCTTACAAGAAGAGCCATGTTTTCAAGTGCTTCCGGAAGATCCGATAGGATTTTTCAGCTCTCAGTGAAGGGGGGAGGGCATTCCACAGTGTTGCTGCCATGACTGGGAAGCTGGATCCGCCCTTTCCTGATAATCGGAATTGTGGAAGGATAAGACTGTTAGCATAAGCAGTCCTGGCCAGTCTTGTGGACAGGGATGCTTCCAAGCTTGCTGTTTTGAGGGATTGGGATTTTTTCATCCCCATTAGCGTAGTGAAAAATGTCAGTAGATGTTCACCATATGTCACACATTTGGTTATTGTTTTGTCCCTTCGCTATGGGGTCTTGCAAGCTGTGTAATTCTATTTGCCACATGTATCACTATGCCTTAGGTTCTTTCAGACATCCCCTCAGTTCACCTTGTGATGATCTCTATTGCGATCTCTGTTCTGCACCCATGCCTCAGAAGCCTTTAAGAATGTTAAAGCAATTTCAAGAAACATAAATTAGAGTTTGATTATGGACTCATTGCCAAGAGATAACTTGTGGAAGCAAGGCCATTTTATAAGGGGAACACCGGTCCAACAATGGAATTGAGAGAGATTTCCAGGATTACATTTCCATTTCAATCTTGACCCCACATCTCCTTGAAGTTAAAAAGATGATCTCACTCTGCAAACCCCTCAACTTGATGCCCAGCTTGGTGGCAGAGATGAGAATGGAAATCGATTCACAGAACTCTCTCCGTAGCTGCCTTAGCCAGATAAGCACCTGGATGACCAACAAAAACCTTCAACTAACCCCAAACAAAATTGGAATCATCCTAGCCCCCACAACAATAGACCACATGCACCGCTCATGTGGCCTGCTGAAGTGAGAACGAGACAGGAAACCCCAGCTGTGATAATAAAAACATTGGAATTGTCATGGATAGTGGATTAATTCTAGAGCCGAATGTCAACGGCATAATAAGAAAAGTGTTCTACCACCTACGTTCAATCAGATGCATCATGCCTTATCTCAGATTCCCACACAGGACACTCACCATAATCTCACTGATCATTTCAAACAGCCTATGCCTACACATGTCAGATTATCTCACATGAAGTTACAACATAATCATAACACTGCAGCAAGGCTTCTACTAATATTAGAGCAAAGGGAACACATCACTCCAACTCTGGGGAAGCAGATGATCCATTGTAAAGTACTATGCATTGCACACAGAGCAGTGAATGGTCAGGGTGAGGGAAATCCTTCAACCCAACATACAAAGCACGGAGGAACCTCAAATCAAGCAGCATCGTGCTGATAGAATCAATAGATTTGTGAGTAAAGCTAGGTAAAGTTGAGACTTATAGCTTGGCTCAGATATCTGCTTGGATGGGATACTTTTAAGTGTATCTATGTTTCCCCATTGGTGTGAATGCCTTCATAGATTTTATCCAGTGTTCTTTTCATTATCAGTTTAGATTGAGAGAAGTGGCAGGGCTTCTGCTTCTCTATAAATAAAGAATGTCATTTATATACAAAGGCAGTTTGCTACCCAACCTGGCATCCTTAATCCATGGGACATTTTTGATTGTACAGTTAATAGTTGTAATGCAATGGCTAACCGTAGTTATAACAGAGGGGATCCCTGGTGTGTACCCCTCTCAATCTGAAGTCACATATCCCCTGTTTCTGTATGTCAACATCCAGGACTTTTACGGCCATGATCCCGCAAACCAACCCTACATCAAAGCTAAATTCTCCCATTCTTCTGTACATGTAGGACAGTTCCACCCTGTCAAATGCCTCCTCTGAGTTGATACATAAAAGTGTTGGATAAACCCGCTGATAGGCCAGTCTGTATAATTCGTCTTCGATGATGAAGGGCATTCTGACTTTCATAAAATCTACTTTGCCTGAAGGATAAATAGTGATAACTTCCTTTATGCTGTGAGTGGGGTCCTGCCATTGCTTTGGGATGACCATTATTGCCCCCTGGAGTATTGAGTCCACTGCTTTGTGCTGGACAAGCTATTGTTCTATGGGCTTCATTATAACCATGGTGCTCCCGGATTGAAGGGGGCCGGTACGGGACCGGCTCCTTTCAATCCGGGAGCGCCGATTACGAGCTTCCTATCGCGGGACCTGGATCGCACGCCTGGTGAAACCAGGCGTGCTTTCCGGGTCCCGCGAGGGGAAGAGGGAGGCAATAACGGGCAAGTTGTACTCTGCCCGTTATTACCTCCCTCCCCATTTGCATTGAGCCCTATGGGGGCTCAAATGGGAATGGGGATGAGTTCCTGCATGGAGGACTTACCGGGTCCTCCTATCTCGGAGTAACCCGTTAAGTCCCCATTGCAGGAACCCGGTAATGGAGCCCGGAACGGAGGCAGCCATGGATCTAATAGCTCCAAGGCTACCTACGGTGTGCAGTCATAATGTCGACATCAATAATGTCGACAGTCAAAATGTCGACAAATTAATGTCGAAAAACAATAATGTCGACAAACAAAAATGTCGACATTTTTCGATATTTTTTCGAAATTTAATTTAGTGTATGCATAAATAAATAAATAAATATATGATGTGTTGAGTATGAGGGGTGGTTGGGGGGGTGTGGGGGGGTGGCAGGGGGGTGTTGGGTGAGGGGGGGTTGGGGGGGGACCCCCCCATAGTAAATACAATTTTTATTTATTTAATTATTGAATAAACAAATAAATAATTGGTATGTGTTGAGCATGAGGGGTGAAAGGGTGGTTGGGGGGTGTGGGGGGGTGGCAGGGGGGTGTTGGGTGAGGGGGGGTTGGGGGGACCCCCCCATAGTAAATGATCCTTTTTTAGGTTATTTATTTATTGAATAAATAAATAAATAATTGGTATGTGTTGAGTATGAGGGGTGAAAGGGTGGTTGGGGGGTGTGGGGGGGTGGCAGGGGGGTGTTGGGTGAGGTGTTGATAGTTTTAAGGGTTTATAGTCATAATGTCAAAAAAAAATGTCGACATTTGTTTTTCGAAAAAATGACTTTTTCAATTATAAGTATAGGATGTCGACATTATTATTTTCGACATTTTTTTTTTGACATTTTTGTCTGTCGACATTTTTTTTTCGACATTATGACTATAAACCGCTACCTACATTCTCGTAATGAGGCCCTATATCTTTGTGAGTAAAGAGCCGAGGGAGCAGGTGTTAATGAAGGCAAAGACACTGCATGCCACCTTCAAAAATAATTGTGGACCAAACCCCCCTCCCTCCTAGACAGAATTGCAGTTCATTGAAATTTCAGACAGCTCGCATCCTCTGGAAAAAGGATCTCGGTTGCATCATGGGTTTAAATGGTAGCATGTGCCTCTATGGACAGAGCCCATTAAACCCCCATTCCACCTTCTCTGTCACACCAGCACTTATAATCTATTCTTAACATAATTTCACACCAGTTGCGCAGCTCCACAGAGGCATAGACAGGGTAGGGCCTGAGCGGGAAAGGCCCACCTAAAATCTGTAAATGTCCAATCAGCATCGCGGTGTGGGTATTTACAGATGTTAATGTCACTGCTGCATGCCCAACTACATTAGCTTCCGGCCTCACTTGTTAGACAATCCTGGCTACACCTCTGCTCCAGAGCTTTCCTTGACGGATTCTTTAATCCTCTCGATCCAGCCTTTCATGACTTCCAATGAAGGGGCCTGCGCCTGCTTCGACTCTGTTCAGTTTACTCTTGGCCTGAGTGCTGTGACTTAGGAAAATGTCTCCAATCATTGCCTTAATGCCTGATATAAATTCAATAAATAAGAGAATGTGTAAATACATGAACAGCTAGCAATGATAAAATAAAACACATAACTAAGATTTGTTCACCATGTGAACACGAAGAGCTTGCTTTTTGTCCGTACTGCAATGGCTTTGTCTGTGCAAGTTAGACTTCATTTGCATAGCACTTTGTAGAGGGAAGATCGTATCATGAACACACCTGAGCGCATTCCTCCATTAGTTGGTCACGCGCCTTCCCAGGAACCCTGATTTCTGCTGTGGTTCCCAGAAGCCTAGTTGTGGGGCCTGTTCTGCAAGCACACCCTCCTCCGCCTGGTTACTCTGACTATGCATGTCTGCTCTTAGTCCGAGTTGTAAGAACGCTTGTGCAATAAGATCAGAAAGGACTTGCCTTTCTATCTTGTGCTCTGCTATGAAGCTGTGAGACTGCACCAAACCACCACTGTAGTAGTTTCAGAGTACCCAGGCTTGTCTGTAAAGTGGTGCTTTAAAAAAATGATCTCCCTTTTTAGATCTCTATAGCAAATAGATCTTTTTTTTGTTCAGTGTTTTCTCTCTGCCCTGGCGTTTGTCGAACATTCCCAAAAAGAAAAATAGTGTTTGGATACCTTTTAAATTAACTGAACTACATTTATCTATGTTACTGTGCACACAACGGCATCTATCACTTGCACTGTGATAGATGGGATACCACCTGACCACACACTTACGTGCAGTGGTCGAAGTGGGCGGGAGCGCTTGGGAGAGGAGCTCCTCTACTTTTATTTTTTAAGTTTTAGTGTTCCTATACTTTTATTTTAAAAAGAAACAATTCCGGAATGGCTTAGTTTTAAAATAAAAGTGTAGGAAGAATTTGAAAACTTGCAGTTAACATTCCCTTAAACTGCAGGTGTGTTTGGGGGTTTGGATTGCTCGTGGGTGGGGGTTTGTGGAGAGTGGGGGCAGACCAGCAGGGAACATAGTTCCACTACTTCTTTTTGTACACTTTGACCACTGCTTCCGCGTAGTCACTCATTTGACTGAATTGCTCATGCTCAAATGCGACTCCTACACACCCAATACCATAAACACAGGCAATACACAGCCCACTCCAAAGAGGCACACCATATGTTATTCTTAATCCTAAAGTCTAATCAGTAGAGTGGCCTCTGCTAATATAATTACATATTTTATACACTCTTTTCGTTGACTGTGCTGTGCAGTGTTGGTTCAGACTACCTCAGTTCTTTGAGGTCACACCAATAGCAGTTGAGCACTTTCCAGATGCTGTATAACATGATCAGAAACACGTATTAACCTGGATCCTCCGCTTTGAAGTTTGCCTCTGATGTTCCCATTACGAGTATGGCAGTGTGAGAAAAAAGTGATGATAACGGATTTACCGCCGCTTTTCCTGCTCTGCCATACTATGAGTTTGGCCCTGGAGTGGGGGTTTTACCACCAGCATCATGCTGTAGGTCAATCCTCCCACTTTCTGCCGCAAAATTGGCAAAATAGGTAGAATTACCATGGCGGCAATTCCACCAAAATCCCCCATGCAGTCCTATGGACTCCAAATTCATGGAGACTAACGCCGCCACCAACATTTGTAATCTGGCAGTACATCTGCCGAACTAAGTGGCAGTAACGGTTACTCCATTGGCCGGTATTCTGGTGGATTTACCACCGGAATACCGCCCAATTCACAATGAGGCCCACTTTCCCTCTAGTGTTTTTCTTTTAGCATAAAATGTACTTAAACTCGTTTATTATTGTTGTGCATATAGTTGAATAAGCTGTGTTAACACGTTTACCAAAAAACACCTGCGTATTTAACAGTGCAACGTTTTTCTGAAGAAATACTTTTTTCTGTTTATCGTCACAAAATCATTGTTTGCTGGGTCGACAGACTGCGCCGTGTCTTTCACGTGAACGGCGCACATGCATTCTGTGTATGAAGGGGGGACTCAGGGGGAACGCGAAGCGTTTCCCCCTGGGGAGGTTTTTGGCGCTGCACACGGCCAGCGAGTGGCCGTGGGGGGCAGAGCGCCTCCCCGGGGTATTTAAGGGTCCAGGGAAGGTTCGGGAGGCAGGCGACGGTTAGACTTGGCGATTGTCAAGTCCTGTTGCCTACTCCCGAGCCTTCCTTGGTAGTAGCAGGGCCTAGAGGTGCGCGAGATAGTGAGGTGAGGTAGGGGAGTGTTAGAGTGGGGGGCTAGGTAGTTTTATAGTACAAAAAAAAATAAATATATATATAGTTATTTCGTTTTTAAAGTATATTAGGGGTGCCGTAGATAAGACACCCTTTGCGGTTTACCGGAGGGTCTGTATCTTCTGGTGCGTGCCGTTGGGAAGTGCAGGAAGTGGGTGGTTCGAGGGCTCTGGGGGCGCCGTGGGTGAGTGGGGCACATCCTTCCTACGGTTGCTTGCCGGCGGGGTGTTTGGGTTGGGAAGCAGTGCGCTGCACTGCAACATTGAGGGAGAGGTCAGCGCAGGTTCCCTGTTAACCCAGCGCTAGTGCTGCGCTTCCTAGGTCCTCCTGGTGTGTGGGTCGGCCGGCCGTTAAGGGGAGAGGAGACAGTGTGTTAGTGTACGCGGTAGCAGGCTAAGGACAGAGGGGGCAGTGCGGTTCCTTAAAGGGACAGCGCTAATTTTTCATTGATTCCCTGACAGTGCGGTGCATCTCGCGATCCACCAGGGGGCGGTGTGGGAGGTATTGTGCTCAAGTGGATCTCTGGTTAAGTGGATTGTGTGGCTGGTGGGGGCAGAGCCTTGCTTGGGCTGGAGTGGGGGGTATCGGAGGGCTCAGGCAGTAAGAGGGGGCAGTAGTTGCGGGGCAGGATAAAATAAATAAATAAATTTAAAAAAAAACATTTTGATTGAATAAATGAATAAATAATTATACTATTTTGGTACATATTACCAGTGGGTTTTTAAGAGGTGTATTTTTATGCTGTTCAAAGTTAGCAGTTTGGGCAATTTGGGTATAGGTCCACGGGTAGGTTTTGGCTTGGGGGCTTAGTTAGCCAGCTTAATTTTCAGGGGGCATATTTTTAGTGCACACCCAAATTATTGGTGGACAATGTTGGGCCAGGGAGCTAGCAAGAAGGATCTGGTGGATGCTAGGGCTCTGATGGAGGCCCTGGAAATAATTAGCAGGGCATCTAAGGCCCAATTGGAAGGGGCGGTAGGGGAAGTAACGGGAGAAGGGGAGGTAGGTGGGGGCAGGCCGCAGCGTAGAGCTGCGGCAGATGGGGCTCTCGCGGCAGTGGTGGCTTGCACCCCTGCGGCGGGAAGAGGGGGGGTTTGGGAATCCAGGGGCAGGAAGATGAGGTGGGAGATAGACAGGAGGGTGTCCGGGGGAGGAATGATTTCGGGGGGGGCAGCCAGTGAGGGAGGGAAGGAAGGATAGCCCTATAGAAGCGGGGAGTGCTCAAATGGAGTTGGCTCAAGGGAACTACAGTGGGGCCAGTGAGGGGGCGCAGAAGGGGGTGACAGGGCAGAGGGGAAGAGGGGGTAAACATCTGCAGAAGAGTGCAGGTGGGAGAAGGAGGGTGAGGTCCCCATCAATGGAGGAGGTTAGAGGGGGGTGCGGAACGGCCCACCTGGGTAGGAGGAGTGAGGGCAGAGGGCGCTGCGCAGCCCCCGCCGGTCAAGTTGAGGTAGAGGGTTTTAGAACGGCCCCTCCTCGGTCAGCGCAAGGAGAGCCTAGAGGGTGCAGCACGGCCCCTAGAGAAGAGGATTCCAGGGTGGAGGACGGAACGCCTCGCCCGAGTGAAGAGGACCAGGCAGGGGTTTCTGCGGCCCCGCCGAGAAGACGTCAAAGGAGTGGTGGGGCGGATGCCCCGGGCTCGCAAGAGGAAGATCAGCTCAACTCGGGCATGAGCTCGCATCCACAATGGTATTTGAGGGTTGATGAAGTTGGATTGGAAGATTATGTGGGGCAATGGGAGGTGGAAGGTTATAGGGCGGTAGGGGAAAGGGGGGAGGAGAGAAGAAGTTTGTGGTGGGATCTTAAAAGGCAGGTGCAGGGTGGTCGGGGGGCAAGAGGTCGGGGGAACTGTTGGCTGGGTGAGTCTACTGACATGTTTTGTCCCCGCAGTAGGAGCCCTCTAAGAAAAGAGATGAGGAGCATCGGTGTGGACGCCAGACCGCAGACGGCCGGCGTGGAAAGAGGTGAGCAGGAAAGGGAATGGTCCTCTGCATGGCAGAGAGGGGTCACAAGAAGGGGGACGGGAAATGAAGGGTCTGGATTGCAAGGGGCAAGGAAAGAAGTTGGTGTACAGGCCATGGGAGCCTTGGGGGTTGAGAAGGGCATTTGCTCAGTGGAGGTCCAAACGGACAAGGTGGTGGAGCCATTGGTGCTCGAGGGGCAAGTTGGGAAAGAAAAGGAGTTGGAAGTGAAAGGCAAGGAGAAAAAACTGCAATACATGGGGATAACAAAACCGTTGGGGGCGCACTTGATGGCAGCGACTAGGGAGAAGATTCAGGAAGGGGGAATTTGTAGATGTTTTTAAATTGCTCCATAGTGAAGTGAGAGCTAAGGCGGGGTCTAAGGAAGAAGAGGGAACTGGCTTCGCGCCCAAGAGTCCCAGTGACTATTGAGAACTGGACGTCGGCATTTATCATTTATGCCAGTGTTTATTGTGAAAAATTCCCAGAGCGTTTTGTGGCCCTGCTTAAATATATGGACATAATTAGGAAGGCTTTCACGAGTTTTGGGGGCTTTGCCTGGGTAAGGTATGATGAGGAATTCAGAGCGAGAATGGCGGAGGACAGTCAGGCGGTCTGGGGGGAGATAGACATGGATCTTTGGCTGCAATGGATGGCTCAGACGAGGCCTGCCCCGACATTCCACACAGCAAGTGGGCTGCTGGTGCCTTTCCGGCCCTTTCTTGGTCGCCCCGCCCATGAGGGGGTGGGGGGAGGAGGCAGAGGGCAGCCCTCAGCAGCATGTTGGACGTTTAATAAGGACGGCTGCACAAGGACCCTGTGTAGGTTCAGGCATGAGTGTAGCAAGTGTGGAGGAAAACACCCTCTTACTCAGTGTTTCCAACAGGGAGACAGGGGGAGGGGGAGAGGTTCAGGTAGAGGGGTTGTGGGGAAAAGCTTTTACTCCAATTAAAGTGGGGGTGCTGCAAAACTGGTTGCAATTTTATCCAGACAGGGAAGGGGCTAAGATTTTGAGTGAGGGGTTTTGTCAGGGTTTCACGAGTTTTGGGGGCTTTGCCTGGGTAAGGTATGATGAGGAATTCAGAGCGGGAATGGCGGAGGACATTCAGGCGGTCTGGGGGGAGATAGACATCGATCTTTGGCTGCAATGGATGGCTCAGACGAGGCCTGCCCCGACATTGCACACAGCAAGTGGGCTGCTGGTGCCTTTCCGGCCCTTTCTTGGTCGCACCGCCCATGAGGGGGCAGTGGGGAGGAGGCAGAGGGCAGTCCTCAGCAGCATGTTGGGCGTTTAATAAGGACGGCTGCACAAGGACCCTGTGTAGGTTCAGGCACGAGTGTAGCAAGTGTGGAGGAAAACACCCTCTTACTCAGTGTTTCCAACAGGGAGACAGGGGGAGGGGGAGAGGTTCAGGTAGAGGGGTTGTGGGGAAAAGCTTTTACTCCAATTAAAGTGGGGGTGCTGCAAAAATGGTTGCAATTTTATCCAGACAGGGAAGGGGCTAAGATTTTGAGTGAGGGGTTTTGTCAGGGTTTCAGATTGGGGTACCAGGGCCCAAGGGTGCGCCGGTGGGCTGAAAATCTGAAGTCAGCCAAAGAAAATGTTGAGGTGGTAAGAGAAAAATTGAGCAAAGAAATAGCGGCGGGGATGATTGTAGGGCCATTTGATGACCTGCCGGGTGACTTAGTTATATCCCCACTGGGGTTGGTGCCCAAGAAAGCTCCGGGGGAGTTCAGATTAATACACCATTTGTCATGGCCGGAGGGCATGTCAGTCAATGATTTCATTGCCCCGGAAGAATGTGGGGTTGTATATGCAAATGTGGACCAGGCAGTGGAGCTGGTAAGGAAAGAAGGGCGAGGGGCCTTCATGGCCAAGTGTGACATTAAGGCAGCGTTCCGGTTATTGCCGGTGCACCCGGAGGATTTTTGGTTGTTAGGTTTGCAGTTCGAGGACCGCATATACATAGACAAAGCCTTGCCAATGGGGTGCCCAATTTCCTGCGCTTTGTTTGAACCGTTCAGCTCCTTCTTACAGTGGGTTTTTTCATTTAACTCGGGTTGGGAAAGTGTGCTGCACTATATGGATGATTTTCTGTTCATTAGCGGGGCAAAAAGAGAGGGGGAGTGCAAGGAAATGCTAAAGTTGTTTCAGGAGCTGATGGAGCAGTTGGGTGTGCCGTTAGCGGAAGACAAAACAGAAGGGCCGGCAGTGGTGTTGACATTTCTAGGAATTGAACTGGATTCAGTGGCCATGATCTCACGCTTGCCTGGGGGTACTGCTGGAGAGAGCGGTAGGGGCCAAGAACATTATGCTGGTTGAAATGCAGAGAGTGGTAGGGCATTTGAATTTTGCATGCAAGGTGGTGGCCCCAGGGAGGACGTTTTGTAGGAACATGGCGAGGGCTATGGCGGGAGCAAAGTGCCCACATCATCGGATAAGAGTATCGGGGGCAGTGAGGGAGGATTGCAGAATTTGGCTGCGCTTTTTGGAGAGTTTCAACGGGGTGTCAATGTGGTTGCAGGGAGACCCGGTGGCATGGGAAGTACAGATGTTTTCTGATGTAGCAGAAGCAGGAGGTTTCAGAGTTTGTTTGGGGGGAAAATGGTGTGCGGAGAAGTGGCCAGCTCTGTGGTTGAAAGAGGGAAGGAGTATAGCATTCCTTGAATTTTTCCCCTTGCTGGTGGCATTGGAGTTGTGGGGGAAGGATTTGCAGAATAGGAAAGTGAATTTCAATGTTGACAATGAATGCGTGGTCCATGTGGTGAACAGGCAGTCAGCAAGGGATCAGAGGGTGGAAAGACTTATGAGAGAGTTTGTTCTGCGCTGCATGGAATGGAATGTGGTGTTTAAGGCAACACATGTGCCAGGGAAGGATAATGGCATCGCTGATGCATTATCTCGTTTTCAATGGCAGAGATTCCGTGGATTGGCTCCAGATGCGGATCAGGAGGGGCAGCAGATTCCAGAGGAGCTGTGGAAGATAGGAAGCTGAGAGTGCTTGCTTTGGTGGAGGGTTCATTGGCCGGGGCATCTAAGGAGTTATACAGGAGGGCCTTGGAGGATTTTATTGGAGGGGGAGCTTGTAGTTGGAAGGGTAGATGGGATGCAGAAGAGCGGAGGAGGGACGATGTCATGAACTTCCTCCTGAGGTGCATGGACAGGAGCTGGTCAAGAGCAACTATAGCAGGGAAGTTAGCCGGGATTGCTTTCTACGGGAAATGGTTCTGGGGTTTTCAGCCGAGTGGGGGGGAAATGGCGAGTAGGATGTTGGAAGGATGGGCAAGGGAGAGTAAGAGGGACAAGGATAAGAGGAGGCCGATATCGGCGGAATTGCTGCAGAGGTTGATTAAGGCGGTGGGGGGAGTTTGCTGGTCGGTATGGGAAGGGGAGCTGTTTGCGACTTGTTTTACTTGGTTATTCTTCGGGGCTTTTCGGGTTTCGGAGTTGGTGGGGGGAAATGGGGGGTTTGGGGGATTGCAGTGGGAGGATGTGCAAATTACAGAATTGGGTTTGGACATCAAGATTAATAGGTCTAAAACGGACCAAAAGGGAAAGGGTTCTTGGGTTTTGTTGGCTCAGGGGAGCAAGGACCTATGCCCAGTGCAGACAGGCAGGTTGTGGAAGGAGAGTTGTGGGGGTAAGACAGGCTTGGTGTTTAAGCATGAGGATGCGACGCCGGTTTCAGCGGCACAAGTCCGGGGGGTATTGCGGAAGGCTCTGGTAGCGGTAGGAGAAATGGCAGGGGATTTTGGTACACATTCATTCAGGATGGGCGCAGCATCTGAGGGTAATAGGCTGGGTTTTTCGGAGGATAAGGTGAAAAGTTTTGGGCGTTGGAGGTCCGGGAGATACAAAGGGTATGTCAGGGAGTTTGATAAAGGGGAATTTTGAAGGAAGGGGGCAGAGGACCTGGTTGACAACAGCATTTGGTAGAATGTATTGATTTGTAGTAATTTTTGTAATTTCTTTTTCAGATGCTGTGCGAAAGGAGGGGGAGTTGGCGCAAGAGTGGATTGTCGGCCATTCAATTGTTAAGTGGGCAGGGAAAGAAGCGGAGAAAAGGGTCCTTGGTAGGCAACTGGAGTGTAGCTATAAGGATGTGGTGGTAAGATGGCACGGGCTAGGGGGTCTGCGCTGGGACCAGTTGCTTCCTATGTTGGCTGGGTTGAGGGAACGCTATGGGGCTCCAGAGGTGTTGATTATTCATGCTGGAGAGAATGACCAGGTAAGGGATACGGCGGTGGCTCTGCTAAGGCAAATGAAAAGGGATTTAGTCTGGGTGCGTGAAATGTGGCCTGAAGCAGCTGTAGTATGGACTAAGTTGTTGCCGCGGAGAGTGTGGAGGGGTGTGAGAAGTGAGGGGGCAATAGAGCGGGCTAGGAAAGGGATCAACAGAGAGATGGTTAAGTTTTGTGCCTCGGTGGCGGTACAGGTTATGGAACATAAGGAAATAGTGTATGAAGGTTTCATGATCTTTAGAGGATGTGGTACACTTGTCGATTTATGGGAATAATCATTATCTGGCGGACCTGGGCTCTTGGCTGGGAGATTGGTTAAAGAGTTGGAGGTAAATAAAAGTGGTGGGGGGGTGGGGCAGAAAGAACTCCTCGGGAGAGGGTTTTTCTGGTGCTGGGGGCATGGCCCCTTTTGATGTGGGGGGGAGGGAAGCACAATGGGGGAATGACACGGGAAAGGATGGGGTGGTGCTGTTTGCACAAGCGGGCCACCCCGGGGGAACAGGTATTGAGCCTGGAGGGGCATGGCTCCAGGGAGAAAGCGGGACACCTGGAAAAGGGGAAGGAGACGGTAGGGTCCAAGGGACAGTTAGGGAGGAAATGGCGTTATTTAATTATTTAATTGTTGGGGGAAAATGAAAATGTTTAATTAGTTAATTGGTTGTTTAAATATTTCTTTAGTTTGTAAGGCCATGGAGCCAGGTAAGCGTTTAATTGTAAGCTTTGGCCTGTCACATTAAAGCAACCTTTTCCACTTTTAAATGAGTCTGGGTTTTTGAGCAATAAGCCAAAAAGCGCGGGAACCAAACTGGTCTGTCCACAGAATCTCCGCCGAGAGCGCGTGCGGTTGACACTGCCACTTACAGTCACATTGCTGTTGCCTGCCCTTTCAGTATTGCTCAGCAGCGAGCGGGCTGCCTGCCCTCGAGCAAAGAAACACAGATTACATTACTACATCCTAGCCACTAGAGCAGGAACCATATTAGCTGCTATTTAAATTAAACTCTTGCGCGATGACTGGACAACCACTGCGTGCAAACAATATGAAAGGTTGCAATGGAGTAATTAAAACGGATACATTCGCAAATTACAAGCAAAGAAGTGCAGGGCGTTTGCTGTTGCATAACCCGCTCTCTCGCGCACAAGGCTACGTGCATATCAAGCTTAGTATACATTCAAGACAGTGCTTTGATGCCTACTCTCGGAGGAAGATACCATAAACTAAAGATGAAGTCAGGCCCCCTTCGTTTCACATCTTGTCACTCTATTGTGGCCATGTTGGTAGGATTGTAAAATGACTAAACACATATTGTAATATAAAAACCCTATAGGCATATGCATTTAAAATGATTCATTGGTTTACTATAGCACCACATGGTAATTGTTATAGTTCATAAAATATTTGAGTGGCACACTGGTGGACTGGTAACAGCCACAGCTCATGCTTTCAAAAAGAAAAACTGGTTTTACAACCGGAAATCCGAAACAAAAACTCACAACAATAAATCATTCTCTTGAGAGAAGAAAGTGGGGCCCCCTTGTACCTTTCTGAGAGCAACATAGAGCTGGAGAGGGGAGGCCAAGACAACCAATGGAAACCCCACTGGGCCATTCCAAGCAGAATATGTGTAAGAGGCATCAGGTCTGTAGCCCATTCTGTCCCTGTAGGGCTGAAGTGTGCAATGCATGGCACTGCAATGCTGTTAGTGAAGCAAAGGGAGGTGAGAGGGTGCTGGTTGGCCAGAGTCCAATGGTTCCCACCCGAGGAGGTCGTCCATTGGCGAGTTGAAGACAGTGGGTGTGACTGACAGGGACCTAGGTACTAAAGAACATCTGGGGAGTTAGATCCCACACTGATCAACAAAAATACAATATGGTGGCCAGTAGCAAGACAGCAGTGTTGTGCAAGTTGACCTTATTTGACACAATGGGCGTGGCTATCTTGCTTCCCTCTTGAACAGAAATAGAAGGACTGGTGATCTGGAAAAGCAAAGAACACTGCCTACTCAATAAGTAGTGCTGGCCTGGTCCAAAGAGAGGATATGAGCTGGCCTGAACTTGCCGGAATTGACTAACGACGGGTCCACGAGAAGATAGGAAAGATACTTAAATATTGTTTTTATTTTGTATCTGCTGTTTCTACTTTCTTCATATGCATGCTGGTGGTTCAACGCCAGTGCTTTGATATGCCACCTGTTTGCAGAATGTTCAATGGGGAGAAATAGCACCATGATGCCGCAAACCCAGAAGGCATAGCATGATAGGACCCTTCCAAAGATAGGTGTGTGGCGTGTGGTGTATGACTGGAAAGGGAAGGTGAAGGGGGCCTTCTCAGTAGGGCTGCGTATGCAGAGGTAAAGGTGGTAAAAATGTGCATGCACTGGTGACCTGCAGGATGTTTTAATCAGGTGACAGGCAATTCAGGGGAATTTCCCACCCTGCCCAAACCAGGCACACCCAATTTATATTTATTGAATAAAGTTATTTTTATGAACCTTGGCTCCCCAATTTAATAATGTTGATTCCTAACAGCCTTGCGGGAAAATAAACATGCAGGATTTCACTGAAGATCTACTCATTACAAAAATAAATGAATCCATTTAAATATCAACCAATTTTGCATCTATGAACTCCCAATGTCAAATGGTACTACAATGAAAAATGATCAATACGCTGGTCGTGTCACTTTTCCATGATACATTTATTTGAATAGACTTTTGTAAACATGCACATCACCATATGTGCATTTTGTTTACACATGAACCATGGATAAAAAAAATGCACGAGGGTCCAGGATAGGTCTTTCATTTCTTAAAAACCAATTTGAATCAAAACATCCCTGCCTATGTAAATCTTTCTACTTCCCCTTTATGGAAAAGAGATACCTCCTCCCTTACTCAATAGACATGTCACTTTCAGTGTTCTAGAAAACTCAATTGAAATAACAAGCTACTGTACAGTCTCGCATGTGAGTCACTTACAAAAGGAATGTTTGTTTGCTAAATTCCCTGCCGTGGTGTTTCAATTGAATTAATGTGTAAAAGTGTGCATTTCTCATGTTTAATAGGCAACCTAAAGCAGTAAATAGGTGGTAGTTAATAACCCTTGTCGCTTGTTCTTGAATGGATCAGTACTAGTAACAGAGCTCTGCTCTTGAATGGATCAGTACCAGTAACAGAGCTCTGCTTGATGAGGTACCCAGGAAATGACCTATATTACTTTATTTCTCCAGGTATTCACACACTGAGATGTCCTTTGCGCTTCTGTGCTTGTACATTGCACAAAAAAGGAGTCAAGGGATCTCCCAGTATGCACACCATAGAATCTATCTCGTCCAATCTGTAATTCCAGAAACGCATACACTTCTGAAATATATGTTTATTTACCAGGATGTGCAGTCAATTTATATACGCCCATCCATCAGTACTTAGAAATGACAGGAGCAGGGGTTTCATCTACTTCCTTTTATAGTATCGCTCCACTCAGGATTATGTCCCCTTTATATTATACTTATATGTGAGTTTCTTCTGGCTGGTTCGCTGAAAGGTGGGCAAAGGTGGGCACCCTCGTGAGGACTGGTCCAATTCTCCCCTTGTAGGAAGAGGCAGGCAACAGTCAACAAGATGGGGTCAGCTTCCCTCCACAGCCTGGTCTCCCTCTTTCTGTATTGGGACCTGTCTGCTGTCTCTTCCACTGAAGACGACCTTGGTCTTTAACTCCATGTAAGGCTCACGCATTTGTTATATTTCATCAGTGTTGCAGGCAAAAAAAAAGAACCAAATTCTTAGAGCGTGCACTTAAGTATAGACTCATTTTATTTTCATTGCTGCCTCATTTCTTTCAACAACTGCTAAAAGGGGATTTTTAAATGTCAAATGTTCTGCAGCAGATGTGTTGTGTAAGCACTTGATAAGAAAACATGCAGATACCAACATCATTTCAAATGGAGTTGACACCCACTGTTCAGCTAAAGAACAAACCCATATAATAATATGCTCTCAATGAATACTTCATCAGAGGAAGATTTTTCATAGTTGTCCTGTATTAGCCTTATATTCTGGTGTCCAGGGGTTAATACCTTTGAACATGTAGGACCATTTGGCCCCCAAGCAAGACCATGTCCATTATAAATTCACATATAACTATGGGAACAGGGATATTCTTGGATATGCCCCCAGACATGAACTACAAACAAAGTAGGGTGAAGGCTTTTGCCACAGCAGTGAATATGTATTTTATTTGTTTTTTTTTTTTTTGTAAAGCGCCTTTTGCTACTCATCACATCATAGTGAATGAAGGGACGGGGAGAGCCAGAAAGCCTGCAGATGGCAATGAGAAGCAGAGAGAAGAGCTGGGAAGATTGAAGAAGGTGCGTGTTGGGAAGTTTGGTATGGTGTCCAGTGGGGAGATAAGATAGTAGTGATGCTAAGAATGAGGTTAGCACATTAGTCAAGGCGACTGAGTACCATACGTGATATAAGGCTTTGGCAGAGTGGTAGATGAGAAAGAGATAGTGCTTCCTGATAATGTGTAGGTTAATCCAGGCCACAGTAGAGTACTAAGTGGTTTAGATTGAGATCGCTGTCCAAAATGACCCCAAAGTAGCAAGCCTTAGAGTATGGGGAGCACATAAAAGAGATTTGATATAGTTGATGTAAGGGAAGGGAGCCTTTGAGGAGTTAACACTGAAACATCATAGTGCAACCAGTGGTGGATTTCTGCCAGGCAATCCAAGATGCGTGCAGAGAGTTCAGGAGTGAGAGTGAGGAAGGAAGGGTTGAGTGACATCTGAAAATAGTTTGTTTGAGAACCCAAGGTAGGAGATAAGTTAACCAAGTGAGCAAGCATAAATGGGGCAGAGTGGAGGGTCTAGGTTGTGCCCTTGGGCACACCAACAAGGAGGAAGACAATGAACAATCGGAGAGATAAGAAGCAACACATTCAAAGATGGTATCCTGGATTCCAATGGCATCAAGTATCTGAGGAGAAAGAGGGGTGGGCTGTCCACAGTATCAAAGGGTACACCAATGTCAAGAAGTATAAAGGGGAGTTTTATGATGGGGAACGGCAGTCGCTAAATTGGAGACATAAGGGTAAGGGTTGTTTCAGTGCCATGACGGTTGTGGAAGCTGTGCTGGAGAGGACAAGAGATGATTTAATGTCAATGGAGCTGGAGATTCTGTTGGAGATCAGCCTTTCCAGGACTTTAGAGTAGTGAGGAAGGAGAGATGCGTACTGAGAGTGGGAATTTTGGGACAACCAAGGGCCTTTGGAGGATCTCTTGGACTGTAGCTTCCTTGCAGTAGGAAGAAAAAATCCCAAGAGGAAGGGAAATGTTAAAAGGGACAGGAGGTATCAAGCAGTCAAGGGTACAGATTCCATGGCTGTCCCAGGAGAGAATGGGTCATAGAAATGCAAATGGGGTTGGCTGTACTCAGGATGAGCATCAGCTCAGTGGAAGACTTTGAGGAGAAGAGCAAAGGTAGTAAGTGGTGGGACTAGAGGGTGAGATGGAACCAGGTTGAGAGAGGGGAGGAGAGTGGTGTTGGTATCCCAGATAATAGAGATATGGACAGGGAAGTACTTGGCAAAGTCATTAGCAGAGAGTGTAGATGAGACTGCACAAGGACATAGAAGAGCTACTATATGTTGCAGTAGGGAGGAGAATGTGATGTGGTAGTAATGACATTAGTGAAGTAGGCTGATGTGACGGAGTCTAGAGCCATACTGAATGAGGGAAGGACTTTTGTCTGAGGAAATGAGAGGGTATTATATGTTCGCATCATTTGTGGAAGTGGCTTTGCATGTTAGTCTTGTGAATGTGGGTTAGAGGGGTGTGACGAAATGACTTCTGCCCTGCAGGAGTACAAGGATGAGTAGTGCCTAAACTGCCTACTCATCCCTCACACTTCTACGAAAACAAGAGTGATCCCAATCCTAAAGGTGAAAAAAGCACAGGTAAGAGATATACCCCTTTCAGCTTTTGTGGTAACGTGGGCTGAGGTCAGGCTATACTCCTAAGAGGGGTGTGAATATGAATCAGTAGCAACTCAAACAGCAAAGTACAACAGACCAAAATAAAATAATTATATCTGTCGGCGGGCACAATAATACTGTATCGAAAAGTGCCAATTATTACATTTAAATTGGTGCTGGGTTAGCTGCATGTGAACTAGTGGGGGCTAGCGATGCCCTTATGTCAGCAAAAAGTTACATCAACATACAAAGATACTGTAGCACAATCATACTATTTCAGTCTAACAATTCCACTTGAAATATAGATCATCATTAATTAAATTCCTATTGAGTGAAATTAGTAAACAGGGCTCAAGGTTGTCAACAATCTACAATTTAATTGTCCCAAGTTTGTATTCAGTAATCAGATCTAAAATCAGCATTACCACAACCAATCAACAGTGCCACAATCATTTGTCTCCAATTAATGTTCAATGTACAGAAATTGAATCAATATTATCATAGCCTAAACGTGTTTCGACCTATAGGGTCTTTCTCAAGGCTAATTGTATTAAAAAGCAAAATGGTTAATAGGTTGTGAGGGAATAGACATATACACGCATAAAATGCATGCCATTCTAAAATCCCATCAGTTGTGTTATCATTTCATTCCAGTAGTTCAGGGATAGCAGCCTCAAGGGGGGTAGCGCTGTGGTAGACGTCTCATGCAGCGGCCTGTCAACGGACAGGGAAGCAGACAGGGGCCTTAGAAGTGGGCCTTTGGAGAGTGACAGGAGTATAACTAACGATAAAGTGAAGAGAAACAATACAAAAATCATATATTTCAAACAAGATTGAGAACAAGAAATTAAAAAGAAACAAGGAGAAGGAAAGAAATAACACAACAAAGATTAATTAATACTTGTATTTCCACAATATTCAAATAACCAAAGACCCCAGCAATCACCATATGCCCTTTTCGTGTCTCTCTTACCCAAAAAGGGTAGGGGTTCTTCTTTTGTTTCAATTTGAAAGTTATGTGGAGAATCCCAGAAGTATAGTCCTTGCCTATTTGCTTCCTTGTGTAAAAATATTCTGTAAGGTAAATGGGCAGTAACGTGTTCATGTTGGACATAAAAAGATCAGGTAAAGGCTAACCATATTCCATTTTTACATGTAGACGGTTCCTCAATTACCTCCAGAATATATGAGTCACTACTCGAATGCAATGTTGGGGATTGTTACAGGATGACTCCAGTCTTCACAGATATATCTGGAAAGAGGACAAAGAAGTGACAATTGTTCATAAGGTTGAAACTGAAATTAAATAATACTAATGGAAACTATCTGTTATCATATTATGCAATGATGAGTTCCATCAATGCTTGTCATTGGCTCTGCCCAGTACAATCTCTCATTGGTGTTTCTCAGTGACTCAATTTCCAACTATATTATCTAAGAAAAGACCATAGATAACATGGTTTTCAGGTGAGACATAAAAGGAATTATAAATTGTTTTTTGTAAGGATACAGTATCCCTGTCATTTTTAGAAGCTTGTCAACAGCAGTAATAGGATGTGTTCATCCATACCTTGCTCGGCTCAATTGGCACTCTGCATGCAAGTTTGCAGAAACCGTGTTTTTCCATGTTTCTATTGATGTGATGATGTCATGCTTTCAAAGCATGGCATCATTGTTTTGGTTCTAGCTCATAGTGTACTTAATAATGTCTGTGTGGAGCAAAGCTAGATAGAATGTATACATTGTTATGTATGCAACCATAGTAGGTATTAGACCAGAGAAGATGATATCCTTTAGAACTTAATATAATGTAAAGTTCAACTGAAGCAATTGACAATTTTAACCTAAAATGCTTCTACAATTGAATAAGTGTATGAAGTCTCAGCCCAAAAGAGCTGAGTATAGTCCAAGAAACATCTCTGATGGGAGGTCACTACTGAAAAGGTCCTTCTCTAGTAGTTATTTAAAGGGACAAAGTGGTTCCTCCCTGCTAACAGCAATGCATGTAATGTACCATGTGTGCAATCATGAGCAACGTATAGCAATCACATTTTAATGTATACCATAAACATGGCATTTGTGCCATAAGCCACTGTGCTCTAAAATGTAGTTTTTGTGTATGTGCTGTATTCCCAATTTTAATTGTCATTGCCCAACATGTTAATTAGTAGGATAATCATGTTTGTAAGTAATCCTATACTTCAGCCATGGTGCAACCTCATTGCCCAAGTAAGCAGCAGGACTGATGATTCTTACTGAGTCCCTTGATCACAAAATACTGGTTTGTTACAGACATAATGTTGTGTAGAGCCTAGTTTCAGAGAAAAACATTAAATTCTGGGTCAGTGTTAAGGCCATCAAACGCAGTACAGAATTTACAGACGAATCTCGCTTCCAGCCTGCAGAGTTTCAACTCCCTGTCTCCTGCTCCGGTACGTGATCCCGGGTTGCTATGCAGTCCAGTAGACACAAGTGCCTGTAGTCCCTGGTACCTCTTTCCGTACTTGACACGGCAGAAAGCGGGCAATACGAGTACACCTCTGCCTTTGGGACTGCATGTACTCAGCAGGTTGAGTGAGTGGACAGTTGGCTGCCCTGGAAAATTGTGATTTTCATCCCTGAGATTAGTAAATATGGGACTGCTTCCTACTAAGAAGTACAAGGAAACTAACTGAAAAGCATAGCCAGAGCAAGTGGGACATATGGAGTCTACTTGTCAAGTGGCTACAACCAGAAGATATAGGAAAGAAACAGGAACACATTGGGTTGCTGTGAAAACATTGGGGTTGTCCTGAAAAAGGCCACAAATGTTTGGAGCAGCATTTGATGCTCATAAAAAGGCTGAAACACAACGTGTCCACTATTAAGAAGAAATCAGAACACTGCAAATAAGCAGCAAATCGAGATAAAGACTAATAAGATTCTAGGGGTCCCCCGAAGTGTCAGGTTTTTTGGCACTTTACATGTATGTCTTTTACAGTCTGTCTGGGATGTATGTTCAATATATAGGGTTTTTGTGTCTGGTGAATTATTGACTATATGTTGATTTTTGTAAAATGCTGAGTTACACATGAATTGTTTGTTAGTTTGCACATGTACACCTGTTTATGTACAGTTTCTAACTTTTGATATGTTAATAAAACAGATTATTTTTGCTAAATTGATCGACCATGTAGTATTGGGTGAACACTGTGTGACATGGAGGACTTAATCATGTTGTGTTGTTTATGCATAGTATAGCCTGGCACCCTGAGTTTATCGATCCTCTTTCTGGTACCACATGTAACTGAATCTCCATTGAATAAAAGTGCTAACCAATATTTAAGCTGCAGTCTGTGCACAGCAGTTGGCAAACAGACGCACAAATGAAATGTGCTATGTTTTGCAGCCACTTAAACCTCTAACTGACAAGGCATGAGATGAACATTTCAAGTACCAGCAAATATCTTGCATTTTCGTAAATGGGGATCTGCTTAATCTGAGGAGAAAGAACAGCAGTTTCAAGAAATAAAAAAAATGTTATGCTGCTGTCTTTTGAGTAAAATGTAAAATCAAGGAGTTAGCCTCTGCCCTGTTCTGAATGCATACTCAAATTTTGCATGTACTGAAAGTATATTCTGAGTTAGCCTCTGCCCTGTACTGAATGTATACACAAATTTAGCTTGTACTGTCAGCATATTTAAATCTAGCCTTTTGTCCAGTACTGTAAACTGATAACAGACTTAAACTAGCCTTTCATTGCACACAATACATATATCTGAAATAGCGCTTCATTGTAATATCGACACAGCTCCAACTACTCTCCAACTGCTACTGCAACAGCTAACTACAATTGACACCTAACTCTAACATGGCAGCATTAAGGAAAGTGACACTCACTATGGCCACCATTCTCCCCCTATTTCACAATATACTACAATCCAATCTCCCACCCAACACGTGGACCAAAGCCCCTTCCACTACACTCACAGATGTCACTCACCAACCTCAACTAGTACTATCACCAGCAGAATGGATCACCAAATTTGCAACCCCACCCATACCTCTCAACCCTTACCCCCACACCTAAGAAATACTAGACTAGGCCTTTGCTCCAATACACCTAACGTCACTCGTCTTAATATAGCATGCCCTCTACACTGGAGAAATGTTAGACTAAGTTCTTGCACCAGCCTTAAACCTTATCACATGAAAACACAAAGCATACACACTGCGGACCCCAAATCACCATTCCCCCACTCTCACACACGACTCAGATAAGATGCATAATCACAACCACCCCATGACTCATAAGCCCATGCCTAATGACTCACGTGACCTAGCCACCACCTCGATCAAAGGCGCCCTCATCAACGCACGGTCATTAGTAGCTCACACTCTTGATATAGCTGATGTGATTACTTCCAACAACTTAGACTTCCTCGCAGTAACAGAAACTTGGCTATACTCTGCGGTTGGACCCTCACTTACTATAGCTATTCCTGAGAATTACTCTATTATCCGAGCTGACAGACTGACCGGGACAGGCGGTGGAGTAGCTGTCATGGCTAAACCCAACCTAAACATTAGAGAAGCCAGTATCATAGACATATCATCGGCCGAACTCCTTTCCTTCAAACTCCCACTCTCTCACTGCAGTACCATACTATTTCACCTCCTATACCTACCACCAGGCCCTATCACCACCTTTGAGGAGGACATATCCCACCTACTAACCTCCAACACAAACCAGGTTCCCAAATGATAATATTGGGTGACTTCAATCTTGGCCTTCATGACCCAAATGATGCTAATGTCTCATTGATCAATGATACTATAACCCAACTTGGACTGAAGCAACACATCAACACACCCACACATGACAAAGGCAGAACCTTGGACTGATTAGCCGACGTCAATTGCGACATTTCGCTCACTGCCATCACACCTTGTGCGTGGTCAGACCACCACCTCATCACCTTCACAATAACCAAAGCACCACAGAAAAGCACACAGCCTGTATTGGCAACACAAACACTAGCAAGGAACAAACGCAACATCACCATTGAGAATCTTAGACTTCTTTTGCATCCCATCTCCATAGCCCATCACTCACTCATTAACGCCAACCCAACCTCGCTAGTTGAATTGTATAACGACACTCTGGAACAGGCTCTTAACCGAATAGCTCCCCTCAGAATGAGAGAAACCAAACCATCCGCCCATGTGAAAAAATGGTTCTCAACAGAATTGAAAGCCCTCCGTAACCTAAAAAGAACAGCTGAAACTAGTTGGAGAAAATCCCCTTCCCTCTACACTAAAGAACCACCACCTACAAAGCTGCCATCACAAATGCCAAAAAACAAATCTATAATACCAGAATCCAAAACTCTAAATCCACCACTAAAGAGTTATTCTCTATCCTTAGAGAATTGCAATCACCAGTGCCCCCCTCCGATGACTGCATTAAGGACAAAACCTGGTGTAACAATATCCAACTAGCTCTCTCTAATAAAATAGCACTACTACAAGCTAAGATAGAATCTAAAAAAGCAAACATTGCTGCGAAAAATCATCCGAGCCATATGCAGAGCCTACCTCACCAGAATTGCCCCCTCTTTGACTTCTCTCCAGTTGTGGAAGACGAAGTAACCAACATTATCACAAGCCTCAAACCATCCAACAGTCTAGGGGACCTATGTCCCACCTCAGTTATCAAGGATGGGGTCAAAGATCTTGCACCCTTTATTACCAACCTGATTAACTCCTCATTCAAGAACTGCACGGTACCAAGCAACCTAAAATAGGCATGGGTTCTCCCACTCCTCAAAAAGCCCAGTTTAGACCTGAACATCCCCACCAACTACAGACCCATCACAACTGTACCCTTTCTCCTAAAAATATTAGACAGAGTAGCTTACCTCCAAATACAACAACATTTGGAAGACAACAACCTTCTTGGCCTGCGACAATCTGGCTTTAGACCCAGGCATGGGACTGAAACAGCCCTCCTGGAACTAAAAATCCAAATGGATGAATCCAAAGACAAGGGCAACTTGGCCATCTTGCTCCTGTTGGATTTGTCTGCAGCCTTCGATCTAGTCGACAACCAAATTCTCATCAACCACCTTTCCTCGGCTGCCGCATTCTCCCAGAATGCCACCAATTAGATTCGGTCCTTCCTTTCTGACAGAACAACCAGGGTCTTCGCCCCATCAGACGGCGATGCAGCATACCCTGTCCCTATTCAATGTGGAGTCCCACAAGGTTCTTGTGGGACTCCACATTGTCACTCTACAACACATGTCATTCTACAACATTTTCACAAAGCTCCTCTTTGACCGTCTTGATGATCTGGGTGTCACATATACGAATTATGCGGACTACACACAGATCCTCATTGTACTCACGGGGAACTATGAGGAGGAAATTGCAAAATTGAACGAGATCTACCTAGAAATCCAAGCATGGATGGCCACCCACAGCCTCTGCTTAAACGATGATAAGACAGAACTGCTTATTGTCGGATCCCAGGTCTGACTTAACAAACTAGACCCCAGATACCAATCCTTTATCACTGATGGCAACTTCATAAAAGTATCTAAAGAAGTTAAAGCACTGGGTGTGTACCTCGACTCCACCCTCTCTCTGAAAAAAACAAATCAACGCCACCATCTCATCTACAGCATACAATAGCAAGCTTATCAATGCGTGCAAACCATTTCTATCCACCAGTAGATGCCTTACCCTGGCCAGGGCACTCGGATTGTTCAAACTGGACTACTACAACACACTCTTCCTCAGCACAACCAACTACAACCTGAGCAGACTACAGACATTACAAAATAACGCCCTTAGAAGCGCACTTAATCTCTGTTGTCTGTCTCATCTCATGATTCCATGTCTGTCTCACACTGCTTAGCCTTCTATTACATCTTTTCTACTGGCTATTTCACTACTCCCTTTTGAATCACGTCTCCTCTACCATTTTCTTTCTATTGTCTTCAAATGTATGCATGGTCTGGCTCACCGTTATCTTTCTTCATTACTCACGTTCTACATTCAGTCTCGCTCTCTCAGATCACAGAATGTATTTTCTTAACTGTCCACAAAGCCCCCTGTGCTTCTTCTCGTTTCCGTTCCTTTGCTCTCCTAGCTCCCAAACACTGGAACTCTCTTCCCCTCTCACTATGCTCTGCCATATCACTTCGAATTTTCCAATCAAATCTAAAACCTCATCATTTATCTTCTCTTGACAGTTAACTCTACCTGCTTCTCCCTCTTCTGTTTCTACCCATGTTTACATTTTCTTGGGATTGTACTGATTTTGATATATACTTTTCAGTGCCTTCGGCAAAAGGTGCTCTATAAATTCAATATAATCAAATGAAAATGAAAATTCCAAGGAATGCAAGAACACCCTCTGCCACTCCTCTACAAGCAGGGGTCCCACAAGATTCTGTTCTCGCTCTTCTTCTATTCACACTATCCATTAAAAACCTCATCTCCTCGTTTCATTTCTGCTATCATTGCTTTCCCAATGATGCCTAAATTGTTTTCTCCTTTCCCTCATTCACTACCGGGGTATCCTCCTGAGTCATAGACTGCTTGGCTACCATGTTCCACTGGATTGCACCCCTTTGCCTGATGCTTAGCCCCTTCAGAACTGATGTCATCAACTGCCCAGCTTCTAATGCCTCACTCTTCCTCCTCTCTCCGCTTTCATTTATCCCTTTCACACTCACCCTATACCTGTCATGATTCGCAGCCTAATGGTTATTTTTGACAACAATCCCAAACTGCAGCCATTCATTACCTCCACAACTAAACAGGTTTCACCATCTGAACATCGGAAAAATCTGCTCCTATCACACCGTAAACTCCACTAAGACTCTTATCTCCACTATGCATTCATCTTGGTGAGCTACTCTATTAACTCCTGATGGGTCTCTCTTACCCCTCCTTTACACCACTCGGCAAGGAACTTCACTTTGTCCCTGCAGCTTCTTCAACCCACCTCAATCCCCACCCACCTATGGGCACTACCTCCATATTGGGTGTCAGCCCATGCACAATTCCTCCCTTTGCAAATATTGTCTTCATCTTTACACATCCATTCATGAACTACACCCTAGTCCCAACTGGCTATCTTCATCTATCCAGAAACGTCTTTATGGGAGGGCAAAATGGGAACTTGCCCTGGGCCACCACCTTGGAGGGGGCCCCAAGAAGGAGCCTTATTAAAATAAAAGTCTGTTTCCCTAAGTCAACAAAATTAAGTATCAAACATCGGGATTTTCTGTGTTGTGCTGCTAAGGCTAAACCTATGTTCTGTCTGTTGTTGACAAGTACATTTTTTCTGATCTTTTCATCCTGTAATGCTATGTTCACTGTGGTATACATAGTTTGCATGGCACAACACCTGTAGAATTCTCACCTTTCTGGGGGGATAATATTGATCAAGTGCAATAGCCAAAGTTGAAATACATGTTGATAAATGTGAGTGCCCCAATGGTTCAGAGGATATCGCAGTGTGTTAAGCACTCATTGCTGAGATATGCGTTCATATGCAAGATTACAATACCAAATTCCAGCAAGGAATGACAAAGGTACACATACTCCAGAATAGTCAAACGATTCAGATTAGCTGCCTCAGAGACAGCAAAAGAGCTAAAGCATGGATACAGATGACCAATGGGAAGCAACGATATAACTACACATACCATAGCATAGAGAGTGGATGACGATTTCAAGATACCAGGAAGGTGTCTGTATGCAGACAGGCTGAGATTAGAAGTGGGACATGGTTTTCAAGCAGTGTTGCCATTCAAGAGCAAAGATCTCTGCGAGGTAGCGTATCAAGCTATGGGTTGTTATCGTTCGTGACACGGGGTGCGGCGCACTTGATATTCTATATTCCTTAATTCCTTTGGTTTGTTGGAGGGGACCCCAGAGGTGTATGTGCCCCGGGCCCCAAAAGTGCTTAAGATGGCCCTGCATCTATCACTAGACTCTCCATGGTTCTGGAAGATTGCAAGCCCTCCTCAGCCTCTCTGTTCCTCGTCCTCCCGGCGCATACACTTGTTTTCCCTCCTACATCCAGCTTACCCCCATTCACTGGAACCCACGACCCTGTGACATCGAGTCCATCACGATTGCCTTAAAGAAGCACCTTGTCTCTCTTGCAGGAACACCTGAGCTGTCCGATGGTATTCTAGGTTATGTTAAGGGTTTTTATTCTGTGCCAAACACCACCATATACACGTAACAGCACCAAATAGCTCTCCAGCGCAGTATCACCTGTTCCTAAATGTAAATATAATGCTATAAATCCAGGGTGCACAACGTAGGACCCCCGGGTAAGTGCAGCCCTGCATGTTGTTTTTCTCAGCTCACCAGGGTTAAAGACTTTCCTAATGGAGGGTGGCCTGCAAGCAGCAATGGCTGCCTTCCATTAGGAAAGTCTTTGGGCCTCATTACGAGTCCGGCGGTAGCTGTGCCGGTAAAACCCGCAGGCTGCTGCCGAACCCGTAGCGATTTACCGGCTCTGGACTTGCCGGAATTATCAGGGCATTACAGCCCCGGTGATACGGTAAATTCAGAGCCGGCATTCTGGAAATCCCCATTCCCAGGGAAGTGGAAACACTGCACCATGTTGTAATGGTGCCGGTGTTTCCGCGTCCGTCTATGGCCGTGTGGCGTTACGCCTGCCAGGTCAGACCTGGCGGGTGTTCCACCACATGGCCACAGGACTCGTAGAAAACGGTCCAGAAAACGGTGCCGGTACGGTTTTACCAGCACCGTTATATCCACACCGGCTAACTTGTAATGAGGCCCTTGTTTACTTTAATGGGTCAGGAAAATTACTGAACCTCCATTGGTTCAGTGCATGCACTACATGACTCTTACGGTTCACATAGTGTATGTGCTGCACAAATGGAGTGCCAACACTGCAACTGCCGTGGCTAAAGTCTTGTTGCTGGAAGGCATTTCAGTCTTGCAACGCCAGCCGCAGTACAAGTTCAGAAGAGGCCTGCCTGCACGCTGCCTCGCCAGGCCGCCTGGCCTCTGTAAGCGATATTCAATCAACACTGCAGCTAAGTCAAGGCCTAGTCTGGGATGCTGAGGAAAACCCTTATTGATGTATTTTTATATCCAGTTCAGTATTCTGGATGACGACCCTTGTATAACACCCCCCTCTTAGAATCCCCCCGACCCCACCGAGCCAAGAAGTAGGTTTGTTTTGCAAATTAAAAGGTTTATTTGAGAATTTAAACAATATATATCACACTTTATAATAAATTAATATCTGATAGTACACTTAGACATATGATGTTGATCAACAATGGGTAATCTGGCACTAGCACACTTCTTTACAATCAATGAGGAGTTAGTATAGGATGGATAAAGTAGCAAAAACACTTTTATGATTTCAAGGGAAAAGCAATGAGGAATAAATGCAGTACAGAAATACTTGATATGATTTTAGCAAAAGATAAGATAATCACTTTTTCTCTGGCAATTCACCTCCCTCCCCTATGCAATGTAAGAAATGGAAGGAGGTGGAAAGGGGAGCACACAGTTCTCAGGAATGCAATCAAATACAATACGAAATTCAGTTCCCCTCCAGCAAGCTTAGAGGAAACAGGTAGGAGTTTGAAAAACAGGCCCAAGTGCTTTGAATGTGGTGGCAATGAAGTGAGAAATATGCTGAAAATGCTTTTAATTCCCTTTAGGAGGTTCAGGGTGAGTGAGAGATACTTGGGATGAGCTCAGGCTCACTTTAGCAATGATTCAGGGATGGTTATTAAGAGGCAAACAAATTTTTAGCAGAGGAAAGCAAAAAGCTGCTATCTTTTTACAGGTAAAGAAATCAGGCCAAATCGCACATCGCGGCAAAATTTGCGAGTGCGTGAATCGTGATTACGGCAAAAGTATAAGGTTAGCAAGTCGGTTCTAGGTTCGTTGGAAAGCTGAGATTCTAAGCTTTCAGAGGAAAGTTAAACAACAAACGGTTCCAGAGATATGAACGATTTTGTAAAGGTCGTTTTTCGGATTTAAAGTAAACTCAAAATGACAGGTGATAGCTTACAGCTGCAGAATTGACAGGTGACAGTTGTGCAGCTTTAAAAATGACAGATGACACGATTTCTAGGAGGCAGTTCTACTTAGGTTAAAATAGTTTGGATTAGATTATTTTAACTAAGAGATTGGTTCTGCACAGTTCTGCTAGGTACTCACAATATAAATTTGAACTAGGCCTCGTCACGGATCTGGTCAGGTTTTGGACTGGACTCCGGTTCTGGTCTCGGCACTTCACAGTGATCTGGGTCAGCTCTCTGGTTCTGCTCACAGCGGTCTGGGTAACTCTGGATCTCTGTTCTGGTCTCTGGCAATTGTTCTTGGCAAAATAATTCAAACAGCTCGCCCGGCTGTGGAATAGTTGCAAATGATTTTAAGAATGCTGAGGCCTGCTGAGAAGAGTTCTCAGTTTGTGGGTTTAGGCCCTTGCTTTAAGTTCTGAAGTAAAGTTCTGGTCTTTGGAGATTGATGGATTTGAAGTCTGGATCTCTGGATGTGAAGTCGTCGGTCAGCATGCTCCGCAGCAAATGGAATTGAATGTCTCTACCTGTCCCAGCAGTCTCTTTTTATGTGTTTTGAAAATGGGTGTGTGCCTGGGCCTAGCTAAACCTGCCCCTCTCTACTTGTCATTGGCCCAATTCTCCCCTCTCCCATGATTGGGGGAAGGAAATGGATTGTCAGCATGATGAAGTCTGTTTATGGGTCAGAGGATCCTCCCCTGGTCAGTTTGCTCACAAATCTATATTTGTTTCAAATACCTCCTTCCCAGATATACAATTTGTTGAAATTGCATGTGCACATTATATATTCCTTATGGTCCATGCTTGTCCGCCTCTGATCTTCCTGGGGGCTTGCATTCAAAAATGACAACATTTTGCGCTTTTTAACTGGTTTTGCAATATCGGACATTTACCCAAAATTACACACATGTGCACAAGGAGTATGGACATTAATTGATGAAGTGTCAGATTTTTAACATGCAGACATTTGGAGTGAGACCCTATTTTCCGCTAGCAACCCCCCAGAATACACCACAGGGTCCTAACACCTCTCAAAATGTTCACAGAAAAATCACAAAAATAATGATATTACTTATATAATTCTGACAAGTCCGCACTATGAGTTATCTATCTTTTTAAAATTATGCCCTGGTCAAAAAGGGGTGTGGCTTTCCACATCACAGGGTGGAATAACTGGTTTATCCACTTCCCCCAAGCTCAGCTGCTAGCAGAGGCACTGCCCCTCCCAGTTTCCCCTAAGGGGAAGCCACTTTACGGCCCCCCAATATAACATTTGCCTGAGTCCAGGACGGCCTTTGTTCAACTCCCTGTAGTCCCCAGCTGCTCCACCCCTAATCTAATCAGAGAGGTGACAACTCCTTTTGGCAAGGGAGTGGCTGAGCAGGTTTCAACTCCTGTCGGGGGTAGTTGTCAGGCAGAATCCGGTTTCATTAAGCCAGGTTTCAGCTAATTGTCACTTTTTGTTCCCATTTTTCTACATTCAAATCAAACTGACAATTTTTACATATACATTAAATAATTACTTCCTTCAAGTCATTTCAGAATATAGTTTTACATTGTATCCACCTCTTAGCAAGTCTTTCCTTGGTCTGGTTTTTTTTCATTTGTTCAGTTTTACACAAAAGTCTGGTGGTTTTAAAACGCCGGCTTTCTGATAGTGGTGAGTACTGGTAATGCAACTATTTTTGGGATTAAGAAAATGAATTCCCCACAGTTCTGAGTTGCTTTTTTGGCAATCAGCATTGCCATTCCCAATGGTTTCAGGCTACTGTGTGTGTAGCCCACTGGTGGTTTTAGGCAGTGCCCTCCTTTGCTCACAACATCGGCAAAAATGGGTGGCAGTCTATTCTTCATGTTTTCCCTGTGCACTCTCTGGGGAGTTCTGGCCATCATGATGTTTTCCATGCCAGTACTGCACAGTTTTATTGTAGGGCTTGGAAGCATGGGTAAAAACATCCCACACCCCCACTTTTGTAAGCGATATTCAATCAACACTACAGCTAAGTCAAGGCCTAGTCTGGGATGCTGAGGAAAACCCTTATTGATGTATTTTTATATCCAGTTCAGTATTCTGGATGACGACCCTTGTATAACACCCCCCTCTTAGAAAACCCGTGACCCCACTGAGCCAAGAAGTAGGTTTGTTTTGCAAATTAAAAGGTTTATTTGAGAATTTAAACAATATATATATATATATCACACTTTATAATAAATTAATATCTGATAGTACACTTAGACATATGATGTTGATCAACAATGGGTAATCTGCCACTAGCACACTTCTTTACAATCAATGAGGAGTTAGTATAGGATGGATAAAGTAGCAAAAACACTTTTATGATTTCAAGGGAAAAGCAATGAGGAATAAATGCAGTACAGAAATACTTGATATGATTTTAGAAAAAGATAAGATAATCACTTTTTCTCTGGCAATTCACCCCCCTCCCCTATGCAATGTAAGAAATGGAAGGAGATGGAAAGGGGAGCACACAGTTCTCAGGAATGCAATCAAATACAATACGAAATTCAGTTCCCCCCCAGCAAGCTTAGAGGAAACAGGTAGGAGTTTGAAAAACAGGCCCAAAATGCTTTTAAATGTGATGGCAATGGATGGGAAAATGTGCCAACTGATTCTAATTCCCTCTAGAGATTCAGGGTGAGTGGGAGATGCATTTTGGTATTAGTTTAGGCTCACTTTAGCAATGCTCTATGTTATTACCAAGTTGCAAATGGATTTTAACAAAAGAAAGAATGGAGCTGCTATTTTGACAAGTGGAGAAATTGAGCCAAAATCGCAAATCGCGGTAAATTTCGCAAGTGCGTAAATCGTGATTGCGGGACAAGTATAAGGAGTAGGAAGTCGGTTCTAGGCTTGTTGAAAAGCTTAGATCCTAAGCTTTCAGAGGTAAGTTAAATCTCATTCCTAGCCCAAACGATTCCAGAGATACGGACGATTAAATAAAGGTAGTTTTTCGGATTTAAAGTAAAACTCAAAATGACAGGTGACAGCTTGCAGCTTCAGAATTGACAGGTGACAGTTGTGCAGCTTTACAAATGACAGATGACACGATTTCTAGGAGGCTGTTCTACTTAGGTTAAAATAGTTTGGGTTAGATTATTTTAACTAAGAGATTGGTTCTGCACAGTTCTGCTAGGTACTCACAATATAAATTTGAACTAGGCCTCGTCACGGATCTGGTCAACACGTCCGGCTGCGATTCTGTCTGCTCGGCGGGTCAATCAGGCACCGGTTCTGCTCACAGCGATCTGGGTCAGCTCTGCTCTGCTGGTCTAGCCTCTCTGGATTCAGCGGCCTCTGGTTCTGGATACTGCTCTGCTTTCCGGTCCGGATCAAGTGTATTCTGGATGTGACACTGCTTTCTGGGTACTGGCAAGAGTTCTTGGCAAAAGAATTCAGACAGCTCGCCCAGCTGTGGAATAGTTTGCAAATGATTTTGAGGCCTGCTGACAAATACTTTTGCTTGCAGTGGGCCTTCTTGGTTCAAAGTTCTGTAGTCTCTGTTTAGCTTGGAAGACTAAGTGTTGGATCTCTGGATGTGAAGTCGTCGGTCAGCATGCTCCGCAGCAAATGGAATTGAATGTCTCTACCTGTCCCAGCAGTCTCTTTTTATGTGTTTTGAAAATGGGTGTGTGCCTGGGCCTAGCTAAGCCTGCCCCTCTCTACTTGTCATTGGCCCAATTCTCCCCTCTCCCATGATTGGAGGAAGGAAATGGATTGTCATCATGATGAGGTCTGTTTATGGGTCAGAGGATCCTCCCCTGGTCAGTTTGCCCACAAATCTATATTTGATTCAAATACATCTTTCCCAGATATACAATTTGTTGAAATTACATGTGCACATTATATATTCCTTATGGTCCATGCTTGTCCGCCTCTGATCTTCCTGGGGGCTTGCATTCAAAAATGACAACATTTTGCGCTTTTTAACTGGTTTTGCAATATCGGACATTTACACAAAATTACACACATGTGCGCAAGGAGTATGGACATTAATTGATGAAGTGTCAGATCTTTAACATGCAGACATTTGGAGTGAGACCCTATTTTCCGCTAGCAACCCCCCAGAATGCACCACAGGGTCCTAACGCCTCTCAAAATGTTCACAGAAAAATCACAAAAATAATGATATTACTTATATAATTCTGACAAGTCTGCACTATGAGTTATCCATCTTTTTAAAATTGTGCCCTGGTCAAAAAGGGGTGTGGCTTCCCACATCACAGGGTGTAATAACTGGTTTATCCACTTCCCCCAAGCCAGCTTGTTCACAGAGGCACAGCTGCCCCCCAGTTTCTCCCAAGAGGAAGCTATTTTACGACGCCCCCAATATAACATTTGCCTGAGTCCAGGACAGGACTTGTTCAACTCCCTGTAGTCCCCAGCTGCTCCACCCCTAATCTAATCAGAGAGGTGTTAACTCCTTTTGGCCACGGGCAGAGTGGCTGAGCATCCAGTTTCAACTCCTGTCGGTGGTAGTTGTCAGGCAGAATTCAGTTTCATTAAGCCAGGTTTCAGCTAAATGTCACTTTTTGTTCCCAGTTTTCTACATTCAAATCAAACTATTTTTACCTATACATTAAATAATTACTTCCTTCAAGTCATTTCAGAATATAGTTTTACATTGTATCCACCTCTTAGCAAGTCTTTCCTTGGTCTGGTTTTGTTTCATTTGTTCAGTTTTACACAAAAGTCTGGTGGTTTTAAAACGCCGGCATTCTGATAGTGGTGAGTACTGGTAATGCAACCATTTTTGGGATTAAGAAAATGAATTCCCCACAGTTCTGAGTTGCCTTTTTTGGCAATCAGCATTGCCATTCCCAATGGTTTCAGGCTACTTTGTGTGTAGCCCAATGGTGGTTTTAGGCAGTGCCCTCCTGTGCTCACAACATAGGCAAAAATGGGTGGCAGCCTATTCTTCATGTTTTCCCTGTGCACTCTCTGGGGAGTTCTGGCCATCATGATGTTTTCCATGCCAGTACTGCACAGTTTTATGGTAGGGCTTGTATGCATGGGTAAAAACATCCCACACCTCAAGCTCGCTCGTCCGCCTGCCTGCCTGCTCGCCGATGCTCCCCAGGTAAATGCATTTCAATTCTAGTTGGGAGGGGGGAGGTTATGGTGTTTTGATTGGGGGTGAGGTCATGGCATTTTGTTTTGGGGGCGAGGAGGCATGGCTATGGCATTTTGTTGGGTGGTGGGAAGTCATGGGGATAGCGATTTGTGTGTGGGTCATGGGGATGGAGTTTTGTTGGGAGTGGGAGTCATGGGGATGGCCTCTTGTTGGGGGGCGGGGGAGTCATGGGAAGGCCTTTTGTTGGGGTATCATGGGGATGTCTTTTTATTGGGGGTTGGGGGGTCATGGGGATTGCCTTTTGTTGAGGGGTAGGGGTCATGGGGATGGCGTCTTGTTGGGGAGTGGGGGGACATGGGGATGGCCTTTTGTTGGGGCAGTCATGGGGACGGCCTTTTGTTGGGGAATGGGGGTCATGGGGCATTGTGTTTGGTTGGGGTGGGGTCATGGGGCACAGTGTTTGGTTGGGGGTGGGGGTCATTGGGCATAATGTTTGGTTGGGAGGTGGGGTCATGGGGCATAGTGTTTGGTTGGGGTGGGGTTCATGGGGGATGGTGTTTGGTTGTGGGGTGGGGATCATGGGGCATAGTGATTGGTTGTGGGGTGGGGTCATGGGGCATAGTGTTTGGTGATGGTGGGAGTCAGGGGGCATAGTGTTCAATTGGGATGTAAGTCATGGAGAATAGTGTTTGATTGGTGGGTGGGGTAATGGGGCATAGTATTTGGTTGGGGTGGGAGTCATTGAGCATAGTGTTTGGTTAGGGGTGGGGGTCATTGGGCATAGTGTTTGGTTGCGGATTGTGGGTCATGGGGAATAATGTTTGGTTGTGGCATGTGAGTCTTGGGGGGGTCCAGTGCCATGCCATTTGTGGGGTTTCGGGGTCCAGGACTATGCCATTGGTGGGGGGTGGTCCTAAGGGGGTCTAGGGCTATGCCACTGGTGAGGGAAATAGCCTGGAGACCAGGGCCATGCCATTGGTGGAGTAGAGGGTATATGGAGGACCAGTACCATGCCATTGGTGGTGGGTGGGAGGAAATAGGGAGGGCAGGGCCAGGCAGTTTGGGGGTGGTTGGGAGGATATGAGGGACCAGGGCCATGCCATTGATTGGGTGTGGGAGGGCATAGCAGGGACTAGGGCCATGCCATTTAGTGATGGTTGGGGAGACATGCAGTTTTTAGAGCAGGACCATGGCATGCAGTTTGGCTTGGGGAGAATAAGGGAAACTAGGGTCATGCCATTGATGGGGGTTGGGGACCAGTGCCATGCGTTGAACAAACATTGAGGTTAAAAAGTCTCCTGCCCGGCTACCCCTCCTGCCCCCTCCCCAACTACCTCTCCTTCCCAAACACATTTACTTTTCTGCCCACTTTAGGCAGCGTGTAAGGTACATTTGGCCCTCTGCCTTAATCAGTTGTGCACCCCTGTAATGATCTCATAGTTTATGCACATATTCCTACTGTTACTTAATTTGTAATCTGTTGGTCCTTAACCACTGTTTTTGATATTCCCACCCTTTCTGCCCTTCCTCTTTACTAATGCATGTCACCTATTTATGGGGTTGCCCATTCAACCATCCATACTTACGTATGGAGCCTCTAGTCAAAGCCATTCCCCCCAATTCAAATATATACAAATGGAGATTGACACATTTAACCCATTCTGTAGCTGTTGGTTTAAACTGAAAAACAGTGTATGATCCCGCCCTTTCCTCTTTAAAAAGCATTTGGAAGAGATACTTTGACTTTAGCCTTTGCCTGGCTGACCTGTGTATCACAGGGACAATGCTGCCTGCTGCCTGCAGACCTGTCTGGGAGCAGGCGACACATCAGAATCATGATTGCATTTGCACCTTGCAAATGCAATCATGCAAAACTAACTGTGAGATTCTTGCCGTCCAACTCAAGTTGACAGGCTCAAGGCCCTGCGCCTCCCACCCTAAAAGTACACTCATGCATCCCTCTTGCATAGGACCGCACATATCCTAAAACATGCTTCAGTCTCGGTGGGCATCATCAGTGAAGTGTAGCTCTGACTCAAGCCACAAAGACCCCATCCTCAACATTGGTTTGAGGGTCCCAATCTGTGGCAAGGACTGTGCCAGGCAGAAATGCTGGGTGGTGTGCGTTGAACCAGCATATCAAAAGTACAGGGATGTTATATGGGAGAGTCCTTTGACATATAAATGGCCTCTTGGCGCTACTGACTATCTGGATTAAGGTCTGGAACAGTGATATTCCAACTGTTCCCAGATGATGGGGTGAAGTTTGGAACTTGAAATCTTCCCTAGCACTAGGGTGACCAGATGCCCCTTTTTTGCCAGGACTGTGCCGGAACTGGGTGCTCTGTCCCCCTTTCTCAAGATTATTTTTCCATTCGAAAATGCAGTGGTATTAGGTCTTCATAGCTGGCCGGCAGGAATGCAAAATCTCACACAGGAGAAATGCTGCATTTTACAAATTAAGATAGTGGTAGTTTGTGATCAATTAATTATAATATGGGTTTGTTCCACCAGAAACGCTTAAACCTCCTTCTCCCCTAAACAGTTCTGAAATGTAGTGCCTTGACAGCCACTTTAAAGACTTAGTCATACTTTTACTTTTAACTTTCAGTGTTATGCAAATGACACTCCTCTTTCCTTCAGTCTCTGCTTAGCCTTCTCTCCTCTCTCGCTCATTCCTGACTGTCTATCCATGATTCAGGATTGGTGCCCCTCCAATGATCTCTGCCTTAATGTCAGTTAGACAGAGATCTTTCTCATCGTGAACCCTGCCCTTGCTCTCCCTCTTTCACTCTGGCCGGACGCCTTGGGCCTTCTTCCTTCGCCTTCGTGCGAGGCAAAAAACTTTGGTGTCATATTCAACACCACTCTCTCTTTCCTCATATCTCGAACGTCGCCAAGAAGTCCCACTACCAGCTGCACCTCCTCAAAGAGACTCTGCCCTTTCTCACTTTCCCACAGAAGCTCACTGTCTCCAGAGCCCTGGTTCTCTCTAGGCTCGACTACTGCAACAGCCTCTTTCTCAATCTGCGTTCCTCCACTCTCCGCCCTTTGCAACTAATCCAGAACAGGACTGCGAGACTTACCCCTGGCCTCAAGCCCAGGGACGGTATCTCTCCAGCCCTGAAATCTCTCCACTGGCTCCCGTTGGCTGCAAGGCTGAAGTTCAAGACCCTTTGCATTGTCCACAAGGCTTCCTGGGGCCGCACTACATCCAAAACTCTCTTCCAAAATACTGTTCTTCTCGAGCCCTTCGCTCAGCTACCTCCAACTCTCTATGGGTTGGACGCTTCTCCTGGCAGAGAGTTGGGGGTAGATCACTCTCCTCTGCATGTACCTCCCTCTGCAATGGCCTCCCTGCCCCTCACAAACTTGAGCCAGACCACCTGAAGTTCTGGGAGCAGCTCAAAGTGTTCTTCTTCACCTCTGCTTTCTCTGCCTCCTTTGCTGGCCTACCTGTCTGCTCTACTGACTGGTTTCTTGGCTACCCTCAGAGCATCACTGGATACCAGGCTCTTTCTTGATCAGCCACGCTTGGACTGCCTCCGGGCCTACCACAGACTTAGGGGCTGTTAACTGTAACCCTACAGTCCCTTGTTCTCCTTGCACTGCCCAAAGCCGCGCTGCCCTGGCTGCAGTTAGTCAGAGCATTGCTGCTCAGTTTCCCCCTCCCACTTGCACTTCCCCCCTCCCTTTCCCCCTGCACTTCTCATTTTCGTACTTGCACAATCTATATGAAACAAGGCCTAGTAAGATCATTTGTCTTGTCCTCCCTCCTTGTCTTCCTTCCCGTGTCTTGTCACGTCTAGAAACACTTGTGTACAGGCGCGTTATAAATGAATTATATCATATAATATGTTATAAGTCATTCATAACGTGCCTTTACACAATTGTTTCTAGACAGACAAGACCTGTCCCGATTTTTTACTTTTTAAATCTGGTCACCCTACTTAGCACCCGAGTGGGGTCCCACTTAATCTGCTGTTTTGTTCGACTTTTTCGGTACATGTTTACAATTCTTGCTGGAAGTTTCTCAAGTTTGCGAGGCTCAGAGAGAAGAGAACGTTCATGTGCACAGTCTCCCCTGCGTGAAGAACGGATATCATTTCCTGCCAACATTAGGCCGCGTTAAAGAATAATTTAACGGCAGGTTGATGTCATCCGACGAGGCTCCGGAGGGCAATTTCCCGAAGACACACCGGCTGTGATGAGACGCCGCCGGGGCAGAGGAAGGACTCCCGCTGTTCGATGAAGTTGTTTCTGGCATCGGGGCCATTTCCGAGCTCGGAAACTATTCTAGCAATCTGGGCGAGGGTATAAATTGTGGCCTGTGTCTGCGGCACGCGCTGCCGTTACCCTCGGGTTACACGGTTGCAAGCAGCTCATCAGTGTTGGACGTCGATTTGCCAGTGCCAGTCGGGGTAATGAGAGGCTGCTACTCGCTTCTCGGCAAATTCTCTCCAGAGTGAACCAAACAATGCACAAAGTTGATATAAATCTGTTCCCAAAGGTCGTCACGGGCCTTACGCTTCACAAGGAAATGAAGAGCAAAGCATGTGTTTTCGCTCCGTCAAGATACAAATATTCATGTTTACGTTTTCGTTTTAAATCGTCGATAGGTGTCGTTTCTTGTATTCCGAATGCTGATTTTCTGCGGTTTCTTCCATTTAAGAAATCGCCTCTTAACACAAACTCATTTTGAAATATTGCTCTTATAAATGTTTAAGCTCTCTTTAAAGCAACATGGCAAGGAAAGTGTGCATCCGCCCGAGGCACTTCAAAGCTTAGCAAATACTCACATAACATACCATACGTTCTATATTGTCCTTCAGTTGCAAGTGCCAGGCTCAGTGATTCTCCAGCCTGCCCCCCATGTGCTCTTACACAGCCGAATTCTCAACTTGCAGTGAAATGGGCAGCGTTTTTGCTCTTTGCATCCTCCACATGTCCCTAGCATTTCAAAGCGCAACTCCAAGCCTCATGGTTCCCAGGCCTCAGTTCAAGGCAGCTTCTCTGGCACAGCCTCCCAAGTAACCTAGGGCCAGGTCCGGTTATCTGCGACCTAGTCCTGGCCACTCTGGCCTAGCAGAATGCCTCTGCCCTACCTGCAGCCAATATGGAGGAAAGGGAAAAGAACCACTGGTTTGTAATCTGTCCTAGACCCTCTCCTTAGTCCCCCACTGTATCCCCCAAAATTCTCATTGTTACACCCTGTTTCTCTTCCTGTTTCTCTCCCAACCTCACACATCCCCCCTCTACTCCTTCCTCTGTGTAATACATTCCATGTTTGTCTGGTAGAAGTATACCAAAGAAAGTAGTGGAACTGTGAATCCAGCCGGCGACGCGGGAGACTTGAGCACAATACAACGCACCTAAGTGGATGGAACGGGCACAAGAAGCCGGTCCCTGTATCTTGTTTTTCCTTATTTTCTCAGTCATTCAGAACATTTAGGTATCGCCTTTGTGAACTCAATCACCACTACTCACTGATCTTAATGTCACGGGAACCTACCGGAACAGATGCTGCTACAACAGACACCTGCTACTTAGTGGCGTAACACACAATGTGGGCCCCCCCCCTGCAAGCCCTGCTGTGCCCCACTCCACTGCCACTGGACCCCTCTCCCTGTTAGGCATGAGCAGCATGGGGCCCCCTGCACTGTGGGGGCTGCGGGGGCACCTGTTACGCCACTGCTGCTACTAGGAAAACGTGTGCTATTAAGAACAGAATTTGGCAATTTCTTACAAAGCGTGGGTCCCAAAACGGAAAGTCTCTTGGGCCCGATTCATGGAATGTTTTGCACAGTTCAAAGTGACTTTAGACGGCTGAAAAGTGACTTTGTACTGCCGACACAAACACTAGAAACGCAGGAGTGGACAAGGGGCAAAGAAAAAGAATGAGCAGGAGTTATCAGGAACTGAGGTCCACTACTTTAATTTTTTTACTGTTAACAGCTCTACTACTTTTTCCATCCATTTTTCACCATTCAGGAATGGTTCTTTTTTGAAGTTTAATTTTATTTTACCATTCTATAGCAGTTACAGCTAAACGGAAATCTGACAGAATATTCAAAAGCCTGATTGACTTTGCAGCTTGGGTAGACTCTGGCTGGCTTCATTTTAGCAAGTGAAAGATGGAGTAGGGCCTGCTAACACCAAATGGAAATCCCTCCCCACACCGCATCTCCCCCTAATTTTTAGGAAAATGGGTCATGTTGGCCTCTCAGGTTAAATGTGAGCCCTCATAATTATTAAAGGTCCACCCTATTCATAAAGGATATTTTTATGTCAGGTGGCTATGTGGGATTTTTCCTTCATGTCACTGGATAACCATGCAGTTGCAGTAGGGGCCGTGGTGACTAGTTTCTTGGACTAATGTGAGGCACTCGGGGTAGGAGGAGAGTACTTCAATTAACATTTTCAGCAGACTCCACCGTCTAGAATTCAGCTTAACATTCTCTGCATCATACTCATCCTTGGCACTTAAGGGGTTACATGTACCACGGTGCTCTTCTTGCCTACCCTGCGGATAGCATCACAAAGTATATATATATCCCAGAATGGAGAATCACAGACTCTTCATCTCTGGATGCTCTTTCAGACCACTGAGAAACAAAAGGCCTGTTTCATTTTTTCAGTAAGTTATTTTGATTGTGTATATTAATTGCATTATATGTTTTTGCAACTACAACCTACGGTTTACTTGTTTCATATGTAAACAGTCATGAACTTCTACACTCCCTCACACTCCAAATAATGTACATGGAAACATGTATGTAACCTTGCACTTATAGGGAACACGTGTACATATTACAATATACAGTGTTTTACAGAATGAAACCGAAGTAGAAGATTGCAAAATGCTATTTTCTCTTCTAAATTATATAATCTTCACAATACTACCTCTGCACTTATTTAGTACTATTTTAAAAAAAACATCCTAGAGCAAACCATGTCCTACTTTACATAAACCACTTACAAGCCTATTTTTCTATTTCTAATTTGTATTTTACATATTTATATTCACAAAGAATATTGCACATATATTTCAAAACTTTGCTTCTAACAACATTAAGTAAGCATTCTTTAACCCCTTTGGCAATCTTGCTTGGTGTGTGACTATAGAGTCATTACAAACAAGCCAATCTATATCTGTACGCACCCATGTCGTGAAATGTCCAGATTCAATGGATGTCCCCTCATGAAAAATAATTGCACACATTTTAAAAGTGTTCTCACTAACAGAAACAGGACTATTTACAACATTAATTATTGACGTGATAATTTTCCTACCATGTACATTATATCATTGAAACATAATCAATACATACTTATTAAAAACTAGATTTATCAGTGTTGATTGCAAATTACAACCACAGTCACTGCATTGCATGCCCTGCAATGCTTTAGTTACAAGATCAGAGCATTTTACATTTGTCTGATCAGGCATGCAGATACACAAATCTTTCACAAAGATCTGGAATAGAATACCCTTTTTTACCTTTTGGACACATATGCTTCCAGGCATAACTAATTCCAACATACTTATCTACATTAACAGTTTCTTTCACTAATATCTGAAAGACATTCATTAAAAATTCTTGATTATCCTCCTGCGTATTTTGAAAAAATTGTTCATTTCCACTTGCAACAGCTACTACATTTTGGATTGACATTGCTGAATGTAAACTGTGTGGAGTTTCATCTACAGACATTTTAAGAAATGAAAGTTCAACACATAGCTGCTTCTCTGCATTTGAAGCTATTTCTTGCATCAATGGTGTCATTTGAAACAACATACACAAAGCTGCATTACAATATCATTTAACTTCTGTTTAATTACTAAAGCTGCAATGACAATATGTTACAGTTGAACAACTCTTCAACTCCATTAAATTCTGTTGTTTTTCGCTCTTACAAGGACTGATTTCACTTGAATGTGCTTTCATTGACTCCTTACGTTTCCTGGATGACTGTTTCACAGGTGCAGGTATAAGGTTCAGGTGAGGAGCATACAGTACACACAAACTGTTATATTCTTCATTGCAAGCAATGTCAGCTGTCAGTTTGCTTTCATCAAAGTTTATTAAAAATTAACTTTCTATATTTTTCACACGTCACAAAGCTACATATGACATTCATCTTTAAACAGAACCACTAGATCCTCCAACACCTTATGCTTGACAGTGCCTAGATTCTCAGTAAAAAGGGCTGGAGGGGCCAGTTTCACAGTACTTGCCTCTCTACTCTGGAACACCCTACCACTCAACATTAAAACTATTGAGTCCTTCCAGATCTTCAGGAAACATGTTATCGGCAGACTCCTGAACAAAGAGTAGCCCCATAGATTTGTGGTTACACCTCCTTCTGCTTAAATATGTCTGTGAACTCTGCAAACAGTTGCTGCATCTGTAATTATAGTACCCCCCCCCGAGATATGGGCGTACACCCCCCACTGCTTAATTATGTTTGTATACTCTGTAAATTGCTGTACATTAAAACTGTATATACCATAATTATGTAACCGTCTTCTTTAAGCACCCTTCTACCTCTGGGTTTGGAGAGCTATACAAATGAATAAAACAAACAAACAAACAAACACACACTTTATGGCCAATGTCAATAAGTGCAGCTTCTAATGTCAACCCTTGTGATTTATGAATAGTTATTGCATAAGGAGTGCAAAATGGAATCTGCTCTTTTCACAAAGGTATCCTTAAAAAGCATGAAACATTCAGAGTTTCGAGAAATCAAGTGAGCTCCTTCAACACGATCCAACTTAACTTCAACATGTTCAATACCTGTACTGTGAGGAAAAGTGTGAAAAGCAATCACTCTTTTTTTTTACAATTCCAAATGTTAAAAGGACCAATAACACTTTTTTGAGGATCCTTAGATTGCAGTATTCTAAAAACTGGTTGACCTTTCACAGGAGTTAATTGTAACAAGTCTCCAAAAACGAGTACATGTTTAACTCCAAACAGAATGTTGTAGTCAGTCTTCAAAACCTCTTGCATTTGCAAGTTATGTTATGTTATGTTAGGTATATTTCTTGAGTGCACGGCCACCCGAGGGTATCTTGGCGATAGAGAGGTAGGCAGTATTCAGACAAGGTGCCAAAAGAATGTAAACAGACACCTAGGAGAGCACTGTTTGGAGCACCTTTCTAAAAGCCAGGTGGTTCAATAGTTTCCTGATTGAGAGTGGCAGCTCATTCCATAGATTGGCAGCCACAATGGAGAAGGCACGACCACCAACCCTTGTGTGTCAAAACCTGGGTACAATAAGTATATCCACAGAGGAGGATCGCAACAGGCACTTGCGGTGATAGCGAATGAATTTAGATTGAAGAAATTCAGCACCCTGAGAATGGAGAGCCCAATGAACTATGCACAAGGTTTTGAATCTAGTGTGCTGGCCAACAGGTAGCCAATGCAGTGATCTTAACACCAGAGATATATGGGCTCCATAGGGGGTGCCAGTGGCCATCCGGGCTGCTAGATTTTGTAGGCGTTGTAATTGCTGCTTGAGACCATTGGGCTGGGCCAGATACAGCAAATTACAATAGTCTAAACAGGATAGGACCAGGGACACAACTACATAAGGGTGAAGATTCTCAGGGATCAAAGGGAGCACCTTTTTCAAAACCTTCAGTTGGTAATGGCCTGCTTGACAGACTGCTGCGATTTGATTAGCCATAGACATGGAAGCTGAGAGAATAACCCCTAGATTTTTCACTTTACTAACTGGTATAGGGAGGGGACCAAGAATGGAAGGCCAGAAAGAGGAGACCCAAAGTGAGGGATCAGGAGAACACCTAAACACCAGGACCTCCGTCTTGTCTCCGTTCAATTTGAGCCAGTTGTAGTCCATCCACTCACCAACGGCGGCCAGACAACTCTGTAGGCATGACGACATGTCAATCCTATCCCGATCAGGGCGGATCAGGATTTGGGTGTCGTCAGCATATGAGTAGCAGTTGAGACCGTGGGAGTGGATGAGACACACCAGGGCCCAAATATAGATGTTGAATAAGATTGGAGACAAAGACGAGCCCTGTGGGACACCGCAGGTGAGGTGACAAGGAGTAGATAGAGACAGTCTGCGTGTGATCTGCAAGGAATGAGGTGAACCAGGCTAGTACCTGACCAGATATTCCGACCTGGGCAAGAAGAGACAACAGGATGGGGTGGTCGACTGTGTCGAATGCCGCTGATCGATCTAATAAATCAGGGCTCCCACCCCACCTGAGTCCACCAGCCTGGACATGTCATCCTGGACAGAGACTAGCACACTCTCAGTGCCTCTGCCAGGTCTAAAACCGGCTTGAGCAGAATCGAAGATATTGGAAGTTTCCAGAAAGGATGAAAGTAAGGGTGAAATCAGAGATTCAAGTAATTTAGTCAAAAAAGGCAACAAAGAGATTGGGCAAAAATTGGCTAAGACAGTCAGATAGAGTGATGGCTTCTTAAGAAGTGAACAACCCTAGCAGATTTCAACTCGGGTGGAACAAATCCAGACTGACATGAGTCATTCACAGCTGCTGTCAATGCTTCTAAGAGCTCTGGTGCGATTTCTTTCATAATATCTGCTGGGACAGCATCGGAGGGAGAGGATTATTTAATACTTTGGATGGCTGCTAACAGTCCTTCTTCTTTAAACAGCGGAAAGGTGGACCATTTAGTGGTGCTTTCTGGATGTGTACTGCTAGAAATAGAATTAATTTTACCAGAGGATGTAGCTACAGATTTAGCAATATTCATCCAGATATCATTAATTTTAGTAATAAAGCAATGAGATAGACCATCACATAGTTCTTGTGTTGGTTTAACCCTCGATATAAGAGAATCAGAGGATGACAGTGATTTAACGATGTAGAACAGAGTTTTAGGTTGATACAGAGCTATTTCAATCTTGCAAGAGAAGTAGAGTGCTTTGGCGGCTTTAATATCTGCCAAGTAAGTAGTGAGGCATGATTTATATACTTCTCTGAGAAGAGGATCATAAGATTTGCACCACTTGCGTTCGGTCTGTCTAGCCTTCAGTCTAGCTCTTCTAAATTGATCAGAAAACCAGGGCTGGAAGGGCAGTATACACAGTTGTACAAGTTTCAGTGGAGCAAATTGAATGAAAGTGAATGAAAGCTAGCATCAAGTTAGACAACATACTTACTTTATCTACAATAAAGGTATTTAATGTTCTAAGAACTGTTCCTACTTCTAGTGCTGCACTTAATATAAGTTTCCAATATTCTAGTGCGTTGTCATGCTCCACTAGTAACATTAACAGGCAATGTAAAGTAACATCTCCTACATTATATGCTGCTAAACCTGTTTGAGCAGTTACAAGACATGACAAAGAGGAATCTCTTACATTTTGGATCATAGTTATAATTGCATTAATTCAAAAATATTTACCTGCTCCTGCTTGTCCACTAACATACAACAAAACAGGTTTGTATTGCGCACAAGAGCATTCACGCTTGTCATTCAGTAAACCATGTAATAACCTATCTTTAACTTTATTATAAACTTCTTTTTGCTCTTTATTAAGTTTACTAACAATTTCATCACAATTCACATCTGCAACTTTACTTAGTCCCATTGCAATTTCTACTTCTTCCATATCAAGCTCAACATCAGTTTGAATAATTGGCTCACCAAGAACATTTTGACTTCCTAATGCAGATTCTTGACTACCCTCAGGAGTCTCGTTTGCCAATTCAGCTGCCAAAGTTCTTCTTGATGTAGTTCTTTCTCCAGTAAATCCAAATACTGCTCAAACTTTGAATATGTAATTAAGCATTTTTTTTTAGCAAAAAATGATTTTTCAAATGTTTCAAAACTTCCAAATAAATCACTCTCTTCACATCATGGGAAAAATAACTGCAAAATACAAAAATAAAATAATTCCTTTTGCTCTGCACTTGGGCAAGATAGTTTAATGTGGTTAATGAGACTTCCCTTTTCATGTCTCACTAGACAACCACTAGATCCATGTACTTTAAACTGTCCTCTGTCACTATTTGCTTCAATATTTTGATATGAGTAGAGTTGTACTACATCATATAAACACAGATCCTCCAACAATTCAGATCAATTTGGATAATTTGTATCAAACACGTTGGTTTTCAAAATCTCTGTACTGTCAGGTGCTGATTCAGCTAACTGCTCAATTTGAGCCAAAGGCCTTAATACCCGATTTTTAGTACTAGCTTGTCGAAGACTTAACCAAACTACATTAACACTTTGTCCATACAGGGGCAAAGTAGTTAGCTGATCTGCAGCTTCATAGCTACCACACTCTCTATGTGAAAGCATCTTCAACCCAAAGCTTACAGGTTTCTGACTGAGTCTTTTATCTGACAATAAATCTGGTCATACTTCAGCTGCATTGCAACTTTCTGTCATGTATGTTGTAACATAACGAGGAACAGCTGTACACCAGTATCTGCATTTCATAGCTGAGCAATGACAGCATTGTAATTATTAATACATTGGAATTCCTTATTTCTTATTAAATGAACAAGTAACATATTTTTCATTGAACTGCATCAGACAGCCATCACTTTCCTTACCAAGCTGAGGAGCTTTAATCCACAACAGCATGTGTTTATGTGGAGCTCCACGTGCCTGGTACTCTTTCCTCCAAAAGAAATGTTCTGCAGGGCCTACTGGACCATTTTCTTAATTACATATAAAGTGTAACATGGCTAAAAATCTGTGATGAAAAAACCGCAATACACTTACAGGGTCCATAGAACACAATTCTCCCGGCTTCATGTGTTCTATGTTGTCTTTCTCTGCATTACTTTCCTGAATCCACTCTACGTGATCATCCCAACCATACTCAGCACAACCTAAAGTCACAAACCACGTTGGATATCCCAGATTTCTGATCATGAATCTAACCTCAGAGTTTTTCCTATACCAATATTCTTTAGTTCCTCTCATTGTAGTAAGGATATTCATACGTTTGCCCTTTAAAACTTGATCTTTGTCTTTCACCTGTTGCAGCATCCCACATGCAGAAAGATTTTTAAATCTAGCTCCGGTCTGAAGTGTGTGAGAAACAGCATAACACAATGTTGAAAATTCACTTTCATACAATAAGTGAAAAATATTTTCAACATTGGTGCGGAATCGTGAATCTTCTGAATACATTCTTGTACAACGATATTCTGAAGCAGAGATTCGGATCTTACAATCATCCAATCTCCCTCCAGTACCAGCTGGAAAAAACATAGAGAAACAACAGGCTTCTAATGTATTTTCCAATGTACTAATTGGTGCGCCGTTCGTTGCTTTCATTTGATACAATTCTAACCTGTCACCCATGACTTCACGTGAGTGTAGAGGATGAATAGTGTAATGTTCATACAAACTATTCCTTTCTGCAACACATACACGCTGAAACTGACCTTCACTGCTCTTGTTTGTTGACTCAACATCAAGCATAGACAAGTCTGGTACAGTCAGACTGCCTTTGTATAAAGCATTGTGGTCCAATAGAAACGCCAATGCGTTTTCACTTTTCCAATATCGATAAGCTGCCGCCAAATCCTTGTTTCTTTAGTGGCAATACCATTTACTTAAACAAACAAAGAATCTGCAATGCCACGCTTCACTCTTAGAGTATTAACATTTTCTTCCAAATTCCGAGGTTAATACACAACTTTATCTCTCACACCTTGCACTAATGACTTCTTGGGTAGATTTGACATATTTGTTTGCAATCTAACAATAACTTGAAAAGAATGAACAGTTTGCAATGCAATTACTTCAAACATGTTCAAATTTTGAAGCACAAGAGGGCTATTAGGCACTACCATATCGTTTAAGACACGTATTAGTGGAATACTTGTTTGATTATAAAATCCAACAGTGTCTACAAACAAAGTGCCTCACTTATGTCAAATCGTTCTTCTACAAACAAATAGAGATAAAAGTTATTTCCAAACATCTTCTACAGTGTGTCTAATTTTGTTCTCAACATACACTAGTTGTACTTGAGACTTATAAAAAGTGCGTTGACAAGATACACAAACAATGTCAGGTCTTTTAGTAGAAGACAACTCAAACATTGCAATACTTCTTTTATACTGTTGAAAAATCTGACATGCACTTTTAGGGCCCGCCAACCCAGGATTTCTAAGGCCAAGCAAAACAAGACACTCCATCAAATCTGCAGAACAGAAACCCCTATATCTGCCCATCAGCACAAGTATAATAGTTATTCGCACCCTGGGCATTTTCCTAAGTGCAGATCATTTTCTTTTTTTATTCCTGAGAAAATATGTACTAAAGTGAGTATACTATTGGATAATTTGACAAAACTTGTTATTTAGTGGCGCTGGCGGGTGTTTGTCCACCCCTAGTTGTGCACAACAGGTGTGCCCGTTAGGACATTAGTTCCTGGAGTTTTGAAATGATGGAGCCAAACTCCTGACTTGTTGTCACCAGTGAAGGTTTTAATGGTGTTACAGTGTACACAAATGGAATCAAAGTCTAGCAAGGTGCTAGGTACAGGTGAAAGGAGAGCCAACGCACGTTTCGTCTGTAGTCTTTATTAAGGCTGTGATGGGGTGGGTGTGTGGTGATGTGACATTGGTGCACAAAAATTTGGCGCAACAGTAGGAGGTAATTCATATTATATAGTTAACAAGCATTGTTAATGATCACAAAGCACATTCGAGTGGAGGTGTGTGAGGAGTGGTGGTAGTGACACGTCAGTTGACAGTTTAGAAGGACAAGGCATATTTGCAAGTTAGGCAATTATATAGTGAGACATTTATGCATGTAGTGATATTACATTAAGTTTTTATTTAATCGTGATACAAACATTTTTGAAAATAGTCAGTTAATGACATAATACTTTGGAAAACATATTATTTCACATCACAACAGCAGGTATAAACATTACACATGGCTAAAATGAGTCCATCAACCCAACCATTCATAGTGCAGCATTCAAACCATACAACATTCAAAGTGACATTCATCCAAACAACAATAGCTAAAAATGACAGAATTGATTCATACACGGGAGTGAGCACAATTCACGCATCCCGTCTGGTTAATTTAATATTTTTTAAAGGTAGAAAAACATATACAATAGAAATGATTAAAACCATCTATCGTAAGGGCGGATCAAAGAGAAATTGTTATGTAGATCACATCCCCCAAGGCTCAACCGGTTTCGACGTAATTGTCAATTGCACAACGTCTTCATCAGGAGGTATGGAACAAAAAGCTGCGATGTGAAATAATATGTTTTCCAAAGTATTGTGTCATTAACTGACTATTTTCAAAAATGTTTGTATCACGATTAAATAAAAACTGATACCTTTTGTAAGCAACCAAGTTTTGCTCTCTGGACATTTTTTCCAGATTTCTGTGGTACAATAATACTCTGGTTCAGAGTATTGAGTTTTCCTGCTTCTTTCTGGTTTTGTGATATTACATTAGTCATGATATGATGATGTCAGAGTACCAAGGAGAGAAGAGCGGGGTGCGAAGAGGGGGAGAGCAAAGAGGAAAAGGGTTAGAATTATGGAAAGAGCTGTATGGGCTAAGGTGTGTACGTGGTAAGGGCTGGTGCTTACCAGAGCAATGGTGGGTGATCTTGTATAGGATTGAAGAGATTGGTGATTGCCTCCCAAGTCTTCAGGGCGGAGGGCTGAAAAGCCAATCTACAGGTAGAGGAATCAGAGGTTAAGCACTGGTGAGGTGGGGGTCCAGTCGCCGCACTTGTGTAACAATTGGTGATGGATGAACCGTGGTGGGGGTGCTGCATGGTGAGTCTGGTGATGGCCCATGCTTTAATTAGGAGCAGAGCGTGGCTGTGGGTGACTGGGTAGATACTGCACTTATACAGAAAGGAGGAACCATGTGGTAATGGTGCCTCGGTTGGACAATAGTAAAAAACCTACACTTCGCTCACTATCTGTGTTGGAACACCGAACCACAGAGCTGCATTCGCTGCAATCAGGTATGTCAATTCTCTTTAACTGGCCGTCTCCCTGGCCGACTTCATCTCCACCGAGCACTCATAGCATTATGCTATCTGCTTTTAAGCCACTTGTTGCGGCTACACAAACATTTGTCTAATGCGCTCAAAAACACATATCAGAAACATTTCTAAATCAATTCATATCAGCCTTCAGGTGACAACATCCAAATAGAAACACATGTACAAATCTGAGCTAAAACATCCATAATATAATATGATCACCACACCAAAATACAACTGGCTGTTTTCGCGGCTATAGCGATGCAATAGCGATAGCCACGACTGCACCCACCAAAATACACAACATGCCATTTGCCCGCTCGTACCCACGGCTATCAAAGACCACCATATGCGATTGGTACACTCATACACACGGCTAACACACAACAGTTACAGCTGCAACCGCCAAATACACACGATATGCCATTTGCCTGCTCGTACCCACGGCTATGGCCTGTCACGTGGTGGTCGTACCCACGGCTACAATACGCCTGACATAGCACGTTTAATTGTCTGTTACCGTAGCTGTGATTAATTAATAAAGGACAACAAACACATTAATCTTCCTCCATTCCAAATTCTAACTCTGAACTAACAAGAGGTATTTCTCTGTACCACTAGAGCAATGGAACAATACATGGAATGGCTGGAGGAGAACTACCCTACAGAAGAAGAGATTACAAAAGAAGACAGATACACCACAATCAGGATTTTTTAAGTGCATTCTATATATTCATGTAAAATGTGAATAACAATTACATTTAAAATAACAAATATCGGTCACCAAACACATATAATTTATCTACCTATTGTCAAACTATCAAATGTGTATACAACCCAAATATTTTGAAAGTGTATTGTATCTTCAATTGTTTAAAAATATTTGAAATATTTTCAAACAGATGAAGAAGTGAGTCAAGCGTCTAGAATATTCACAAAGGAAGCACCACAACAAGGACCCACCAATCTGATTATGGCTTCCTTGATGGAATTAAAAGATATAATGATGAATATACAAAAAGACATGCAACAATGAAAGAGGACATTGAACATTTATATCACGTATAACAACTAAAAGTGAAAGAAACCCCATAACCACATCCCCCCCCAAATAAACCTGTTTTCAACAAACTGTGTTTGAATATTCGTGCCTGGGACACCTCCTGTCATTGCTGCATTTAGCCACATCTCCAAATGCCAATGGGTCTTTGGGCTGGATCATAGCTGCGGTTGTACATCTATGTTTGAAAAAATATATATAATGTCCTTCTATCTGAAAAAAAGAAAACAGAATCAGATGAATAACACACACACTTTAATAAACACAAATAAATACAAACATTTTTATGACCCTCATATTTTATATGCAATGTGTTACAGGCACTATATAACAGCCACAACATTACTGCATAGTACACTGTTGTTCTCTTTACACCTACTAATCATTGGGTCATTGGGAAAGAAAATCCAACCTGGATTAAAAAAAACATACAACAATATAAAAAACTATAAGAAAACACCATTACAAAAAACAAACAGTGATTTAGAAACTGGGTGAAAGTAAACAAGGAATATTATACTGGTAGCATGCAGAACAACTAAGGTAAAGAAAACTTAGGGAACAAATATAGTTTATCAAACTACCTTTTTACTTTTTCATTTTTGGCAGCATTGTCTTTTTCATGTTGTCATTTTCAGTTGGTGCTTCTTCAAAGTCAAGAAACACTGTGCAAAAAAAAAGATTTAGAGGAGGTACTCTTCACCTTTTACAATAAAACTCTACACTGTGGACCTTCCAATGTTCCAACTCAAAATATAGGAACATCCATAATGATTAATCCATCATAAAAGAAAATGCATGGGTCCCATTCCTTACAAAGACGGAGGTCAGCACCACCTGCAGTACAAAATCAACCATCACACATTGAAGGTGCTGCCACCAACAGCCAGAGGCTTAAAATACCTAAACCACTGTATTTAAAGAATCATCCAAAAGGCTAGAAAGGTCACAAAGGAACCTTTTCATAAAGTGTCTACAGATGTACTGCTCTCATCTCCGACAGTACCACTATGTTTTGAACATATGTTGAATTTTCATGGGAGTTAACTGTACAACATCTAGTACAAATCCACTGGGACAATGATAACAATGCAGCTACAAAAAAATAGAACAATAAGCGCATTACAAAAATGAACTTGTACAACACCACCATTTGAATTACCTCACAAAACACTCAAAACACCTACAAGTAATCCATAGCTCAAAATACATTACAAGTGCAAAACGTACAATAAAAGACATCTTCACCCTTAATAACAAATACAAAAGCTACATGTCCACATTTTTCAAACTTATAAAATACAGTAAAAATGACTTGCCACTCAAACACAGCAAATGAACAAAATAATAGCAATGGTCACTACAACTAACACACACAACATGGAAAATAAACCTTCAAATGTGTACATACAGCCTAATACTTACTTTCACATCATCCACACTCCTGCCATGTGTACAGTCAGAATTCAGGAATCAAGGAGACAAAACTGCAGAAAATTGTGGCTTTTATACTTTCCAAAAGAAACACCAGAAAAAGTGGACTATCTACCAATAAAACTACTAATATGGCTCACACACTTTCAGCAAAACCTATCACTAAGCCCTACACAAATGCAAAAGCAACAACAACCAATACCAAACATTGAAACTGACACAAACCCACTTAGCATCTTTCATAGCTGCGGCTATTCGACGCAGATACGGAGACCTGATTTGTAGCCGCGGCTACACGCACATTTTTCTGCAAGCCCCAAACCAACTAAACTGGCTTTCAAACCTTCAAATCAAATAAGTGAAAAACTAAGTACATAAAATAACACACACAAATAACATTCTTTACAGTATCATGCCCATGAACATATGATTATTGCACAGAAAATGTGTATTTATGGACACGGCTGTAAATATACCTGCGGCTCGGGCTGCAACTAATGAAATACGGAATAGTATTAACGCACCTACACACATGCTTTTTATAGATGCAACTATTCTAGCTCCTGTCCTACACGTCTGCTGCTAGCCGTGACTTTTCGCAAAACCTTTGAATTCAAAATTGCATTTCCACTGCAACAAACTTTAAAAACTGTCCCCAACATACCTAGCAACCCCGTCCACTCCTCATAGTCCTCCGCCACACTCTTAGTGTCTTACAATACCCCAAAACACTCAATTCATATAAAATACCACCCCACCCAAAATTCTGGGTAGTCGTGGCTACCACACGTCCACAAACACACAATGTGTCAATTGCTCTAATATAGCAGTGGCGGTTTATAGTCATAATGTCGACAACAAAAATGTCGACAGTCAAAATGTCGAAAAAAAAATGTTGAAAAAAAAAATGTCGACTTTTTTTTTCAATGCATTTTTTTTTTAAAATGGGGGGGTTCCCCCCCAACCCCCCTTTTTTAATTTTTTTTAAACATTTTTCCCTTTTTTTTAACTCCCGAACCCCTAAAATAAATATATAATTAAAAAAAACGAAAGTCGACATTTTTTTTTCGACATATTTTTGTCGACATTTTTGTCTGTCGACATTTTTTTTCGATATTATGACTGTCCACCAGCAGTGGCTACAATGGTGGAGATGTAGCACCATACACCAATTAGAAAGTACAACACATACACATCACCCATACCCTCCTCATACAAAGTACTAGAAATTAAAACTAGCAATAATTTTCCTGGAAACAGAGAAATACTACAGATATCATGGCTGGTTTGAAACCTGTGTGGCTGATTGGAGACAGTTTGCTGTTTTGGTTGCTCACTTTTTCTGAGAAACTAAATATTAACACGGACCTAGGTTTGACAGATTTTACCATTAAATGGTTTGGATTGCAGGGAATGTGTTAGTTCCAGGTTTTTCCAAAATTGTTAAGTCTGAGACGTAGAGGGCACCCAGAGGTCATACTAATTCATTATGGAGGCAATGATTTGGGGAATGTACAAGGGGTGGCCCTTACTGTAATGATGAAACAAGACATCGGAAACTAATGGAACTATTTCCTCACACCATCTTAATCTTTTCCAATCTCACTCACAGGCAGAAATTGACATTTGTCTGCGTCAAGTACACTTCTTTTTTGGTTTAAGCATTTCGCCATACTCTTTATTCAATAGAACCTTACGAACCATAAGAGAAAGAGAAACCGCAGAACAAAGCAAAATAATTCTACCCCAATCCATGTCATATCTTTTTTAGATTTTCTTCCATTCCCCCACCCACTATAGGCCCATTGTCCTCCTCGTCTATGAGCCTCCTGTACAGTCTTTTAGCCGATAAAAGTGTAAGCGATAGCTTATTTATACTACCCATCAAGTTGGTCCCCTCTCTTCCTCTGCGGAGGAAGCTGGCTGGTTGATCGCTGATCCTTGTGAGACACATAAATCAATGATTTAGTGAGTTCAGCCAAATATGCATTGATTTTTTTCTCCAGAACAGATCCGAAATTGTACATGTAGGAGAGGAGGGCTCATGCATTCTCCTGCCAGTAACAATTTCATGCAGAGCCAAATGATGATCACCTTGATTACAGCTGTCAATGATATCCTGTCTCGCCTAGGAGTGCCTTGCCCTACCAGCATTCCCGCAGCTGGTAGGTACGCCATCCATGACAGCGCTGAATAAGCACCTTCACTGCAAGGGTTAGCCTTTTATTTATCTTTTATCATGGGGTGACAGATTTTCCTCTTTTAGTTTAGAATCCGCAACTGTTTTATCACTGATATTCAGGTATTTACTACTATTGATACATGTCTTCAACATCACTTTATTTTGTATTAGGGCTCTTATGTGGACTGGAAAGAAACGGTGTATTTTTGATAGATTTGTAGTCATTCCTACACTTACAAATTGTTATACAATTTTGAAAGTGTATTGTAATATTGATATTGACTTATAATTTGTTGGATTTAGAAATGTTATGTACGATATGATTAGTTCCGAGTGGTTCTGTTCTATTTCCCTCCTCTGTATCAGTTATGCTAATTTTGTGTTCATTAACTTTGTAGATAACCCCTGAAGAAGAAAGATTTCTCCCGAAACGGGTTGGGTTTTGATTCTGGACATTAAAACAAGTTGAATTTTATGAAAATGATTTCAACTAGTTGTTTGTGAACACACTTCTATTAAATCGGAAACTTTATTATAAAAGGGTTTGCAAGGGAGGGGGGCCTCCATTAGTTGTGTAGACCACACTTTCCTTGTCCAAAACATAGGCGTGCAGCAGGTAGCGGACCCATGCTCAGTGCCTTCCCTGAGTATGTGCATTCTCTAGCCTTCTATTGAGAGAGTACATTCTTGAAGCCTTCCATTGAGTGCCTGCTATATGCTTTCCCATGAGTGTGTACATCATCCATGCCTTCACTTAAGTTTACACATTCTCCCTACGTTCCCTTGATTTAGTGAAATATCCATGCCTTGTCTTGATTGCATACTCTATGCATTCCCTTGAGTGTGTACTGCATCAGCGCCTGATTTTGAGTGTGTATATACTCCATACTTTAACGTGAATTATCCATGCCGTTTCTTAAGTGCATGCTCGATGCTTTCCCATAACTGTGTACATTCTCCATACTTTGCCCTGAGTGGGAGCATTCTTCATGCATCCCCTTGAATGAGTGCATTCTGTATTCCATTATTTGGATGTGTACATGCTCCATGCCTTCACTTGCATGTGTACATTCTCCATAGCTTCCTTTGAGTGAGTGCATCCTCCATTTCTTCCTTTGAGTGATTGCATTCTATATGCCTTATATTGAATAAGCACATCGTCTATGCCTTCCCTTGGGTGTATACATTATCCATACTTTCACTTGAGTTTGTGAAAAATCGATACCTTTCCTTAAGTGCATGCTTTATACTTTCCTACAAGCGTGTACAGTGTTCAAACTTTTCTTCGAGTGTGCCCATTGTTCATGCTTTTCCTTGAGTGTACATGTTCTCCATGCTTTCCTGTAAGTGTGCTCATTCTTCATACTTCCCTCCAAGTGAGTGCATTCTCCATGCATTCAGTGTCAGGCTGGAGCATATCATTATCTCGGGCACCAGTAAACAGTGGCCCATAACCTCAAATTACCCTTTTTTCCTTTGTCGTACACAAGGGGGAGTTTTGGAGTAATCTGTACTACAATTTGTGTATTTTGAAGAGTTTGTTCCGTAACACTAGTGAAACCTACTAGCTGCACAGTGAGGCAACTCACAAATTGACCCACTTTAATCAAAATAACTGGCCCACTTTGATAACAAAAACTGGCACACACTAGCATGTTGGTCCCGCACTTTCGGGCATTGCCCTATTGCCCTATAAGCCAATCGGAGACTGCACACATTCCCTTGAGTGAGTGCATTCTCCATTCTTTTAATTGAATATGTACAACCTCATGCCTTCCTTTGCTTGTGTACATTTTAGTGACCTTCTTTTGCGAGAGTGCAGTCTTTATACCTTCCCTTGAGTGTGCACATTCTCTATGCCTTCCTTTAAGTCCCATTATAGACTAAGGTGTTCACGGAAATCAGAAAAGTCAGCAGACTGGGTTATCTTCATAGATTTTACTCTAGGGCAGCCATATTGTTTTTCAGACTCTCTTGGAATCTGGCATGGCCTTTATACTTGTCGGTCCTTATCTCAGAGTGCATTAGCAAACCTGCAAAAGGTTCTTGAACCTTCAGATGAGATACTTATCAATGAGTGGCTAATATGCCGTCCATTATGTATGGTACAAAGAACCTCATATTGTGCATAATAAGCATATTGCAACTCATTTTATCATCGAACTTCTACCATGTTCAAATTAATTCCTTCATAAGCCCACAGAACTCTGAAGTGACTTGCAGCGTCATTTTACCATACATTAGGACGGCAGCCATTTTCTTTGTTTACTATAGCCGCCACAGAAAGAGAAAATGGGCAAAAATGATTTATGACTTTTTAAAACTTTTTATTCCGGCTCCGAAACACAACGCATCTCGCAGCCGGGAAAAAAAACATTAGTGCCCCATTCTAACAGGCCGCGGTATTAATGGCAATAAGCCCCTCAGTGGCGGGCCATTACTGCCTACGGTAATGCCCCTGGGGCCTTCATCAAGTCCCTCGCTATGCTCTGGCCTGTAACTATGGCGGTAATGGCCTGCCGTCTCGGGGCTTATTGCTTCAGTAAGGGATATGATATACCTTATTATGCATGGCCACACACTGTCATCTTCTTTAATGCCTGGCCTCTCGCTTATTCTAATGCAAGAGTCTGTCCAGTTGTTGATAAATATAATCAATGTAGAATCAGTTTGGATTGAAAAACACGAAAATTGACAGCCAATAATGTGTTGCAGAGAAACGGTTTAATCAGTTTAATAAAATGCACCTAAAACCCGTTTTGTGGTTCAAAATAAGCATGATACAGCTTTGTTTAAGTGCTCCAGTGACTATAATTCTGCACTGTTCGGACTCAAGCGGCAGGCATTGTGGTGTCACAACTCAATAGTAACAACTGATTGCAGTCGCAATAGTGATCTCATGTTCTTAACACAAGTCAGTGGTGATGGCACAGCTAGCCTGTAATAAGAACATTATTTACAGGCTATTATATCGGTATTGCAGGCAGCCATGTATTATGAGAACGAGATTTACTGGCTTTAATTTGGGTATTGCAGGCGGCCATGAATTATGAGAAAGTGACTTGTTTGATGGAAAATATGTTCTATATGGTGCTTCAAATGCCCCTTTGCCAACAAATGCATTGTTTAAGTGGAGATTAGTGCAGTTTACTTTGATTTTACATATGAGAGCAGCCACACAACAGTTTAACTTGATGATGGTCACATGCTGTGCTTGGTCCTCAAATTGAGCAATAGGAATTCTAAACAATATTATATTTATTGGGTGGATTTGTGTGTGCACTGAAGAAGAGTCAGATAATGAGACCTGAGAAACATGCGCAGGCCGTAAGGTGGGCCTTTCTTTCGCATTTCTAGTGGTAATGACATGGAACCTTTGGCCCTACAGGACCTTCTTTACTTTGGATTCTGAGGAATGATGGGTCTCACACGTTCAAAGCGGGTGAGGAGAGGAAACAGCTGACCTATTGGATGCCTGGTTTCTGCAAGGGAGAAGCACACCCAAAAGGGAGCCTCCCGGGGCTGCACCAGCATCTGAAGTTGGACTGAATCTACGTACTGGAAGCCAAAACACTCCTAAAACTCATGGCCAATTCCTTAACCAATGTCCTTCGGATGCATGCTAACCCGTTTCCACCGAATGGCCTCTGAATTACCAATGTTGGTCCGCCCTTTCAGAGGTGCTTTCTCGTGGTATCCTTCGCAACATGGACATGTGATGTCATGCATCAAAATGTGCGCACTTATTTCCACAAAGATTATTATTAGCATGACCCAAGAGCTTCCAGATGGGTCACACAAGGTTTCTCCAGTGCCCCAATATGCCCATCTCTGAGGAAGGGACGGACCTACGTGGTCCTGAAAGTTAGCACTTGGAAATATGAATTGGCCCTCAAAGGGCACATCTTTGCAAGATCTTGTGTGGTTTCGTTTTTTCCTTTGAATAAATAAAAAAGGAGATAAAGTTTTACTCGGCTGACAATGTTTACCTCCTCCCACTCCTGTGAAGGTGCTTCATATAAAGTCCCATCTGCCCAACACCTCCTTGTTCTATTCCGCCTGGCCTGAAGCTACTGCAGTGGACATTAATGTCATCGTTTAGGAAAACGCATTGAGCAGTTTAGAACTGTCCATTTCACATTTCTGTTTGTGAAAGATCTGTGCCAGAACACATAAAAGTTTATGTGCTAAATAAAAGCAACGTCCGCCATTTTGTAGCCTGATGTTCGGACACAAAAGATAAAGTTCAACATTTGCATAAAGCATTTCTTACATGTCTAGGCAGCATACACTGTAAGACTATCAACTTAAATAATCAATTGAATTGAAACGTGATATTTTGTAGCACTGGTTTATTTTGGATGTTATTTTGAAGTATTGTTTGACTTCTAGCTCTGGGGAACTATCCCTCAAAGGGCCTGTGCTTGAGATCTGCCGAAAATCAATATTGTTGTTTATTGATGCCCTCTGTGCAGTCCTGTGGGTAATCGGGCCCTCAAACCTCACCAACACCTGCTCTGAACCCCCAAGAGACGCGTGCTTTGTCTTAGCGCAGCATGCATGACTTCTCGCGAGAACAGGGCAATTTGCAAGGGAAATGCGTATCTTGCCATTTGAAGCGCGGATCAGCCCCCACTTGAGAAAAACAGGTGAGTCTTTTTTTTCTTATATAATTAGCCGCCCGTCATTACTATACTAGTAGTTTTTAATTCATGTGACAAAAACAGTTGATTGTGTCCATGCTTTATGACCAGGGCCTCTTTGTGAGCATCGTGGTAAGAGTAAAAAGATGTGATATCTAAAGTAGCAGGTGTTGTTTAACAAGATGTCGGGTACATCAAAATTACTGCATTAGGTTAAAAATCCCAGTGCTCCATGACGTAAATATCCGACGGGAACTCATAATTATGTGCTATTTTATAAACAACTAATATTACCACTATACTAACAATGAGACGTGTCTGTGGTAAAACATCTCATGACCATTAGATCCTCTTTGCGAAATTAATATGAAAAGAATATCTAGCAACAAACAGCCAGAAAAGAAAACGTGTATGGCACTTAATAGGCAAAGACACAGAGACCCACTCGCACCAAACACAATGGGCCTAATTACAAGTTTGCCGGTACGGGAACTACGGTACAGGTAAGCTTGTTCCCCGACCGGCAAATTATGAGTTGTACTCGCGGGTGCCTTTCTGCCCGCCAGGTCCGACCTGGTGGGCAGAGCGACACCCGCGAGCACAGCATGTCGGATGCACTGGCACCATTCTGAATGCACGTGTCGTAGGGGCACATATCATTGGAGTGTGTGTCATTAGAGTGTGTGTTGTAAGAGTGTGCAGTAAGTGGGTGTGTAATAAGGATGTGTGGGAGCGTGTCATAGAAGCATGTCTCGTAGGAGATTGTGTCGAAGGAGCATGTGTAGTAGTTGCATGTGTCATAGATGTATGTGTTGTAAGTGCATGTATCATAGGTGCACACTGTGTGTACAGTTCATATGAAACATGCACATTTATTAAATCACCTTAAAACTCACATTAAAGTCAGCTGAAACTTTAATATTAATAAGAGTTTTAGGAGATGTTAATTGTGCAATGCTTATATTGTAAACCTCATACACTCTGTGTGTAGACAGTTCTTATTGAAATTGTACATTTATTCCATCAACTTAAAACTCATATTAAAGTCAGTTGAGACTTAAGCAATATGACCCGAGCGGCGGGGGCATTACCGACGCAGGTAATGCCCCTGCCGCGAGGGTCATATTGCTTTTAGTACCCCGGCCCATCAGATCTGCGTAGTCGGGGCACTAAAAGCATTTTTTTCTGTCCCGAAATGTTTTGAGACAGAAAAAAATAAATAAATACACCAAGAAAATGGCAGCCGGGAAAGGGAAAACGGAGTCCATTTTCCCTTTCCATGCCGGCCATTGGGAGTGGACGCAGTTCCCAACGTGTCTGCTCCCAAAAAAAAGACAAAGAGGTAAGTGGGGTTGGGGTTGGGAGGGCGGAAGGGAGAGAGGGGGAAGGAAAAAAACAAATAAGAAACGTAACTGGGTCCCCGGCAGGGGACGATGGAAGCCTCCAGCCGTGTGGAGGCTCGGAGCGGAGATGGCCCCGCTCCGGAGTCTCCACATGGCTGGAGGCTGCCATCGTCCCCCACCAGTGACAAAGCAGTTTAAAGGTAAGTGGGGTTGGGTGGGGTGGGGGAGGCGGTAGGGGGGAGGAGATACAAAAAAACATAAAAACGTACCCGAGTCCCCAGCGGGGAGCGAAGGCAGCTTCTCAGCCGTGGAGGCTCGGAGGAGGGATGGCTGTGGAATCGCGGCCGAGGGATTCCCGGCCGGGTAATGCCTCGGCGAGGGCTAATCAGAATGGTTCTCTCATTTTGATTGCGCACTCGCCGGGTACTAAATGCCTTGATTGCGAGTTTTTAGGAGAGGTTAATTGTGTAATGTATGTACTGGAAAATGTATAAGCTCTGTGGACAGTTCATACTGAAAGTCTTCATTTATTCCAACACTTCAAATGTTAATATCTCAAAATTGAGCTTCAGTGCACCAATTCCAGATAAAATGTAGGTGCCTGCAAAAAATCGAAGTGGCCAATTTTGAGATATTTGGGCAGATATGTTGTATGTTATATTTTTTCCCATGGAGAACCCCATGTTAAAAGGTGTTAAAAATGCAATAGAAGTAAACATGTTTTACACTATGAAGTTGCTAATGTAGAAATCTGAAATGTTGCTTGCACAGGCGACTTCCTTGATATAATACTCTTAAAATATTTCCTGATTTTTTTAATACAAGCATATGCAAGTTATTAAGAAAAGTGATGTTCTGAAACACCATAGAGAGTTTGTCTTAACCTTAACTATGCCATGCGCGAGCGCAAAGACATAATATATATATATATATATATATATATATATATAATTTATCTATTTTATTTATATACAGGACTAACAATGCTCTTTTAACCACAAAATAATGTACAATAGATAAAATGTCAGATTTGATGGGAAGTGGTGAGATTCTTAAAATGGGGTACGTTTGAGGCACATTCTGACCAGGTTGTGGAGGGGAGTAAATGCAGCAGTCACTGGAGACAATACATAAGTAGAGATACATTGATTAAGGATAATGAAAATTGGAAATGTATAACTGCAGGTAAGCGGTACACCCAGCTGTGGTCGGGATGTGACCAGATTGAGTGAAGTTCTATAGTGGAGGAAGAGGAAGTGAGGGACAGAGGCAGGTCAGAGGCGAGGGACAATTTTTAGATAGCATGCATATAAGAGGTAGGTTAAGAGGATAACCCGGAGGAGAGGCGGTACGCTTTTAGTTCGGTTTTGAACAAATGCGTGTGGTCTGTTTCTCAGATGTACAAAATATCAGGGTGAGAGATCACATGTAAAGTTCTTGATCACATAAAGCACAGGGGGACCTGTCTATGAATACTTACCGCAACTTGTGTTTTTGACGGTAAGCCTTACACCAGCGTTCCATTTTGGGACAGTGGTGCTTTTAAGCTCAATTAGTATCTAATAAGAACCAATAAGTTATAGAATTGTTCCCTATCAAGATCACACATCGTTCTAACACTCATTTCCCACTGTCATTATCCCTTGACAGATACCCCACGGACTCAGAGAATACTTCTCCCCGTTTGGAAGAAGGCCATACCAACTACAAGCTTTAAGCAATAGCTACGTTTGGCCGAAACATTAGTGTCAACCTTTCTGTCACAACGTCTTGTTCCACTGTTGATTCACATGTCATTTTGTGTTCTGTTTTGATATTTCAGAGTTGTAATCTGCTCTGGATAGTACATGCTCGGCTTGGTAAAACTGTATTTTGTATGATAGAGAATGTGTACAGTTATGAGTTAAGTTCCTCAGTATCCACGAGGATGGTACACAGTGGTACTACCTTATTGTCTAAGTAAAAAATTGTTTGTTTTGTTTTGGGTTTGTCACGCAAAAAAATGCCCAAAAATGAAATTGTCTTATGGAATTAAATGACAAAAGGTAAAAAGATAATTTTCCCCTAACTTTAATTATAGCCCCATTGGTCAGTCACTGAACATAGAAGTGTGTAGTTATGTAATCAAGAACTTTACATGTGATCTCTCACCTTGATATTTTGTATAATACTATGATGTACCCACCTGGGCATATCAGGGCCTAGCCAGGTGCCCTCTTTGTGTCTCTGTTTCTCATATGTTCAAGGGAATAGAATTCCATGCAAGTGGAGCAAGAAGAGAGAAGAAGCGGACGCGAGAGGAAGCACATGGATGGCGAGGAGCCACAAAGGTAGTCGAGGAGGCATAGCAGAGATTACGAGAAGACTTGTAGAGTTAGAGGAGTATAAATACAATGGTGCCTTACCATGGCTAGATTATTGAACCAGGAGAAGACATTTAAATCTGTCCCTGTTTTGAATTGCAAGCCATCCAGCCTGGTGGCGGTACAATCAAGTAGGTGTGAAGTAAAGGAGTTCGAAGAGAGTCCGGGTAGGGAAGTTAATGATCTTGTAAAGAGGGCAAAAAGCATAGTTGGTGAGACCAAAAAGGATGCTGGCACAGTAGTCCAGTTTAGAGAAGACAAGAGTGGTTAAGAGTTGCTTGGTCGGTGTTGAAAGGAAGGAGGTGCCAGATTTTCTTAATATTTTTTTAAAATAATGTCATTATTGGGATGAGTTTATTACAAACATTTTACACATTAAGGCATTCGAAGATTAAAACATCAAAACATCAAAACGTCTCATCATTTCATTACTGGGTCTTTGTGTTCAGCTCTAGCACCTTGTTCAAGAAGTGTATGCCAGTGCATACACAAGATGGATTCTCTCCCAACAAGAAGAGGTTCCACCACTTATCCAGGGATAGAAAGTTGACATTAGTTACATGTGTTTTCAAATATTGTGTTCTCCCCAAAGTTAGAGCAGGACACACCATTATGAGATGTTTTGTAGACTCTGTAAATTGGAGGCACTTGCAAAAACGCCACAGTATATCATTCCAGCTATCTTGTTTTTGAGAAAAAAGTGCCTCTTTTGTGTGGTATACATTTAGTCTTAAACGGCTACATTGATTACGGTGATAGTGACTGGGAAACTTCATTAAGTTACTCAGGGTGTTGTTCAGGGCTCGAGCTTCAGCTGACAGGTCTTGCATTAGTTTATGTTGAGCTCTGATATTATGAGTTTCAATCCAATGTTGTGTCCTCAGTTTCTGCTTGACTGGGCATGGATTCATTATTTATGTTTCCAAAGACATGTCTAGAGGCTGCACATGGGCAAGGCATTTGTTTTGCCACAGCGTCAAATGCCATGACTGATCTTCGAGCAGTGGTGGTTTTAGTATTTTATATGGGCGAGGTGGGTTCTCTATGGAGATTTTTCTGAGAAGAGGGAGAGCTTTCCACAGGAGGACTGAGTTTAGTGATTGTAGTCTCAGCTCAAAACTGATGGGGCTACTGGGAGGCTTCTTGGTAGTCACAGTATCTTCTTCCAGAAATAGCCCTCTAGGATGCTGCATATTTTCCAGGGTAAGTTTAGCCCTGCTTTACCACCATGCTGTAGAAGAGGAGCCAAGTACCTCTACTGGAAGTCCTGCCCCATTCCGCCTATATGTTGGCAGCTGGAAACTGCGACATGCGCAAAGCCAGTAATGGTACCTATACCGCGAAGAGTCCTTGAAACAAGGTAATCATTGAGAAAACCCTATATGTGTCGCCAGAGAAATGACAGTCTTCTAAGGGACGTTCCGAAAGAAGTGTGAAGATGAGTGAAAGAGGAGACTGGTGACGTCAGAAGAAGAAGAAATGACGCACACAGAAGAGATGCCAATGAAGAAAGAATATAGTCCTCATAGAATCTGATGGCGAAGTAGTAAATTAAGCAACATTTTGGGAGCGAAATGAAGATTGCACGTGCAGAGAAGCACTGAAGAAAATGAAAAACCATTTTACAAATGTACAGACGCAGTAATGGAAGTAAACGAAGTAATCATGAGGCTGGCTATGTACTGAATAGACTGCAGGCGGTGCCGCCAATATATATATATAGGAATGTATAGAATCTGGATGTTCCACGATGCATTTTTAGCGAACTTGGACCCTGTGAATGAAAGGGCTGGAAGTGTGGCGCAGCAGAATAGAACAAGCTGGAGGGGAAGGAAGATTCAAGAAGGCTTGCCTGGCCCAGTGTCAAGAGTCGGGGCCGCCAAGAGCCTGGTTTTCTACTCAAGAAGATACAATAAACGTGAGAAGCAACCTGAACTCCTGTTTGAGGTGTAATGGAAAAACACTAGAAGTGCCAAGGTTTCTTCATTTAATAGCATTAAATACAATGAGGGAGCTCAAAAAGTGGTCTCTAGTCACATGGTCAGATGAAAGTAAACTTTGGGGCGAGCTATACTGAGACCAGGAGATAAGGCCATGCCTTCACTCCCTTTTATTCTCAGGCACACTGAGCCTTTGCAAGGCCAAGTTCAAATACAGTAATTGAATGGCAGACCGCAGGAGTGATGATGGATGTTGGGCTAATTGGGTGGGGAGGCATGCCAGGCCAACCCCTCCAGCACCTGGGGTACCAGCTTGTGTGCTGCTAGTGAGTGGAATATTCCAGAAGGGTACAAGCGTGCCAACCAATTGTAGAGCGCCATGTAGCAATGAGCCGTATAGTTTGAGAAGCCAATAGAGCATCATGTATTAGTCTGACACGGAAGATAACTTTCACTTGTGGTGGGCTTAGTTGTCCAACTGACTTTAGAGACCTAATCACGATCCCCGCCCCTACAGAAAGTATACTTAGATGTTCCCTTTAAACCTATCACATCCCCTAGTAGGTTTTCTTATTTTGCCACGTTGTATGACGTCACTTATAATCAATTCTTTGGCAAAGGTTTTACTTTTTTTATTAAATGTTTGAGAACTCTTGAGAGGGATTTGAGCGAACATCCGTTGATGTCCGTTGTACTCCCTGTTTTAGATAATTGTTAATAAAACAGTTGTGATTTTGCCAAACTTCCTGAGTCGGTCTGATTATTGATGTATGAGTAAAATCTGCATCCCCATCCATCTCAGATACTGTTACCTCGTCTTAAAGGACACCAGGGTTCAATGCGTTGGAGCAGGGACCCTTTTTGATTATAGAAAATGATCAGTGGTATCATCATAAACTTGCCATATCTGGCATGTAAGATAGCACTTTGTACAGCTAACATTTTCACTTTCGAGTGCAGTTCTAAGCTCCAGGGTCGTTTGTTAATGCTTTTGGGAATGCCCAAGTAGAAGATGGAATCAACTTGCTCCAAGCGTTCTCATCCCACCTTCCATTGGAAGAGAGGTTTTTTTCCCACTTTTACGGCTGAAGCTCATGATTTTATATTTATTTATGTTTAGCATTAGGTCGCTACTAAGCATATAATCTTGTAAGTGGTCTTGTTGTCGCTGAAGCCTAATTTGAGTCTGGTCAACAAGGACCATATCATCAGCTTAGATTAACTATGAAATATGGCTTTCATTGATTTTGGGAGGAAAAGCTTTGTCTTGGTTTAGTGCTACATGTAGATCTGACAAATACATGCGAAATAGTGCTGAAGTCAGAGGGGTAGCCCTGTTTTACTCCTCTGTTGTTCTTGATTCCTTTTGAGAGGACTCCTTGGTTGTTGATCCTAATACATATGAAAGTATTAGTGTGAAAAGCCTCAATTGCTTTGATGAAGTTGGATGGGCAATTCCACCATCGAAGTTTGCTCCATAGTTTTAGTTTGTTTACAGTGTCAAATGCTTGCTGTAGGTCAATGAATGCTAAGTAAAGATTGGATCTGGTTTTAATGGCACAAAGTTTTAAGACATTTAATAAGTACGGGTTGAGTTAAATGCCGACCCCAGTGGTGAAATCTGTTTTTCGCGGATCTGTCAGATTTTCCTTGTTTGCCCATGCTGTGAGTAATTTCACGAGAAAGGACGCACAGAGTTTGCCAATTACATCCAGAAGTGCTTTTGGGCTATAGTTTCCAAGATCTGATCTATTTCCCCTCTTAAAAATTGGAAAAATAATGGTTGTGGTCCAAGAAGGTGGTAGATCCCTGATGGTCATAATTTAAATTGAATTGCACAAAGATTAATATAGACCATGCCAGTGTGGCAGCTTTTACCATGCGGTTTGTAAGTCCATCTGGACCAGGTGCATGTGATGATTTCAATTTCATGATTGCGTCTGCAATATCATCTCTGTTGATGTCGAAAGACCATGGCTCGTGGATGTTTTGGGCAAGGTGTTGTTGCAGTTGTTGTTCAAGGTAAACACTTTGATGAAATGGTAAATCCACTGATTTTCAGTGTCTCCATTGCTTAGAAGGGCCTGTTGTTGTGCGGTGGTAGGTTGATTAGTGACCAAATGTCTCTTGAATTTGATTTGCATATGGCTTTTAGCATTTTTTCAGCCTGTTCTTGATCTCGCAGTGTTTTGAATGATATTAACCAGTTTGTATATTGTTGTTTTCTTTTCTTGACAGCTTCTAGCATTGACTGGCTTTTTCTTTTCTTTAGTCCGCTGAGATCGGATCTTAATAGTTTTCGCTGTGTGACCACTATTGTACTGTATTGGTGTCTAGGTGTAAGTTGAAAATCTTTAAAGCCTGCTTTCACCTCCTTGTAAGTTGCCAAGAGAGGAGCATAGCATATACCAGAGTTCCCGTGGTCTACACCGTTTTGAAATTTAACTGTAATTGATAAAATATCATTATGCCAACTTTTTAGGCAATTGCGCCCTTGATTTTTTGTTATACCGTCCATTAAGTGAAGTGATGGTTTATTGAGCTATGAGTTCCAAGAAACTGTCAGTATGGCATGATCAGTCTTTCTGTGGCTGAGATTTGAAGACTGTTGACATGTGTAGAAGATTCTGGGATACTAAAATGTAATCTAAAGTAGAGGAGATAGAATGGCATCTCCACGTTTATTTTCCCGGAAGATCTCCATTAACTTGTCCATTGAGCATGTGACAGACTCTCTGAATAATTTCCTGCATCCACGCCAGTGCTCTTGTGTCTATGGAGTTGTTCACGGACTTTAACAGATCTAATGGTTTTCCACCTGTATCAAGGAACTTCATGTTGAGGTTGCAACAGATGATGAAGTTCAGGTTGTTTACTGCTATGTTGCATGTGTCCATAATACTTGTCACACTTTGCAAAAATGTTTGGGTACTGATCATCGCTGGATTCCAATATAGATTCATCACTATGATGTGTGCTACTCTGATTGTTTATATTGAAGAAGTGTCCACTGTACAAAGGGATTCAGATTTTCTGTTTTGATAACTTCTATTCCAGCTCCATGTTTTATTATGGTTAGTAGACCTGTATAGGGTCTTCCTCACTGGCCCTTTGGCACAGGATTTAGAAGTCATATAAAGGTGTGCTGCTCAAATTTTAAAGTTGAATTGTTGAACAGATGTTGGAAACCTCTTGTATTCCATGATGTTAAAGTGCATCAGCCCTTGATGTTTTTCTCTATTGGCTAATATTTTTGTGAACATAGCAACGCCCTTGTCATCCATGACCAATTTGCGTTGCCTTTGGACATTGTGGGTGTGTCTTTTTCCTCAAAGACTTGACGACTGGGTGCAACGTTATTTGAAAAGGTGACTTTCAGGTGTCCTGTCTGTAAATCTTGTGTTGCAGCAACTTTCATTTCTTGTTGGTTTGATATGGTATTGGCACGTATAGTTGGTGACGGCCTGATTTCATCCTGTCGCTGTGGCGGAGTTGATTCTGTACAGTCTCTAAGGTCATAGCCAAATGGTAATAGTGCAGATTTGGCTTCTAGTAGAGTGTTTTTCATTAATGAAGACTACACATGTAAAATGGCCCAATCACATCTTGACTCTTTGACATATTCTACAATTGAGATATCGTCTGAGTCAATTATCCTGAGTGAGGGGACACAGTGTAGTAATTGAAGTACTGTTCTTCAGTTAAGGTTGACTTCATTCTTTGGTGATAGCATGTTTTCCAGGTGGCTCTTTCTGACGTTAATTGGTTCACGTTTTGCCCATGAAGCTGTTGATTGTCTCAAAATTCTTTCACCTTTTTGTGGCTTGGATTGTCGCTATGGACGTGGACCTGTTGGATTATACAGATCTTTATCTGTTTGTTTATTACTGAACAGCTTGGGCGAGTGAGTAGTCCTATGGTTGACGTTTAGCTGACGCAGTTTTTGTAAAAGAGTTCAAAATTTTGGTGAGATGATCAGTACACTCATGAGACCTAATTTCTTCTCTATTAGTAGAGTGTGAAGGAGTCAATCAGCAGGCTCTTAGTTTGATCTCTTGAAGAGAAACATGATGTCTTACAGGAGTGTCATTATCCTCTTCTAGATAGTAGTAAAAATTCTCTAGAACGTCCTGGTCATCTGTGTCGTCTGCTTCACCAGCTACATGGTTGGCCCAGTTGGGGTCTTTGTCAAGATCTATGAAGCACTCAGAGGAAGTTCCACTAATGAACTTTCTGTTTCTGTTGGTTTTCTGATGGGTGTGCGTCTTTATAGTGGTTTCTCCTCTGCTACTGTCACAAAGTCTGGAGTGAGGAGGTGGAGTTGAAATATTTCAAGAGAATGCGATTGAGCCGTCGTATGTTTTGGGCTCGGGTCCTCCTCGAGCATTTTTTTTTATTTTTGTATGCTTATTGCCTTATTCTGCATAAGAGGTGTGTTTGTATTGCACTGTGTTTTTTTAATTGAAAGGATCTCCTCCTTGTGTGGTTGGGGATCTGTCTGACTGCTGCTGTTACATACAGCTGTGGTTTTAGAGATTTTCACCTTGTATGTAGAGTGCTCACTTTGTTTAAGAGATGTTCTTTGACTTGTGAGTTCCGCTCTTTCATTAGGATCTTGAGATAAATCGTGAATTCCATTTGTTTCGAGTGCCTCATTCCTACTATGGTCTGCGGTACCAAGGGTTGCAGTTTCTTTGTAACAGAATTTATTGTTGTTGAGAGTTTGTTCATAGCACTTTGGTTTGTAGTTCTAGGCTGGGGACAGTTTGCTAATGAGAGCGGGCGTCAAAGGGCGCAGGAGCTTCAATCCTCACAGGTTGGGTTGTTTCAGAATCTTGTGGAGTTGCCAGGAATTGTTTCCTTATCCATTTGGTGGATTCAAGAAGCGCATTCATAATAATTGCTTTATCTGAGAGATTGCAGCTTGCTAAATCGCAGAGTCGGAATTGCCACATTGCTGACATTTCTGCTTCACGATTAAGACATGTTTGTACGGTTGAGGTAAAAGATTTCAAAAAGATCATTTTTGAGTGGATCATCGCAAGTAGCATGGCACAATCCTTAATACTCTCGTGGATTGTTTCATACTTTTTTTTTTAAAAAGGAGCCACAAATATAGTTAATCCGGCCATTACATTGTTGTGAATTTGTATCCCTGCTTCTTCTGACAGTTGCGTTTTGTGTATGCCTCTCTCATTCCATGATGGCCAATCGCATGAAGAAGACGGTCTCAAGTGGCTTGATGACTCAGAGGATTGAGTTTGGTTTCCGACTGCATGTGTCCTAACTGTTGCAATGTGATGAAGATTGATTTGTGTCAGCAATTTGCACTGAGACACCTGGGTCATTTAAGTTCCCTCATGATTTTAGTGGTTGTCTTTTGGTTGTACAAATCGTGGGAGTGACAGGAGTAGAGGCATGCTGGTTATTAAAGTGCCTTTCAGATGTGCTGATACATGAGGTACTTTGGCTTAGTTGTTGTTTTTTTAATTCTGCAATGTCTTTGGCCAGTCTTGTAGTTAACAAATCAGCAGGGCAAGCACTGTTCGGCCCTCCGCTTTGTTTTCTTTCAATGTCTCTTCTGTCTATTTCTTTTCTAAGTGAGGAAGATTCTATTGAAGGAATATCTGGGGACAGTAGAGGGAACTCCGCTATGTGCGAAGATGCCGGTGAAAGTGCATGAATGGCAGTTTCTTCTATGTTCTTTTCTGTTGGAAACGCGCAGGGTAAATCAGAGATTTCCTCGTTGTTTGATGCATTGTGTGTGCGCATTTTTTGACTTGGTGATATATGAGTTATGTGTGCCTCCAATCTCTCAGACACAAAGACACTATCAGTATCTAGCATCAGTCACGGCTACACTGTTCATGCATGGCAGTAGTGTAATGCGTGGAACAGATGATTCAACAACACAGGTTGGAGCATTCACCTCAGCGTCTTTGCGTTCTTCGCAATGCGGCTCCATGGAAGAGGAGTTCTGCAAGCACTGTTGCCGCTGTGTTCCCGGACCTGTCTGTTCTGTAATGGTGACTGCAGCTATGGAGGACATCACCAACCGAAGGGAGTATGAGCGCCGGCTCACAGTCACACGGGTTGTATCTTGGGTGTGGCTGGTGTGAGACTGGACTCGCCACCGGACTCACGCGCCGGCGTTATGCACCTTCTGGGTAATTTATGGAAACAGCCAAATCCTTAAAGGTGTATTCACTTAGCAAAGCTTCTCGGTTTTTCAGTGAAGAGCACACGAAAGGTGTGTCTAACCAGCAGAGTAGAGGGGTGAGACTGGACTCGTCACCGGACTCATGCACCGGCACTAAGCACCTTCTGGGTAATTTATGGAAACAGCCAAATCCTTAAAGGTGTAGTAACTGAACAAAGCTTCTCGGGTTTTCAGTGAAGAGCGTTAGATTTCTAGTCTTCTTCAGCTAAAAACCTCAGCATCATCTCTGACCCTTCTCACACCATCTCTACTCTCATCTCCAAAACTAGAACAGCCGCTCACCTCAACCTCCTAAATGTTAGGAAAATATTAAGGGGGAGAGATTTAGTTGGGAACGAACTGGATAGGCGAAGGAAAAGATGAGAGAGAGCTTTTGGCAGGGAAGAATAGCACCTCTGTTTTGGTAGAGATTATCAGCGAGTGCCAAGCCATCCAATATTTAATGGCAGAGAGACAGTGTGATATTTCGATAGAGAGAGATCAGAGGAGCATTCAGAAAAAGAGAAGAATATTTGGGTGTTTTCCGCAAAGTGTTGGTACGAGAACCCAGAGGAGGAGATGAGTGCTCCAAGAGCAGAGGTGTAAAGTGTTAAGAGGATTCTTAACAGAGTCTTGTGGAACACCAACAGTAAGAGGAGTGAGTTGAGAGGTGTTGTTGCTCCACGAGACAGACAATTGGCTAGGTGCAAGGTAGGATTTAATCTAGGCAAGGACTACAGCGAGCGTGAATCACAAGAAGAAAGATAGTATCAATGAGATCAGGGTGACTGACAGTGACAAAAGGCAGACAGGTCAAGGAGAATAAGGATAGAGGATAAGTTGGAGTGCTTCGTTGAGGCAATGCATTTGGACACATTCATGAGAGCAGTTTCTGTGGAGTGACAGGAGTGAATGCCTGCTTCTTTGGGTTCTCAAAGGTTGTGGATGTCAAAGAAATAGGTATGATGGTTGTACACTACCCTTTTGAGCACTTTAGAGTAGTACGGAAGGAGAGACACCGGGCAAATGTTAGCCAGTAGGTTCAGGTCAGCCCCTTGCTTTTTTAGAAGAGGGATGACCGTGTTTTTTTTAAATACAGTAGGAACGCAAGCAGAGTCGAAGGACAGGGTGAAGAGTTCAGCTAGGTGAGAGGCCACTAAAGGGGCAATAGGCTTGACTAGCTGAGGAGCAAGAGTGGCTTATGGTGCACAATAGGAGTTTGTCAGTATTAGTGGGACTAAAGTGGGAGATAGAGTCAGAGGATGATGGTAGAGTAGGCGGAATGTAAAATGTAGGAGGAGAGAGTGTGAAGAATGTCAGGAGAGAGTCTCTCATTTTGGAAATGTTTGCAGAAAAGTATTCAGCTAGGCCATTAGGTCTGAGAGTGGAGTTGATAGTCATAGACTTAGGAGGAGCGAGGAGTGAGTTTAGGGTGCCCTTTAGCCGACGACGATGCTTGGCGTGAGAGACAATGAGGGTTAGGTAAAATTCCCTTCTTGCTTTCTTAAAAGTGGACTTGGGAAGGTTCAGGGCTGGGAGGTAGAGCTCATGCATGTGGGTATGCCTCCATTTGCGCAGCAGCCGACGCATGTCTGTGCGGAGAGAGCGATTGAATGGGGTGACCCATGGCAGAGGATGCTGAGACTTAGGGGTGAAAGTAAGAAGTGGGAAGTAAGAGGGAAATTACTCATATAGTAGGGATCGGAAGATGGAGAAGGCAGTGTTGGTAGAAGAGGCAGATTGAAAGAGCAAAGTGAGAATTGTAGGTTGGAGTGAAAGGGGTAATGGCAGAATATTTACATTTCCTTTTAGTAATAGGTGAAGCAAGTGGTGAGGATAGGTCAAAAGGAGGAAAGGAGATGGTGGTGGAAACAATTGAGTGATCAGATATGAATGGGGTTACAGTAGTATTAGTGGCTGAGAGAGAGGTGGAGATGAATCAGAGATCCAAAGTGATACCCGCTCTGGGGGTCGATAGGTTATGAATAGAGTGAAGAGCGTGGTCACTAAAAAAATAATGAAGTTCAGATTTCTGAGAAGTGGCTGGAGACGGAAGGTTAAAGTCACCTAAAAGAATGAGGTGATATTTAGTGCAAAGAGAATGAAGGAGTTGCCCAAGATCATCAAAGAATAGTCCAGTGGGGCCAGGAGGGCAATAGATGGAGATGATGTGAATCGAGTGAGGCAGAGCAATAGTAGAGATAGTGAATTCAAAAGAGGTAGGAGAGCATGTGGCATTGGAGATTTGTGAGGCATTGAGGTGGGAAGAGAGTAGGTATCTGATGCCTCCACCACTGCCAGTCAGTCAAGGAGAGTGAATGAAGGATAGTTTGGAGTTGTGTAGGGCTGCCAGAGTGGTAGTGTCAAATGGAGAAAAACAGGCTTCAGTGATAGCAAGAAGGTCTAGGGGAGGAGAGCTGGAGTAAATGTCGTCAGAGATAAAGGACGTTTTGTTTTATATATATATATATATATATATATATATATATATATATATATATATATATATATATATATATATATATATATATGTATATATATATATATATATATAGGGAGAGAGAGAAACAAAACAGAAAGAAATAAAGACATATAGCATGTATTCATTGTATTTAAGTTAATTCAGTTTTATAGTACTTTTATCAAAACTGCTGTACGGTGCAAGGGATTGGTACAATAATTGGAACAAACAAATACAATATGCCACCATATCAGTTTTCCAAATGATAAACTATATATACAATTACTCATCCGAATAGAAAGCTAGAAACAGATCATTTTACTTTAAATGAGATTTAAACTGATTTGAGGTTTACACAAATGAATATCAAAACACCAAAGGTTTGTTTGTTTGTTTATTTTATTTGTATGGCGCTCCAAACCCGGAGGTAGAAGGGCGCTTAAGAATATGGTTACAGTGTGCATACTTCGTACAGATTTATAACATATACATATATATACAGTGGTTAATAAACAGAACATTTGCAGTGCGTACAATATACAATTTTCAGAATAAATACAGTGTTTAAGCCAGTATCCGCACGGGACTAGAGATAGTGGTATTATTCTTTGTTTAGCAGCCATCTGATGACCTGCTTCCTAAAGATCTGGAAGGATTCGACAATTTTGATGTTAAGCGGTAGGGAGTCCCAGAGTTGGGGGGCCAGCACTGTGAAGCTTACCCCTCCCGCTCTTTTTAAGTGGAACCTGGGCACTAGTAGGCAAAGAGTGTTGGAGGATCTGGTGAGTCTGGTGGTAGGTTTCAGGATGAGTTTGTTAGCTCGATAAGCTGGTGCTAGGTGATTGAGGGCTTTGTACGTGAGGCAGATGATTTTTAGATCAATTTTTTGGCGTATGGAGAGCCAGTTGCAGGCTTTCCTAGTGACAGAGATATGCTCTTGTCTGGGAATGTTGAGGGCTGCGCGTAAGGCGTTATTTTGTATTACCTGCAATTTATTGAGTACGGATTGATTAGCACCTAGGTACAGGCTGTTACAGTAATCCAGTTTGGATTGTATTAGGGCCCTGGCAAGGGTGAGGCAGCTGTTGGGTGATAGGAAGGGTCTGCTGGCCCTAATGAGCTTGCCGGTATAGGCAGCGGCTGAGGCGATCATATTGGTGTGTTTGCAGAGGTTGGAGTTGGCATCTAGATAGAAACCCAGGGTTTTTACGCTTTTGGCTATGGGAATGGGATGACCATCGATGGTGATGTTATTATAGCAAGGGTCAAGTTTAGTTAGAGTGTTGGGGGAGCCAACAATTAGGAGCTCTGTTTTCTCATCATTCAGGCAGAGACCATGGGAGGCCATCCATGCCTGAATGATGGAGAATATTTTGTTGATCCGGGCGGAGTCTTCTTGGTAATTACCAGAGATAGTGAGGAGTATCTGGGTGTCATCTGCGTAGTTAGTGTAGGTGACACCCAGATGATCCAGTTGGTCAAATAGAGGCTTTGTAAATATGTTATACAAAGTGGGGGATACACAGGAACCTTGTGGGACCCCGCATGTGATGGGGGTGGGGTCTGCTGCAGCTGTGGTGGAAAAGACTTGTATGGTTCTGTTAGCCAGGAAGGATTGTATCCATGTGATGGCAGGGGAGGAGAAGTGGGCTACGCTGGCAAGGTGATTACAGAGGACCTCATGGCTGACCAGGTCAAAGGCCGCTGAGAGGTCTAGGAGGAGTAGGATAGCGGCATTGCCTTTGTCTTTAATTTCATCAATCTGGCTTTTGAGATCAACAAGGGCGGTTTCAGTTCTGTGTTGAGGTCTGAAGCCAGATTGACGTATTCCTAGCAGTTGGTTGGATTCTAGGTATTCCTGAATTTGGATGTATGCGACTCTGTCCAGGATTTTCAGTAGGAAGGGGACTGTGGTGATGGGCCTGTAGTTTGTGGGTGTGGCCGGGTCGAGGGATTGTTTTTTCAGGAGGGGGAGAACCCATGATTGTTTTAAGTTGCTGGGGATGGAGCTACTGGTGAAGGATAGGTTAATGAGTTTGGTGATGAAGGGGGAGAGCTCTCTGGCTGCTTTTTTTATGATTTGAGCCGGGCAGCTGTCACCTTTACAGTTAGAGGGTTTCAGGGATGTGATGATTTTTTGAACTTCCGGTATGGTGACTTTTTTGAACGAGAAGCCTGCGCTAGTGTAGACAGGTGTGGGTAGGCTAAGGTTGGTGACATTGTTGTTGAGTTGTTGCCGTTTGTTTTCGATTTTAGTTTGAAGTCCTAAAATTTTATTGATGAGGGCGTTCTGGATGTTGGTGCACCAGGGTTTGTCTTTCGGGCAGGTTTCCGGGGGCGAAGTAGGGTTTTCTAGTTCCTTCAGAATTTTGAATAATTCTTTAGTGGAGGATCCTGCCTGAGTGATCCTGGTGTTGTAATTATCTTTTTTGGTCCGGATTATCTCGCTTTTGTAAAGTGGGGATAAGTTAGTGAGGTTGGATTTGTTTACTGCAGTGGGGTTAGTCTTCCAGATGAGGTGAGCCTTAGCTTTCTTTTTTCTAAGTAGTTTGAGCTCAGGGGTGTACCATGAGTTCAGCTTTGCGTATTTTCAAGGGGGCAACGGTGTCCATTGCTTTGGCCATGGAGTCATTGAAGGTGTCAATCAGCAGGTTTAAGTCGGCGTTAGCTGGGAGGGCATTGAGGGTAGGTAAGACCAGTGGTAGTAGGGCTTCAGCAGTGATGTTGCGTTTATTCCTGGTGGGGTATGCTGGTGCCATGGGGTACTTATTGGGCAATACCTGATTGGTGTTAACCTCAAGGGGGATCATGTGGTGATCGGTCCATGCCAGAGGTTGGGGGTCTTTGCAGGTAGTGTTGCAATTGTGGGTTGCAACCCAATCAAGGGTTCTGCCTTTTTGGTGGGTAGGGAGTACAATGAGTTGAGTGAGATCGTGATCGGTTAGGGCATTGGCCAGGGAAGCAGCGGGTGCGTCGTTTGGGTCTTGGTAGCCGAGGTTGAAGTCTCCGAGGATCATGAATTGTGCTGTTGGTTTGGAAATTTTGGTGATGAGGGATGTGATGTCTTCTTCGAAGGTCCCAGTGGGACCTTCAAAAGTGATGGCTGGAAGGTTTAGAATTAATCTTAACCTCTGGCATTGCTCTGGGCAACCCTCCAGACCATCGTTCTTTGCCTGCCAAGCCATTACAGAAAGGGAAAGACCATATGCAAATCAGGCTTGGTCCCACCCCGAAAGAGGCTGTCCAGCCTGAACTGTTGGTCACATCCCTTCTGCACGAGACCACAAGCATCCCTGACAGCCTGCAATTGAAACCTACACAAGAGCTTTATGACCAGATTGCTGTCTACTTCAATCAAAAGATCCTCAAAATTGAGCATCACCTTTACAATAAACATAAACAGGTTCCCACCAACACCTCCCTCTTTCCGCATTCTGTCTGCAGAGGACCTACAAGCTACCATTGACTTATGTAACCCATCAGAATCTCCTGAGCTCCATGCCCCCCAATCTTTACAAATCAATCATGAAATCTCCAGACTTAGCACCCATCTTCCTATTCCCTCCTTAACGACTCCATTATCACCAGAAGAGTCCCAGCTTATTTGAAATCTACATACTTCAGGCCTTTGCTCAGAAAATCCGAAGCAGATCCACATTACCCAGCAAGCTATCGCCCCATCTCAAACACACCTTTCATCAGGACCCCTCTGGAAAAAATCACATATTGCCATGTCATCGAAACAAACTAAATCTTGAATGAGGCACAACACAGATTTAGACCTTCTAGGAGTATGGAATAGGCTCTGTGCTCCATCCAGGATACACTTAAAAACAATGTGGATGAAAACTCATAGAGTATGCTTATCCTGCTAGACATCTCACCCTCTTTTGACACCATCAGTCATGAGATCCTCCCTCAAAAGTTGGAAGATATTGGTTTTATAAAATCAACTCTACACTGGATCCCCTTCTTCCTCAGAGATAGAACGGAAACCACTATCTTGGTTGCCTACAATTCCCAGCTTTGCCCACTTACCTGTGGAGTAACCCCGGAGTGCACGTAGTCCCTTCTCCCTTTCCATGGCAGCCATTAAAAAAGAATGAAAAAAGTAAGCAAATAAGATGGCCTGCAGAGAGCAGGGAGAAAAAACTACATGTAGTCCCGTTGCCCCTTTCCATGGCAGCGATGACACAGCGGCGACCTGGTATCTCGCTTGTAACAAACTCATTGTCCCTCGCTGGGTACTATGACTAAATAAGTGTCACGGGGTAAAATCGACTATTTACCAAACACACTGAAAGTAATTAATCTGTGGCAGATTGAAGGTTTGGGTCTTGGGTCACCTAGATTATGAGGCTCACACTAGGTTATAACCCTAGTCCGACCTGGTGTAACATGGATACACCAGGTCGGCTGTCAACCCAGAAACCACTGCTGCTGTGTGCAGCGACTGGCATCAGGACCGTGCACGACCAGTATCGAAGAAAGATTGGAGCCAAACGTTAGCCAAACCTGTATCACGATTTTAGGACAATGTTAACAACTCAGCCAATAAAAACAATGATATGTAGGAACGTTGCTCTCAGGTACTGTAGAGCGTTCGTGAAGAGGTGTGACCAGCATAAAAAGGAGCATTGTGTAACCACAGTTGGCATCACCAGTGCAGACTTAGGTGAAATGGTTTGCCCTGTTCTGGAAGTCATAGACCTGGCACAAAGAGGTGAACTGTTTAAACAACATCTCTGGCAAGAAGTGTTTCAAGAATGTCAACGTGCTCACATTGTGGAGAAAGCGTGATGGCGAACAGGAAAGAAGCATTCACATTCCCAAACGCACAGAGAAAGTACATAGAAGAGATAAACCTTTGTCGGCAGAAGAGCAGACTGTCAAACAGAGGCCATGCTCGGAGTCTGGGGCGTGGAGGTTCACTGGTTCAGGTGTGACATTATCAAATGTGTTTGCATTCAAAGGTTAGGGAATGCGCAGAGCTTTCTCCCAGAAGAAGTGGTGGAGCGCAAACAATAAATGTAATCCCAGAGGTCTTGGGATGCCACAACAAAGCAATAAAAAAGCAAGGGTAAAAGAAGTGACCCCGTCAAGGGTGTATGTGCGCGCGAGAGCGTGTGTCTATACGCGCGTGCGTGCGTTTGTGCGCCTGTGTCATAAACGGGAGACATGAAACATTTGGATAAGGCTGCCTGGCAGTCCTTAATTGCCACCTTATTTTACAAGATGCAAGCATGCACACGCAGGCACAACTTATACTTATTTGTTTAGTGGACGCTAGCAAATCGGTTCTGACGAGTGTGGTTGGAAAGATCTTTAGTCCACTCGCAGCAAAGACAGTGTCATTGCCTATGTCTACCACAGTGAGTGCACTCCATTCAGATTCGTATCAGGACTGCACATTTATTTTCATATTAGAAATGACCAAATTGCCCACTTGGCGCAGTACCACGGTACATGTTCGCGTGCACGAATGCAGTTTGCAAACCCACAGTTAACTTTAAATTAGCGTGAATGCAAATTCAGTGCAAATGCAAATTTGGTTTTGCACTGCAGCTCCATAGAATGCATATGCACAAAAGTGGTTTGCAAAAGTACCATCACCCCACCCATTTCTCTGGGTGAAACCCCCCTTGGAAAGTAAGGCACTTTTTCACATTTTGGCTATCATTGTGCTTTCTCGATTCATCATTAAGTGTAAGGTAAATTGTAATAAGATATCGGGGGCTCAGGATTACCCCATAGGAAAGCCTATGGGTGTGATATATGCGACCCTTCTGCCCCTCACGGTTGGATAAATATTTACCTGACTCTATTCATGGTATGTTCAACACAAAGAGGTTACTCAATACAAATCCCAGTTCTAGAACCATCAGTGATGTTCATCTTGCCAAATGTTGACTGCAACAGCCCAGATGGTTCTAGAACTGGGATCAGCAATATCCTAGATTCCTCACAGGTGGCTCCCATCGAGCAACTGCTTCTCAGCGGCAGACTTCATACATGCAGCACTGGTGCAAAAAAATGGAACAGATGCATTTGTACATCAGTTTTGCTAATTGTGCAATGGGGAATTGAGCAAACATTTTCTGGGTTAATACATATAACAGGAACATGCGCACTAGGGCAGAAATGAAACAAAATGTCTGTGCACTAGGCCAATAAGGTATTTCAGTGCGTTGAGGACTTGCTGCTGGGATCTGTGTGTGGTCAGCAGGTCACAGGTTCGAACCCTGGCAAGGCCAACTCAGCCTTTCATTCTTCTAAAGTTGATAAATGAGTACCCCCTTCGATTGGGTCATAATTGTATGTAAAGTGTTCCATGTACAGCGCTATGCAGAAGTACTATATAAATAAAAAAAACATTATTATTACTATGCTTGCATCTTAACTTAATAGGAAATTGAGCCAATCTTGCTCTCTATACGGTACTACATAAAGTGTGCATAGAACATGGGACGAACACTTTCAGCAATGTTTATACTTGTGACGAATCAACTTCCGAGGGCACCAGTGGGCCATAGATGAATATCGGTTTCCAAACCATCAATCAGCCCCACACCTCCAGTATACCAGAAGGGATCCGAAAAGATTGGAAACACAAGCAGCTTATAAACCTTCTTGCCCAATTTTGGTAACGTGGATGGAACGGCAGGCTTATCTCCGAAAGGTCATGGATCATTGCTTAGTTGCAACACAGCGAAAATACATTTATTACCCAATGATAAAAGGGACTGTCCAGTCAAGGTTGTATAAAAATATCAACTTTATTATTATCACAAAAGACAGTTCTAACAAACTACAAAATGCAACCCACCCGGTAAAGGAATGCAGAGGACAGATAGTTTCAAAGAAGGAAAAGGGATGCACTCTGGATACTGACAGGAGGATAGTTGGTATAGTAAATGATCGCAATAGTTCAACGATACTTGGTTTCAACACAAAGGGAGCAATGCATCGTACAATGTCACTTGGGGCCTTTGGAGAAGGACCATGGGGACAGAACCACAATGTACTTTGTGCTGTACGAGTCCTTGGTGCTCGACAGGGTCGAGTCGGTTTCAGGGAGCTTTGCAGCTTTTGTAACAGAGTTCAAGACGGGAGACAGCATTGGGTAACAGGCGGCAGCCAGTTCAGTGAGCGAGACTGGATGGATGGCTGCATGCTGGTTTAACGGTGGCTCTGGGTCAGAAATCGTCTCAATGCTGGTCAGCGGTTCGGAAGCACTGGTCGAGGCACCTGGGATGGCTTTAGCGACTGTGACATAACTGCAGTCAGTTGCAGCTCGAGGGGCTCGACTGGCTCGAAAATGTTCTTAAAGGCAGACGTTGGTAGATGCTTGTCAATGCACTTCTCCTAGCTCCTTCACTGGCTTATGTCGTCCTTTAAGGCAGATGGGCCAAAGCTGAGGAGAGTGTTGCAGGCAGCTGCCATGTCCTTGGTTTGGTTCACGGACTCTCTGGCACTTCCCACCTAGGACGCTTGCTACAGAGCCTAGAACGGCACACTGTGTGCTGGCTGGGTACCAGTTCTGGAGCTGCTGGAGGGTCTTCTGGATACAGTATCTCCCTCTGTTCCCTGGGAGATGTTTAGGGGAGGGATCAAGATGTAAGGCAGACTGTACCTTCAGCTAGGTTCCAGTGCTGATTTCCTCTTGTTACTCCTTGTAAAGTATTAAGATGATAAGCCAAAAGAGGGGCTCAGCCCTCATTTATAGCCAAATATGCCAAAGTAATTCGTGTAGGCTAAGCCTACCTTAATTAACCAATCTTGGGTCCCCACCAACAATCTCGTGTATGTGTGAGGCCATAGCCAGAGTGCTTTGCAATGGAAAAGGTAAAGGGGTGAAAACATGTAATAGTAAGTCCCACCCATATTCCTGTCTGCTGTGGATCAAAGGATATCTCTGGTTAATGAAGCTCTCTGCAGTTTCTGATTAAAGCAGCAGGTCTCCCTTGTAGCTGCGGCGAGGCCAGACTTTCTGGCTCTGCTAAACCATATACTTGTACCTTCTAAATGGGGTCACCCTCTGGGGATGACTGCTGTAAACACGCAGTCCCAGACATGACATTTCACTGTCAAGCTGGCTTCAGGTTGACACAGTGTATTTGTTGGCCTCTGCAGCCAGACCCCATGTGGGCCTGTTTGAAGTGCACTCTATGTGTGTGTTAATGATTCTAATTATTGCCTCAGATGCAGGGCTCGACAAAAGGACAGGGTGGATCCATAGAGCCTTTTTTAGTCAATTAGGCTGGCCATGGCAAGGGGGCAGTTTGTCCATCCCCCTTCAGGAGATACTCCACCTGTCAGATCCCAACTAAATATAATGGGGGACTGCACCTGTTGGGCTGTGTCAACCCAGATTACACAGGTCTATGCGCATGTCGAGCGGTGATCATAGGAAAATGTGTGTGGATTAGCCAACCACATTTTCTGGAGGTTGATCTACCATCATTCAATTTCTTTTCCAATTTTAAAAAAGCCCAGGTAGGCGCACACCCACCGTGTGGGGGGTCGAATTCCTCAGAGTCCTCCTGAAAACATCTTTATATAAAAGGTGTATTCAATCAACCTAAATGTATTTCCCCCAATTTAGGAACCAAGTAAAATGTATTCTAATCCCTCCCCATGGGTCTAGCACTTGTGGGGGTGTGATCAAAGGCCTCAAACCGACGGAACTGAAGGGCCCACTGAAAATAATGACCTGACAGCATTTATAAGCAAACCTTCCCACCGAAACCGGGCCTATTGAGGCAGACTGTGGAGTTTCTCCAAGTAATTCAAGGAAGTGCCATGTGAGAAAAGCCCACCTGTCATTACAAAGGGAAAATCAGCATTTTAATTCACAAAGGTAGAAAAAAATTCAATGGTCCCTTTCACATGAAAAACATTGATTTTTAAACCCTGACACCAAAACGGCTTTTCGTGTGTGTGTGTGCAAGTTAAATCAAGACATGAGAAAAGGCACCGCTGCTAGCATAAAGTTGTGAGGGAAAGACATGGTGAGTGTTGACAAAAAGTAATGTTTGGCATGCTTTACATGCAAAAGACCAGCAACACATTTGAAAATAGAAGCCCACCCCATTGCCATGAAAGGTTCCTGTAGCCCTGAGGCAGACTGTGTGGGTGTCTTTCTGCAGTGGAAATCCAGAGAAAGCTTAAACAAAAATGTAAAACAAGTGCAGATTGGAAAATTACATCACATTACTGACTGAGAAATAAATGAAGCATTTTCACTGAAACTGTCAACCATCAAAAGGTGGTGCACTGTGACAATTCAGACCCACTTTTCAGCAGAAAGCTGAACAGCAGATAAATTAAAAGTGTATTTTATTAATGATTGAAATTAACAGGGCTCTATTTTCAGCATAAAAGCAAAGTGAACCCTGATTAGTAAAACACACCATATGTGATAGAATCAAGGTTGTTGTTAGAAAATGCAATATGTGAGTGTCATGGCCACTTGCCCAGGATCACAGGAGCTGCACGATTAGGTTGTGGGAGCAAGGGGTAGCATGGTACACGCATGTCCCTTTGGGACATTTATACACAGGGGGCCCGGTTGAACTCAAGTCCTGGCACCTTTGGTGCCAGGCTCATGGAGAAACATAAGCAAGACTCTTCATTATGGGCAGGAGTGCTTTTCAGGAACTTTCCATGTGTGTGGAGTTAGTCTGGATGTGGATTTCCATCTTAAGTTGCACGTGCAACTTCAAGGAGTGGCAGGGCATGGCAAGCAGAACAGAACTAGGGGGCGTGGCCTTAAGAGCTCAGCTATAAAAGCCAACCCAACCCCAAGGCGCACGCTTCGCGTTAATCTGCATTCGGATGCAGCGTAACGCTCACCGCTGCCTGGGATAAAGCAGCACTTATCTGTGGGAATCCAGTCTCCTGCCCATACGCTTACCTCCTGGAGTCAGCATTCACCTGCATTATTCACTGCTGAGCCTGGCATCCATTCTTCGTCCTCCGGAACGCAGGACTTCACCTTTGGGCACCGCAGCATGACATTTTCTTCATCCTCCGGCACGCAGGACTTCAGCTCTGGCCACCGCAGCACGACATCTTCTTCATCCTGTTAGGCTCACCTGGCTCCCACAGGGGCGTCGGTTGGACCCGGACAGCTGCGGTCTCCACCCACATGATGCGTAGTGCAGCGATGACTGACTGGATCTGCCCTCCTAATCTTGTCTGCTTAACCGGTAGAAATATTCTCCTGCAAGTGGAGAGATGGATTTAGCCACTTGTGGATTCAAGTGATGGCACCCCCACAGTCCTCCCCAACTAATCACCTCCAAAATGCCCTCACAGCAATCTCACCTTATATTCTTGAAAGATGAGCTCTCCATCCTGCGTGGATTTGCAGGGGCGCATCGATTCCAGTTACTTCACTGGTTTGAAGGCTCGGGAGAGTTCCAGAGAGTATTAACTCTGAGGTTCCTGGTGAGGACCAGTAAGTATTAAGTTCATAGAGTTCAATATGTGTGATGTTCACTCTTGTTCCCCCCTTCCTTTCTTGTCTTGCAGCTGGCTCGTGGAAATATGCTCTTGTGGCAGCTGGTGGTGCTCAGGTAAGAGTCTGTATTACCCGGCGCTGTCCGGTAAATGTTGCACTTGGAAAACGTGTTGTTTTGTCTCTCTTTACAGATGCAGCATGTGAAAATATGGAGAGACAAAAGGATGCCTCCGTTGGTAAATCAGGTAAGTCTATGGTGGTAAGAATTATATTTGTTGGTTCCCTCGACTCACCTTGTGGTTTTCTTTTGTCTCCTAGGTGCCGAAGTTCGGCGGAGAAATGATGGAGGCAGCGCCAACCCGAAGGATGCTGTGAAGACTGGTGAGTATGGCGCGACGCTGCAGCTGGAGGTGCGGCGCGTGCAGAAATGATGTTGTTTACAGGTCCGGAGATGAGATGGATCCAGAATCAGGTGTGGAATAGAAATAAGTTTGTTTTCTAACCTTGTCCCTTTCTTTCCTCTTTGTTTTAGGAGCTCCGGATTCGAGGCGGGCGTTGCAGAAGACTGGATGCAGGCTGCAGGCACGGTGAGCGTTACGCTGCTGGATGCAGAATAACGCGAAGCGTGTGTTGCTGGTCGGGCGTGGTTTAAATATCCTCGAAAGTAGTCCCAGGTAAGAAGTCCCCAGAACCACACCCGATTAAAAAATAGTCCCTGTAGAAAAATAGTCCCTTTCAGGCTTCATGTTGGATTGGAGTCATTTGCAGCATGGTCTGCCTGAGGTAAGTAATGACTATGAGCCTGGTGCCTTAGGCGCCAGGACTGATTTCCACTATGAGCCTGACGCCTAAGGCACCAGGACTGAACCCAGATAGCCCCTAGCCGGGGCTGCTGGGGTTTTACTAAATGCCTGCTCCCAGGGCTGATGGGCTTGGTCCGGATGCCTGGGGGTAGGCATCATGACAAATCCTCCGGCACGCAGGACTTCAGCTCTGGGCACCGCAGCACGACATCTTCTTCATCCACGAAGGCAGACCCTGTAAAATGACAAAAGGCATGGTTAGACATTACGAACTTTCAGTTTGAGGTTGCGCTTGCAAAATTCTTTGTGCTTATCCTTAAAACCTCACTTACCTGCTGTCGGACTGCCGCGGGATCCTCCTTTCCTCGTCTGGAGCCACCTCATGCTCTGTAGCTCTTCTGGGCCGCAATCACACCTATATAGACATTAGTACAGAGCTAACAACATGCTGTGAGAAAGACAATACAAATACTTCAAGACAAAGAAGAAAACTGAAAGACACTTACCAGAAAGGCGTGGAATAGTTGAATATGGACTGGACACAACGTACGAAGGACAAGTGACGGAACTTGGTCCTCATCCTAAATGCACCCCTGCCAGAAGTAGCAGTATGGAGAGCTCACCATTAATAATCTGCAGGTGAGCCTTAATGGGTCGATGTGTGCTCACAGAAACCACGCTATGGGAAGAAGATTTTGAGAGGGAATTCACTCACAGAACAGCAAACTTCCGTCCTCTCATATCTATGCAGGAGCAGTGTTCCAATTCATCACAGCAGCCGACAGCTTATTTGGAGCGGGAGAAAGTAGACAGGGGGGTCCTACTTCCTGGGAGAGTTGCAACCGTGCCCCAATGTCCCCGCAGAGACCAGATGAGCATAACAGTGAGTTCCTTTTAGCCAAGAGAAAATGATGGGTGACTGGCAAAAATTTGCTAAGGAGTCCCCCTCTGAAAGCCTGGCTTGCATCCCAATGGTTTACAACTGCAATAAAATGCACCCTGCATGAAAGGTGTTGAAAACCAAGTTTCCTTAGACCTGCTGTCTCTGAAGGCAGTTCTGAGTAGGACAAATGCTCTAGTCAGTGCATGACATGAATATGGGGAGGGGGATTTCTGTGTTGCCAAGGCCTCCCGGGTGTTTATGACTGGCAGCTACCAACATCAAACAACAAAGAGAATAATAAAAGAAAAAAAAAACTGGTCACAAGCTGGCCAAAAGTGGCAAATGGCCTGGAGGAAGGTAAGCTCATATTGCACATATGAAGATTCCCCCTACTTTAAATGGACTGCCACAATTGTTGTTTTTTCTCAGAAACTACAAGACACCCTCCATACATGTATGTCCTATTTTTTGATAATTTCAAGGCGATTTGTTGAAATAAAATTCATCCACTTGTGACTTAGGGAAGTGTAATGACCAGCTAAAATATGTTCCTGGCTGCTCTGAACATGTTCCGAATTTGAGGGTTGGCAAACTGCTGGAGGGTAAAATTAGGAATGTGGGGAGTAAATTACATGTCCCTAACTATTATGCGTTTTGTAAAAACAGCAGAAATAGATTCCACTTCAGCTAATCTTGGGGACAACAGTCATGTCCGCACCATGTTGCAGGGCCGTTTGGCAATTTTCTGCTGTTTTTACAAAACGCATAATAGTATATATATATATATATATATATATATATATATTGGCAGTTATTAGTAAAGCACAGTGTTTTGCCACATAACCAATTGAGAGGCTAGACTTGGGATTAGAGAAAAGGGTAACTGTCGAATTGTCCAATCCTGGTTGTGAGAACTCTTGCAGGGCATCACCCAGTATTGAAATCTTGATGGTTCTACAAGGCAACACCAGAAGAGATTAATGAGATTGCATCTGGGTGGAGCTGTCTATTGCCGGGAGTCCCAAAAAACAGACTGGGTCCTATGGTGAAGAGCTGGGGACCGTCTTTGTGAGTTGTGTGACCAGTCTGCTGCCCTGTCCTCCAAAAGGGTCCTGAAATGCAGCTGGAATTCCTGAACTTTAAACAGAGTCTTTCAATGTAGGTAGAATGTAGCCAATTGAAACAAATGTGGAGGAATCTGCTTGCCTTAAATCCTTTCCCTTAAAAGTGGGAATGGGTATGGGGCGAAACTGTGTAGATCCTTACCTTATTTAACTAAAAATATTAATTTAATTAATTCCCCTTGGCAGAACACCACAGGGTGATTTTGTTAAAATTCAAAATTAACAAAGCTCATTCCCGGCTTTCCTGAAAACTATAGACTGTAATTTAATTGGGTGATCTTATTTGTCTGGTTGACCCTGACTTCTTTATGAATTGTTAATTTTAGATATAGGAAAGTAGTGAACTAGTTTAGGGTCAGTCCTTCATCTATCCCCTTTCTTAGACAGGCTGTACACCAGCACCAACTAGGAAAAGAACAACTAGAACAAGGGATAGTTAAACTTTGTAATAGGGAGATTTAGCGAGCTGTAGACTGCAAAGTATGTAGACATGAAGAATAGAATCATAAACAACTTCCTTTTGTGTTGAGTAAAATCATGTACATAATTCTCCTCTACTGGTTCTGATATGAATGTCGCTGGATTCACTACTTTTCATCTAACAATTTTAATCGCTGGGTTTGAAATAATCCCCTCATAACCCGACGCTCTTTGCGTAGTCAACGTTCTTTTGGGTTTCTCCAAAATGGCAAATAGGAGATGCTCGATGAATAATGTCATTTAGCACCGGATTGTAATACTTGCAGCTTTTTCAATTGCAAAACCAACAACAGCAGCTAATGCTTGTTTGCAAGGGCATTGCCCACTTATTACCGGGGTGTAAACCAATCGTTTATGTCCATGCCCCAATGTTTTCTGCGTGAGAACTGCTGTCATTACCACTCCATTCAAATGTGAAAATAAGTAAAACTCTTTGTTATAGTCTGGAATCCCTAACACATGGATACTTCTGTCCTTTCGTCTGTCCATGTTATGTCATCTTTACTTATTTTTGCTTCTTTAAGTCCTTTCAAAAGTGGTCTAATATATGTGCTGTAATCAAAAACCCAGGCCCTACAATAATTACACAGGCCTAAATATTTCCCCCTTTGTCTTAGGTCTTCGAGTTTTCATGATTGCTTCTGCTCACTCAGGTGTCACTTGTCTCCCTTCTTGAGGGATTAGCTGTCCTATGTACATGACCTCTTCCTAGCAATACTCTAGTTTCTCTTTATCCACTTTGTATCCTTTTTTGGCCAATACTGTCATTAGCTAGACTGAATCTTCTCTGCCATTTTTCTTCTGTCTTGTTGCACACTAATATGTCATCTACGTACTGAATTATTGTGCTTTCAAGTTGTACATTACCTTGGTCCATCTGAAGAACCCTATTAAAGATTGATGGGGACTCACACTACCCCTGTGCTAATCTTGTATGTTTCCACCGCTGAATTCTATACAAAAATGAGGTCACGATGAAGGGGAACTGAAAATAAAGCGCTTTTAAAATCTACTACTGTAAAATATTTATTTGAGAGTTGGCAAACCGATGGAGGGTAAAATTAGTAATGTGGGGAGTAAATTACATGTCCCTAACTATTATGTGTTTTGTAAAAACAGCAGAAAATTGCCAAACAGCCCTGCAACATGGTGCAGACACGACTGTTGTTTTATTAAATTCCCCATGATTAGCTGAAGCAGAATCTATACATATTTTGACAGTTATTAGTAAAGCACAGTGTTTTACCACATAACTAATTATTGTCAAAAAGTTGGCATAGGAACAAAAGGGGATTGAAAATGGGAAATGCTGTATGTCTGCTCCAGACTCCAAAACCAATCCTTAGAGAGAGGCTGGACTTGGGGTTAGAGAGAACGGAAACTGTACAAACCTGGTTGCGAGAACTCTTGCAGGGCATCACCCAATATTGAAATCTTGATCGTGCTACAAGGAAACACCAGAAGAGATTAATGAGATTGCATCTGGGTGGAGCTGTCTATTAAAGGAGAGTCCTAAAAAACAGACTGGGTCCTATGGTGAAGAGCTGGGGACCATCTTTGTGAGTTGTGTGACCAGGCTGCTGCCTGTCCTCCAAGAGGCTCCTGAAAGGCAGCTGGAATTCCTGAACTTTAAACAGAGTCTTTCAATGTAGGTAGAATTGAGCCAATTGAAACCAAAGGTGGAGGAATCTGCTTGCCTTAAACCCTTTCCCTTATAAGTGGGAAGGAGTGTGGGGGTGAAACTGTGTAGATCCTTAGCTTATTTAACTAAAACTATTAATTTAATTAATTCCCCTTGGCAGAACACCACAGGGTGATAGCAAGTAGGAATTGCCATATGTCTGCTCCAGACTCCTAAAGTCCTTAGAGAGATGCTGCACGTGGGTGTAGAGAGAAGGATAACTGTCCAATCCTGGTTGTGAGAACTCTTTCAGGGCATCGCCCAGTATTGCAATCTTGACGGTATCATCACTGGTGTATAAAGTGGATGGACTATGAGGAAAGGGGAGAGCTATTGAAAATGACCATGTGACAGCCACAATGAAACACCAGAAGAGGTTGCTGAGATTGCATCTGGGTGGAGCTGTCTATTGCTGGGGAGGCCTAAAAAAACTGACAGGGCCCCATGGCGAAGAGCTGGGGACCACCATTGAGAGTGGTGTGACCAGACCCCTGCCCTTTCCCCCAAGAGGGTCCTGAAATGCAGCTGGCGTTCCTAAACTTTAAACAGAGGCTTTCAATGTAAGTAGAATTGAACCACTTTAAACCATAAGTGTGGAGAATCTGCTTGCCTTAAAGTCTCTCCCTTATTAGTGAGTGGTTAGGGGAGGGAGGACTGTATAGATCCTTGGCTATTTAACTAAAAATATTAATGATATGAATTCCCCTTGGCAGAACACAACAGGGTGATTTTTGTTAAAATTTGAAATCAACAAAGCTCATTCCCTGTGTGTGCTGAAAAAGATAGACTGTATTTTAATTTGGTAATCCTATCGGTCCAACTTCCCCAACACAGGCCTTTAAATGGAGGGGGGCTAAAAATCTCAAATTATTAAATCATCCCAATTTTTACTGTCCAACTTCCCCAACACAGCCCTTTCAGTGAGGGGGTCTGAAAACAAACCGATAAATCACCCTGTGTTTATTTCAAAGCAAAAGTGTGGGTGAAATAACAATTGCTGTATGCATTTGCACAAATCTGTAAACTAAACTGCTAGCCTTTTTAAACATGCAGGAAAAACAAAATTGCACAGTACTACATATGTAAATGACTTTTGTTCCTTCACCAGTTTGATTATTTCTTGAAGTGAAATCTGCATAAAGTATTGTGATTTGTGTTTTTCCTAAGGAAGGAACATGTGTGATTTATTTGTGTAACAAGAAGTTTCATTGTGAGCAACAAAGAAGGTGGCGTGTGCTGTTTTAGTGTGATCTCTATTACCTATCTTCCAAATAAATACAAATATATTTCCTATATCGCGGCCTGGTTCTTGGCTCACTATGGGCACAGGTGGAGAGGGGGAAATGTCTGTGACTCTATATGAGTCTCCATTAAAGCCAGCGCTATAAAAACATAAGCGAATATTGCAGGGCTCCTTGATTGTGGAGGGGACTCCCCAGGTTAAGGATGGTCTCAATATAATGCAACACGCTTTTAAATAAGCACAATGTTCACATCAACAAACGCTCGAGTGGCAGACTCAGACTTAATTACTTCAACCATATGAAAAGGATAGACTTTCGACAGGGGATCTAGCGGTGAGAAGGCTTTTAATGGCATTGGTTGGGTTTGGTGTAAGGCAGCTGCTGGTCACTGCTCACATCAGGGGGAGTGTATCTCTTCAGGTGGCTACAGAGTAATGTAGGTGGATTTATAAGCCTTGGATTGTGATCAGATAGGTGTCACCTAAGGTGCAATCCAGACGTGTGCAAAGTTCTACCGCTGTAGATGGCCTTTGGAGCAATATAATACTTCACATCCACACTGCATCCTCCATCATCACTTTCCAAAAAAGCCTCAGAACATACCTGTCCCACACACTTAATCCAGCTTATTCACCTCCCCGCCTATGGTCGACCTTCCTATCCTATCCGGAATACATTTTGTAACTTCTATTTCACTTCCTACCTCTTGCACTTTTTAACCTTGGAAGGTGCTCCCAGACTTTCTCAGTAGGGCCAAGCTGAACAGAAATTAAAATAAATAAATAGAGGTGAAGGCCACCAAAAGGGAGGCCACAGAGTAGAATAGAGTATAGTACAGAGTAAATACCCTGATGAACAAGCTCTGCAAGTTGAGTGCTCAGTTGAAATATCTCTTTGCATTCTGCAGGAAACAGGAATCTCAGCATGGCTGACTACACGATACCGGATCACTTCTTTGCTTCATTTTCACCACTAACAATCTAACCACAGCTTTCTTTCTGTCTCAAAATGGAAGGTACCCCCTCACGCGTGATAATTTCAAAGAGGGAGGGGTATCCCTCTTCCAGCAAACAGAGGGCGGATTGCTGGATAGAACCTTGGAAAATGGGCATGTTCAAAGGGTTCTCACCACGTAAAAGGTGCAACAGTGAAAAGTGAAAAATATGTTTAAAAAAGACAAAGCATGGACTCTGTGTCACCACCTCGAAACCTGAGCAAATGGACCCATCCACAAAACAAAAAGGTTGTACAGCAATACCCTGGAAAAGGAATAATGCAGAAAAAGGTACCCTAGTAAGATGGCCCCCATCAGACTCAGGCCACAGCGCCCTGATCATCTGACGTCCCCTTCTTCGCTTGCCCTTCTGTGCCCCTGTAGAGGAGGTCCCAAATACGGCCTGCACTCCAGCCACCCATTTTGAGATGCAAGAAGCATACTCGCCAGTATATGTGATGTATAAGGAGCAAATAAACCAACAGAGAGCCACAGTAGGGCTCTGTCCGGTGCCCATCAGAAGGACTTGTATACCTATGGAAGCACCAATAAGCAGACAACCATGGGCCGCACGATACCCATTGAGACAACCATATCAGCAGCTGACGCGAAATGAAGACTACTTACAAACTGTCCCGGAAGAGGCCAAAGGGCTCTTATTGCAGGCGAATACTGACGTCACAATGGTCCAGACAGACGCACAGACGAAAGAAACGACAACCAAAAGATGATAACCAAAGACAAAATGTTGCAAACAAGGATGTAATGAACATAAAAGAAGAAACAATGCTGAACTATATGAAACGTAACCATTAAAGCAGAATTGAAGTATGTTGGTGGTTAAATGGCTGTAAATAGGCTTGGAACGCAAGAAGCTAAGGAACCGATACTGCTTGCAATGCTTAAGTAGAAGGATAGAGTGGCAAGCGCCAACTATATATATATATCTACCTCAAGAAGCACATTATACAAGTGCGACTCCATCTCTGCAAAAGCAGAAGTAAGCTCAAGATGATTGAGGACAAACAGGCCAGGATTCATAAAGTAGCTCAAAGTCAGATGAAAGAGCAGAATCAAAACTCAACAAGAAGCAGCTCATAGCCAGGAATTCGAGTTCAACCCAAGGAAGGGAGGAGAGCAGCATCTCCGAAGAATCGAAACTTAAGAGCATTGAAGCATACCCGGTGAAGGTCGAGATAAGGAGGCCCAGGCAGGTGGCTTGGAAGAACAAAGAATCAAATACACAAATAGAGGGAAAATGAAGCCGATCCATGGTGAACAAACATGTGACGAGCCCGGGGCAGAGAGGTCCCATAACGTTTCTGGATAAGAAGCTACAGTTCGAGGCCACTCTCAGCCAACTAATTGACACATAGGCCTAAGGGTATTGATTGATGGAAGGGAGGCAGTGTGAATCTTGGGCCATCCCGCACCTGGGCGACCATTCTGTATGCTGCTAATTAAAACAGAGATTTATATCTAGGGATGTAAACGACCCGATCAAGATTGACCAAATAATCTAGGGTCCTATAGCAAGTAGAACCAATAAGACGTCATACTATTAGTGACGTCTATCACGAGTGATGTAGAGGGATGGGTATAAACGTCCTCCCGACAAGAGTTATCCGATCCCCACACTCTGTTACCATATACAGATTTAGTACCTATACTTAACTTACCTTTCCCAGCCAATAGAATTGCATGTCAAACTTAGGCGTTTTTCAAGTCAATGATGATGAGAATTTGCTATAAAAGTTACTGTTTGCATGAAGAATTTGGAAGTTGAAGCGAGACAGGCGATCACAGCTCTGATGATTTCCATTTGTTTCCCTGGTTTTTGTACTTGTCATTAAACGGACTTCCCTTTGCCAAACCATTGACTTGTCCTTATTGATTGGTGTTGGAGTAAGAGAATCCTGCACCCCATCCTCCTCAAGGTGCAGCTATCTCGATTTAAGGTGCCGGAGGGCAAGCTCTGAATCTCATGGGCCCGTTCAGAGGTCACTCAGCCCTCTAGTACACTTGGTAGTGACGAGGAAGGTTTTGACCATCAACTATTGAATTTTAATTATTGATAAGACACCTATTGACCGTCGACACAAAGTAACTCTAGGTCTTCGGCAATATCATGAGTCCTTCGCCATTTTGGCCGAGTAGAGTGTGAAGCTTCCCGTGGACAATGATAGCATAATATTGTCCAAAAAACTGCAGTGGGTTGAAGGCACCTGTTTTAAAAACATCAACCCTTCCATTCCTACGGGCAGTGAATCAGACGAAAGACCAAAAAAGGCGGTAAAGGAGGCAGTGATCCCGAGGATTCAGAGAGGAACGATGCAAACGGTGAGTGAAATGAAAATTGATGCTTTGGCAAATGTCCCTAGGCAATAGAACAAGTAAGGGGAACGGTAACGGAGGGAGGTGGAAAAAACAAAATAGTCAGAAGTAGAGAAGACTGTGTATATATGAGGGGATAATGACTCTAGAATAATTGAATAAAAAAGAGAGTATACCGGGGAGGACACCTGAGATAAAAAGAGAGTATACCAGGGAGGACACCCGAGATAAAAAGAGAGCACACCGGGGAGGACCCCGAGATAAAAAGAGAGTATACCGGGAGGACACCCGAGATAAAAAGAGAGTATACCGGGGAGGACACCCAAGCTAAAAAGAGAGGATACCGGGGAGGACACCCGAAATAAAGAGAGAGGATACCGGGGTAGACACCCAAGAGAGAGGATACGCCTTGTTCCTGCACTTTCATATAGAGGTCAGACGAAACGTGAACTTATAGTCCCACATAATAGGGAAAAACCAGGCTTCTATGACGATTAAAGACGTCATAAAAGGAGTTTGTTCAAACTCCATGTCGGGGTATTGATAAGAAATATTTGGCGGGAAAAGACTGGTGTCAGAGCTTGCGATATTTGGTGCTCGCTCATATTGTTGGGAGTGGTGAAGTGGCATGAAAGTGTTGCTAGAACAGAGTTAAGCATGGAAGATATTACTCTGCTAGCACATTTATGTAAACAATTGCCTAGAAATGCACCCAAGCTTAAGAACTACAGTACAGAATGGGTTAAGGGTACCACCCACAAGATGTTTATGCCGTGGCCACAGAACTGGTCCTTATCTAAAGCCGTCTTACAACATATGATGACTTATTTACATGCCACATATAAAGGCAAAAAACTAGAGAAACGGTTCGCTGTACTAGAACTTTGGAAAATGTTCGAACAGTCGAAAGAGGAAGAGCCACCTGCAGACTGGATATTAAACGTATGCACGGAAGGGGGTGAGACGCCTACCATGCCAGTTGCCCCGCCTGCAACAGAAACCAAGGGAAGTAAGTCAGAAGGGCTCTACCCATTAAGAGAGCTTAAAGCAGCCACAGGGTACAGCAACCCCGCCTATGAGTCACCTACGTACAGTAGTGACGAAATTAAGGGGAAGGAGCAGGATAAAAATATTACCTCTGTAGTTCCGAGGGACAAGGAGAGATGCAAGGATGAGAGGAAGGACCAGGCACAGATTGGTGCATTTCTCGATAAACAGAGTGAGGGAACGAAATGGAAAGGCAGTGAAGACAGAACTGATGAGTTAGCATTCGCAAAAGACGAATGAATGGGAGGACAGATATTGTTGAAACTCGATGGAAAAGGAAGTGATGATATGAGACCGAGAGAGAGAGAGATCTGAAGAGACACAGAGAAGGGAGAAGGAGAAGGAAAGGGAAATAAGGGAGGAAAGGATAAGAAGGAAAGATAGGCTAAGGAGAGAACAGCTATATCGTGAACAGCAAGGAAAGCCGCTCAGTAGCAAACAGAGTGTAGCCTATAGCCAGTACAGGCAGAACCTGACAAAAATGGAAGAAGAGCAGAGAACACATGAAAAAAGGATAAAGAGGCGAGAAGAGGAGGAAGTTCAAAGGGCAAATGAACGTAGAAATGAAAGGAGAAGGGGAGAAGATAAGGTCAGAGAAGAAGCGAGGAAGTGCAAAGAATTCAATGATGTTGAACATAAGCGTAGACAGAGGGCCCGCAATCTCGAATATCTGGAGCGGGAAGTTAAAAAACCCAATCCTGTTGTAGAATGGAAAGACATTGAAGAATTTTACCCTGCGTACGATTCAGCACCAGGCATTAATGGGGCAAATATTGAAGATGACTTCGACACCAGAAGCATCGGGGAAACGATCGATAAGATATATGATGAAATGGGGTTAGAACCAATATCCCAAGGGGAAAACAAGCGCTTGGAAAGCATTCAGCTGTATGACACTGAGGACGTCACCCAAAGTAGTGGGAGCAGGGGACTGTCGCTGGATAGGCTAGAAATCAGTAAGAACAACGATGGAGCAAGGAGTTGTGTGAATTGGGAACAATCGATGTCTGACTCCAGAGAGGATACGGAGCGCGAGACAAATGAAGAAGGGAGATGGTGTGAAAAGCCGCTCCCAAGGGATAATGGGGTAAGATGGTCAGACGCTAGTGAGTCCGCACCAAGGGCATCAGAATCTGCATCACAGTCTGACTGACACGAAGGAACACCCCATGGTCAGATGTCGGTGTCAACGCCCGCTTATGCGGACAGGTTGAGGACATTGCCAGGTAGACAGCGATGCAGGAATATTACCCCAGCGCCAAACAGAAGAGCTATATGGAAAGAAAAAGGAGACTGCGCGTTCCAATTTCCGCTTCTAGAAAAGGGGGGAGCAAGTCCGCAATATATCCAATGGCCACACATGGATCGAGAGAACTTAAAAAACAAGCTCCCAATGCTGACATCGGGAGCTGGGAAGTGGATACACGAATTAGAAAAAATGACATGGGGTGTCATATTAGCTATAGGGGACATTAAAAGTCTCCTGACTGCAATACTCAGTGAGAGAGCAGACGATGTATGGGCACGGGCTGGATACCCTGGTGTTACCATAATTAACACTGCCCATGACGGAGCACCATTCAACAATTGCAGATCAGTAGTATGGAAAGCGCTACGAGTGCTTTTGTCAGGCTGTTCACCCTCACCACCCTTCTCCTCACCTGTGGTCCTAGGAGTGCTTGGTGGATCTTCGGGGAGCTCTGGTATCTTCCTTTGTAGACTTGTCTCTGGACCTCCTGTCATGCAAGTAGGGTCTGGCTCCCTCGGAGGCCACCTCGACAGGAAGTGGGACCTGTCATGGGGGGCCCCGAGGAGCCAAGGCCCCGCGACAGGGAAAAGACCGATGGACGGTAAAAAACCCTGTGTAGTCTTCCTGAGATTGTATTGAATATGAGACTCTCCAATAGCGGATGTGGTAGTGAGTGATCCGGAGTGAACCCAGGAAACTGTGGATCAAGTAAGTTCGTTCTGTCCACCAATATGAAGATGGCTTGAGGAAAAGAAGGCAGGATCCGATCCGTGGAGACTTAGCCGGATACAAGGTAAGCAGCAATGAGAAGCGATGCGGGAGGAAAGAGAAGAGGGATAGAGCCCGGAACGAGGAAACGGTTCGAGCAGAGAGGGAACGGTAGGAATAGAGGGAGAAGCAGTTAAAGTCCCTACTTACCAGAAACGGTTGGATCCACGAAAGGCACAGGGAGGAACACGTAGATACGCGAGGATATCGGCGGACCGCTAGTACGAGTGGCAAGATGCCGAAAGCAAAGGAAAAGACTGAGAAGGCGTAACGGACAAGTGCCGTGAAAGGACTAAGGAAGTAGGGAAAAGCAAAGTTAAACGGAGGTAAAGGCAAGCGGGTCGGAGTAAACACTGCAATAGGTACTGAAGGAGCTAAAACGGAGTATTAGCTGAGCGCTGGTATCACAAGGAAAAATAACACAGATACAACGCGCCAGGAGGTGGGCGGGGCTTGCTTAAATAACAAAGGCAGCCATGTTGGATGGGGACTGGACTGCTAACTGAAGGTTCTCCGCAGCGAAAACTTCCACTTCTGCCATAGCTTCCAGGGATGGATCCTGGCAGTATAACCCTTCTCCCTCCGAAAGCCCCCTGGTTTTCCCGGGTATCTTTGGTGAAACTCTCTCAGTAACCTTGGAGCATGCAGATGGTGTCTGGGTTCCCAGGTTCTTTCTTCAGTGGAGAAACCCTTCCAATGGACAAGATATTGGAGACTGCCTTGATAATACCGAGAATCCACTAAGTATTCCACTTCATACACTTGTGGTTCTACTGTGGTCGGAGTCTTGGCTTTCCGAAACTTTTGTGAGAAAGGATCCACCTTATATTCTTTAAGCAGTGATGTGTGGAAAACAGGGTGTACTCTCTGGAGGTTCTTAGGCAGGCGGATTTCATAGGCCACTGGGTTTATTTTTTTCACAATAGGATAAGGACCCAGATATCGTGGAGCAAACTTGCCGGTGTGTATCCACTTGGGTAGATACCTCGTGGATAATCAGACCCTTTGTCCGGACTTCCAATCTGGGTTGGGTCTTCTGCTTCTGTCAGCCCACTTCTTTTGTGCTAGTTGGCTGTCCTCTAATGCTTCTCTCACCAACTTATGTACTTTCTTTAGTTCTGATAACCGGTCATCTATGGCAGGAGATTTGGTGGGTTGCATTCCGGACCAAGGCATCTGCTGAGGATGGTAACCATAAGTGCAATAGAAAGGACTCATTCTAATCGAGGTGTGGTAGTTGTTGTTATAGGCGAACTCGGCCTGCGCTAGGTAGGAAGACCAGCTCTCCTGTCTGTTGCTGCAAAAACATCTTAAGTACTGCTCAAGTCCGGCATTAAGTCTCTCTGTCTGACCGTTGCTCTGTGGGTGAAAGCCGGACGACAGTGCTCTGTGAATCCCCAACTGTTGACACAACGATGTCCAGAACCTGGAGGTAAATTGGGTACCTCTATCCGAGACTATGGTTTGAGGCAGGCCATGCAAGCGTACTATATCCCGGAGGAAGACTGAAGCCGTCTTTGGAGCTGACGGAAGACCTTCTAATGCTGAGAAGTGGGCCAGCTTACTGTGTGAATCAATAGTTACCATGATTGCGGTCATTCCTTCTGATTTCGGTAGATCGACAATAAAATCCGTAGACACGTGTTCCCAAGGCTGGGTGGGTAGGGTAGGTTGCTGCAGTTTGCCCAATGGTTTGCCTGTTTGGTATTTGTTGGTAGCACAAATCGGGCAGGCCGAAACATATCTCTCTACGTCCTTCTGGAGTTCTGGCCACCAGAACCTTCGGCTTATGAGATCCTGGGTCTTCTTGATACCGGGGTGTCCAGCGAGGGGGGTATCATGACACCAGGAGAGGATCTGTTCCTGAAGTCCTTTAGACGGGAGAAACAACCCAGTACCGTGGTAGTACAAACCATTGTTGGCCAGATTGACAGTGGTTGGAATGGTTGATAGCGAACCGTATTGGGTGGTAAGTTCTTGCAAAAAGAGAGAGACACCTGCCGTGATCTTAAGGTTGGGAAACAAGAGATCGTGATCTTGATTATGGTTGGTTTCTTCTCCTTGACATCTGGAGAGGGCATCTGCCATTTTGTTCTCTGACCCGGGTAAATAAGTGATGTTAAAGTCATATTGAGAGAAGAAATATGCCCATCTAGCATGTCGGGCGTTGGTACACTCCATCTGCTGTAACACTCTGAGGTTACGATGATCAATTCGTACTTGAAATGGGTGTGCTGCTCCTTGTAACAAGTGCCTCCACTCTTGGCATGCCAGTTTGATGGCCAGTAGTTCTCTTTCTAAAACAGAGTAATTTTGTTCGCTTTTGGTCAGGGTTTTGGAATAATACGCTACTGGATGCGTGAGACCGTCTTCTGCCTCTTGCAATAGAATGGCTCCCACTGCTCCACCCGAGGCATCTGTTTCCATTATAAACGGTCTTGCTTGATCTGGTTGCACTAGTATGGGAGCGGAGGTAAACAGCTCCTTGAGCTGTAAGAAGGCTCCTTTCTGTTCTGGTCCAAAGGCGTACTGAACCCCTTTTTTAAGGAGACCTGTGATGGGTAACATCAAGTTAGAAAAGTTGGGGATAAATTGGCGATAGAAATTAGCCAGACCTAGGAAAGACTGGATCTCCTTGACACTTCTTGGCTCCTTCCAGTCCAGGATAGCCTTTATCTTTCCGGCTTCCATCTTGATCCCTTCCTTCGAGAGGACATAACCTAGATCAGAGTCGGAGGTCACTTCAAACTGGCACTTTTCTGGTTTGACCAGGAGGTGATTTGCTCGGAGCCGATGTAACACTGTTTTGACTTGTTCACGAGGGTCCAGTAGCTCTTGAGAATATATCAATATGTCATCTAGATAAACGACCACCGAAACAAACAACATGTCGGAGAAAATCTTGTCGATAAACCTCTGAAAGACCGCAGGGGCATTTACCAGGCCGAAGGGCATAACCCTGTATTCATACAATCCGAATGGGGTCCGAAATGCGGTCTTCCACTGGTCACCTCTCCTCACTCTGAGGAGATGGTAGGCTCCTCTAAGGTCCAATTTGGTAAAGTAAGAAGCCCCTCTAACAGCTTCTAGGATGTCCCTTATGAGTGGCATAGGGTAGCGATTGCGGATTGTGATCCGATTTAACCCTCTGTAGTCTATGCAGGGACGTAGTTCGGTGGTGTCCTTCTTAGGAATGAAAAACAGTGAAGCCCCCCCTGAAGACCTTGATTCCTGTACTAGACCGTTCTGCAGGTTGTCATCCAGATATTTTCTTAAGACCTGTCTTTCGGAAAGAGATAGGGGAAACATCCTGCCAAATGGGACAACAGACTCCGGGGTCAGTTCTATGGCACAATCCTCTGGCCAATGAGGAGGTAAGAGTTTGGGTGTAGTGTCTTCGAAGACCTCAGCATATTCTTGGTCCTGCGGGGAACCGATGAGACCACCTTGAGTAGAGGGGTTCCCTTGTCCTTGTCTTCTCTTTTGACTTGAAGGGCTGATTGACAATGCTGTTCACAATAGGAAGAATCAAAACGCACACAGTTGGTAGTCCAGTTTATTTGCGGATTGTGTCTTCTTAGCCAGGGTATTCCTATCACCAAGGGAAAGTGGGCTGCTCTAATGAGATTGAATACCAGCAGTTCCTGATGCTCTCCCAAATCCAAACGTAAGGGTATCGTCTCAGATTGGATTGGGCCTGAGGACAGGGGGGTACCATCCACTCCTTCTACCGGAATGGGCCTTTCCTTCTGCCTAAAGGAGATCTGTTGTTCTCGAGCCCATCCTTCGTCCATAAAGTTCCCTGCGGCACAGCAGTCCAGCATGGCTAAGACCTCCACACATGAAGTTTTGGTTGTCCAGAGTTTGACTCGAAATACCATCAGGCTGTTATCCTCTCTTAATTCTGTTGGTCTGGTAAGGTTGCAAGGACTGTGTCTTGTTCCCCCGGGACCTCCCTTGCGAAGGACCGAGGGTGGAAGTTTTCCTTCCTTCTCTGAGGAACTTCCGGACAATCTCTGAGGAGGTGCTTTGAAGAGCCGCAATACATACAGAGGCCCGAATCCCTGCGTCTTTTGCGTTCTGCAGGCGTGAGGGGGCCTCGGGTTGCCCCTATCTGCATAGTTTTCTCTCGGGTGGACGGTTCCCTCGAAGGGTGAGGAGCCGGGCTGGATGAGAGCTGGCTGAGACGAGGTCTTCTCCTTTCCTGGCGGCGTTCGTTGAGACGATACTCTAACTGGAGAGTGAGTGACATGAGATCTTGAAAGGACGGAGGTCGAGCCACTCAGGCTAACTCATCCTTCAACTCATCCTTAAGTCCCCTCCGAAAGATCGTCTGTTTGGCAGATTCTGGCCAATCTGTCTTTGCCACTAGTCTCAGGAAGCGAGATATGTAGGTCTGTACATCCGTGTTACCTTGTTCTACATCTAGTATTGCTTCAAAAGAGGTGTACAGAACCTCAGGACGATCGAATCTGGCCTTGAAAAGGTCCACAAATGAGTCATAATTAGCCAGTGCAGGATCATTTATTGTTACCAATGGGGTGGCACAGGCCAAGGCATTTCCGGTGAGATTGGCTATGAGGAACCCCACTTTAGCTCTGGCGGTTTCAAAGGCGTGGGGACGAAAGGCGAAATATACGTGGCAGGCGTCTAAGTACTCCTTTAGACCGCCTGGATAGCCATCATATTTTCCGAAGGATAAAGGCATGGGTGGTAGGTCTCCTTGGTCGTCCCTATGTAGGACCACTTGTTGGCGTAGGGCGGCATTTTTGGTTTTCAGGGATTGGACTTCTAGGGTTAGCCCCTGCAATGCTGCCACCAGCTCTTGATACTGTTCAAGGGAAGCCATGATTCTGTCTTGGCGTTGTATTCTGTCAGGCTGTTCTCCCTCACCACCCTTCTCCTCACCTGTGGCTTCCTCTTGTTTGCCCTTGGAGTGCTTGGAGGATCTTCGGGGAGCTCTGGTATCTTCCTTTGTAGACTTGTCTCTGGTCCTCCTGTCATGTAAGTAGGGTCTGGCTCCCTCGGAGGCCACCTCGACAGGAAGTGGGACCTGTCTTGGGGGGCCCCGAGGAGCCAAGGCCCTGCGACAGGGAAAAGACCGATGGACGGTACAAAACCCTGTCTAGTCTTGCTGAGATTGTATTGAATATGAGATTCTCCAATAGCGGATGTGCTAGTGAGTGATCCGGAGTGAACCCAGAAAACTGTGGATCAAGTAAGTTCGTTCTGTCCACCAAAATGAAGATGGCTTGAGGAAAAGAAGGCAGGATCCGATCCGTTGAGACTTGGCCGGATACAAGGTAAGCAGCAATGAGAAGCGATGCGGGAGGAAAGAGAAGAGGGATAGAGCCCGGAACGGGGAAACGGTTCGAGCAGAGAGGGAAAGGTAGGAAAAGAGGGAGAAGCAGTTAAAGTCCCTACTTACCAGAAACGGTTGGATCCACGAAAGGCACAGGGAGGAACACGTAGATACGCGAGGATGGCGGCGGACCGCTAGTACGAGTGGCAAGATGCCGAAAGCAAAGGAAAAGACTGAGAAGGCGTAGCGGACAAGTGCCGTGAAAGGACTAAGGAAGTAGGGAAAAGCAAAGTTAAACGGAGGTAAAGGCAAGCGGGTAGGAGTAAATACTGCAGGAGGCACTGAAGGAGCTAAAACGGAGTATTAGCTGTGCGCTGGTATCACAGGGAAAAATAACACAGATACAACGCGCCGGGAGGTGGGCGGGGCTTGCTTAAATAACAAAGGCAGCCATGTTGGATGGGGACTGGACTGCTAACTGAATGTTCTCCGCGGCGAAAACTTCCACTTCTGCCATAGCTTCCAGGGATGGATCCTGACAGCTTTACCCAGACACTTCCGATATGGGAGCTATATTGATTCACAGAATGAAGGAGTCAGATGATCCGTTAATTTATATCCAGAATTTCCAAGACGCGTGGGTGCTCGAAACACATGAATTGCGGACGAAATCTATACCTGTATTTTACCACATTTTATGCCAGGCGTTACCAGAGCCTGTATAAAAACAGCTTAAGAAAATGGTAGGAGTTGAGGCTAAACCTTGGGCCGAAATACAATTGAATATTGCACATTACTGTAGACTGTTGCAAGAAAAGAATCGGAAAAAGGAGGCAACTCTAAAGGGTGAGGAAGCAAAACTAAATTCAAAAGAAATTATCCAAGTACGCTCTCAAAGGAGCCATGCTGACTAGCCCAGCTGAACAGAACACACAACAGGTGACAATCCAAAAGCAGAATAACCAGGGTTTCATAAGGCAATACCCAAGGGGAAGGGGATTTAGAGGAAGAGGATGGCAGAGTAATCAGGGAGGTTTCCAGAGTAATCAAGGAGGCTTTCAAAATGTGCAGATGGGCAGTCTATATATATCAAATGGACAAATATCCCGACCACCGCCGTTGTGTTGGCTGTGTGGAATGACAGGGCATCTGGCGCGCTTGTTCAGAAGTCAAGACGTTTGGCAGAATAGCCAAGGATTGGGAGCAGGCGCAGAGAATTCACCTGTGATCCCACCACAGGGCGGTGCACAGAATCACACAGTACAGCAGCAAGCTCCAGGGATGCTGCAGGGTGCACAGCAGGGGGTTCAACCCCAGAGCATGAGGAACTTGCCGCAAGGGCAATTTCAACAGGCACCACTGCAATTGTTGCAGGGCACAAACTCTGCTAGAGGAGGTAACCCTGGGAGAAAATCCACAAGTATATAGTGGACCGAACTTGTATATGATCTAGGACTAGTTGAATGTCACCATAGGGGGTAAAGAATATTCCTTCTTAGTTGACATGGGGGCAACACGCTGGTGCATATGAGAAGGCAAGTTTTCCTTGTCCGGCGAGGCTATAGATACTCAGAGTTTTATAGGAGCTCGTAGTTGAGTTCCCTTTACAGATGCACTTCCAGTCTCCATAGGGGAATGCGAAATTAATGTACCTTTGTTATATTCGCATCAGACCCCAGTAAACATTTTGGGTTAAGATTTAATGACAAAATTGAAAATGACCATCTCATTTACAGAGGAGGGCATAGTATGCTCTACTCCGGGAATGCATTATTCGAACGTGTGTAATATGATCAGAGCCTATTCAGGACACAGAGCCATGAGAGCTATAGCGCTAGACCCTGAGGTTTTCGCATATATGGCATACGTGTACTTATGGCGGGATTACCAGGCCTCGCAGACAAGGTCAGGAAAACCCCAGATGAATTTTTATTCAGGCCGAGAATACCAATGCATGAAGAGGAGGGCCAAATATTTCCCTTGATGATACATGCTGCAGCAGTGCGAAGTAGGATAGCATTAGTTGAAGGCTACGATGATGAAGGCAGACAATGGTGTGCGATCATCACCATTGAAGAAGGGTATCGAGTGACTGACGTCACCGATGACGATCTGAAGAGACAAGTGTAGAAGTGAGTCTCACATTTTGGATAAAAATGATCAAAAGAGAAGTGCCCCAGAGAATGATGTTGGCACTGATACGTCCAGAATACTTTGATGATGACATGGCCCAGGTGCCTGTCTTAGTATGGACCACAGGACCTTATGACGTAGGCCTCCTGGAGGGGGTGGGAGAAGTGAAAATTAAGCTGAAACCAGGAGCAATGTTACCAAGAGCACAACAATATCCCATGTCCAGAGAGGCAGAAGAAGGAATCGCGAAGACCATCTCCACCATGATGGTACAGGGCTTCTTAGTGATGACAGAGTCACCATGTAATGCAGTAATTTATCCAGCCAAGAAATCAAAAGGAGGGTCTTGGCGTCTAATTTGTATTATTTGTATTTGTATTTTATTTATTTGTATAGCGCGCTAGGCCCGAGGGCAACCAGGCGAATATCTTAAGGCACAGGGTACAAAAAATGGCATTGATACAGTTACAGACAGGCAGAGATTAAATTCACAGGTGCATATCTTAAGGCACAAAGGTACAAAAGTGGCATGGCTACAAGTACAGGCAAACAGTATAAATTCTCAAGCAAAAGTGCCGGTAGTGCATGAGTAGCAGAGCAGGTGGTTTAGGCTGGTAGTGAGTGAGGTGTAGATGATAGCCATAGCTTGGCTTTGTGTTTGAAAAGCGCGGCGGACGGGAGGGTTCTGATGAATAGTGGCACGGAGTTCCAAAGTTTGGGTGCGAGGACTGGGAAGCTGACGCCTCCAGCAGTCTGCAGGTTGTATTTCGGTATAGTAAGCGATTGTGCTTGGGCAGATCTTAGTGTCCGTGAGGGGATGTATTGAGGAAGTTAAGTAGGTAGGGGCCTGGTTGTTAACACATTTGTGAGTGAGAGTCAGTGATTTGAGGGAAATTCTTTGGGCGACAGAGAGCCAATGTAAGCTCTTCCTGGTGTCAGAGATGTGCGCCGACCTAGGGCTGCTCTGATAGCATTGTTTTGGGTGATTTGAAGTTTGTTGAGGTTACGTTGGTTAGTACCTTGATAAAGTGTGTTGCAGTAATCAAGTGTGGACATAACCAACGTCCTGGCGAGAGTAATGCAGTTCTGGGTAGAGAGGAATGGCCGGCAGGCTGTAACCAACTTACAAGTGTAGTCTGAGGCAGCGAAGACTGTGTTAGTTTGTCGGTTAAGGGACTGTGTGGAATCAAGGTAGATAACCAAAGTTTTGATCTCTTTAGCCACTTTGATGGAATTACCATCAATGTTGAAGGTGCTGAAGGATGGGTCAAGCTTGCTAAGTCTTTGTTGGGTACCAAGGATGAGGAGCTCTGTCTTGTCATCATTGAGACAGAGCTTGTGATGTGCCATCCATGCTTGGACGACTTGGTATACGTCGTTCAAATCTTTGGCGTCTGTGATGTAGTCACCAGTGATGGGGATGAGTATCTGGGTGTCATCCGCGTAGTTGGTGTAGGTCACACCCAGATAGTCAAGCACATTAAACAGAGGTTTGGTGAAAACATTTTAGAGCATAGGAGATACGCATGATCCTTGAGGAACTCCACATGGGACCGGATATGGGTCAGCAGAGTCCGTGGGTGAGAATACTCTCATGAGTCTATTGTCAAGGAAGGATCTAATCCAGTCAGTGGCATTTTCTGAATAGTGGGCAGCAGATTTCAGGTGTTGGCATAGGATTTGGTGATTGACCAGATCGAAGGCCGCAGAGAAATCCAAGAGTAGTAGTAGGGCTAGTTTTCCATTATCTTTTAAGTCCTCTATTTGAGTTTTAAGATCTAATAAGGCTGTTTCTGTCCCATGCCTAGGTCTGAATCCAGATTGTCTTGTGCCAAGTAAGTTATTAGTCTCCAGATACTTCTGTATCTGGAGGTAGGCCGCTCTATCTAAGATTTTTAGGAGGAACGGGACCGTTGTGATTGGTCTGAAATTAGTTGGTATGGACGGATCAAGTGTAGGCTGTTTCAGCAGTGGGATGACCCAGGCGTCCTTAAGGTTGTTAGGCACAATTACGGAATGAAATGAGGACTGAATGAAGGTGGTAATGAAGGGAGCAAGGTCGTGGGCAGATTGCTTAATGTTAGGGGCCGGGCAAGAGTCCCCTTGGCAGTTGGAAGGTTTAAGGTTGCTGATAATTTTTTCAACCTCAGGGATAGTAAGAGGAGTGAAGCTAAATGGGGGCTGGCTGAAGGTGGTGGGGGGTTTTAGGTGCCAGAGGTTTGGAGATGAGAGAGTTTTTTTTATTTGGCAATGATTTTGGTTTGTAAGGTGGTAATTTTGGAGAGGAGAGCATTTTGGATGCTATTGCACCAGGAGCTGTCCTTGTTGCACATATCTGGTATGGGAGAAGGGGATTCTAATTCTTTGAGAATTTTGAAAAGCTCCTTCGTGTTGGATTCAGCTTGCGAGATGCACAGGTTATACGTTTCTTTTTTTGCCTGTATAATCGCTTCCTTGTAATTAAGGGATGCGATGAAGAGGTTGTCTTTGTTAGAAGCACAAGGGAGACTTTTCCAGAGTGATTCACCTTGCGTTTTTCTTTACGCAGAGCTCTAAGATGTGGCGTGAACCACGAGTTCAGGTGAGCTCGTTGTTTAGCTTTCCTGAGTTTGAGCGGGGCTATAGTGTCAATAGCTTTGAGCAGTGTTCGGTTGAAAGTGTCCACCAAGACCGTAGGGTCGTTATAAGATGTGGCACAGCTGTTCAGAGTGGGTAGGATAAGCGGGAGTAGCTTGTCCCTGGTGATGTCCTTTTTATTCCTGGTGGGGATAGAGGGGGCTATTGGAAGTTTGGAGCTAGGAATGGTGGCTGGTAGTTGGAAGATAATGACGCAGTGGTCGTACCAAGCACAGGCTGAGTGGAACTTATCGTAGTATTACAATTTAAGTCTATGATCCAATCAAGCGTTCTGCCTTTGTTGTGTGTAGGTTCCAGGTTACGTTGTTGGAAGCCTAGGTTTGACACAATGCTTGCAACTTCTGTGGCGATGAGATCCTTAGGGTCAGACAGTCCAAGATTTAGGTCCCCTGGCAGCAAAACTTGTGAGTTAGGCTTAGTATTGTTGGATAGGATGGACGTAATATCTTCAGCGAAGGAGGAGAGTGGACCGGGTGGTCTGTAGATGAGGTGAAGTGACGCTGTATTGGTGGGTGAGAGTGAAAGTTTCACTGATAGTGACTCAGCTGAGCAACAATGAATGTTTGGGATCAGTCTCATGTTGATATTATCCCTATGTATGAAGGCAATGCTGCCACCTTTGGACAAGTTAGATAGGCGGTAATTTCTAAGGATAGAGTATCCATCGGGAATGGCGAGGGATAAGAGCGGGCCAGAGGCAGCATGTAGCCATGTTTCTGTGATAGCAATGAAGTCGAGGTTTTGGGTGGTAATAAGGTCGGCGATATCGAGGGCATGAGCAGTAAGGGATCTGGCATTGATAAGCGCTCCTTTCAATTCTTTAGGTGCGGTCGTGTATGGTTTAGGTGAGGTCTGAGTAGAGGCACGGTGGTGTAAGTGTGTTGGCGTTGGGCGCACGGAATAAGAAGCAGTCTGGATCCGAGTCTAGCATTTCTAAGTGTAAGTGTGCACGGTTGGTTCGGAGTGGGTTTGGTTGCGAAATGTTCGTGCCACAGGGCTGGTTCATTGAGGTAGGGATTGGAAGAATGTGTGTAAGTGACGGAATTGGGTGGTAGAGGTGTGCTACGGTGCATTATCGTAGAGTATGCACAGGAGATGTTGCAAGGAATGCAGATAGTGCAGGTGGGCGTTGCACAATATGCCTTAGCTAAGGACCATGTGATAGCTTGGATGAGTGTGAGAGTACTTGCCGAATGGAGGGGCAGCATGTCCAGAGAGTTCAGATAATTCCAAAGTGGCAAAAGACAACTATGTCGGGTGATGAAGCAGATACGGCGCAGGCAGGTGGTACTGTAGAGTAGCCGGGACTGGACAATGCACAGGGGCTAGCTTATCAGAGTAGGTCACAATGTCAACGTGTCTATAGCTACAGGTACTAAGTTTCAGGAGGAAACTCAGAATGGGGGCTAGTGCCTATAGCTACAGGTACTAAGTATCAGGAGGAAACTTAGAATGAGGGCTAGTGTCTATAGCTACAGGTACTAAGTATCAGGAGGAAACTCAGAATGGGGGCTAGTGCCTATAGTTTAAGTGGGCGAACAAAGTGCGGCATAGTAGTCGCATTGCTATGAGGCATAATGAGGCAATGAGATAGCAAATATTGGCACACTTAGGCTAAGTAGCAAGCCTGAGTGTGGTAAGCTAGGCGTGATACAGGCAGAGCTGACATGAACTTGCAAAAGTGATTATGGCAGCAGATGAACACCTGGGTTTAAAGAGGCAGTTTGGCTAAAATGCAATGTAACAGCAGGCAAGAGTGAGTTATAGCAGCAGGGTCCATCTAGATTTAAAAATCACCATATGAGCTAAAATGCAATGTACCAACAGACAAGAACGAGTTATAGCAGCAGGGTCCATCTAGATTTGAAAATCACCATATGAGTTAAAATGCAATATACCAACAGACAAGAACGAGTTATAGCAGTAGGGTCCATCTAGATGTGAAATTCACCATATGAGCTAAAATGCAATGTACCAACAGACAAGAACGAGTTATAGCAGCAGGGTCCATCTAGATGTGAAATTCACCATATGAGCTAAAATGCAATGTACCAATAGACAAGAACGAGTTATAGCAGCAGGGTCCTTCAAGATTTAAAAATCACAGAAGGGCTAAGAGGCATTATGCAGAGAAGTGGGAGCCGTTGCAACGCTATTGAGTTAAGGTGTGAAACGCATGCAGGCAATTCAGGGAGAAGATATCAATGATACAGATAAGCACAATGAGCGCTAATTAATAAGCTCGCACACGTGCTGCGTACTACTTAACAGTGACAACAAGGTGCCGACATGAAGGTCATGAAATGCATAGAAACAACGTGATACAATGTAATACGCGATTTCTTAGCATAATGTTTGAGAGGTCGCTGCAATCCCTCCTTGGGAATGGGAAACAGGGCAGACATAAAGCGGGCAGTTGTAGGCAGGGCATGCGTAGCAGCAAATGTCTGTTAGCATACTTATTGATCACAGGGTAGTGCGAAGATAGTGTCGGCAGCCGTACACAAATACACTGAGGTAGGGGTCAATGCCGGTAGTTTTAATGTTGCTGCGGTATAGTGTAAAGGAGTACTTACAAGAAACCATGCTTCTTTGCTCCTTGCTGCCCGACGCGGACAGACGCAGACAGGCCCTTTGGCTTGCCCTTTGGCTACCGCCTATCGGTGAGCTGGAGGGTGGGTGATTGCATTTACAGCCAATCACAGGCTGGGAACGCTGCTGGGCTCCTTGCTTATGCTGGATGTCGTCCTAGGCTGCGTCCATTGACCATGTTGTGTGGAATGGCGGCCGGTGGTGCCACTGGACTGTTCCGAGGTATTCTGGGCCCCAATTTAAGAAATGGGCATTTTGGCAAGGTCGGGGGCAGATGCACATAAATGTGATGCCAAAAGCAGGCAATGAATGAAGATGAACCCACGTTGCTCGTTCAGAGCGGGGGGGTGCAGTTGGGGACTCAACTATCTACTGAGGTCCTGTAGATGGGGGGGAAGGCTCCGACCCTCTCCTCCATGCGTGGCGATGACTCTGCACTGAGATCGGACGCAGACAGGCCCTTTGGCTTGCCCTTCGGCTACCGCCTATCGGTGAGCTGCAGGGCGGGTGATTGCAGTTACAGCCAATCACAGGCTGTGAACGCGGCTGGGCTCCTTGCTGATGCTGGATGTCATCCTAGGCTGCGGCCATTGACCACGTTGTGTGGAATGGCGGCTGGTGGTGACACTGGACTGTTCCGAGGTATTCTGGGCCCCAATTTAAGAAATGGGCATTTTGGCAAGGTCGGGGGCAGATGCACATAAATGTGATGCCAAAAGGAGGCAATGAACGAAGATGAACCCACGTTGCTCGTTCAGAGCGGGGGGTGGCAGCTGGGGACTCGACTATCTCCTGGGGTCCTGTAGATGGGGGAGAAGACTCCAACCCTCTCCTCCATGCGTGGCGACGACTCTGCACTGAGATTGGGTGCAGACAGGCCCTTTGGCTTGTCCTTCGGGTACCGCCTATCGGTGAGCTGGAGGACGGGTGATTGCAGTTACAGCCAATCACAGGCTGCAAACGCTGCTGGGCTCCTTGTTGAAGCTGGATGTCGTAATAGGCTGTGGCCATTCACCACGTTGTGTGGAAAGTCAGCTGGTGGTGCCACTGGACTGTTCAGAGGTATTCTGGGACCCAATTTAGGAAATGGGCATTTTGGCATGGTCGGGGGCAGATGCACATAAATGTGATGCCAAAAGCAGACAATGAATGAAGATGAACCCACGTTGCTCGTTCAGAGCGGGGGGGGCAGCTGGGGACTCCACTATCTCCTGGGGTCCTGTAGATGGGGGGAGAAGGCTCCAACCCTCTCCTCCATGCGCGGCGACGACTCTGCACTCCAAGAGTCTGTCTAATCCAAGATTTAAGAGCTTTAAACAATATTGTTGAAGCCTAGTTCCCTCTAGTCCCTAATCCTTCGACAATTTTATGTAATATACTAGTCGAGGCAAAATATTTCACGGTGATTGACTTAAAAAATGCCTTTTTCTCAATCCTGTTTCACCGTGAGTCACAAGATCTGACATCGCTCACATTCAGACAAATGCATCTGAAAAGCACAAGTTTGCCACAGGGGTACTGTGAGTCCCCGTCCATCTTTAACCGAGTCCTCCAGATGGACCTGAGCAATATTGCAGTAGAAAGTGTCGTCTTGCAGTATGTGGATGACATTCTAATCTGCAGCACAACAGAAGAACAATGCAGGCGCGATTCAGTTCAGCTACTGACTATACTGGCTGAGAAAGGCTATAAGGTTGATAAGGAAAAACTGCAATATTGTCAGCAATAGGTGCTGTACATAGACCAGTTAATTTCGCATGAGGGGAAAAAGGTAACCCCATAAAAGGCTGAAGCTATCATGAAGACAGCAAAGCCTCTCACGGTAAAGCAAATGCAGAGCTTTCTAGGTCTGTTTAATTATGTTAGAGCATGGGTCTTTGATTACAGCTCATATACCAAGCCCTTGCTCCAGGCCCTGAAAAAGGCCCAGATGACAAAGGAAAAGATTGAATGGACCGAGACCAGGGAAAAAGGGTTTACAGAACTCAAGAGAGTGATTTGTACAGCTCCAGTTCTCGGGATTCCTAATTATGCAGAGGAATTCTACCTGTTCTCGCACATGAATGGCAGCGTTATGGCGGCAGTGCTCGCTCACAAAACCTTGTTGGGGTACATGCCCCTGGCGTATTACAGTGGGAATCTGGACCCAGAAATGAGAGGCCATTTCTCATGCGAACAAAGTAAAGCTGCCGCAGCGTTCGCCATAGAGCAAGCGACAACCATTGTTATGGGATGTTCCAGGACGTTATACGTCGAGCACTCATTATTTGCCCTCTTAGAGAAACCACAGGGTACGCTGACAGCTCAAAGAGCTTCTACTTATGAGATGATTATATCGAACCCATCGATCAAAATAGCTCGATGTAAAATGGTAAACCCAGCTGCATTCATAGCCGAGCCATTCACTGAAGGAGAACGGATACATGACTGTGCAAACTATGAAGAATTCTTTGACGAAATCCCCAGGGTAAAAGAAAACGCCCTAGCTGGAGGAGAGATCGTTTTCATTGACGGTTCGTCAAGAATCGACCAAGAAGACGGACAAAGATATTCAGGCGTTGCCGTAATGAAACACATAGCAAACTGAGAATTTCGAGTACTCGTCGGTGCATGAATACCATCTCATTACTCAGCACAGGCTGCAGAGTAATTGGCGTTGATACTCGCCATTGAGAATCACACAGACCAGGAAGTAACGGTGTACAGTGACTCCGCCTATGTGACAACCACAGTGCACGCAGGCCTAGCGCGCTGGAAAAGGAGGGGCTACCTCCGAGCGGACGGCACGTCAGTGCAGCACGCAGCCTTATTGGACAGGCTGATTAAGGCACTGCAGCTCCCAGTGGGCATAGCGGTCGTGTAATGTGCCGCCCATACTCACGGCACAGATTTGTGTCACGCTGAAATCACGCAGCAGACACGGAAGCCAAGCGTATGGCATCCAAAAGTGAGACGATCATGGAAGTAGAAGTGGCGTGCACCCATGAACAAATGACGGTGGCATGAACCACACCCGAAGCCTATAGTAACATGGGGCAGACACAACTAATGGAGCTACAAGGGGAGGCACCACAAATGAAAAGAATCTTTGGAAACGTCGAGGGTGTTCTTTAAACCCCTCTGATGGATTGAGGTGGCAAGACAGCACTGGTAAACCAGTCATGCCTATAGCCCTATTAAAAATAGCACTGGAACAATTGCATTACCCATTACATATGTCAAAAGAGAATCTAGCAGAAACACTCGCAGAAGACTGGTTTATACCGAATTTAGCTGAGCATGTTGCATTCTTTATAGTGAACTGCATAATCTGCCAGCACTTCACCACTGGGCACACATTAAAAGTAGTGAGAGAAGTCCTGACCCGGCCAAATGGGCCTTTTCAGCACTTACATATCGACTATGTCGACATGATCCAAGTGTGTAACGGGTACATGTATTTAATTGTAGTGGTGTGTCCATTCTCTAGCTGGATAGAAGCAGGTCCTTGTACACACCCAGACTCAACCTGTGCGGCCAAATTTCTGGTGAGGGAAGTGTTTCCTAGATGGGGGTATGTGAGGTGATGAAGTCAGACAACAGGGATTATTTTGTTAACTCAGTCTTTGAGTAGATCAGCTTGTTGCTTGGTATAAAGCACACGTTCTCGTCGGCGTATCTTCCAGAAGGTGATGGTATTTGTGAGAGGTTCAACAGCTTGTTAAAGGAAAGGATAGCCAAGTTGAAGCTTACTCTAAAGAAGGGATGGTTGCACTGCCTTCCACTGGCACTGTATGCTCTTCGGAACCAACCAGGCTCCGACCATCATCTCACGCCGCACAAGATAGTCACAGGAAGGAGAATGAATATCCCTCTCACCCAACGAGATAGAGCTAGATGTGATGCCCAGCCAACCAGAGAGGTCCTGGGAACCGAATTGGCAAAGTACCTGAACTGTATGACATCCAGCCTTACTGTAATTTCAGACCAGCTGCAGCGGCGACGAAAAGGGTGCAGCACAGCAGAAGGCATTGCAGAAGACTCTGCAACAGACTCAGCTCAAGATCTTTGTATACCACTTGTTTTTCCTGGAGACACAGTCCTAATCAAGAACCACACAAGGAAAAGGTGGGACGAGCCGAGATTCAATGGTCCTGCCCTGCAGTCAAAGTGCAGGGCAGGAGAGCATGAATTTTTCTCAATGACATTAAACCCTATATCGGAGAAAGCCCTCAAGCTGCACCCCACCGCGAAGAAACTACAGACAACAGGGAAGAACCTCAGCACGTGCAGACGAGATCCATGGCAAGGAAGAAGGATGCATGAGCGGCAAAGTCAAGACAAAGAACCCGTTTGCAAGTTGTGGCTTAAAATGGACAGTTCCTCTAAGCAAAAAAGGGGATAGGGACATAACGGACACTCTATGCATCTCAGGTGTAGGGTGAAGAAGACAATTGCGCATCTAAGCCACAACACGTCTGTTGACACGAACTTGTAAATCAATCACACTGAAGCATCAGTGAAAACAAGACTCAAATAGATTATGATCAAAAGACTTTTGCCTAAAGAGCTAACAACAGCATCCTGACTTATCAAAGAGAAAGACATCGCTTTGCAGCATTTATGGTATCACTTAGCAGAAATATCACAAGGGATGTGCTGTCCTGTTTTCAGTTAGTACTAGAGACATATCCGTCACTTGTAGGGAGAGTCATCAGTATCACAGACTTTATCCAAGATCCTGTCAACAAGAAGGTAATCTGGCAACTGCTTACTGTCATCGTGGAAGCCTTCGTTGAGTTACCTGAATACAGTGATAAGGACACAAAAGCTTCCACCACAGGCAATTATAGATGAACTCGTCAATACACTGTTCTTTCACATCATAGAGGAGTACCCAGCTATTGTCGGAAGAACCACAGACACCCTTACATTCATCCGAGATCCAGCAAACACTGAACATTTGAGTCAACTGTAGACTAAACTAAACTACTTAGTGGCAATCCATGCAGCAGGAACGTGCAGGGACTATTCACGTCAAGAGAAAGGCCTGTGATCCACAACCAAGCAAGCAGGACCAATGTCCCCGTCACCTAAGGACAGCCGATTGACGCACAACGTCCTGTTTTGCCTAGTCACTGACTTCCCTCTTCATCAGAGATCCAGCTAATTTTGCGCATATGGGAACACTCCCCTATGGCATCATGCTCCAAGTGGAGCTGTCCAACTTTCAACAAGAGTATTTGAGGAGATTCCAGTGAACTTTCCGCCAAGGGACAGATTGAGGGAGCAGAGAGTAGAACTTCAGCTTTTATTATTTTTTTATTCTTGATTTTCATTTTTGATTTTTTCATGTTTTCTATTTTTTCGCATTGAACAGGTCCCAGCATGTCCTCAGGATTGAGGCAGATTCGCTGGATGGACTGGGATCTCACTTATTTTGAATATGCACAATGAATATGACTCGCCAAAAAAATTGTTAGTCTAACCTATTTTCCATAGTCTAACAAGGGAACTGTAACCCATATCCAGAGACAATCATCACCCGCAAGAGGAGACACTTGTGAAGCACCAGACACTTTACGATACAAACTGTTCGAGAACAAATGAATTGAGGAAAATGAATAAACGTTGACATTTTGTGATGATTGAAATGGGAGCCCAGAACAGTAACCTGGTCCTCCCACCAGCAGAGGGGCACCCCCGCTTCCCTGGAAGGAAATGCTGCCACCTGTTTTACCGCACAATTATGTGTATATGTATAGTGATTATCATTGTCTTTCTGTCATTAACAATCAGTACTGCATTCTGTATTGGTGCACGAAGCGGTCCAATTGCTTTGCATCCACCTGATGGATGTACGCATGAGACCCACAAAGGCACCCAGACCCTATAGAGTTATTCCAGTCCTGAGAAAATCAGACGGTGTGGTAAACGAATTGAAATTAAATATAATTGGCAGTGATACAGACACAATTGAGTTAACGAATGAAGAGAAAAGCTGGAGACAGGGTCGGCACGGAACGAATGAAAACATAGAACTGACCACTACACCCACCCACACACTAAATGCACACGAACTAGGACAAGTGTCAATTGCTGCAGATCCTCAAGCAAAGGTAGCAGATAACACAAAACTGCCTACCGGACAATCAGTCCCAGTAAGTAATGAGAGGGATCAAAAGAAATTAAGTGAAAGACCAACTAAAGTAAACATAGCAACAGCCCTCGAGAAGACGAAAGCAGCTACTGGAGAATTCATTGCAAAGACAAAAATGATAATAGGACATTTACTCCCGTTTATAGCTAGAGTGAAGAAGCGACATGAGGAGCTGAGAGCCAAAACCACAGAAACTAAAGTGACAAACACACAAGTTCCAACCCAAGGGACAAGCATTAGACCTACCATACAGCCATTTACAGGACCAGTGTCAGGTTGGATAGCATGGGCACTTGCACGCAGAAAAGAAAAGATGCATGAGGACCAGGAAAGAGCAGACAGAATCATGTCCACTCGAATGGCACAGATGAAAAAGCCTGCAGCATGGACTGAAATGCCTAAGAGTCCTCCAGCAAAAAAAAGCCATACAGATGCTTTTAGGGATGTAGTCATAGTGAACTATAGGAAGACACTAAGAATCAAGAGAAACCTACATGAAGATAACAATGAACTGAATGATTACCTGGACAGCACAGCACATCTAGGGAACAATATCTGGTACCAGCACATGAAAGAAATTGTAAAACGAAATTCAGAAGGAGAATGCTTCGTGTGTGCACTTCTACCGTACAGCATGGGAAAATCCAAAATCTTCGTGGCTGTAGAAATTGATGTCCCGACAGCACACTCTTTGTCACACGTAGCAATGTGCAACACCAGAGGACAGTTTATGGGAAAAGATGCCTCACTGATATGGGCAACTGAAACAGCATATCCCGATGAAGATGATTATGTCCAGGACATTAAGACAAGAAACAGAGCTCATACTAGGAATCATGTGATCAGGTATGAAAAGCCAGAAGTCAAAGGAGCAGGAACAAGATGGGAAATTAAGCCGAGCCTGAATGTCCAAGGAAAAACTCCAGAAGAATCCCAAATTTGGAAGAACAGAGGCCAAATACAGATTTGGGGAACAGTACTTTCACCAGATGCATGTGAAGAAGGAGTGGTGATATGCCGAGCCTGGATGGTCCTTGGAGCCTGCAAGGAGGCAGTAGAAAACTCACAAAAACTGTGCAAACCTCTATGGCCAAAGTTGGTAAAGTTACTAACCTGGGTCGAAGATAGAGGAGGACCATTGCAGATAGTGCCACTGGAAAGCCCAAAATTGTGCTTCAGCAACAATGGAACGAGGAAGATGGGAGAGAATCAGAACTGCGGACGCATCTTTGAAGCTCCATGTATGACTAACGGAACCGCAGTAATTATGGATCATTACTGGGCGTGTGGATCCAAAACATACATAAGGCTGCCGAGAAACTGGGGAGGCATATGCACAATAGTGAATGTCCACGTTCCTGCACTAGTGATCCCGAAGAGTGACCTGAACATTGACAGTTTTCCGAATGCAGATGCCCACCTGAGGAAAAAGAGATCTGTAGAACTGATATCCCGAATGAAGAGAGAAAATTACTTCTCAGACAAATCAGAAGAAGCATTCCATGCAATCCCATATGAACACAGGCTGTTCAGCCTCACCTCATCAGTGTTCACAATGATCCTCATGCCATGGATCCAAGATGGAGTGAATACCAAATGGTTGCAGATAACCAGATGGGAGTTATTTCAGACCATCAACACTACCATAAAAGGATTCAATGCTATTAAGGAAGAACTAAGAGCAATCCGACTGATGACCCTCCAGAACAGATGCGTACTTGACATGATCACAGCGATGGATGGAGGTGTTTGCGCAAAAATTGGAGAATCGTGTTGCACATTTATACCTTCGCATGACGAAAAAAATGGAACCTTAACAGAAGCAATAAGTATGCTGACAAACCTAGAGAAACAGATGATCAATGAAACTGACGAAGTTGATGATGACAGCTGGTACGGAACACTATTTTCATGTGTCCCACAATGGATGGCAGACATATTCAAGTTTCTGGGAGCCCTGCTACTGATGATACTACTAGGATTTTGTGTTATCTAGATAATCATCACACAGTGCCTGAAAACTGTGAAGAAAGCCAAGCCAGGATGGAAGCCGAGGGACCTAACAGATGAAGAAATAAGACACTTCATGAAGGCTAGCGAATTTGCACCAAAAGGAACAAAATTTGTGTATCCCCGAAGACGTAGACATTATGAAGGAAAATGGACCTATTGCAGCCCAAATGGTCAGTGTCAACTTATGACCTGGAACAAAGACGAACATGTAAAAACAGCAGGAAGCCTGAAAGGAGTGGTAAAAATATGGACTCCAAAGAAACACATGTTCACACCTTCATGTACAACCCCAGAAGACAAAGAATTGGATGCAGAAGAACCAAGTAAGAGTAATTTAAAGGAGGAAGAAGAAGTGGTCGATAAACCGACAAGAGGGGGGTGTTTAGAGGAGGTCCCAAATATGGCCTGCACTCCAGCGACCCATTTTGGAATGTCAGAAGCATACTCACCAAGATATGTGACGTATAAGGAGCAAATAAACCAACAGAGAGCCACAGTAGGGCTCTGTCCGGTGCCCATCAGAAACACTTGTATACCTATTGAAGTACCAATAACCAGACAACCATGGGCCGCACGATACCTATTGAGACAACCATATCAGCAGCTGATGCGAAATGAAGACTACTTACAAACTGTCCCGGAAGAGGCCCAAAGGGCTCTTATTGGAGGCGAATACTGATGCCAGAATGGTCCGGACAGACTCACAGAGAAAAGAAACGACAACCAAAAGATGATAAACAAAGACGAAATGTTGCAAACAAGGATGTAATGAACATAAAAGAAGAAACGATGCTGAACTATAAGAAACGTAACCATTAAAGCAGAATGGAAGTATGTTGGTGGCTAAATGCCTATAAATAGACTTGGAACGCAAGAAGCTAAGGAACCGATACTGCTTGCAATGCTTAAGTAGAAGGATAGAGCGGCAAGCGCCAAATATATATATATATATATATATATATATATCTACCTCAAGAAGCACATTATACAAGTGCGACTCCATCTCTGCAAAAGCAGAATCATGCCCAGGATGATTGAGGACAAACAGGCCAGGATTCATAAACTAGCTCAAAGTCAGACGAAATAGCGAAATCGAAATTCAGCAAGAAGCAGCTCATGGCCAGGAATTCGAGGTCAACCCAAGGAAGGGAGGAGAGCAGCAACTCCGAAGAATCGAAACTGAAGAGCATTGAAGCCTACCCTGTGAAGGTCAAGATAAGGAGGCCCAGGCAGGTGGCGTGGAAGAACAAAGAATCAAATACACAAATAGAGGGAAAATTAAGCCAATCCACGGTGAACAGACACGTGACCAGCCTGGCGCAGAGAGGTGCCCACATCTGATTTCATCCGAACCCAGAGGATGCCATAACTTTTCCGGATAAGAAGCTACAGTTCGAGGCCACTCTCAGCCAACTAATTGACACATAGGCATAAAGGTATTCATTGATGGAAGGGAGGCAGGGTGAATCTTGGGCCATACCGCACCTGGGCGACCATTCTGCATGCTGCTAATTAAAGCGGAGATTTATGTCTAGGGGTGTAACCGACCCAATCACGATGGACCAAATAATCTAGGGTCCTAAAACAAGTAGAACCAATAAGACATACTTTTAGTGACGTCTATCAAGAGTGATGTAGAGGGATGGGCATAGATGCCCACCCATTAAGAGTTATCCAATCCCCACACTCTGTTACTATATACAGATATAGTACCTATACTTAAGTTACCTTTCCCAGTCAATAGAATTGCATGTCAAACTTAGGGGTTTTTCACCTCAATGATGACGAGAATTTGCTATCAAAGTTACTGTTTGGATGAAGAATTTGGAAGTTGAAGCGAGACAGGCGATCGCAGCTCTGATGATTTCCATTTGTTTCCCCGGTTTTTGTACTTGTCATTAAATGGACTTCCCTTTGCCAAACCAAATGCCATATCATATCATTGACTTGTCCTTATTGATTGGTGTTGGAGTAAGAGAATCCTGCACCCCATCCTCCTCAAGGTGCAGCTATCTCGATTTAAGGTGCAGGAGGGTGAGCTCTGAATCTCATGGGCCCGTTCAGAGGTCACACATTCCACCCTTGAAACTGGAAAAGAAGGCAGCCTTATATTTCGACCTCCCTTGCACCTGTTTGGTGGCTGGTACCTCCAGAGCTACCCCTCGGTGACTCCACTGGTATCTCGCTACCGCTTAGTACTCTTGTTTTACTGTTTATTTTACCCATCCTTTACTCTTCTAAGCTATATCCGTAGCTCCCTCCCCAGTACTGAAACCAGAAAGTCTTCTCATCCTGCACTCCTTCAGAGGGCCACCTCAGCCTCTAAAGAGCCACCAAATCCCCCCATCTGGTACACTGTGCAGGCACCACTGCACTCATACTGCACTCTGAGTCAGCTTCCAGTCTGCCCCTTGCTCTCAAGCGTGGCTTCTCAAACATAAACCCAGAGCCATTGCTAGGGGTGGGACTGAGGGGGCTATAGCCCCAGGTCTTTTGGTTGTAGCCCTGGATAGAAGTTCAGGGATACAACCAAAAAGGCTAGCTAGCCCCAAGTCCCGACGGTCCCGACATAAGCATTGCCCCAGATCTTTTCCAGGCCTAGCACCACCTCTGCATAAACAGGGGGTGGCGAAACACTTCCCTGATGCGGCCCCAGCCTGCATGAGCATGTACCACCGCAAGCAAGTGCCCCATTAGAGGGGGCAGCAAACTTCTGCACCCTCTCTCCCCCCACCGGTGGCACCTTTCTGCTGCAGTAGATGCTGCCAATGAGACAGACATGTGCCAGAGTTCTGTAAAATGGGTTGTTTCGGTCACCAGATGACATATTGCCCTGCTGCTGCAGTACTCTGAGGTCTTGCAGTGTGGGCTCAGGGAATCCACTGAAAGCAGAACCTCGTTGTGGAGGGCACCAGGTTTGGCAGTGTGGATTCATGAAATGGTTTTCATTCCTGTGATTACAATTTTTTGAGCTGCTGGAAATCAACACGTCTATTTCTTTAAATGGCGTCTTCAGGAGGTATAGCACAAGGTAAATCTTGTACAATGACCGTGTTCTCATCAATAATTATTGTAGTGCCATGAGGAAAGAAAGGAAAATCCCAGAGATTTCCAACACCTTTCCCGTGACCCACTCACCACCAAACTCCTGCTTCTAGAATTTCTCGAGCAGCGTCATTTTACTTCTCAATGGCATTTGCTGTACTCTTTCGGATCTTGTCTCTTTCCTATGGATGAAATACTCCCAAGTCTCTCCTCCAAGCTTGTTGAAAGCAGGTTGGCACTCAGGAACCGGGTACTTTCAACCTGCACCCATCAACACCAGAGTTTTTGCATGTGCCTTTCCCACTTGCCCTCTAAAGAACCCCACTCCCCCTTTTTATTACAGAGCCAAGCACAGCGAGCCCACCAATAATAGCAGAAGGGTGCTATACAAGACCACTTACATTACAGCTCTTTACACTATGCAGCATTGCGAGTCTTTACACAACCAATACTAGCCACAGATTTAGCCACATACTGCACGCAGAAGCCCACACTTCGGCCTATATTGTATGGCTATAATAACTAGTCATTCCTAGTATGGCCTCTAAATGGTATAATACTCTTTGATTATGCATGCAAAGTATGCTACATTTCAGAGGGTGGAATACCAGCCAGAACGCAGGTGCAGCCCTGCATCATTTAACGGCATTCAACCCTCTGAGATGCTATCGGAGTGGCTGTTTAGGCTTCACAAATCCACAGAAAGCATGCCATTTTTGCTCACAAATAACTACATAACCCTGGAATCAAGAAACTCCTCAGTGTCATAAGCATACCTTAATGAACAGTAGTTCCAATGTGATTAAAAGATTCAAACACGTAAATTCCCAGCTTTGAGAAAACATTTTCAATCGGGACAGTCTTGTCACATGTTATCACTTTATTTCCTTGATGCGTCTTTTCGCAGTATCAGATCTGACGTCAACATTATGTACATTTCAAGAACTTGTGGCTTTAAAAAATACATTTTGCACTGGTCTGTGAATCAGGGTGTTTGTTGGCAGCACAAAGTCACTTTAGCTTTTGTTTAGCTACAATCACCATGAAACCATGCTGAAGTGGGTAAACGTTTAAAGTTCGACAGCCTCTCCATTGGTCTCATTGCAAAAACCTTTCACCACAATATCAATAGGGCAACAATTGCTCTGGTGCAGGGGTCTGCAAACTTTGATGTTCAGGACTACAACTCCCAATAACCCTAGCCAGCAAATCCAATGCTATGGGATTATGGGAATCGTAGTCCAAAACATCTGGACAGCCAGAGGTTGCAGACCTGCGTGCAATTGCAGATTCCTTAAATGCAATTTTGCACCCAAGCAATGCTTGCCCTAGTGCTAAATCTGGGCACACTTGTCCTTAATTGGTACCGGTGAACTGTGGTCGCATTTAGTATCTGGGAGATCTAAAGTATTTTCTAAGAAAATGTATGGGCTATGGGAATTGATTAGAATGAAATGACTATAAACGATAGCCACAGTATAGAGGGGAGAAGCATGTTCTAGATACGTCACTTTATGTGGACTCATGGACTGTACTTTCACAAATGCAGATAGAGACATTGAAAACTGTAGGATATGTATGACTATGCACTGATTTAGTGTTTTATTTTTTTATTATCTTATAATGTATGGTGTTGTGTTGTAGGTTAATTGTTTAACCGTATAACACAAATAATTAAAATACAAAAAATAGTGCCCACCACAAGCACTGAAGCAAACATTGCTCTGGTGCAGAAATGCATTGAAAGAATATGTCATTTGCACGAGGGCCGTTGTGTGTTGGTGCAAATACCCTGCAAATGTGAACGAGCAGCACATTTTCTGTAATGTTGAGCCCTCAGGGGGTGGACTGGCCTATAGGGAACTCTGGATTTTTCCTGGTAGGCCTCTGCACCCTGGGCCTCTTTTGTGTGCTAACCTATTTTATTTCTAAATTTTCACAAATGAAAAGGGTTGGGCTTGCTGGAAATGTGTAATATGGAGCCAATTAGAACATTATTTCCATGGCCTCTTTTGGTTTCCAGTCCACCGCTCAGTGCCATACCTTCAAATGCGAGTTTCTTGCTGTTTCTCATTGAAGGGCCAAGATCTTCAGAGTTTAAAGCGGCAACACAGCCAACCTCATAATAAACCAAGAACCAAAGTTCCTTCCGTTTCAATTGTGAATAAACTGCAAAGGCTGGCTCGCCGTGTATCGAATAAAACTCGTCCATCGTAATGTTTTTGTTCATCTCCATTCCTTGGCCGAATGATTATACTTATAATTGTTCCTTTTTTGTTTGCTGTGCTCCTTAGAATGAAAGGGCTGCTAATGCTTCGGTCTCATTTGTCTCTGCATGCATTTGCGCTGCGCATCTGGGGCCTGCATTGTACATCCTGTCACACATATGATGCCTTGCTCTGTAATAAGCCTAACTACCACCCAGCCAGCTGAGTCCGGGGTCACTCAGGGGTCGTGGTTATTAAAGATGGATATCGGCAAACCGCACGCGCGCTCGATTTTACATCATCCCTCTTGCAGAGTGCCCCCATACATGCAGCTCAAAAGCCGCACCAGCCACTCCTGCCGACGTTGCTAGTCTCATAGTCACGTGTGCAAGAGGACCAAAATATGCCAATTTCAGTCCAATTCCAAGGATAGAAGATTAATAAATGCAGTTGGCAGCGTAGATACCTTCTGTTATAACGCGTGCTATACTAATAGCGGCTTTAATTTGCGCTCTGCCTATTTTCACACATTTCTTAAAAATCATAAATGAGGATCTCATGTAGGCACCTGCTTATTGACATATTTTTGTCGCGGCAGCCTCCTCGTGTATATGAAAGAGCCACAGAAACGCCCCCTTCTGCATATTCATTCGCCGGCCCCCACCACCTGGGAGCAAGAGATCTGGCCTGCAGGCAAAGCAGCAAAAACCGCGAGGAGGGCCTTAAGGGGCAGCTCTCGTGCTGTGTTCCTGCTGTCTTCCCCCAGAGCCCCCGCGGTGCAGGATGTGCCCAACGTGATCCCGAAATTCACTTGCAACAGCCTGGACTTCCTGCAAGTGACTCCACCATGCGGGGTTATAGAAATGGTTGCACCTGCTACACAGCAACCTCTTTTTGGCACAAATGACGGGATCGGGTCCCGTATTTGCACGTTTTGCGCCCTGAAAATGTTTCTCAACTAGGGTTTGAACGAAATTGAGAACAAAAAAAAACACGAGGACTGATGCACAGCCGTGAACTACATGTGCACGTGCCACCTGTAAAATGTGGGTGAGGGGGTCGTGCTGAAAGATGTGCTAACAGAGGTCAACGTTTATCCATGATTCACAAGGGGGGAGGGCTCCAATCTGCGACGGGTCTGCTGCCGTTATCCCAACACCTGATCGAGCCTCCTCCCCCCCCCCCACACCCCCACGATCTAGGTGCAGGGGAAACTGCAAAGCAATAAAAGATTGGCACAACCACATGTCTGCATTTCAGAGCACCAAAAAGAAAGTTAGGACAGCCGCTGTGCAAACTCCCTCTGTCATCCATTTTAGCATCTGCACGAATCAATGAACTGCAAAGGGTGGCTAGACACATATGATTTAAATAAGATGAAATCATGATGGCCTGTAATACGTAACTGAGTCATTGCTGCCTTTGTTATGGACCTTCGAATGAAAGGGCCACTAATGCTTCTGTCTAACGTGCATGTGCATGCCTATTAATAAGCACATCTGGGGCCTGCAATGTGTTCACTACATCCTGCCGAAACATATGATGCATTGGTGGTTGGGGAGGCTGATACATCTCCATAGAACAATAAATCTGTAGAGGAGCAGCTGCATGCCTCTGCAGGAAGCCCCACCCACTACATCCTGTATGCTGGAAGCCTGAGATTGTGCCATGCTTGACACTAGCAGTTGTGACCATACCACAACGAATATCGAATGAAGGTACCCACTGAGAAAACCATACCAAATGTATCCCCGAAGAGACGACAATCTGAGGAGGAACTCCCCAAAGGAATATGAAAAAGGAGAAAGAGGAGCTGATGACGTCACAAGAGACGAACTTGACGGCCCGAGAAGACTGGCTGAAGAGGATGCATGGACCTTATAGAAACTGACGACGAAGTAAAGAGTTGAGTACACTTTCATATGCGAAAAGAAGATGGCACGTGTCTGACACACTGCAGAAAATGCAAACCGTTCAATAACTGTACAGTTTCAGCAACGCAAGTAGACTAAGTAATCGTGGAAGCTGGCTATATGTAGTGACTAGACTGTAGGCGAAGCTGCCATTATATAGAAGCTGAACATCGGTGTCATGAAATTAGTGAGCCCGGACTCAAGGAGAGAAAGGCAGAGAACTGTGTTGCAGCAAGAATTAGCTGAGATCGTGGATATGAATGACAAGGCTGTTTGGCCTGGTGTCAAGGTGAAAGTAGCCAAGGCCAGTTATCTATTCTCAAAGGCAGTGAACGTGAGAAGCTGAATCATCCCTTGTTAAGGTGCAAAGATAGAACACCATGCGTGTCAAGTTTTATTCATTTAAGACATTTAAATGCTGAAGAATGGTCCAAATCGTGGTCTCCTGTCACATGAGCCAAGGATGGAAATAGAGTTGATCTTGGAGTTCTAGAACAGCAATAGTGTGTGCTCGCACTCCCTAATATTCTCATGGACAAGAATACTTTGCAAGGCCAAGTTCAAAGACAATCTTCAAGGCAGAAGGGATGGGTGATGAGAGATACTGGCCTAATTGGGTGGGAAGGTAAAGTCGTGTCCACCTCCTGGGTACATGGGTCTGAGCTCACGTGCTGCCAAGCGAACCGAATGTTCCAGGCATGGCAAAAGCGTGCCAACCAAATATAGAGGGCCATATAATGAAGGTTCTTATAGTTTGAGAGCCAATGATATACCATGTACTTAATAGTGTTGCAGATGACATGTTTTAGAGGTAGGCATAAATTGTCCACCTGACAGTAGATATCCAATCATAATCTCAGCCTGTATTGAAAGTATACTTACATGTTCCCCTTAAGCCTATCACAAATCTTTGTAGGTTTTTTTCATTTGCCATGTAGTGTGATGTCACGTATGATGAATTTTCAGTATCTAAATGTATTTTTATGTGAAATGTACGACAGCTATAGCGAACGTCCGTTGATGTCCGCCATAACACCCTGTTTCAGACAATTGATAATAAAACAGCAAAACTTTGCCATCTTCCTGAGTTTGTTCAATTATTTGGTGTCAGAGTTATTCTGCATCCCATCCATTGCATATATGTTACCCAAAGGGCTCTAAGCTCACATGGTAGCAGAAGATGGTTCAAGATCCAAACCAGTTTGTCTCCAGAGTTTCGGATGGTCAGCATCCTACACCATTAGCCGGAAGGTCGCATGGTTTCCTGTGTAGAGCGGCCAAATAAAAATAAACTTGCAAGAAGAACCGAGATGGTGGGTAGGTCCCCCTTTGATGAAATCCTTGTCCGGTTTCCATGGGTGCTTTGCGGATGGAAGGCAAAGTGGTTGATTGGATACCGAAGGCCTCGAATCGAAAAATGAATGAATGGTTAGTAGGCTAAGGGGAATGGCAAATAAAGGGGGTGGGGTTATGATAATTTTTGAGTAGCAGGAAATATTGTGTGAAGAGAAGAATAGCACCTAGAGTCCTAACTCAAGGGAGTTCAGAAGGAGACGCCTCAAAGTCCAGTGGGAGTAGAGCAGAAAAATATAACACCTAAACAGGTTTACGTAAGATGACGCCTCAAACCCTGTAGGGTACATAGTAAAGATGAAAGAAAAGAAAAAGTGATCACATATTTTTTTATATTAATGTGTAAAGTCGACTAGTCGGCTTGCGGTTTGTGAATAGAAATATAGAAGAGAGATAGAAGATGTGAAATAATTGGGAAAAGTTGAGGAGCTATAGTGACTATCTAGGGAAGAGGTTTGTACCGATCCAAAGGTAGAGATAGCTAATAGAGAAATTAGAGGCTTGGGCAGCGATTGATTGTGCACGCTTATATTTGTTGTTTTAAAGGCATTGAAAAAGAGGTGATCTGAAGTAAAAATATAAAGGTTATTTTATAAGTCTCGTAAGTATTGACAGTCAATTGAGACTTGTCATTATGGGAGATACTCCTTTGATGCATTTATGAAAGACACTTCCAAAGCACATACCGAAGCTCAAACAGTATAGTGCGGAATGAGTGAAAGGCATGGCAGATACGATGTTCATGCTGTGGCCACAGGGGATCACTGTCAAAGGTGGTAGTGCAACACATGACCACATACTTGCACGCTGCGTACACAGGGAAGAGATTAGAGAAAAGGCTAGGCACTCCAGAGCTCTGTAAAATATACCAAGAAGAGAGAGAGGATCTGCCAACTGAGTAGTGGATCCTTAGTCAGCGTAAGGAGGAAGGTGTTGAGCCCTCTGCTCCCTTTACCTAGCCTGAAGTAAAAAACGCTACCACAGAAGAAACAGAGTTGAAAGCGGTGACGGGGTATAGTAATCCAATATACAAACCTCCCCTATATCGCAGCGATGATAGTCCAGAGGAGAATAAGAGAAAAGAAGAGATCTGTAAGATCATGCAAGACAAAGAAGAAAAGAGTGAGCAGTCGAATATATCGACAGAAATAGAAGGGGAGATTAAAAGATGGAAAGGAGAAAAGGATAAGGCTGATGAGATAGCGCTCGTGCAGAACGAGTGGATGGGAGCACAGATATTATTCAAAATCAATGGAAAAAGCATTGAGGAAGTTAGGCAAAGAGAAGATAAGGACGAGAAAGAAAGAAGAGATAAGGAATGAAAGAAGAGACTGAAAGAAGATGAGCAGAAAAGGAAAAACAGGGAGAGACGAGAGCAGAGGTATCAAGATGAGCAAGAGAGAAAGGAGGAATGGACAGAAGAACAAAGAAAATATGACAATAGACAGAGAGCGATAGAAGTTAGGGATAGGAGAGAAAGGAAGAGAGAAGAGTAGGAAGCACAAAAATTAAGTGACAAAAGAATACGGAGACAAATGAAAGAAGAGGAAAAAAGGGAAGGAGCAAGGAGAGAAGAACGAACTCAAGAGGAAGAAAGATTTAGAGGAGAGGTGAGAAAGCAAAGAAAATTAGATGAAGAAATAGAACGAGGGAGAAGACAGCGGGGTCTTGATATCAGTGTCGTTCATACGCAACCAGTAAGGCCAAGCACAGCAATACGATGGGATAGAACAGAAGAGTTTCTTCCAATCAAGGAAGCAACGTCAGGGGTATCTAGAGTAATATTGGAAGAAGAAAACTTTGATGCGGGAAGCATCGGGGAAAGGATTGATAAGATCTATCAAGAATTAAAGGAAGGTAGTAACAATGGGAGTCGAGGCAAGGGGGATTAATCCCCAGCATTTCAATCACGAAGCGCAAAGAAAGATCTGTTCAGTCACAAACATAGAGCATTGTCCTTAAGCAGTCTGAACCTACACAAAGGTGAAGGGGATGATAGTCACACTAGTTGGGGATAAGACATGCCAGACAAAGAAAGAAAGTACTTTCTCGAGGCAGGAGGAGGGAGCGTGTGCACCCCCCGAAGGAAGCCTGCAATTAGATGAAGATGTAAGATGGTCGGATCTGGAACAACCAAAGGAGAGGACACCAGATCCCAGAGCATATCCAGAACGTCCCTCGAGGACAATCGTATTGTGAGAATGGAGAATCGCCACCATATGTGAGCAGATTAAGGACACTGCCAGCAAGGAGACGCGTCCCTGCCATAGATAGACTAACGATGGGAACTGACTGTGGGTTGGGGTTTACGCAGTGTCCCTTATTGGAAAAATTGAGTCAGAGTCCTCCTGTTAGGTATTCTCAAAGTTTTAGTTTAATCCTGGTATGGTCAGCTGACACGTGTTTCGGCCTAGGTCAATCTCAAGACGTGATGTGGCTGTCATCTCTTTATCGATTCTTTAGTGTTAATCAGACTGGACACTGTGATTAGTTGGGATGAACCCCACTTTAGAAATGTCTTGAATAAGTATTAATGTGTGTCTGCATTGAGTAGAGTTCAATTGCCTCGTTGGTATATTTCCCGGAACAAGATTGTGAGCATTGCTCCGCCTTGATGGCGCATAGCTATCTTCTGGATTTAGCCCGAGAAGTGTCCAGAAGACAGATGACCAGCAGCTGACCAGATAGACATTGATCTCCATCTCATCTTCACAATAGCTTTGTATTTGAGATTTTCTCCTTTTAATTGTATGTTTAGCTTCTAATGTTTTAAAACTTGAATTGCACTTTGATTTTTTTTTCTTTTTAACATTAGAGGAGAAAACTGCAGGGAGCAGTGTGGACTGCACTCCCGGTCATGAGATGCCAAAAAAAACAGATAGAAACTTCAGGTCAGGTGACACAAAGTTGATTAAGTAACCAAAAATCATGCAGCACACCAGAAGGACATATATTTGGTTGATGGGATGGGATGGTAGAGAAGCACAGCAGGTGGATTACTACTTTTTGCTACCTGTTCTTTTTTTACCATGGGGTCAGATTGCTTTTTATCTTTTACTTTGATAGGTTTTAGCTATACTCTTTCAAATAGATTTCAGTTACTAGAAGGGCCTCACAAGACTACTGGAACGTCTTTCTAAACAGCACTAATGTAAGTACATATTTTAGTTTTAATGTGTCATACTTTCAATAGTTAAGCACAGTGATGATTGGTTGTAGGCATTAGAATTCTAAATGTGACTAAGAGATGAGCAGGATACTAGGATTGTATTCAATTATGCACTGGCTTATATTGGGAATTGCTTATTGTTTGACTTTAGTATATGTAATGCTCACATGTTATGGTTACGTACAAATGAAAATACATAAATACTAAATTAAATGATAAGGACATTTCTTATGTGCTTCTATTTTATGGGTCTATGAGTACTATATTGAAAGCATAAATGCATGTTTTATATTGAAAAAACTGCACAGGGACATTTAATTAATGCAAATGTTGGTCATTTAGACAACAGCAACAAGAGTAGATTCCCTAGAATAAAAACATTGGCAAATTGGCAACATTGATGATTAATAATGCACCTTCCAGTTGCTCAAGAGAAGTGCGATTGCTTGCCACTAATTACAGAGACCCTCCCTAAAGCCATGCAACGGGCTTAGCACTATATTCTACTGCAAAGACTTCCACAGCCCCATGGAGTGCTAAATTGCATCTGAGGTAGAGGTTAAGTTCAATTAAGTGGGGTCTAATGAATATCCCATCACACGGTACCCAACATGGTGCTCTGCTAGTACGATTTAGAATCTAGAACTTAGAACCTAAATAAAAGTAAAGGTTTTGGGATTCTTTTTAATGTCCTTATTTGGTCACCGGAGGGATGGGCAAAGAAGGTTGTTAAGTTTAACCATACAAAGATACAAATAAAATTGGTATAGATAGGATAGAATGGCAGCTCCATATCCTTATGTTCAAATACCTGATAAGTGCTGCCCAGAGGTACCAAGATGGTTAATTAAATAGACAAATAAGAGCATTTTTATTTGGTCTAATTTAATAGGTTTTTTAAAACATTTTTATTAGAGTTTATGTAATACAATTAAAGGAAGTACAGACAGCATTTAGCATATGTGTAAAAATTCTGATATCAATAACTTTCTAAAATGTTTCTAACATCTGGGAAAGCAAGAGAAAGGGGAAAGTTAGGGAGAAAGATAGGCATGGAATATTAGATGCTAGAGATGCCATCTTGTATCCAAGTGGCCCTTCAGATGAGATTGTTATTTCTCTAACGTCTCAGACTTATTTTCTTGAATGTAATTTCTTCTCTCGTTATCCATATTCTGTCACCTTTCACTAAGCCCTATTGTCTTGCCAGTTATATGTTCACATTCAAAGATTAAGTCATAAATTGACTCAGGGTTTTCAATCATTTTTCAATCTCATGGCAGCCCCATAGCATGTGCCTCAAGTCTGTCCAGTTATTTCACTGTCAGAATTTTCTTTAAGGACTGTCCCACTTTCTGGATTTATTTGGGGTCAGTACAGTAATAGCACTGTACACTGTTGAATTTAGATAGTCTTCAAACTGAGATAATATTACTTGATATATCTCAGAATGGTCTGCCATTCTTCTTTTGGTATTTTGTCTTCTAATTATTTTTCCCAATCAAGCCTACTCTTGTTCAAACTCACTTGTTTTCCTTTCATGGGCCATTTATAGATGACTGATATAGATCATCTGGCATTTGCATCATTTATTATTTCTCTAATCATCTGGTCATTGATGGATGTTCCGAGGTCAATTGAATAACATATGGGCATAGTGCTTCTTTTAGTTGCATTGCCCTTTTTGGCTCACAGGTCATTGTAAATTGATTAGAGCTTTTGGAAGCGAATTATCGTTTCATGATCGAGGACTTGATGACTCAGTCATGGTTATCCCTTTATCCTGCCACTCCTTCCACTGTTTGACGTGACCATCTGCCTTTAGCAAGGGATTTTTCAAAATTGGTGAAGATGGCATTACGTGCTGGTCTAGTTTTTGACATATAATGCATACATAGCATCGGTTCAGGATATTTGTAATTTTCTCCTATCCTTGATCTATGGAGAGCCTGTGACAGTGATGATTTCTTGTCATTATGTCTTTCTGCTTTCAGCCATGTAGGTTCATCTCATGATGTGACACTCTGTAGGCCTGGTGTCATTCCTTCAAACCTGGAAATCTGAGTCCACCAGGCTCAAATTTTAACTTCAGATTAGGACTTTTTTTCTTCTCGTCACACACAAAGGTCATTAGTCTGTTTTCAAGATTGGTATAAACAGATTATTTTAGCTCTCTGCAGAGTGAGCCCAAAATGTATTGCAATCACAGAAGAATGTTCATTTTGATTGTGTTGGTTCAGGACCACACACTTAGGTTCAGCTTTAATCATCTATAAATATCCATATTTAATTCCGCTGTTAACCAATCAAAGTTGAATGTTCTGTATTCTTTTGTTTCAGTAATATACTTCTATTCAATTGAAGTCTGTTGCACAGGAAGAGGATTCAGTTGGAATGCTATCCTATTGAAAAGAGAAGCCCATGAGTAGCACAGCAAGCTAAGGCAAGGTAAATGCTGTGAAGATCTGCAAAATTGATAGCAAGGATAGAAAAGCCAATAGTGTGGTTTTAGAAGTCCACTTGAAAGTATTGAATCAGCTAGAGAGGAAAATATGCCAGATTGTACTTAATTTAGATCCTTCAAAGTTCATAGAGTCAGGTGTGTGTTGTGCAAAGCTCACACGCTGGCGATCATAAAAGGATTCAAATGATTTTCTATTACATTGCTTCTAGGAAAGTTAAAGCAGCAGAGTGCCATTTCTCTCAACAGTTGAATATTTCTGGGGAACTTCTGCTGTGAGGAAATTGTGTTGTGAGAAATGGTAGCTACTAGTAGATTTTCTTTTTTTTAATTTATATAGCACTATGAACCCTCAGGCATCTGAGCGCTGCTTATTATTTCCCACGGTGTGTGGTACTGATTTATTGCCCTTGGAAGGATGAGAGGGTGAGTTGGCCCTGCCGGGATTCAAACCTCTATCAGCAGGATCTGCACAGAGGTCAAAGCGAGCGCTCTACTCGCTGTGCTATCTGACTGGCTATTTATCTGGGAGAATCATGCTGATGATGTTGACGGTGACGTTTCATCACCCTGGGTGCCCTTATGCGTGCATTATAAAATGTGTGTGCCATTCCCATGTAAATGTCCTCATCTGCTTCCTGCACATCAATCTCCTCTTTGCACTATTTCAGTCCCATGATATGGGTGGTACTTCTAGCTTTCTGGTCTGCGGGAGATGCACAACCCAACAGCTGGAAACCAAATGCTATGAGGCTCTTGACCTACTGAAGTCTCTGCGCTCAGGTAACCAGCTGCAGGGTTTTGCCAGGACAAGCTGAGTTGAAGAATCTGAGGTCTGCTACCACTGTATCATGTTTGCCTGCATCCAGCAGAGAGAATGCAAAGAGAGGGTCAAATGTCTCTCAGGGTATGTAGTCCATCTTTTTGGAATAATTGTCTTTTTACCTTCAATCCATAGTATTTTCAGCACAAGGAGTACAGCAGTCGTGTTTTCAGTTTCTTTTAGCAGGTGAAGAGAAGGATGGTGAAAATCAGGATTACTCCAACTGCAGTGTTGTAAAATGAAGTGAAATTCTAGTACGCGGCCTTCAAAGGAAGTGTATTATGAGAAAGCCTGAATTGAAGACAATGGCGTTGTCTGAAGACCCTCCAAGATTTTGCGGCATGAAATATTTTACAGCATAAAAAATCATGTTTTGCAGCACAAAATTGCATTTATTGTGGCATTTTGGCGGCCCTTTTAATCGGGCAAAAATGCCACAATAAATGCAATTTTGTGCTGCAGAACTTGCATTTCTCATGCAGTGAAAGATGCCATGCCACAATATCCTGGATATTCATGCTTATTTTGCAGCACTTATATTCAATATTCATCTATTGCAGCCTTGATAGGTAAAATGGTAGCATTCACTCTGGCTGGAATTCTCCCACACAGGGTATCCTATGAGAAAACTCTTCACAGATACTTTAGCAAACGCTGTCTTTTCTAATGCATGTTTAATGATAAATCAAGTACCTAATTGAAAATGTGTTCAATCGCCATTAGAAATATTTGTTAAGTACAATTTAAGCAGTACCCCTAATGATTTAGTGGAGCAGTTATCATTCAGAAATGCAACTCTGAGAGCTTGTATTGCAGCCAGTAGTAGCTGCATTCATTTCTGTATTGGCACGCGTTAGATCCCTCTAAAAGCGGAAGCATTCATAAATATACCCAAGCACTCTTGACACTATTTAAAACCCACATCGTGGTATTGATTTGCTTTATGGGCTTAAAGTTGCTACCATATTTTAGAGCTTTAGAACATATTAAATGTTCATTTATTGCAAGAATTAATTCAAATAATCTTGATGGTTCTCTGGCTTCTTGGCTTCGCAGAAGGATAAAGTGATATTCGTCCCTGCCCCCCTCCATCCGCAGGAAACCCTACTAGCTCTCAGTCAGAGAGTCGCGCTCTTCTTTAATAAGCGCACCAAGCTGCATCCAGCTTGTGTTAAGTCAGCCACTGGGCAGGGGATTCAGTTCTGCACTGGCCAAAGATTGTTCACCGGCTTGTTGGTGTACCAGAGTCAACCCTATAACAATAACTTGAATGGTAAAAGTCGCAAGCAACATGTTTTGCCGCGCCCCCCACCCATCAAAGACTCAAAGTCTCCCCTAGAAGGGGGCTGAAATGGTCATTATGACCCTGGTGTAGCCGTGCCGGTAAATATGGAGTCATGAATTTTCCGGCGCCCGGGAATGGGAAATTACTGGGGCATTACAGCCGCAGCGGAGCCGCTCATTGCCCATTCCCAGGCGCCGGAAAATGTTACTCCCCATTCCCATTTGAGTCTCATTGGACTCAATGGGAATGGGGAGGCCGGATGCACCGGCACCATTCATGGCACCCGCTCGCAGAACTCGTAGTTTGCTGGTCCAGAAACAACGGTACCGGCAAGCATACCGGTACCATTGTTTACGGACCGGCAAACTTATAATGTGGTCCAATGTTGACACTGACCACATGCAACAGCCACCACCTGAGAACATAGCATAGAGGTCTGCATTCAAATCAAGAAATGTCTGTGTTCAAATCAGTGGGTGGGGGCACTTCACACCTAGGTTAGATCCAGTCATGCAACTCACAGTGATTCCATTGAAAGCTATGGCCCGCTAGTAAGTACACTAGACACATGACCAAGGTAAGCCTAGTAGATATGCACGTCACAGGCATTAAGCTGTACGTGATTATTTTCACTATTATGCGCACATGGTGAGATGTGGGAAGATGTTCCTGTCACAAAGAGCCAAAGAGGACGATGGTGACTCATGCTGTCAACCATATTGCACCAGCTAAGGTGGAACGAGACTGGGCCTGTGTTGCACTGGCAGATACGGTCTGCCTACTCAATGAAACATTGTATTGCACTGCATGCGTCTGGATTCTTGTGGGGGGATCATCTGGAACATGGAAGCTGGCTTCCGGGCCAGGTTTGCATCCTTGTGTCTGCTCGTGGGTGGCATATGCTTCTGCACGGGCTTCAGGAGCATCACTCAGAGCCTGCGGGAATGCAGATGCCACCTCAGCACGTCCAGCAGTGACCCTGCAGCAGCAGCAGCGTCCTGTTAGGCCCCAGCTGCCTCCATTGTCAACCCTCGTGGAAATCCAGCAGGATTGCCTCCAACGTCTGCCTGATGGATCCGTGTGCATAGGGAGGTTTGGCCGCAGCAGAATTAATCAAGGGAGAATGTGTCCAATATTTTTGGACGAATTTAATGCAAAGGTATGTGGGGCGGGGTTGCATAATAAAAAAAAAGTGGGGCTGGTGAGAGGGGGTTCCAGAGTGGTCTCCCCCATGCTTACATTTGCTTTGAAATGTTCCAAACATAACAAAAACAAATCAGCGAAATCTCCCTCGGCCAATTGCTTTCGAGGAAATCACAGAGAACCGATCCGTGCAAAGCAGTAGACCATCTTTACAAGATCCCTCTCATTATGGGCTGTCTGTTACTGGACAATCTCCATCAGCTTGATCATGAGAATGGGGTTGAGGATGCCCTCCATCACAGCTGGCATGTTGGCAGGTGCTGGAGGGGGCTGTGGTGTCAAAGTGGTATCTATTCATGGTGGAGGCTTTTGGGAGAGTCTTGCACTCATTGGAAACGTGCGGATGGATTTCAGGCTAGGCATTGTGGAGACATCTGGGTGTTCCAGCCACAGTACATTCTCAGGTGCTGCTGCGTCTATGGGCCCACAGTTGTAATGGGGAATGCAGCACCCTAAGGGAGGCAGTAGAGAATGAGTCAGAACCCAGCTCCTCATCCATTTGACCAGACCGTTCTGCCCCTTCATCTCCATGCATCTGATCCATCTCAGCTGTTGCATCATACTTGGCAACTGTAAGAGAGAGCATAGTGTACATGAGAGTGACATGAATTATTTTGTGACGTGACATTTAAAGTCATTTATTGCATCCTGTGTGTCGCGGTGCAACGTGCATGCACTTACCTTCTCCACTTGTTTCCAGGACTCCACCTCCTACCAGGCCACCAGGCCACCAAGCCACCAAGGACTATAATGGATATAAACTTTTCCTCCCACAGCCTATTTGGTGAGCCACAACAAGGGTAAGGAGCTCTGCTACTCTGCCTTGCATCACCTCTTCAGGCCATTCCACCACTTCTTGGGCCTATGTATAATGAGAGGGTCACGTGTGGCACTGGTCACTGTAACGCGGATCAGAGGCATAGCCGGGATTCTCTAACAAGTGGGGTCGGAAGCTAATGTAGTTGGGCCCGCCGCAGCGACATGCACTTCTGTAAATATCCAAACCGTGCTGCTGAGTGGGCATTTACAGATTTTGGGTGGGCTGTGCCCGCTCAGGCCCTACATGTCTACACCTCTGATGTGGATAGCCTCCCACAGCTTAGACCTAACAAACACCGGAATTCATTCCCCCGGCACTAATTTTACCAGCAGAATTAGAACGGGAATATAAAATGCAAATTCCACCATATGAGGTTAAATACTGTCAACATACCATGCAACAGATGGTACTTCTGCTACAACACAGTTCAATTACCTCCACCCAGGAGGTGGAGGTAAAAGGTAAATGCATCCAGATAGTGATAATTAACCTAAAAGTGCACCCAATAAGCCCTGAAATGGTAAGTAAGGGTCACATCTTTTCCAAACAAAGTTCCAAAGCCAATGCAAGCACTAGCAGTAGCACACCTGTAGCTCCAGTTCCTCCTGCTGTTCATTAGGGAGACGAGACATGCTTAGCAGCAGCGTCCCATCATAGAACCGGCACAAAGTCGAGCATTCCGGCGGGTATCAAGACTGAGGGTAGCAAGGGGGGTGGCTACGGTGCTGGTGGTTGGTGTGGGCATCTCAGCCATAGCTGCGGTACATTGCGTTGGCCTTCTCGTGTAAGGCTATGCTTCCTCTCCCTGGTTAGCCCATGAACCCTTTTTGGGGGTGAATGATATGCAGTGGGTGATCATGGTGACGGTGTAGCGTTGAGCGCGACACTTATGCATTTTGGAGGATGCTGACCAAAAGCCAGTTGGAAAGCGACAGGTTCATTTGCAGGGGAAATATATTGCAACATTCTTACATGTGCCCTGTGTGGGCCCTCTGAAATGCACGCAGCGTAATAGGTGTCACAAGGGAGTTTGGTACCTCTGAGTTTAGGTTGATATGTGCACCTTGTGGTTAGCTCTGGGGAGTCAAAATGTCTATGTAACATCCGAGGTGGGGTATGATTCCATGGTCCACACACAGCAATAGCATGTTTGGAAAAGGACATGGAGACATGATTGCTTGGCCTGCCATTTGTGCAGCAATTCAATGGCAGAATCACCGCTCGTGTGCTGCATACATGTATATTGTTAGCTATTGGCTTTGGTGTTTTCACTGTGCACCTCCAGAGGGCATGAGGTCTCAAATGCATTGATGCTATGGTGTATGTCCGTCTTCATATGGATTTTGACATGGGGTCTCTCCCTGGGTGTTACATGCTGCAAGTTACCCCGCGATAAGCCCAATTGTCAAATGACCATAGGCTCAGATTTGGCATTATGGCCATCTGATTCCATGCCTTTGTCTAGGGAGGCAGGACATTTTCCCATTCTGTATTCACCATGCGTGGGTTGACCACATGCTGCTGCAACCTCTGCTATTTCAACACCCTCTAGGCCTTAATTGTGATTGTCGACCAGGGCCACCTAGCACGCTGAATACCAATGGCAATGTGTGGATACGGTTGCATACACTGAGATCCGGGGACGGTTTCTCTTGTGGGTCACTGATTAGAATCTAATTGTGAATTTATCTGAAGGGTTCACACAGGTCTCAGAATTCAAAGAAGGTGAGTCTGGAGCCTGAGGGTAGTTTGTGCAGTTTATCAGAATTTGATAGTCTCACCTTAAAGCTATGCACACCTTACAACACAACACAGGCATGGATTCAGCAACCACGTGCAAGAGTCCACATAAAAGATTCAAGCCTGAATCAATTACAATTAAAATCACTTTCTGTAGCATTGTTCCAATGGACTTCATAAAGGATTGCTCTCTCCATTCCAGGTAGAGAAAATAATGTTTCAATAAATTCAAAAGAACATTTACACTTAGTTGAAGCTACAGTCTCAATGTAGCAGGCAAGGAAAATGATTGATTGCCTCATGTTATATTTTAAATTACCTTGAGTTCAGCTCTAAAACGTTGTAAAACAAATCAGACATGTGACATGTATCCCCCTGAAGGGAGATAAGAAAATAAACAAAAGAAAAGAAAAATAATTAAGGATCCCCTGGCGCGTGATGCCACACGGGGGACCCTTCATTCAAAAGAAAAGAAAAGACGGTTTCTCGTGGAGGGAGCAGAGCCATGTTGGAACAGTTAAGCCTAACCCTCCTTTCGCAGGGTTGAGCTGGCGCTCTGCTCAGCACTGGAAGATGAACAGAGCAAATTGCCTGGTTGTTCCTGCCAGCACTTTTTCATCCCGGTGGCCCGGGCTAGAAGTTTGGTGTTCCCTGTGAGAGGGAGGAGAGCGGCCGCCGATCACCAGGGATGGGTTCACTGCTGTGGGCCCAGGCTAGGTAACTGGTTCTCCCCATGAGGACAGGAAGCACCTGTCTTCACTGCTGCCTCCTAGGCTGCACTTGGTGTATGTGGCGCTCCCCATAAGAGGAAGAGGAGTGCTGTATGAGCTTAAAGGACTTGCCCCCTGTAGAGATGGCCCACAAGGACTCCTTGGGCCGCTGCTGGCAGACACAGCCTGTGTTGAGGAAGTCAGCAGGGTAAGGCCAGAGTGGACAGGGCCTACCCAAAATCTGTAAATGCCCACTCAGCAGCAGTGTGTGGGCATTTTCAGATGTTAATGTCACTGCGGTGGGCCCAACTACATTAGCTTCCAGCCTCACTTTTTAGACAATCCTTGCTACGCCTCTTCTCTAGAGCACCCCACACTGCAATCCATGCCAGGCTCCACCTGACATAGGCAGCCCAGACAAATACAGATAAAGGGACTCTCCTGCTGACTTGCTGACTTGCTGGTCTTCTACTTGCAAATACAGCCCAGCTTGCAAGGATGCTGAGGCCCCCCACCGCTGCTGCTCGCCTGCCTATCAGATCACCATCTAGGAGCAGACGAAAGAAAGACCTTCGGCCGAAAAAGGACCTTGAGAGAGCCCTGGCCAGACTGTAAGGTATTGGTATTATAGTTACAGTGCACTGGATACACACTCTTCCTAATGTTTTTTTGAGTACTGTGTTTTACATTTTTAAAAAACTTGTTATATTTTTGAAAGCACTCTTTTGGTATTTTTGAACTCTTTTTTAGTTACGCAGCTGCTTGGTTATAGTGATAGTGTAGTTAGTGTCTTGTGATGCCCCTTTTTTTTATAATAAATGTTTTTAAACTGCTGGTGTATTGGGGGACAGGAACTATTTTAATGGCAACTAAAAGCACCATACACCAGCATTTCATTGTCTGCCTTTCCTTGCGTGTGTTTAAAGTTATTATACCCTAGTGTTTCTTCACTGGGGGCATGGGATCCTAACCTTTGCCTTTTCATCCCACATCCATTTGCACAGAGGTGTACCAAGGCGATCTTGAGCACAGGTAAGCGGGGGTTGCTGGAGACATGTAAGAGGCGGATTAAGTATTCAAATGTCAGATCAAGTGTCAGAAAAGTATATTGCTGTGCCTGCCTACACGTGTCTCCCAATAAGTGTGTCAGGTGCTACAGACGTCTAGACGCAAGTAGCCCCTTATTACAGAGCGGGAACCCCTCCCCCAATGAGAGTTCAAGAAATGCCTGTTTGTAGATATCTGACCAAGCCTCACGTTGGCTTCGAGCAATAAATGCTTCTGGGCTGTGTAGATGATGGCATTGCCCCCAGTTACCTAACTCGAGGAGAGTAAGGAAGAAGCACCCCATTAATGATCCGGATGGCCAGTTCAAAATAAGCAATGTGAAAAACCTGCAAAAAAGAGAGATAAGATGCAGGGGAAAAAGCTTTGTTCACACCCAGGACCTCTTCTGCTCCAAACCTATCAAAAAAGGACGTTTTTGCTGTTGTTATGGAACTTGAGAAAGCAAAATCTCCGACCAAACCCATCCAATCTACAGACCCGTTTGTAACATATGTATTTGCTATTTTGTGAGCAAAGTTACAAACATCTGGGAATCCTCAGAACGTGTTGCTGCAACCCTAGTCAGGTGTTACATTTTCTGGAATAGCAGAGCTATCCGTGAAGCTTTGGAAGCTATCACTTTCCAAAGGTTAAATTCTAATGTGCACACACAGACAACAGGATCACCTGAGAACTTGGGCTCAGCCTCAACTCCAGAACAGTCTGGTCAATGTTCTCCCGGGTTCTTAGGTCCTGTCCATTTAACACGGAGCTACACAATGGGGACACAAACAGACTGGTTTTCCCTCTAATAATGCAATCACTTGATTGGCCAGATCCAGCTTGTTTCCAACCAATGTTGTAGCTCCAGTTTCCAGGACAATCACTGGAGGTGGCTGTTTCACAACATCTGCAGGCCTAGGTTGAGAAAGCATGAAAGCTAGACCTTTTTCAGGCTGTTTCAGCCTTAATAGGAGTACAGGAATAGTGGCGTTCTTAATGCTGAATGATACACATCGTTTGACGGATGCCCGAAGTGTTACTGGTCTAATTTATTTTGATAGATATATCAGATGCATTTGATACTGTCGTATATGCCCCCTTCCTAGGGCGTTTAATCATGATATATTAATATATGAGATCCACTTGAATGGCTGTAATCCTCTCTGAATGGCAGAAAGTGAGTCGAACCTCTGGCACCGCTTGAATCACATCCAATGGAGAGATGTTGTGGTGTACCACAGGGGTCAGCACTGGCAGCCTTTTCATTTCATTTACACTTGCAATGATATGTTTGGTTAAGAGTTGTTTATATGGCGCTCATACCCAAAATCCACAGCACTAAATAAAAAGAGGTGATTTACCATTGTTAGTGGGAAATATGTAAATGAACGATGTGGGTTTTTAAATCTATCCTTAAATTACTCGGATTGGGCTTGGATCTCAGAAAGTCAGGAAGTTCACTTCAGATTCTGGTAACATGTACTGTGAAGCTTCTTCCTCCAGCATAATTCAGATAACATTTAGGGAAGCATTTTACCCGGCATGCATATGACTACTCACCGATCAGGAACACATTCTATATCCTGCATTCTCCCAGTGCTAAAATATGCACTGTGAACTTATATTCATTTTATTTTGTTTGTTTTATTATTTGAAATGCGCGCCAGACCTGAGGGTATCAGGGCGCAATAGGCATCAAGAGAGTTGTTCAGCTTCGGTTACATTGCTGTGCAAGGACATACATTTATACAATGAATCGTAGACAGGCAATATGTACAGAATACAGGCATAGGTCCGGCAGGTTACACATTACGGCAAAAAGCACCGTGGACAGTATATACAGGTGGTACAAGTGGGATGAGTCTATATATATATACATTCTATATGTAGTGAGGGGTCAGATGTCATTTTCCTTGATCCACTGGATGAGGTTGGACCTAAAGCGTGGGTAGGGTAAGTCTTCCCTCAAGGGCGGGGGGGAGGGAGTTCCAGTCTTGGGCAGCTTTGACCGGGAAGCTTCTTCCACCAGTCTTTGTACGTTTAAATCTAGGTATCGTTAGGAGGTTGGCATTAGCAGATCTCGAGGGACTGTTGGAGGGTTGTCTCGTATATCTGGCTATGAGGTATTATGGGGCGGCAAAGTGGAGACATTTGTGTGTCAGGGAGGCTGTTTTAAGAAGGATTTTGTCTTTCGTGGAAAGCCAGTTATTGGATCTTCTGAGGTCAGAGATATGGGCTTTCTTAGGAATACTTAGGGCTGCTCTCAAGGCATTGTTTTGTAGAACCTGGATCTTGTTGGTGATGTATTTGTTGCTCCCTACATATAGAGCATTACAGTAATCCAGTTTGGATAATATAAGGGCTCTTGCTAGGGTGATACAATTGTTGGGGGCGAGGAAAGGCTTGGCAGCTCTGATTAGCTTACATGTGTAAGCAGTAGATGAGGCCAAGGAATTGACTTGTTTTTTAAAGGTTATTGTGGAGTCTAGGTAGAATCCAAGCGTTTTTACCTCCTGGGCTACTGTAATGATATTGTCGTCTATTTTGAAGTTCACTTAGTTGTGTCCTAATTTGTTGAGGTTCGCAGGGGTGCCGAGAATGAGAAGTTCTGTTTTGTCATCCTTCAGGCAGTGTTATTGTGTCTACTCCGTAGCATGAAGCTAGCTTTGAGAAGCAATTGAACACGATACATTAGTAAATGTTACAGGCACACATTGGAGTGATACTGAGTGGGAAAGTCTTTATAAAATAGCCTTCATAGGCAGCATACCATTAAGGGAAGCAGAGAATAGTCAGCATTTACAGTTGGTGGAGAGCATGTAACAATGCCCAAAGGACGGTGGGAGGTTGATGAGGGGGTGGGCGGCTTTCGAGGGTGGTCAGCAGAAGGAATGCGGGGCTCGGTGGGCTCAGTGGGCATGTATTTTCCAGGGTAGAGAAGGTGCTCATTCAGTCAGCTGGGTAGAAAGCATATTAGGCAGTGAAGTCATAGATGAAAGATATGTTGGGCCCAGGTGGTCTGTAGATGTGTTTGATGATGTTCCTTGGAAAAGAGGTGGGACTGGCAGGAGAGTGCTTTGAAAGAGTGGATGGTGGCTACTCCCTGTCTGCTGCAGGGCCATAATGACTTGTGGGCGCTGGCAATCCCTCCACCAGTTCTGTGAAGCCTGTTTCTACTTTGAATGCTGTAGCCATTGGGGTGAGGATGTGCATGATATGATGAATCGTTTATAACGCACCTGTACACAAGTGTTTCTAGGCGTCACACGACAATGGAGGGAAGACAGTGGGAGGAAAAGCCAAACGATCTTACTAGGCCTTGTGTCATTCAGATCGTGCATGTGCGATAATGCAAAGTGCAGGGGGGGAGGGAGAAGGGGCAAGTGCCAGGGAGAGGGAAGGGGGAAGTGCAATGAGGGCGGCATTGCTACGAGTACATGCAGCCAGTGCAGCGCGGCTCTGGGTAACTGCAAGGAGGCAGGGGACTGTAGGGTTACAGTTATAGCCCCTAAGTGCACTGTAGGCCAGAGGTAGTGCAGGGGCGACTGGTCATGGAGGAGCATGGTACCCAGTGGGACTCTGAGGGTAGCCAGGTAACCAGTCAGCGCAGCAGACAGGTAGGTCAGCAGGGGAGAGAGAAAGAGAAAGCAGAGGAGAAAACGATGGTCGTGGAGGTCAGTATGGGGATAGGTGTCTGTTGGTCAAGCTTCATTGATGAAAGATGAGTCCATGGCATGGGTGGCGATGATGCCTTCGATGTCGGCTTCATGTGAGATTGCTTAGCATGAGCTGGAAACGGACGAGCAGCCAGTTCCATGAATCTTGTAGGGGAATACTGTGTGGATCGGCCCAAGGAAAATGTGAATGAGGTGGTTGTGTTATTGTGCCATTGAGGTAGCTATCTGTGTTGTTAGGTGTTTCCATTACTTGCTGATGGTGGTGATGGGTTGTGGATTGTGTTGGGTGAGACACGTGGTTGTAGAGGAGGTCCCAAATAAAGCCTGCACTCCCATCGCCCATTTTGAAGTACCAGGAACATTCACAACAAAATATGTGACGTATGATGAGCAAGTAAACCAGCAGAGAGCCGCAGTAGGGCTTTGCCCAGTACCCATCAGAAGAGCAACACCTATTGAAGTACCAATAACCAGACAACCATGGACAGGAAGGTAGCCATTGAAAAAAACCCTACCAACAAATGAGACGAAATGAAGATTGCCTAAGTACCGTCCCGGAAGAAACCAAAAAGGTCTTGATGGAAGACGAATGGTGACGTCACAAGAGCCCGGACGAACTCACAGATAGAACAAATGACGAACAAAGAATGACACAAGGAGACCAAACACCATGAGAAAAGAGATTGTGAACTCAAAGTAATAGAAAACTATCAAAGCATAAGAGAGTTAAGCTGTAAGCAGGATGAAGATATTCAACCAGCTAACGCCTGTACAGATGCTTGAAACTGCAAGAAAGCTAAGAAAACAGTGCAGCTTGCTATGCTAAGTAGAAAAATAGCGCAGGAAGCACCATTGTACATCATCTACCTCAAAACAAAGCACATTATTATTATAAGTGAGATTCCACCTTACACGGAAAGCAGAATCAACTCAGGTTACTAGAGGCCAAATAAGACAAGATTCATATTCTAGCAAAATGAGAAGAGACGGCTGAATCGAAACTCTGCAGATGCAACTCATGCCAAGAGAGCCAAGGTCATACCAATAGAAGGAACGAACAGTAGCTACATCTAATTGAAACTTAAGAACAGAATTTCCTGTCTCTGAAAGGTCAAGATTAGGAAGCGTAGGCAGGTGGCAAGCCGAATAAGAATTAAATGCACAAATCGAGAGAAACTAGGCAAATTCACAGTGTCTGCATTACATGACCATCCGAGCGAGGAGAAGCACGAGTTCACACCTATGCTTGGCATTCACCCAGGAGAAGATAGCGGAACTTTCCCAGGCAGAAGATGCAGTTTCGAGTCCAACCTCAGTAACATAATTGACACATTGTTGTTGAAGTGATGATTGATTGTAACCTTAATTGAAGGAAGACCGGGTAGCTGAGAGGGGCACCCTGCACCTGGCTGACCATTCTGCATGCTGCTAAGTAAAGTGGAACTTTATGCATGGGGTTGGTGCCAACCCAATCACAATGGACCAAATAATCTAGGGTCCTATAGTAGTAGAACCAATGGGACGTCGTACTTTTAGTGACGTCTACAGTAGTCATTTTGAAGGAAAGGCTTAGACGCCCACCTGACAGTACTTACCCAATCCCCTCACTCCGTTACCATATACAGATATAGCATCTATATTAAAGTTACCTTTTCCGAACCAATAGAAATGCTTATTAAATTTTGAGTGTTATATGTCAATTATGATGAGTTTTCAGAATAAATGCTATGATTTATAGCATGCTATGTCACTGCTGATTGCCATGACTCCCCCTTTTTTGTACTTGTCATTAAATGGACTCCCTTTGCCAAACCATTGAGCTGTCCTTATTGATTGGTGTTGGAGTAATAAATCTACACCCCCCTCCATCTCAAGGTGCAGCTATTCAGTCATTTCACAAATACAATGAATTGGCATATGAATCATGCACGGCTAGTTTTCCAAACAGGTAATCACAGTTCTTTTATCTTTACAAACAAATATTCGTGTCACATTAACTATGCATAATTTCTTGTCATTGTGCACAGTTCTAAACATCTAAAGAAGGAACTCTTGTAGCCTCTCAAAAGAAAAACAGGGTTTTTTCCTCAAAAATAAACCATTGCTTTTGGGACTTCATACAATCACCGGAACCACCTTATTATGAGTTGGCCTCACAAGGGATAGTATCCGTACAGAGAAAAAATAAAATACTGCTATGGATAAATTTGGCCATTTACCCCATTTACCTCAGGTGCTAAATACCCCATGTCATTCTAGCTCATAATTAGGTGGTATACTAACAACAACCAGAAGCAAGGGCTCATTTTCTATAAAATAAAATGTTATTTGGCGGCGGAGAGCCATTACGTTTACACTGTAACATAAGCGTCTGCCAGCTGACAAATGTTCATGATTTGCACTGTGGGGTGCAAATGCTGGGCAGCGCTTACTTTTGTTTGTGAGCAACGCTTGCCATGCTCTCATGGCAAGCGGTGCCCAGAAATTAAATGAAACCCCCCCCAACATGCAAGCATGTTGCGGAGGGTTTCATTTCATGTAGGAACACAGCTTACCATGGGAACACTGCTTACCATGTGCGCATGGTAGGCAGTGTTCCCAGTTGAAATGAAACCCTCCCCGACATGTGAGCATGTCAGGAAGGGTTTAATTGTCATTGAATGGATCCCTATGGGGTCAGCTTGCTTTAAGCCGGCAGACCCCTTAGGGATCTCCAGGATTGAAAATCCACGCTGGCGCAGATGCTGGAGCATTTGTATGGCGGAGAGGATGTGAGCGCAGGAAACGCAAGTTGTGTCAAGTCCCCGGAGTGTAAATGAAGGTCCCAAAGATTGGCTGGAACTTATATCGGCCTTAACAACTTCATTCACGTTCTGGTGCATTGTTGTGGTTTTTGAAGGCATAGGGGGGTTAGGAGTAGGAATTACATTTCCACCTTGCTTTCTGCCTCCGCCTTCAAAAACTACTTGGTTTTACGCCAGATTGCCATTTTTCATGCTGGTCTAAAACCAACAGATTCCTATGGAATCCGCCTGCATTTTGGATTCCATAAGAATCTATACATTCCATATCAAACGCTGCCTGCCACTCATAAATGCATGTAAGCACAAACGTAAACTGTCCCCTTTGGCCAATTTATGTTATGTTATGTTAGCGGTACTTGTATAGCGCACCGTCACCAACGGAATTGGTCCCCAGGCGCTCTGGCGGATCTGAAAACAGGAAGGGTGGGTAGGGTTAGTCGGGAAGAGGGGAGGAGGAGAGTGGGAGAGGTGGTGTGCTGTTGGCAGCTTCAGCTCGGTATACACCGTGTGCTGGGCTTTGGTGTTAGTATCGGATCGGGCAAAGGCCTCGAGTGCTGTGGTTGAAGTTTATGTGTTGTTGATGCGGTGTGGTAAAGTGCATGCGGATTGCTGGGAGAGAGATGGTTGTGTGGTTTTGTGTGAGTTTAAGTATGTAAAAGATTGAGAGTTGGGTTAGTGGGGTCTGTATCCTGATTCAGGTACTTATGGTTCCATTACAGTTGTATATCTGTGGGTTGGGATGTTGCTGGTTCCTAGTGGGTCGACTCGCTTTGGTAATGTTGCGCTGATCCAACTGTATCCTATTGAGTATAGTTTGGATTGGTAGGTGCGCCTAAACCTAATCTTCCGGTGTGGGACTGGGTGGGTAATAACTTTTCTCAGGTTATCTAGTGTGACCCTGGTCGGTTAAGGCTTTGAATGGTTCAGGGTCGGAGTCGTGTTGGTGTGTTGTCCTGGTGGATCCGTCTTGGTGAGCCTGTGTATTCAGACGTTCGTATCCTTCTATCATGACTGGTTCTTTGGTTTCCGCAAAATGTACGCAAAATGATGCAATGAGTTCCGCATGTTTTTCCTTTTATCACCGTACTCACAATTAGGTGTTTTGGATAGCACTTAGCAGTATTAATACTATACTTCAATTGTCTTTAAACTATGAGACAGTGTTGGTGCCACCTTATTGGCTGTTGGCGCGCATTTGCACAGTCTAAGGTTTGCGCCAACTGCCTGGATGTCAGATCATAAAAATTTTGGCCTGGTGTAAGTGGAATTAGCCAAAAGTGACTAAGTGCAAATGCATATCATTTTCCTGGTTCAAATGCAATGCAAAACAGCACTGCGGCCATGTCTCCTCTTCCACCGCCAAAGGAAAATGCCATCTGTGTGGTGATTTCTGCTTTCGGTTCACTGAAGCTGAGGGAGGGGCGGAGAGACTCGCCTCCATTTGTTTTCTTCCCAAATGTTTTTGATGAAAAACATATGTGGTATGAAAAAATGCAGCCCGGCTCACTGTTTACGCAGACGTCCATAAATGTCACCGTCTTTCAGCGGGCTGCGCAAAGGGGCGCGCGCTTTGCGGGCTGATCTGTCAGGCGGCGTGACCTCTGGTCCATGCCGCTGTCACTGGAGCTCGGGGATGTGCTGACAGTGAGAAACGCCGTGAAGGCCGCCTCCTTTCTGACAGCTTTCAGCAAACGCATCCATTGATCATAAGAAGCCTTCTGGGGTAGCCTCACTGTGAGTTGTTTTGTTTGTCCTGCCTGGAATGCGAATTGTTTTTGGGTAAACATTGAATCCATTTTTGTAAGGTAGCGTCCAAATGACGCCATCTTGCGTCAGCGCGAGTGTTCAGTGTAAGGGTCACCCCGATTGTGGCCACTGCGTGGCAGGTGGTATTCCAGAATCGGCGTCTCGCCCGAATTTCGCCGAATGTGAATCGGAAGCTTCTACTCAAATCCGATGAAAAGCAGCTTCCCCAGTTCAGTCTGACCCTGAGGGATGAGGCTGGGCCCTTCTTTCGTCCCAACCACGTGCCTTTGTTTTCTTCTCTTGACCTGGTTTTGAAGTCTTGTGAAAACATTTCCAGAATCCCACTTCAGACCCATAACTCACTTCGTTTCGCTTGCGCCTTGAAGTATTGATTGAATATGGTAATTAAGGGAGTGTACATATTGGGTTCAAGAAAGTATTCACATAAGGAATACGGTGATATTGCGTCTGTATGTTACAGTCATGCAGTAAGAGAATTCCGCAGTGTGCATCAAGGAAATCGAAAACCTCGTAGCTGGGACTGCATCAGGTCCAGAGTACTCACGAAACAGCCCACACAGCCACCGTTTACGTAAAACCACGGCTGTGCTTTCTGCCCTCACTTCTGTGGTCTCCCACCTGACTATCATGCGCACACCATCATCATTCCACAATGTCAACATTCCCAACCCTCGTCACTTTCCAACCCTCGTCACTCTCCCACCTCTTCGTCATTCTGCAGACATCTTCACCAACTTCCAGTGCCATGGTCATTTCCCAACCTGCCCCCCCCCCGCCCCACTGTCACTGTCACCACCCAAACACCACCATCTCTCACACCAGCATCGCCTCCAACATCACATCACCTCCTCCTACACTCTACTAGTGAGCCGCACCCTTCACCCTCCCCACTACATCACCGTCTCTCACAATTCCACCAGCACCCACATATCTAGCGCCAAGAGGCCACCCAATGGCAGAAGTCACACTTTGCAAGACCCAGTAATATAGCATTTCTTTTTGTTTATTGAGTTTTTTAGAGTGCTCAATCACCACAGATTGGTTTCATGGTGCTAAGCCCCGAGGCTAAGGAATGTGGAGATAAGGTTATGGGGATCAATCAGGGTTTGAGAAGGCTTCTGAAAATGGCAATGGGGGAGCTGGACAGAATTTCTAACAGTAGTGTCTTTCACAGAGTCTGGGACCGAATCTGGAACGCACCATGGTGGACAAGCCTACAGGGAACTCTGACGATTTCCCAGTAAGCCTCTGCACCCTGGGCCTCTTGTGTGGTAACCTATTTTGGGTTGGGCTTGCTGAAAATCTGTGCTCTGGGGCCACTTTGAACATGATCTCCAGGGCATTGTTTTTGTTCCCGGTCTGCTGTGCCGACACCAGTAGACAATGCAAAGGGTTTTAAATGTAATACTTTATTTAAAAGTGCGCCAGTAAAGTTTGGAGAGGAAGGACGATAAACAAGTGGAGCAGCAGATTACATCACAACAATCCACACCGACTCACCTCCAACCTCCATCACCGCCTCCCACTGCGTACACTGTCACTCACGCTCACTCATTCTACTCATTAAGTTTGTAAGTTGTGTTTCATGATGTAATGAAATGACTACTGCTCTGGGGGAGAGGGATGAATAGTGTCTAGTGTGCCTACTCCTTCCCACACATACTACTAAACTAGCTCTGATCCCAATCATAAAGGCGAAACAGGCACATCATAACAGGTATATCTCCTTCGCCTCTTTTGGTAACGTGGGCTGAGGGTAGGCGATACTCTTCAGGCTGGGTCTGAGATGGTACAGAAGCAACATCATTATTATGGATGGGCCACCTGATCAGAGAGCTCCTGGCTTTAAACCCAAAATGCCACATAATTAAGTGGAATGTGCTAAAATCTACCTCAGCAAACTGCAGCCTAGAGAGGCAAATTTATAGCACATCCGATTGATAACTACACTCGTATTGTGGTGCACTGTGTAGGAGAAATTAAGCCTGTAAGACCTGGGACCTGGGCTCAGTGACGCCATGATATAGTCGCTCGAACACCGAAGTGAACAACACAGGGGTCAAACACATAGACTCACCTGATCCAAGATCTGTAGTTACGGTACATCAGATGCTGTTCCTCACCTGCCAAGCCACGAGGTTCAAGAGGAGCACCAAGAACAAAGGAACGGTCTGTGTACCTGGTGACAGCCACCAGAGTCTTCTTCACACCTATTGTGTGTAGTGCACAGCGCTGGATGTGTGCTGAGGGATAAATGGAACAAATTTACCATGCATGCCAAGCCCAATCCAATGAGTCTGTTACTCTGTGCTTATATTTGGTGTTTTCCGTCGGCCATATTGGAAGGACTGATCAAACAAGAATAATGCTCTTTTTTTATCTGCTGAAACACAAATAATATTTACAATCAGAGCTTTCCTTTAGGAGTGTCTTCATGCATATTTGAAATTATATTTCAGAATGACATCATAATCCTGAAGTGTAAGGAAAGACTAAGACCTCTTATCCCGTAACTGAAAATATAGAAACGGCCTTAAAGCAGGAATTAATTCAAATGGAAAACATGTTATCACACCAAACCTGGCTGGATATATGACCCGAAATTACTCTTCCTTAAGATGTGTTACAAATAGGGAATGTATGTTTAAACTAACGTACAGAGGGTTTTACCCCCCCTCCACTAAATTGCACGGAATCAAAAACTCCATTTATCCTCACTGCTGGAGTAAATGAGGCCTTCAGGGCTACTATTTTCATATGTGGTAAGATTGTCCAATCATTCAAACATTTTGGGAAAAAAATCTTATCAACCATTGCAGACATAACAGGGGTCCAACTACCTATGGATCCGACGATCATCTTATTAGGGGCTCCTAACAAGGAGGTATGTCCAAAAACAGGTGCAGGCGATGAAGTGCTTACCCACCTACTGGCAGTGGCTCGAATTACATTTGCTAGACTTTGGAAAAAGGAAGAAGGCCCGCTGGTGGCAATGCGGTGGGCTAAAGTGTGGGGTATATTAGTGGCAGAGAAAGTTATAGCTTCCATGGAGAACCAACACCATAGATATTCAGAGGTATGACCGCCTGTATTTGATTTCGACCGAAACTATCCAGCACAGACACATAAACCAGTGTTTGTAAAACACTTCTTACGGCACTAAGCGACTCTAGGGTGGCAAACGGAGAACGGAGGGTTGGGAGAGATAGCGAGGGATGGTGGGAGTGTCCTGATACACTCTGTGCTAAATGTACATGATTCCACTAATCGATTGTTGTGATTTCTATTGTTGCATCTGAAGTTGACTAAATAAAGTTGGCAAAATATTTTTTCAAAAACATTTTATCACATAAGGAATGGTTTCCAGATAAGATGGATGCAGAGCCTAATTGGAAACCCACTCAACAATTATGTCAGAACTATCTTCTATAGATAATCACTTGCAACACAATATTGTGAAAATATTGGTGGAACTTTCAGCAATCAGACAATCCACCTCTGCAGTAGATCAGCGCACCATAGAAATGAAGGAGAAATTAAAACCATACGGGAAGAAATGAAATGCCTAACTGTAAGATTAAATGCTACAGAAGTGCATATTTCTAATTTGGAAGATTGAATGAAAAATGTAGAGCATTTTTTATAGAAAGTCAAGCAGCTGGAAGTAGCCAGTACAGGTACGGAAGACAAAAGACCACTAAAGATACAATGAGGACACAGAGTGAGTACAAACGAAACCGCTTATTGACAGGGACCCATACCACCAATCATCTGTCTGCTTTAACACTGACACGCAAGACTTATGCTACAGACGGCAAAGAAATTATAGCCAATACCATGTCAAGGCAATAAAATGTGTATTCCTGCCGATTAATCTGAAGAAACTGTGAATAAGCAGAAACACTTCTTATACATATAACCAAAACTGTGGTGAAGACGCTTTGAATATGGTTTGATTGGCCCAGCCAAGATGTTCATTATGGATAAAGATAGGGTAAGTATAGAATTCATGGAGCCTGAAGAAGTTCATCATTATCTGCAACTCTATTCAGAAGAATAAATGGGGACATGCATCGCCCTACCCCACCTCCCCACTATAGACCCCAGAAACGAGAAGACAATAACAAAGACAACTGTTAGAGCAGATTTCGATGCCACAAAAGTGCTCTCAACAAATCAAGAGAAGAAGACCTCCCCAAAGACATGCTTAGAAAAATACTGACAATATTATACTGAGGGCTAAATTTAGATCCCTGAGTAAAAATAGAGGAAGATACGACAAGCAATACTGAAGTAACCCAACAAGACTCTCTGTCTTATGGAAGATTCAAATTCACATTGCTCTGCCTCAATCACACCATACATGTCACTCTTATGAATGCACTTAGTAACCTCCCCTACACAAATTATGTTTAGTGTATCAAATGATTAAATGGCAGCCCTACACCACGTAGCAGGTGCCTCCATCTAAACGTCATTACAGAATATAGGGTTGTCAGATTTAAATACTCACTTAGATTCCAGCATCGAGGTTAAGATGGTTGTAGAAACAGCTGTTCTTACCTTTTCAAATTATAGTTCAGAAGACTATAACAGTATTACGTAGGATCTCACAATTTGATTTCAATCCCTGTTTGGCCAAATGAGTGCATGAGTCTGGTCTGGTTTCTATTCGTAGCTTATGTCCAGCACTTGATAATGCTCCAACATCATATTTGCCTTTGCAAACCTCATATTCTAATCCTTCAATATTCTCGAAACTATACAATGAGATTTTGGCATACATACAAATGGAATGATAGACAGAATGAACTCTTTAAATGTGAATCAGCTGACACACTTTATCAAAAGGAAGAAAATCATCTCATATTTCAAATCTCAGAATCAAGACATTGCATTCTTACAGTAGAGCTTCACATTGATTCACATAAAGCTGCACTGAAGGATGTCTGAAGTCTAGAAAGACAGTGAAGAGACATTAATAATGGTCAGTATACATATTGCATACATGTCACTAATAACAGGGTGTGCATATGCACCCATGACTGATAAAACGGCGTTCTTAACATATTTGAACAGAATCTTGGCAGAATCAGTACATTCACTAATAATGATACTTGGGGTCTGGAACTTATCAATTAACCCAATCTTGGATAGATCGGGTAAACCTGATGTATGCAGCAACAGGGAATGAAATATCTTCAAAGATATAATTCTAGATAACGGTCCGATAGACACAGCGACAGTCAAAGATTTTACATTGATTTCATGCATTTTTTGGTTCACTCACACAAAAAGACTACTTTCTTACATTACAAACACTTCCACCCAATATTTGGATGTGTGATATAATAGCTGCAGGTTTATCAGATCATTCCCCTCTTCTGATTCTTGTGACCATGTAATACGAAAGCCCCATGTAATAAGTAGAAAATGAAAGTAAGCATTTACCGAGAACCATGAGATAAATATCCTCTAAAACAGACTGTTGAGGAATACTCAGAATTAAATGCAGGCACAGTCTCACATGCTGATAAATTATGGGCATCCTGTAAGACATACATTCAGGGAATTAGGATCCAACGTCCTTCAGCGCCAAAAAATGCATTAAGATAAAGCAAATGAAACTGGAGAAAGAGATTAAAATATTTGCAAAACTAAATTTTAAAACTATCAAATTCCCATGTTAGGAAGTTGATGGATTCTAAATAAAATCTGGGTACCATTCATACAAAAATGGCAGAATTTGCCTTATTTCGCCTAAAACAATAATATTATGAACAGCAAGAAAAGCTGGGTAGACTACAAGGATCTCAATTTCATTCAACTTCTCTAATGTTAAATTACTATATTGGATCTTGTGCTTAGACGTTTGTAACTAGAGGAATGTGGTGTAGTTTTCATGGAAGATTTAATGATTCAACCATTGGACAAGGTCATCACACCCCAAAGATGGAAAATCTGTGCCACAGGGAAAAACACCAGGAATTCTGCTACTCAAAAAACACATGAGACTTTTGATTACCAAAGCAGAACTTTTAAATTAATAACTTAAGTTCTATCCGAATGTATATACCTCAAAGACTAACTCTATGTACTAAAACAACATGCAGTCCTTACTAGACCATCTACATCTCCCGAGTCTAAACGATGGGACTAGACACATTTTTGAGGAACTAAGTTTGCCCTGTGACTAGAGGCCAAAAAGGAATTTGAAAGAGTTGAAGGGCTACAACATGTTGATATCACGATTAGATGTGGCTTGGGACAGAATTTTATCTCTAAGGTAATCTTCTTATATTCTTCTTGATTATCAACCGGAAAAAAAAAAAAAAGGAATCAAACAAAGGTTGTCCCCTATCCCCACTTTAGTTCCTTTCAGCATTAGAACCATTAGCAATAGAAATGAGGCAACATTAGGAAATAGGTGGAATCAGGACGCCAGATGGAAACCTTACAATGTGTTTGCATGCTGATGTTATTATGCTTAGCCTCAGCAAACCTAACACTTCCATTAGAAAGGTTATTCATTTAATTTCAGAATTCTCTTAATTCTTCAGATACAAACTAACTGGGCGAAATGTGAGGCACTCCTCCTGACCTCTAACTCGTATAGGTAAGATTTACTTCACTTTCATTTTAAATGGGTTCCCAAAAACCTAAAATAGCTAGGCACTAGATTTAACACAAGATGGGAGGAAATTATAGACAAAACTACCACAGGGTTCGGGAGGAAATTGAACGAAACCTATGGAAATGGTTCTCATCATTCTCGCCCTCTGGGGCAGAGCATTGTGTGTTGATGTATACAAATGATGCCCATTACAGTTACACACATTTGGTGGTCAACTTTTAACTATGACATCAGTTCCTCTCTATGGGGAGGACCAAAAACACAACAGACTAGGAAAGAACTGCATGCAAACACTCCATCTGGCGGCTCACGTCCTCCGAATATGGAGTTCTTCTGTTTGGCATCTCAAATTTAGTAAGTATTACAACTCCAAACAGTTGGTCAAGACCATCTGCTTGGGCCCAAATAGAAAAGGAATTATTGAGAACCATTTCTGGACATAATGGAATGTTCATCATCTCATCCCCTAATTTAACACATCCAATGTTAAAAGTTATAGATTAAGCTGCTAAAGAAACCATACAACAGTCAATTTACATGCCTTTATGCATAGAGTATTTCTGCCATGGCGCTCCTCCTCTATTCTATTAGAAAAGGTGGGCCGATTGTAGTATAAATAGGACTCTGAATATACTATCATATACTTAACTAAAGCAGTCAAATATTGACCACAGCATCCTCCCCACATTAATAATTCTTAAAATTGAACTACACTCTTTCTGTTCACGTCTATACTTACAAAGACCAGGAAGTACACAATATCTATCTCAATTTATGTTCTATGCTGATCGCCACATCACATTCTAAAAAGGTAAGAAAGAACCCCCGCACTATGAATGTAAAATCGGACAAAAGGACTCAAGAGTCGTAGTGGGAGTGATGGACAAAGCAAGACAAGGCTTTATTGGTTTGCAAACCATCCAAACAATCTACACCCTATCAGCCCACCACCCAAACAAACCCAGCCCACCTCCAGGTCGCTTCCCCTTATTTCCCTCATGGTCTGGTCCCTTATAATGTGCACGGGTCTGTAGAGTGACGTGTGGATACAAGATTAGATGACAGACAACAATCTCGCTCATTATCAGTACTGACACAAGTAAGCATAAACATGTGTTGTGATCACAACAGTAAGACAGTGAAACACACAAATGTTAGATAGGTGTTGGGTTTTACCTATTATGGCTATGAGGGTATTTCCTGTATGTGTGTATGTCTGGGCTTAGAGTGTTGGAGATGGAGTGTTGGCTTGTTGGAATGTTATGATGTGAGTTGCTTTGATCCCAGAAAAGTCAGTTGGGACTTATGCTTGGCACAGGGGGACCAGTGGATGTTTCTCTCCCATAAACTTGTCTTATGTTTGCCTTGCCTACCCCTGTGTACTTACCTGTAACTAAAAGAACCCAGTAAAGACCACCTATCTCAACTGAGACTCCTGAGTAATCTGTACAACCCCAAAATCTACATTTTGACACTGGTGACGAGGATATGTGGAGACTGAGGGGTACCAGGAATGATAAAAGAGTAAGGAGCCTGCTGTCACAGGAACTGGAACTTGAAGACAAGAAGGCGCAAAAGAAGTTGCCCATCAGGAAGCATTTGGACTCAGAGGGATCCACCAGCACCGCCCGGCCCTCAGGTGCACGCGCCCTGTACCCTGCATGACGGTAATTAGTAGGGACCCCAGGAGTGAGTTTGGGGGGCTGGCTTATCTTGGCAGCAGTAAAGGGGCCGGAGGGAACAGATTAGTGACTTTGGTGGCTTTTGTTGCCAGCGGTGGAGTCTTTCATCTAATAGGAGCGGCTGCAGAGTTATAGGCAAAAGCGATATCAATTGCGGTACCTTTTGTGCAGTTTTCAACTTGTTGGGGACGTTGTTAGTCAGCTGGCAGGATTGTGGTGGCATTTCCACCATGAGAGCACCGATGACGGTTGGTGCTGGGAGCTCTGCACACATCAGCGATCTGAGCATGAATGGTGATGTCACAAGCCAGTGAGGGGTATCGGCGAAGGTCCGCTGTGAAAGATCGCTGTTCCTAGCATTCTTGGAGTCAGTGGGACCTGGTCTACGTCACAGAAAATCATGTTTCATCTTGGAAAAAAGGACCTTTCTACGTGCCCAACGTGCCCGTGGGCTGGATCTATCTAGGTAAAGCAACAGGGAAGTGATGAAGAGAGTTCAGAGTAAAGAACCATCTAAAGTCGTTTAACGTGCATCAGCGATTCAAATGGACTTGCAGGAAGTACATTGCAATGTGGTTATGGTCAGTGATGCTGCTGATCTTGGGAGCAGTCCGTTTTTCAATCATCTTGTCAGCTAGGCAACATGATCTATGGTTTCGGTCATATCTGATGGAGTTCACCTGCGAGTGACCCACAATTTGTTTTTGCGGGTTATGTTGTTCATGCTTAATCCAGGAACAACATAACCTGCATTATCTTCATCTTCGTGACGAGGTGGACGGTAATAGGTTCTGTGTTACTACAACGTTCTTGTAGGTGCTGATGCTGTCCATTTGGTGGGCCTCATTTTATGACATGAGTATTGCATTGTTGTGGTGTATGAAGGTGTGCAGCCATCAAGCAAGCGTGTTGTGGTTATCTGTTAACCTATTTAGTGGGCAGTGAACATCTTTTAATGGTAAAGATGTGAAGTTTGGTGGACCATGAGGGTTATGCCTTCATTTTAGTGTGTTGTTCTAACTCGATGGGTCAGACTTGATGGTCGTGCAGTTATGTAATGCCTCCGTCTCCAAGGACCGCTCGAGCAGAATGTAAACACTGCCCTAGCAATCCTTGAGGCCACAGGTGTGGAGTGTCGTCGTCAGCCTGGTACCGGGAACGCCGGAAGGACCCCTGAGTGCTGTAAGGCAAAGGGTTATAATCAAGGAAACAGCCAAAAGGCAATTGGCAGAGGGAGCAAACAAGATACAGTGACACCAGCTTACCTAAAGGGGTGGAGCATAGGTAAGAGACCTATACAGACAGCAGGGGAACCCACAGCAGGCTGAGATGATGTACTTGGCACTCCTGAAAACACCTGGTGAAGCAAGCACTTGATCTGTGGCAAAACTTGAAGCAATCCGAGGTTGCAGAAACAGAAGGGCAATCCAAAGGCAAATCCAGAGTACAAACAGAGGTCAGGTGGTCCGGGAGATCAGAGAGCACGCCAAAGTCCAAGGGTAATCCGAGAGCAGGTCCAAGTGAAACGTTCCAAGGTCGAGGTAAGGAGAGTAACGGGAAGCAATAGGTAGCGCCTGGCAGTCCTCCAGAGAAGTAGCTGTGAAGCAAAGTGTTGTGTTTGCCGGCTTCTTTTGAAGCGGCGAGCGGTGTCACGTGACGCATCACGTGACCGCTCACATGCATTACGCGGAGCGCAACGCGGCCAGCGATTGGTACTGCCGGCGCTTCCTGGTATACTGGCATTGCCGGCTGTGAAGGAGGCGCCATGGCAACCGCCAACGCGGAAAAGTGCGAAAAGAGGCGGGTCCGCCCAACATGGTATCCCACCTGCCGTGCTTCCCCTGCTGATGTGGATGGAGAACACGACGGCGAGAAGCGCCTGGTGGGAGAGACAGGTGTGAGGGGGAAGTGGGAGATGGGGTGTGTGTGGGGGCGTGACAGAGCCCCCCCCTTAAAGGCCCACGACCGCGTGGGCTGGATGGATGTTCACAGTGAAATCGGGCCACCAAGCGAGGAGCGTGTACATCCCGGGAGGCAACCCAGGAGCGGTCCTCAGGGCCGTAACTCAGCCAGTCCCCTAGATGCTGCAACCCGCCCCTGTACATGCGGGAACCCAGAACAGCCCGCACCTCAAACATATCGGGGGACGAGACAGAGACCGGGGCAGGAGGGGTAGCCAACCGGGTAGGGCCAGGGCATGGCTTAAGCAGGGAGACGTGAAACACCGGGTGGATCCGCCAAGCGGGAGGCACCGCCAGGCGCATTGCCACCGGGTTCAGGACTTTGACCACCTCATATGGACCCACAAAACGAGGGAGAAGCTTGCGACAGCCAGGGATGTGCAAATGGCGGGTAGAGAGCCAAACCCGGTCCCCCACCTTGTAAGCAGGCGCATCCACCCTCCTCCTGTCAGCAGCGGTTTTCATGGAGGCCTGGGCTTCGTGCAGGTGGACCAACATTTGGGCATGGACCGAGACCAAATCCCAAACACAGGCCGAAGCGGCGGGGGTATCAGAAGAGGAGAAGTCTGGATTGGGGAGAGTGTGGGGGTGTTGGCCATAGAGGGCGAAGAAAGGCGAGAACCCAGTAGCAGAGTGAAGTGTATTGTTATAAGCGAACGCGGCGAGATGCAACAGGTTGAGCCAAGTGTCCTGGTACTGTAACGTCAGGCAGCGTAGGTACTGTTCCAATGTCTGATTGACCCTCTCGGTTTGCCCGTCGCTCTCTGGATGGTAAGCAGAGGAATAATGAGCATCGATACCCAACAGAGAAGTGAGGGCCCGCCAGAAACGGGAGGTGAACTGCGTGCCTCGATCGGACACCAAAACATGGGGCAGGCCAAAGAGACAGAACACAGACCTAAAGAAATGCTTGGCAAAGACCGGGGCTGAGGGTACCCCCTTGCATGGTACGAAACATGCCAGTTTGGTATAGGAGTCGACAACGACCCAAATAGTATCGAAACCCTGTGTACGTGGCAGATCGGTGATCAGGTCCATTGAGACCGTGTGCCAGGGTCGTGGAGGAACGGGGAGAGGGAGAAGAAGACCCAGAGGTCGGCCCCTGCGTGACTTGCCCTGGGCACAGACTGAACAGGTATTGACGTAGTTTTGTACGTTGCGCTTCATAGTCGGCCACCAACACCAGCGTTTGAGTAGGTCTAGAGTGCGATGCTGCCCGGGGTGACCATTAACAGCAGCATCATGAGACCAGTCTAACGCCAGGTTCCTGGTTTTGCTTGTGGGAAGAAAGAGCTTCCCGTGTACAAAGGGCAGCCCATCCTGCATAACCGGATCCCATTCTGTTAGTGATTGTGGATAGCGGGAGACCCACTGTCGTATGGTGGAATGTAAAGAAGGTGACGGTGTGCAGACACAAACTACATGAGTCTCACCCAACAAGGTTTCAGGGAAGGATGGGAGAACCTCCCCCCCAGGGTAACGAGACAGACCATCTGCTTTCCCATGCCCGACACCAGGTCAATGTTTGACCACGAAGTCGAACGCGGCAAAGAAGAGATGCCAACGTACCTGTCGGCTGTTTGTACATTTCAGAGAGGCAAGGTCCTGGAGATTCTTATGATCGGAGAACACCACAGTCTGGTGTTTTGCGCCCAAGAGGTGGTGTCTCCAGATCTGTAGAGCGTCCTTAATGGCCAATAGTTCTTTTTCCGTAACTGTGTAGTGCAATTCGCTTGCCGTGTACTTGCGAGAGTGAAATGCAACCGGATGCAGACGGCCAGTGGCAGGACATGGTTGGGACAGTACGGCGCCTAGTGCATAGGAGGATGCGTCTGCCTCGAGGGCAAACGGGAGTTCAGGGTCAGGGTGTTGCAACACCGGAGCAGTAGTGAACATGGTTTTCAGAGAGTCAAAGGCGTTTTGTTGTGTCACGGACCAGACATAGGGGACGGAAGGGCTGGTGAGCGCAGTGAGTGGTGCTACGATAGAGGAGAACCCAGCAATGAATCGTCGGTAAAAGTTAGCAAAACCCAAAAATGACTGCAGTTGTTTGAGTGTGGTCGGAATTGGCCATTCGTTGATTGCCCGGACTTTGGACTGATTCATAGAGAGACCCCCGGGAGAGATATGGAACCCCAAGAACTCAACCTGACTGGTGTGGAAAAGACACTTCTCAGGTTTAGCAAATAGTGCGTTGGCTTGGAGTCGTACCACCACTTCCTTAACATGCGTGATGTGTTCATTGAGGGAGGAAGAGAAAACCAGTATGTCATCTAAGTACACTACCACGTAGGCGTTCAGGATATCGCTGAATATGTCATCCATGAAGCGCTGAAACGTAGCAGGAGCATTACAGAGGCCAAACGGCATAACTGTATACTCGAACAACCCTTGTCGTGAGCAGAAGGCCGTCTTCCATTCATCTCCATCACACATGCGTACGAGATTGTACGCCCCCCGAAGATCCAGTTTGGTGTAAATCGTGGCATGAGTGAGCTTGTCTAACAACGGGGTAATAAGAGGTATGGGATAGCGTTTTTTTACCGTGATGGCGTTCAAACGCCTATAATCTATGCAAGGACGGAGATCCTCTTCCTTCTTTGGCACAAAGAAGATAGGACTTGCAGCTGGGGATGTTGACGGACGAATGTGACCCAGACACAGGGCCTGCTGTATGTACTCTTGCAGGACTCGCTCTTCCGTCTGGGTTAGCGAGTAGATCCGGCCCTTTGGGATTGGAGTGTCCGGTACTAAATCAATGGGGCAATCGTAGGGTCGATGCGGAGGAAGACCTTCCGCAGAGCCTTTGCCGAACACAGCCCGGAACTCATGGTACTCAGGAGGTATGTTGCCCGTGACCGCCCCTATCATGTGAGTGTCCTGGGTGTCGGACCTGTCTTCTATGGCTAAAGAAGCGACTACCCCTAGGATGTCTGCAGGGCTGGAAACCCGAGGTGTCTCGAGCAGGCAGTAGTATTGGCACGTTTCTGATTCGAAGGAGACCTGACCCATGCCCCGATTAATCAGAGGATTGTGCCTTTTCAGCCAAGGAATGCCCAGGATGACTCTGAACTGAGGTGTGGCTATGAGATCAAATGACATGGTCTCTCTATGGACTTCCTGTATGATTAATTCCAACGGGGCTGTCTGTTGCAGGATTGGTCCAGAGCCTAGGGACGTCCCGTCTACTGCATGAACCGGTTCGGGGTGTTTTTTTGTGATCAGAGGTAAGTTCAGTGTACTGGCTAGCGCTATATCTATAGAGCAGCCTGTAGCTCCAGAGTCGATCACTATTCGTACTGCATGGGCGAAACCTGCAGCAGGGTTTAAGGAAGCTTGTACCACCACAGGTCGGACGGGACCAAAAGCCGGATCAGAGGAATTTTGTATAGGACTCGCCCCAACCCCTCATCTCAAGGGCGAGTCTTCGGAAAAAAACAGAAATTTGTCCTTTGGCCGACAGGGACACTCCTTTACAAAATGCCCGTTGAGACCGCAGTAGAAGCAAGCATTGTCCGCCCTTCTGCGCTCTCGTTCGGGATGAGTAATGGGGCTGCGTACCCTGCCGATCTGCATGGGTTCGGGTGAGGTGCCGGATGTGGTTGAAAGTGAGGTATGAGATAGCCCTGCTTCCCCCCTACGTTCTGCCCGTCTGGCGTCGATTTGCAAGGTCAAATCAACTAGGTCTGTATAGAGTGAGGGAAGAGAAGGCACCACAGACAAAGCATCCTTCATGGAACCACACAAGCCCCGATAGTAGATCACTGCCTTTTTGTTCTCTGGCCAGGAGGTCTCAGCAGCAAGCTGGTTGAACTTGGTGATATACTCAATGAGGGTGGACCGGCCTTGAGTAAGATCCAGGAGTTCCATGTCTCTGGATTGGGCTTTATATCTAGTGTTGAAAACCTTGGCCATTTCTTGGGTCAATAACTCGAAATCGTACAGGGCAGGATGGTCGCCCTCCAACAATGGGTTGGCCCACGTGACTGCCACACCCGACAAATGGGAGAGAAGAAAAGCCGCCTTAGAGACAGAATCAGAGAAAGCCTGGGGTCGGCACAAGAAATGCAGCTTGCACTGGTTTATGAAAGTGCGATATTTCTTAGGATCCTCCTGATACCTCTCAGGGGCTGCTAGAGGAAATGGGGTCTGAACCACCACAGACGGGGCTGGCAGGGTGGGTGGTGTGACAGGGTGGGTGGTGTGACAGGCATCGGGTTTTGAGGTGGGGCGGCATCGCCGAACTCGGCATCAACAGGTAAGGGATGTTGTGTGCTTTGCATGGCATCAAGGCAGTGGTTCAATGCAGTGTTGGCAGCGGCCATGTCAGTGCGGAGGGCAGTGGTAGCAGCTGCCATATCTGCCCTAAGCGATGTCACTGCTTGCATTAAGGCAGTCACAGGGTCCCCGGGCTGAAACATCCATAACTGGACAACCACAAGGCTTCACAGTCTGTTCTAACTCGATGGGTCAGACTTGATGGTCGTGCAGTTATGTAATGCCTCTGTCCCCAAGTACCGCTCAAGCAGAATGTAAACACTGCCCTAGCAATCCTTGAGGCCACAGGTGTGGAGTGTCGTCGTCAGCCTGGTACCGGGAACGCCAGAAGGACCCCTGAGTGCTGTAAGGCAAAGGGTTATAATCAAGGAAACACCCAAAAGGCAATTGGCAGAGGGAGCAAACAAGATACAGTGACACCAGCTTACCTAAAGGGGTGTAGCATAGGTAAGAGACCTATACAGACAGCAGGGGAACCCATAGCAGGCTGAGATGATGTACTTGGCACTCCTGAAAACACCCGGTGAAGCAAGAACTTGATCCATGGCAAAACTTGAAGCAATCCGAGGTTGCAGAAACAGAAGAGCAATCCAAAGGCAAATCCAGAGTACAAACAGAGGTCAGGTGGTCCGGGAGATCAGAGAGCACGCCAAAGTCCAAGGGTAATCCGAGAGCAGGTCCAAGTGAAACGTTCCAAGGTCGAGCTAAGGAGAGTAACGGGAAGCAATAGGTAGCGCCTGGCAGTCCTCCAGAGAAGTAGCTGTGAAGCAAAGTGTTGTGTTTGCCGGCTTCTTTTGAAGCGGAGAGCGGTGTCACATGACGCATCACGTGACCGCTCGCACGCCTTATGCGGAGCGCAACACGGCCAGCGATTGGTGCTGCCGGCGCTTCCTGGTATACTGGCGTCGCCGGCTGTGAAGGAGGTGCCATGGCAACCGTCAACGCGGAAAAGGGCGAAAAGAGGCGGGTCCGCCCATAATGGTATCCCGCCTGCCGTGCTTCCCCTGCTGATGTGGATGGAGAACACGACGGCGAGAAGCGCCTGGTGGGAGAGACAGGTGTGAGGGGGGAAGTGGGAGATGGGGTGTGTGTGGGGGCATGACATGTGTGGAGTTTAAACATGTGTTACAAACTTTTGGGTTGCAATCTGATGCACTTTTGGTTTGGTTCTCATTAGGATGTGCAGATGTCTTTTAGCAGACATGTCTGGTGTGGGAAGAAGTTTCCCGTCTTGTGGGTGCCAATAGAGTTGGCATTGGTGTAGGCGCTAGTGATGGCATGTGTTTGATGGTGACATAGGGTGCAAAGTGTGGTAGCGTATTAAGGTGCCAAAATAAGTATTTTGGTAATGTTCTGATGATTTTGTGGACCTACTGTATTCAGAGGAAATGTTCAGTCATGTTCTACCTTGCATTAACCGTAACAATTCATTCACAGGTACATTCCAAGTTGGACTCTGCAAGCATAACATTTTGGGACTTTTGGTGTGGCGCAACTCAAATTCTGTTTACCAAGTTTTAATGCTGAATTCGTCCATTTGGTTTGGGTGGGGAATGTGTGTGGGTGTTCATGTAGGTGAGTTGTGAGCATGTGGTTGCTCAGTTGTGATGTGGGTGCTCAGTTGTGAGCATGTGGTTGCCCCGTTGTGAGTATGTATGTGGTTGCTCAGTTGTGATGTGGGTGCTCAGTTGTGAGCTTGTAGTTGTTCAATTGTGAGCACGGGGTGCTCAGTGTTGGTGCCACTAGGTGGAGCATGTAGTTGCTCAGGTCTGGTGCCAATAGTGGTGCGAGGTCAGATGCCTTGTGGGCAAGGTAGTGTGAGCATGGATTGCTCAATTGTGAGCATTTGGTCGCTCAGTGTTGGTGCCTGTAGATGGAGCACATTGTGGCTCATGTCTAGTGCCAATTGTGGTGCATTTGTGGATGCCGACTAGTGGTTGGTTCCATACAGTGGATTTGGAATTGTTGCTTTAGGCGGTCAGTGGGGTTAGAACCCTGTTTTTGTTTGTGTTTTGAACAACTAGTTGCTGGTGGATGATGAAGGATGGTTATGGGGTGATGTTTAATTGGTAATTGTTGTGTGCTGCATTGTGGGCTGGTTCCTTTGGGCGAGTTCCGTAATAAGGCCTGTTATGGTACTGGTGATTGTTCTGGAATTGGTAGAGCTATTTGGTAGCTACTCTAAGGTGTTGGAGGGGAATAACTTTATTGCTTGGAGCGGTTTGCTGGATGGGTATTTTGAAGGATAGTCTTTGTTCGTGGTCTATAATTGCTAAGCAGCGGCTGTTTCTTCTGTCTCTGCCTTAGTATTCTGTATGGTTATGTAAGGGAGCAGATGTGTTGTGTTCTACCTGTTATGGCTATGAGGGTATTTCCTGTATGTGTGTATGTCTGGGTTTAGAGTGTTGGAGATGGAGTGTTGGCTTGTTGGAATGTTATGATGTGTGTTGCTTTGATTCCAGAAAAGTCAGTTGGGACCCATGCTTGGCACAGGGGGACCGGTGGATGTTTCTCTCCCATGAACTTGTCTTATGTTTGCCTTACTTACCCCTGTGTACTTACCTGTAACTAAAAGAACCCAGTAAACACCACCTATCTCACATGAGACTCCTGAGTAATCTGTACAACCTCAAAATCAAAATCTGTACAACCTCAAAATTATAAGACAGTGATACACAAAAATGTTAGATATGTGTTGGTTGATTCACATATGGAGGGGTGACTCTGATCTTAATTGTTGACAGATACACAAGAGAAATGGCAGTCTTCGGCTGCGGTGATCAAGCATAGTTTTGATGCTGATCTCAAAATTGAAGACAAAAGGTATTTTTTACCGTGTACGGCTATGCCAACAATACGGTTGTTAATGGCCATGCAGATATTAAATTAATTAGAGCCTCTGTTGTGTTTGTTATCTTGTAGGTTTTCCATCTTTGGGATGTGATGACTTTGTCCAATTGTTGAATCATTAAATTGCCCATGAAAACCGCACCACATTCCTCTAGTTACAAACTTCTAAGCACAAAATCCAATATAGTCATGTATCATTACAAAAGTTGAATTAAATCAAGTTCCCTGAAGAATGTCCTTGTTATTAGTCTGAAGACAAAAACATGTTGGACTATTACGAGACACAGGAATGTGGTCATGTGCCAGTCTAAATGCATTGCTTTTTATTTTTTAAGTTTATGTGTTAAATCCAATTGTTGACGATTTCTGTACATTCACATTGTTGACAAGGAGGCAGATGTTTTTTCCTTCTCTTACTTTCCTTTTTTTGTTCCACTATTGCGTTGAAGAAATGAGATGTAAATATTGAGAAATCTAATAGAGGTCTGCTATATTGATGCAGAGTTGTTTTAAGTGCAGACACTGGAATTTGATGATAAATAAAAAGACAAAACATTTAAACTACAAAATTAAGTCGTATCTTGCTTATGTTGAGAGTGGTACATATTCCCTCATAATGTAGATCACATCCATTTGGCATCTCCCCTCCCCGTAAAGTTTTATAAGAGAGTTACTTTTGTACATCCGTAGTCTGTCTTCTATTTCATCTTTTTCTTCCATCATCACGTGGCCCCTTGTTTCTGGGTCAGTCGCTATAGTCTGATAATATCCAGTGTATTCCTTCTCAGGTGAAGGATGTAGGGCTGACACCCACGGTCACACATCCGGTCGAGAATAAGGTCCCTAAACTGGTTTAAGCCAGGATGATCCAAGATGGAGGCCCAAGTGCACTTCACCCAGTGCACCCGCTAGTTGTCCAAAGTGCTATTTCAGCAGTCTTTCCACACATGTCCGTTTTAGGGAGCTCTCAGGGCAACTGTTGCCTACAGCCAAATAAGGGGATTTCTTTATCCATTGTCCATTATAATAAAAAGAAAAATACCAAACTCTCGGCACATATGCCATATAAAATAACACTACCAGTATCCAATATAATCATAGTCATCTTATTGCCTTGATGGCATCATCAAAGCACAAATCATACCCCCCCCACCCCGGGAGTCATCAGCGTTCACATACCCCCCTTTTATGCTTACTGTGCAACTAATCTAACTCATCTTTCTATACCCCTGCTTTACATTCCACCATTCACCTGTTTTTCGTTTGCACAGGGAATTCTGTTCTAACCTATCCCTGACTATGGTCCAGTCCTGCTTTTCGTTTGTGCAGGTAAACCATTTCCTTTTTCCTTTTTGCTTTTACAATATATACAATCATCCTCATGATTCTGAGGGGCCTTCAATAATTTCCCCAGCGCCTGTTGCAGCATTTCACTTTCTTGCTGCATTTCTAAGAGGAAAAAATAGGGGCTGAGATCAGGACCAGGCCATAGAGGAGGCGAGCTGGTCGATTTTGTATCACCACTGCTTCTGGCTGGCAGCAGCACCATGTACAACACCAGATTACCCCTGCCAACAGAAAACGCTGTGAGACATAGGGCCTAATTCACAGAAGCATTTTATAATGGCAAAACCCCATTGGAAAACGCTCTGTGAATAAGGGCCATAGTGTGGTGGTAATGTAAGGCTGTTCAGAGATTTCCTTATTAACTGAACATAAAATGTCTCCCTCACTAGAGATTGTGGCTTTTCAATGGGTCACCTCAAATGCTTCTTTTTCTCTATTATACACTGTCTCCAGCACCTGCAAACTCTTAGGGCCTCATTACACGGTATGCGGTGGACCAAGGTGCTATTAGCACCTTGGTCCATGCCGGTAAAATACCGGCACTGCCTTGGAGGAAAGGGGAATTACCGCCCTATTCCAAGGTTGGCGGGTCAGTAATTCCCCCTTCCCCCATTGCCCTTCCCCTTTCCCATTTTTGCCCCATAGGGCTCTATGGGAATGGGGAAGGCGCTAATTATGGTGCCGCAAATTGCGGTACCGTAATTAGCACCCTGGTCCCTTTGCGGGTTGGTTTTTAACGCCTGCTAAACAGCAGGCGTTAAAGTACCAACCCGCAAAGGGACCTCGTAGTAAGGCGGTAAGGGTTTACAGGTACCGATGCCCTTACCGGTACCGGTAAACCCTTACCGCACTACGTGTAATGAGGCCCTTAGTCTCCTCTATCACCTATCTTACTGCAGTCTGTACTTCCTCTGAATCCTTAAATCTCTGTGGCACCAGCTTTGACCACCCTTTCAAAAACTCGACACAGACCTTTATCACCCTCCTGTCTGTAGCTGGACAGAAAACAGTAAACTGCTTGGTACTTGTATGAATCGTAAAATGCACATCAGATTTCGAAGACACTACCAATTCTACACACGGATCCTTTCTCCAAAACAACCTTCTGCCTACCAACCTATATCCTGTTCCATCACCTTCCCTACACACTCTATTTCTGATAAACACTATTTGACCCTCGCTGAAATTACTCAAGCATTGCAATGGTGGGGGCTGTAAAGGCCATGACTTCCAATTTGAACCAATACTAAACCACAGATCAGGTGTCATCCGCGGGGCAGAGACTTGCGGGGTAATTCATGGATTATTTGCACTGAAAAAAAACGGGATTTGTGTGCCATTCTGCCTGCAAATCCCTGTTTAACAAATGGGGATTTGCGGGCAGAATGGCGCAAAAATACCGTTTTTTTCAGCGTAAATAATCCATGAATTACCCCCCAAGTATCTAGAGGCATTGTTAGGTAGTTTGATCTCCCAGACGTCATGGTGCGTCACCCATTCCCAATTGCATCTTGCCCATGGTCTGGGCACTATTCTGCTAGCTGGAGCCCAGAGTCCTTTTATTGGCCCTTGTGCTGTAAACAAGCACTCTGTATCTTCACAGTACCAACCCCTGTACTTCCAGAAGTTTCTCCTTGGCCATAGACATTCAGGTATCCCTGAGTCATTCTTAAAGAACCATGGCAAGCTATTGCATTTCACATCTCCTTTGATCAATATCAGTTGGGTATTCAGATAGTCTTGCACCTCTTCACGTGCCATATCCCATTCTAGGTTTCTTCCAGCTTCCAGTACTCCGTCCATACGTTTCTGCAGAGCCCCTTGGGTAAGCTGACTCAAAGACCCAATGACGTACAGCTTGCCGATTTGTGCCTCACTACCTGTGAGTTCTGCCCCAGATATGAGCCTGTGGCCTTCCCAAGTCATTCAATTCAGCCCTCTAAATGTGTGCCTTTATATATAGTTTAGAAGAAAACTAAGGTAGCATTCCCTTACTTAAGGCTAGAGCTCTCAGTTGACCCTTGGCAGGGTTGCGCAGTTATATTAAAATATTCAATGAAGTATTTAATATTAATTCATAGATACGCAAAGGTTGTAGTGAATTCTTCAACAAGAAATGTTTTATTCACATTTCTAGTTTAAGTGTCGCCAATTCAATTCTCATATGCCTTTATATATACCCCAGGTTGCAAGTACAGTATTAGCACCACTCTACAGTTTATCCAATAGGTCCCTTTGCTGTCAATCATCTGACAGTTCCTCCTACTGTTGAGCCAATCAAATGGCCATTCCACTGGTACAATTTGGGTAATGGGTAGTCACCTGGAAAGCAGACAAAGGGACAGAAAACTAAACTGTTGCTAGTGTTGTACTTAATACCATATATCTGAATCTATTTTTATCCAGATTTGACAATGGGTTATACCACAATTGATGATTATACACCTGTGTGTATTTTAGAAACTCTCCTATCTCCATCTCTGGAGACGGAAAATATTCAATCATAGTACACGTTTTATTATTTAAGCTGTCTGAAAAATTACACTGGGCATCCATCGAATTTGAACACATCTTCGCTGACCTGGTACTATTCCTCCCATCCGCTATTGTAAATAAATACCACTCTAGTCATACTAGCCATTCTTTCCAATACTGATGATTATTATTATTATTATTGGTTATTTATAACGTGCTTAAGACCCTGGGGTTTCTAAGCGTGGACCCGGGGATCGATTCGGTATTGCTCCCCGTCGTCCTACTTCCAAGGTGAGCACGTTGCCCCTGAGATATCCTCCCGTTGCCCCTGAGATCTTCCATCTCACAAAGCCCTGGCACCACTACTCTGTGCATAGCCTTGGGCGTATTTACCAAATCCGGAACAATGCTTCCATTACCACCCAGTTCTCTCTGTGCAGTTACCACTGTGGTTCCTGTCCATTGTTTATACCAATAGATGATTTTAGAAATCATTTTATTTCTCCTCCTAGTAAAAGGAACAGAATGGCAATAATATATTAGATCGTAAACATGTGAAGGCTTTGGATACGATACAATCGGTGTTCCAGTTACAGTAATATTTATATCAGTAGTTGTGCTCGTTCCTTTATTTCTAAGGTTAGGGTGAGGCCTCGCTCATCCAATTCGGTAGAGCGTCACAGAGAGATGGAACTACCACCACTGGACATTTGGTCCAGATTTCATACGCATTTTCCCAACCAAAGATCCACCCCACATTCCCATGATCCATTTAGACCAAAAGTTCTCTACCGATGTCACAACATTCGTCAGATTTTTCCATGTTTAGATAATTTGTACAGCAGAGTCATGTTCTCCTACAAGTATATTAGTGAATTATTAGTTACCACCCATTTGCAGTGACTCACCTGCACCCATGTTGGATGCCCCTGAACTTTTACAGCACAGTTAGAGGCGAGCGGGACGAGGTAGAGCCCTTTCCACGTGGGGGTCAGTGCAGTCTTTCTTTGGTGAACCTTTATCAGGACACTGCCACCGGGCTGTAAGGAGTGACCTGGAGAGTCTTGCTCCTTTGGTAGGCAGATTGAACCTAATTGTGAATGAGACTGGCAGAAGACATTAATGGCTTAACATATTCCAACAGTCGATCATCAGTTAATTGTAAATTATCTGGTGTTGTTTTCACCGGTGGTGCTACATGTAGTCACATAGGTCTTACATAAAGGATTTCATACAAACTTAACAGAGTTTTCTTTTTTGGTGTACTTCTCATGCTAAACAGAATAGTAGGAGGGCATCATGTCACTTCAACCCTGTTTCCTGGTACAATTTGGCCAATTTATTTTTCAGCACCCTGTTCCATCTCTACTGTCCCTGCTGACTGGGGGTTGTGATTTCAATGCAAATTATGTCGAACCTTCAAAGTAGACAACAGTGTTTTAATGTTGTTAACAAAATGAGTTCCTAATTGCTGTTAATGCATACAGGTATCCCAAATCTGGGCACAAATTCTCTTATCAGTATTTTTGCAACAGTCGCCGCATCTGCCTTTCTACAAGGGTGAGCCTCCACCCACGCTGAAGAAATGTCCACTATTACTAGCAGGTATTGCCACTGATTATATGTTGTGAGTTGTACAAAATAAATCTGTTACCCCATAAATGGACCATACAGTGGAGGATGCACCCCTTGTCTGATTGGCACACTTTTCCCCACACTGTTCTGTAAGCATATAACGCATCTTTGACAATATTCTTGAGCCATAGTGGCAAGTTCTGGTGCAAATCAAGATTGTCCCACTAGCATTGTCATGCCATCCCTTTTATCATGTGCCTACCCATGACACATTCTGATTATACGTGACAAATATTTTTGTATTCACTAACGGACCCTGTTCATCTCTCCACAGAATCCTCAAGTAACCGGCATACCTTTTGAATCCACTTATCTTTTACATCTGATGGCATATCCTCCTGCATCTGCACAATGTCTGCTAAGATTTTATATGGGGTTTCCTCCTGCACTGTTTTCCCTGGCTAGATATATTACCAAGTTCAGTATCATTGCTCTGGAAGCCTGCTGATTATTCCAATTTCCCTGTACCTGCTGGCCCTGGGATGCCCATGTCTGTTGTTGATCAAACCGGCCCATTTTCTTGGTTGTTGCTGTTGTTGTCCCCTATATCCTCCCTGTTGTGTCTGATATTTTTTGCTAGCCCATCCGATCTCCACCTCTACCTCCATCTCTTGGTCGCCCCCCCTTTGGGCCAAACTCCCCTGATATTGTGCTGTCACTTGTGGCTGTCCCAGCACCTGTGCCTGAAGGCTCTGTATCTGCATCGTCATTAATTTGTTGTCAAACGTTTCCGTTCTTTGTTCCTGGCAGGCGACGCAACGATTGACCACTGCCGCTAGCTATGCTAAAGGCTTGGTCTGCCAGCCTATGCACATGATTTCAAGCTGCATTTGTACTTTCGAAAGTAACCCTGCAACAGACAAAATGCTATAGCTTCTTGTGCTGCATCTTCTGGTTTTGTAATACCTGAGTGCTGAGTTAACACCACCTTCAGTCTATCTAAATAATCGGCTGGTGATTCGCTTTTATTTTGTTTACATTTTAATATCTTTGCCCACACAGTTATTATAGGGTACACCTCGGCAACCATTGTCACTATTCTTTCCCTTGCTTGTACCAGAGTGTCTCCTGTGCCTGGGTCAGTGACTGGCCAAATCGCCCTTTCTACTAGTCATTGTCTTACCTCCGGTGGCATCCCTATTTTCATGAGCTGGTTTGTCTGCCCACAATGGGTTATAACACTGCCTTACTGTTTGCTGTTCTCCTACAAATCTTTTTTAGCTCTTCCCTTATATTGGGGAATTTCTTTAGCCAATGTCGTAAGATCTCCTGGTGTCCAGGGCACATGGACAGTAACTACTCCTTGTTGTTTGTCTCGCTCCCCATGACCCGATGGTACTTGTCTGAGAGGAGCCTGAAAAACATTTCAGTCCATCCGGTATATTGCACCTCGCCTCATTGTCATGGGGTTGTGAGATGGATGCCGCCTTAGCATCTCTGCTCTCGCAGACCCCACTCCACGCATTCCCAGCGCATCTCCACCACTAGTGCCCCTTGTGCTTCTCTGAGGCCTGCAGCTGTTCGTTGTCTCATGCTGGTGAAAAATCAAGTATATCTTCTGGCATCTTACTATCCTGGTCCTCCTGATCCTTCTGACTCTTCTCTGATTTCTCTGGTCCCAGAAGCCTATCCTTCTCCAGCATCTGGGGGCTTAACCAAGCCCCATCACTATCTCTCCTACCCCTTACAAATTGTATTTATCACTTTAGTTGTTCTTTAGTGTCCTTCAGTCCTCTAACTTTTCCATTGCAGCTCCAAGCTGTGGCCTCTTCCAGCCATGCAGTGAATGCTCCCCACTGAACTGCTGGTATATTAGTCCCTCCTTTTTCCAGAGCCCATCTAAGGGAACCCAGTTTGTCCATATTAAATGTTCCTTCAATCAGAAATTGTGTCAATCTGTTTTATCGTGTCAGATAGTGTGAATCCAAATAACCACAAATCGAACTAATAAATTATCTAAAACATATATTGAGCAGGTGACCACCTTGGTGGTTGCGCCGCAAGTTTTGATTGCTGTTTGCCCATTTTCTTTTCCCTGTTTAACTCTGTATTCACTCGTCACTTGCCCTGTTATCCCGGCATCCCTGCTCCATACATTCTTTTGACTCCACTACTTTATGGTACTGAGAGGAAAAAGGTTTCAGAATTAACAAATACACAGTGGAGTGGCCCTGACAAGGAGGACTCGTCATGCACTCATCCACCTGTCCGTGTTTACTTCTGAGCTTTTAGCCTCTCCCCCTACCTGTTGCTCTAACTCATACCTGTGCTTTGTACCGGGCTCAGTCCCTTACCTTGATATTTCGCAAGTTTAATCTCTGGATAAAAGAGAGACAGGACAACAAGAATTACAGTTATAACACAGGCAAAAATCACTACCAATACTATATACCCAGCCCAAAATCTCCATCCCATTTCAGCATATTCCCTAAACACATCCCCTTCCACATTGTCCATTCTCTGGTCCCAATCGGGACCCTCGGTTCACTGAGCAGCTTTGCATGCACTCTAACCAGCCCGATCTCTTCTTCCGAAGCCCCCTATATAGATTTTCAAGTAGGTCTCTTACATTTTCGTTTTGAGTGCGCGTGGGGTGTTCCAAATGGAGGACTTTGGGGTCCGGTGGTCTGCAGCATTGTGCCACAGGTCTGAGTTGTGGGTACTGTTGACGAGGAGAGGAAATTACTGATGGGCCCATTGATCAGTACTCATCCTCGAAAACTAGTAATACAAAATAGCTGCACCATGCGAGGACAGAGTGCAGGATTCACATACTCCAGCAAGGTTCAATAATCAGGACTCAGTAAAGTGGCAAAGGGAAGTCCGTTTAATGATACATACATCAGCTTATGGAAATCAGCAGCATCACGAACACCTGCCTCCCCCCGACTTCCTCGAACATTAGTCAAACTGCCTCTTTTATGGGCAAAATTCGTCATCATTGACGTCTAATTCTACAAAAAATCATCATGCAATACAATTGGTTGGGAAAGGTAACTTAAGTATAGGTGCTATATCTGTATATGGAAATAATGCAAGTGGATTGGATAACTCTTATCGGGTGGGTGTCTACACCCTTCCCTCTACACCACACGTGATTGACGTCACTACAAGTACGACGTCTCATTGGTAACAGTGTCTATAGGACCCTAGATTATATGGTCCCTTGTGATTGGGCAAGTTACACCCCTAAACATAAATCTCCATTTTAATTAGTAGCTTTAGAGTAGACACTCAGGTGCCTAGTGTCCCAAGATTCACCCTTCCTCCCTTCCATCAACCAGTGTTTTAGGGCTGTGTGTCAATTAGTTGGCTGGGTATGGCCTCGGATCTGTAGTCTCTTATCAGGAAAAGTTATGGCACCCCCTGGTTCTGGATGACATCAGGCGGTGGTACATCTTCGCGCCTGTCTGGTCACGTGTTGGTTCACCATGAATCTGCTTCAGATTCCAACCTTTTGTGCATTTCATTCTGTGTGCGCTTGGCCACCTGCAAGGGCCTCTCTTATCTTGGCCTTCACGGGTGGGCTAGTATTCTCTGTAGTTGGAGTCTCGTGAGCTCATGCTCACCTCCCCTTCTCTGGTTGACATCGATCTCCCTGGCATAAGCCTCTCTTTGTTGAGTTTCGATTCTGCTCCTTCTCTGGTCTTTGCTCAGTTTCTAAACTCAGCCTGTCAGGCCTTTGGCCGCCTGGATACATTTCTGTGTTCACAAAATGGAGTCGCACGTGTACATTGTGCAGTATTGAGGTAGATATATGGTTGGCACTTGCCGCTCTACTCTTCTACTAGGCATTGCAAGCAGTATCGATTTCTTATCCTCTTGCATTTCAAGCTTATTTACACACATTCAGCGGGGCGGTTGCTTCCATCTTGTTTTATGGCACCATTCTCTTATGTTTTAACAGTGTATCTCCCCTGCATCCGTTATCATTATCCTTGCAGTTACTAGTACTGGCATTCGTGCTTTCAGTAGCCAAGTTTGTTTGTTCTCGGGGCTGCTCGGGCCCTTGGTTTATTTTCATTGGCCTTCCATTAAGGCTTTAGGGGTCTCCTCGTGGACCGTGTGCAGGTATTCCTCATTTCGTATCAGTGGCTGGTATGGCTGTCTGATAGGGTATCGTGCTGCCCAGGGTTGTCGCTTTATGGCTGCTTAAACCGGTATTGATCTCCTTACGTACAAGGTGCAGAGTCCCAGTGCGGCTCTCTGTTGGTTCATTTGCTCCTCATACGTCACGTACCACGGCGAGTACCTTACTGGCAACTCACAATGGGGGGCAGGGATGCAGGTCATATCTGGGACCTCCTCTACACTCCCCCCTCTGGTCGGTTCATCGACCACTCCAGCTTCCTCCTTTATATTCATATATTTCTTTGATTCCTCAGCTTCTTGCTCATCGTCTCCTGGGTTTACACAAGAAGGCGTGAAAGTATGCAATTTTGGTGTCCATATCTTTATCACCCCTTTCAAGCTTCCTGCTGTTTTCACATGCTCATCTTTGTTCCAGGTCATCAACTGGCATTTTCCATTTGGACTGCAGTAAATCCATTTGCCTTCGTACCTTCTTCATTTCTTGGGATAAGTGAATTTTGTTCCTTCTGGTGCTAATTCACTGGCCTTCACAAAGTCCTTTATTTCCTCACCTGTCAGGTCTCTGGGCTTCCAGCTTGGCTCGACATCGATCATAATTTTCATCCCAATGGCCTTCTTTGCTGTTTTCTGGCACTGTGTGATGATTATCTTGATAACACAGACTCCTAGCAGCAACATTGCTAGCAAAGCTCCTAGGAACTTGAATATATCTGCCATCCATTGCGGGACCCATGAGAATAGGTTCCCAAACCAGCTGTTGTCGTCCACTTCATCTGACTCATCGGTCATCTGGTTTTTCAGGGTTGTTAACATGTGTATGGCCTCTGTGAGGGTTCCATTTTCTTTGTCGTGTGATGGTATAATGTGCAACATGATTCTCCAATTTTAGCGCAAACACCTCCATCCATTGCAGTGATCATGTCAAGCACATATCTGTTCTGGAGTCTGACTGCTCTCAGCTCTTCTTTGATCGCATTGAATCCTTTTATTGTGGTGTTGATGGTCTGCAGTAACTCCCATCTCGTTATCTGCAACCACTTGGTGTTTGCACCAACTTGGATATGCGGCAAGAGTATTGTTGTAAATACTGATGAAGTTAGGCTGAACAGCCTGTGTTCGTAGGGAATGGCGTAAAATGCGTCTTCTGATTTGGCAGAGAAGTAATTCTCTCTCTTCATCCTTGACATTATTCCCACAGACCTCCTTTTCCTCAGGTGAGCATCTGCTTTCGGGAAACTGTCCAAATTCAGTTCATTTTTTGGAATCACTAGTGCTGGAACATGAACGTTCACCAGTGTGTATATGCCTCCCCAGTTCCTCGGTAGTCTTATGTATGCCTTGTATCCACATGCCCAGTAATGGTCCATTAAGACTGCGGTTTCTTGCATCATCCCTGGGGCTTCATATATTCGTTCACAGTTCTGATTCTCCCCCATTTTCCTGGTGCCATTGCTTCTAAAGCATAGTTTCGGGTTTTCAAGTGGTACTATCTGCAAGGGTCCTCCTCTGTCTTCGACCCATGTCAACAGCTTTACCAATTTTGGCCACAATGGTCTGCATAGTCTCTGTGAGTTCTCTATTGCTTCTTTGCAGGCTCCAAGGACCATCCAAGCTCGGCAGTTTACTACTCCTTCTTCCCATCCGTCTGGGGAGACTACTGATCCCCAGATCTGCATTTGTCCTCGGTTCTTCCATATTTGAGCTTCTTCTGCCGTTTTCCCTTGGACGTTCAGTCTTGAGTTTATTTCCCACCTTATTCCTGATCCCTTGACGTCAGGGTTTTCATATCTAATCACATAATTGTTGGTGTGCGCCCTGTTCCTTGTTTTGATGTCCTGGACAAACCCTTCTTCATCAGGGTAGTCCTTTTTGTTGGCCCATATCAATGAGGCATCTTTTCCCATAAATTGTCCTCTGGTGTTGCACATTGCCATGTGTGACATGCAGTGGGCTGTGGGGACATTGATCTCTACAGCCACAAAGATCTTGGATTTTCCCATGCTGTATGGCAGCAGCACACAGACGAAGCGCTCTTCTTCTGACTGCCTATGTCCTACTTCCGTCATGTGCTGGTACCATATGTTGTTTCCAAGATGGGTTGTGCTGTCCAAGTAATCGTTTAACTCGTTATCGGTTTCATATGGACTTCTCTTGATCCTTAGCGTTTTTATGTGGTTGGCTATCACTATGTCTCTGAATGCGTCTGTACTGCTCTTTCATTCAGGCAGACTCTCGGGCGTTATCCTTGGAGGGGCAGGTTTCATTTCCTGCCCTGCAGTAATAGGGGGAAGTTTTGCGCTTCTTTTCCTTCCCTCCTGCATTCCTTTGTAGACCTCCTCCCACCGCATGTGATTTATCATCCTTCCAACATGTGGCTGTGTCGTAGGCTCGGTAGTTACTTCTGGCGTTGGAGCTGGCGTGCTCGCTATCACAGTTGTGGTGGTTGTCTTGCTCAGCTCCTCCTGTAGCTTCTTTGCACTAAGTATGAGTGGAAACACATACTCAACTACCGCATGTGTTTTCTCAGTGAGTTCTTTCGTTGCTTCCTCTGTTCTATTGAGTGATTTTGCTATTTCACTTCGATTCGGTTTCTCATGCTGCTCCCTGCTTTCTGGAGCTGCTTTTTCCACAAGTGATTTCTCTCTTTCAGTTGGTTTGGCCTGCGGTTTCGTAGCCATTGACACTTGCCCTTGTTCATGTGCACTCAGTGTATGGGTGCGTGCCGTGGACAGTGCTATGCTATCATTCATTCCGTGCTGACCCTGTCTCCAGCCTTTCTCACCATTCATTACTTCAAGTGTATGCGTCTTACTGCTAATTACATTCAACTGTAAATTGTTTGCCTCATCATCAGTTTTTCCTGGAACAGGGATGACGTTATAAGGTCTGGGTGCTTTTGTGGGCCCCAGATGTTCATTACCTGGTGGATACACATACATTGGGACGCTTCGCGCACCAATAAAAAGTGCAGTTCTAATAGTTAACGATAAAAATACTACAATAGTCACAATGCATATACATATGACGGCCTTGAAAGACAGTTTACAGCATCTCCTTCCGGGAAACCGGGGGCGCCCTTCCGCTGGTGGCACAACTAGGTTACTGCTTTGGGCCCCCATTTCAATCAAGTAAATAGTCCACTATTTATTTCTTTCTTTGTTCTGATCTCGTTGTTCAAAGTTCAGCAAACACTAAAGTGACATGTGCTGTTCAACGTCCCCCCTCTTGCGGGTGATGATGATAGTCTTTGAGTATGGAGTACAGTTCCTTTGCTAGACTATGGGAAAAGGTTAGACTACTGTTTTCAGCACATCACATTCATCCTGCATTTGTTGTGGGAACCGCATTCCCAGGGCACTCTTTCAACTCGTCATGGCCCTGAGGATATGCAGGACAATGTTTGCAGTGACACCATGAAAAGATGGATTCGCTTCAAATCACGCAAAAATAAAATATTGAAAAAATAAAAATAAAAATAAAAATAAAAGTGAACATATGAAAAAGTAGGAAAAAATAAGAAAAAGGTTACAAAAGGTAAACACGGCAGTGAAATTCGTGTCTCTGTTCCTTTCACTTGGTCGTTCGAGGTCGAGTTGATGAACAGTCTCTCTCTCACACATTTATTCTCCTGCGCGATAATGATGAACAAATAGAAAACACAAAACAAGAAAAATAAGAACGGATGTAGTTATCCTTGTTTCTGCTCTTTTCGATCTGTCCCATGTTGGAAGCATGAAGAACTGTTTCTTTTCTTTTCTTGCCTTGTCCCGGCTGGGGATGATGAAAAGGTTTATTTTGGAACGCCCCCTTCTAAGGCTCTTCTTAGATGTGGATGTCCATAGTTGCTTCTGAGTTGTGATGCAATAGCTCTTAGGAGCCTGTTCAATTGGGCATTCTTTGCTGGATCATTAAGAAAGGCAGGCACATCAATGTTGCGGGGTCTGCCCACTAGTTCTGTAAAGTTTTCAATGAGATGAAAGAAAACACGAAAAGCATAACGACTGTCTTCAGGTGTTAATGACATTTGTTCTGGTTCTTTGGCTCTAAAGTCACAGGCCTTTTCTTGCAGTGTGATCAGTTTTTTTTCTTTTTTTTTTCTTTTTCTATCTGTCCCTCGTCAGCTAGTCTCAGTGAAATCTCCTCAGGAATTCTCGCTGGAAATTGGATAGCTCCACCTGGAGCATGATGCCTTGGAGGAGTGCGCCCATGTGTGGGGTGTTGGCCAGATTCCTAAGAAAGGTGATGACGTCAACATCTGCAGGTCTCCCCACCATTTCCGGATAGTCTGTGACTAATCGAAATAAAACGTGTGCCAGCCGTATATCCTCAGGTGATAGGGACATTTGCCTTGTTTGCTGGGTCCTATTCACAGTCCCTTCTTTTGATGCAAACACGTGTTGCACTTTCCTTATGCGTGAGTTGCAACCACGTGGTTCAGCTTGAACCACACTTGGTTGAGAATGTAATTGTTTTTTGGATCTCTAATGATGTCAATGTATCTGTAGTTCTCCTGTAAGTCCTGGACATTCTTCGATGATGCGGAAGAACAAAGTATATGTGATCTCGTCAATGATTACTTGTGGTGGAAGCATATTTGTCTTTTCTGCTGTGTTCGGGTAGTGTAATGAAAGTTTCTGTTATGACAGTCAGTAGTTGTCGGATTATTTTCTTGTTTGCAAGGTCTTGAATGAATTCAGTAACGCCGGCTTCTCTGCCTATAAGTGAAGGATAGGACAGTACTACCAGCTGAAAATATGTGAGCACATCCCACTTGAGACTTCTGCTGGGATGAACCATATGTCCATGAACAAAGTCTTGATCTTACTTTTTCTTCTTATCAGAGTCTTAGGCTTTAAATGCTTTGTGTGGCTTTCAATGTTCATGAGATTAGCGCTTCTGTTGAAATGAGTATGCGATTTTCTTCTTTTACCCTGCACCTTTGGCTGCACAGGGTGTTTGCGTGCTTATTATTGTCTTTTTTATGCCTAAAGTAAAGGTTCAGCGTGGACAAGATTTTCACAAAAGTTCTTTTGTTGGCTACATTGAATGTTCATTTAATTGTCCTTTTGTCACCTTTCACTTGGTTTGACGAACTGTCTTGTTTTTAAAGTCTCACTTTTATATTTTTTTGTTTTTCCTCGTTCTTCTAACTTGTCTGCTCATGCGTCCTTCTTCCTTGCCATAGATCCTGTCTGCACGTGCTGTGGTCCTTCCCCATTGTCTGTGGATTCCTCTGCAGTAGATGTAGTAGGAGTCCTCTCTCCTATAAAGAGTTTTATATCATTCAGGAAGATCCAGGCTCTTCTGCCTTTGTGCTTGACAGCTGACGGGGTGCAGTCCTCTACGATGAACGAGCCATTAAACCTCGGCTCGTCCCATCTTTTTCTTGTAAAATTCTTCACGAGGACGCGATCTCCAGGGAAGACAAGAGGCACGCATAGGCTATGAGTTGCGTCGGCATCAGCACTGTCTGTTGTGATTTGTGCTGTGTCATCTCTTTTCTGCCGTCGCTGCAGCTGGCCTGAAATGACAGTGGAACCGGATGTGAGACAATCCAGATAGGCCTTCATCTCATTTCCCAGAACCTCCCTAGTTGACTGTGCATCACATCTAGCTCTGTCTCGGGGGGTAAGAGGGGTCCTCATCCTTCTCCCAGTGACTATTTCGTGCAGCGTTAAATGATGGTCGGAGCTTGGCTGGTTCCAAAGAGCATACAATGCCAGTGGTAGGCAGTGCATCCATCCCTTTCTTAATGTGAGCTTCAACTTGGCTATCCTTTACTTAAGCAAGCCGTTGATCCGTTCACATATCCCGTTTCCCTCTGGGTATACGCCGACGCGAATATGTGCTTTATACCAAGCAACAAGCTAATCTGCTCAAATACTGCATTTACAAAATGTGCCCCATTATCAGGTCTCATTACCTCGCACACCCCCATCTAGGGAAAACCTCCCTCACCAGGAATTTAGCAGCACAGGCAGTGTCAGGGTGTGTACAGGGGCCTGCTTCTACCGATCTGGAGAAGGGACACACCACCACAAGTAGATACCTGTACCCATTACACACCTGAATCATATCGACAAAATCAATATGTAGTTGCTGGAAAGGTCCATTTGGTCTGGGGATGACTCCTCTCACTACTTTTAATGTGTGCCCAGAAGTGAATTGCTGGCAAACAATGCAGTTTACCATAAAGAATGCAACATGCTCGGCTAAATTCGGTATAAACCAGTCTTCCGTGAGCGTTGCAGCAAGATTTTCTTTTGACATATGAATGGGGTAGTGAAGCTGTTCTAGCGCTACTTTTAGAAGGGCGACAGGCATTACTGGTTTACCAGTGCTGTCTTGCATCCACAATCCGCCAGAGGGGTTTAAAGAACACCCTTGACGCTTCCATAAATTTTTCTCCTCCTGAGGTATCTCCCCCTGGAGCTCCATCAATTGAGACTGCCCATATTGCTATAGGCTTCTGGAGTGGCTCGTGCTACCATCATTCGTTCACGGGTACGTGCCACCTCCACGTCCATGATTGTTTCAGTTTTGGATGCCATACGTTTGGCTTCCGTGTCCGCTTCATGATTTCCACGTGACACAAAATCTGTCCCTTTTGTATGAGCAGCGCTTTTACGACCACTATCCCCACTGGGAGCTGTAGTGCTTTTATCAGCCTGTCCAACAAGGCTGCGTGTTGCACTGGCGTGCCGTCTGCTCGGAGGTAGCCCCTCCTCTTCCAGCGCACTAATCCTGCATTCACTGTTGACGTCACATAGGCGGAATCGCTGTACACTGTTACTTCCTGGTCTGCATGGTTCTCAATGGCGAGTATCAGTGCCACTAGTTCAGCAGCCTGTGCCGAATAGTGAGATGGTATTCGCGCACTGACAAGTACTCGGAACTCCCCATTTGCCATGTGTTTCATCACGGCCACGCCTGTATACCTTTGCCCGTTTTCTTGGTCAATTCTAGAAGTCCCGTCAATAAAGACGATCTCTCCACCTACCAGGGCATTTTCCTTTACCCGGGGGATCTCGTCATAGAATTTCTCATAATTTGCACAGTCATGCACAGGTTCTCCCTCTGTGACTGGCTCGGCTATAAACATAGCAGGGTTCACAGTTGTGCATCGCACTATTTTGATTGATGGATTAGAGATAATCACCTCATAGGCTGATGCTCTTTGCGAAGTCAGCGTGCCCTTTGGCTTTTCTAGTATGGCGAATAGCGAGTGCTCAACATATAATGTCATGGAGCATCCCATCACAATGGATGACGCCTTCTCAATGGCGAATGCAGCAGCAGCTAGGTTTTGTTCGCATGGGAAGTGGCCCTTCATGACCGGGTCCAGACTCCCGCTGTAATATGCTAGGGGTTTATATCCCAATGAGGTTTGCTGCGCAAGCACTGCTGTCATAAAACTGCCATTGGTATGAGAGAACAGATAGAATTCCTCTGCATAATTAGGAATCCTGAGAACTGGGGCCTTACAAATTGCCCCCTGAGTTCTGTAAACCCCTTCTCCATTTCTTCATTCCATTCAATTTCTTCTCTTGTTGCCTGGGCCTTTTTAAGGGCCTGTAACAAGGGCTTGGTATATGAGCTGTAGTCAAAGACTCATGCTCTGACATAACTGCACAAGCCTAAGAAGCTTTGCATTTGCTTTATTGTGCGCGGCTTGGCCGTGTGCATGATACGCTCGGCCCTTTCTGGGGTTACCTTTTTCCCCTCATGTGAGATTAGTTGCCCTATGTACAACACCTCCTGTTGGCAGTACTGCAGCTTGTCCTTGTCTACTTTGTATCATTTCTCAGCCAATATAGTCAATAGCTGAAGAGAGTCCAGTCCGCATTGCTCTTCAGTGATGGTGCAGATTAGAATGTCATCTACATGCTGCAAAACAACACTGTCCACCGCAATATTGCTTAGGTCCATTTGCCGGACTCTGTTGAAAATGGATGGAGGCTTGCAATAACCCTGTGGCAGCCTCGTACTTCTCAGGCCCATTTGTCTGAAAGTAAATGACGCCAGGTCTTGTGAGTCACAGTGCAATGGAATCGAGAAAAATGCATTTTTCAAATCGATCACTGTGAAGTATTTTGATTTAGTGGGTATGTTGCACAAAATTGGGGATGGATTAGGAACTAGAGGGAATTCGGCTTCGACTATGTCGTTCAATGCTCGTAAATCCTGGATTAAACACCAAGACCCTCCCTTTGATTTCTTGACAGGATAAATCACTGTGTTGCACGGCGATTCTGACGTCACAAGGATGCCCTGCTCGATCATGGCAGAGATTGTCTTTGCAATCCTTTCATCCGCTGCTCTGGACATGGGATACTGTCGTGCCCGTGGCAGAATTGCTCCTGGTTTCAATTTAATTTTTACTTCTACGGCCCCCTTCAGGAGACCTACATCATAAGGCCCTGTAGTCCATACTTTGGCCGGCACCAGGGCCATGTCGTTATCAAAGTATTCTGGACGTACTAAAGCTAACATCATCCTCTGCGGTACCTCCTGCCTGATCATTTTCACCCAAAATATTAGACTCACTTCCACCCGCGTCTCTTCTAGGTCGGGGTGTTCTTCAAACAGATCGTCATCGGTGACATCAGTCACTCGATACCCTTCTTCGATGGCGACAATTGCACACCATGGTCTGCCCTCATCGTCATATCCCTCAACCAATAACACTTTTCCTCGCACTGCGGCAGAGTGTATCATTAAGGGAAATACTTGTCCCTCCTCTTCGTGCATGGGTATTCTTGGTCTCAATAGAAACTCATCCGGAGTTCTCATAGTTTTTTCTGCGAGGCCTGGCAACCCCGCCATGAGCACTCGTGCCCCATATGCGAATACTTCTGGCTCCAGCGGTACAACTCTCATAGCTGCACGTCCAGAGTATGCTCTGATCATTTCGCACACGTTTGAATAATGCATTCCTGGGGTCGAGCACACTATGCCATCCTCAGTGAATGAGATGGTCATATTCAACTTCGTCATCAAATCCCGACCCATGATATTTACAGGGGACTGACGCAAATACAATAAAGGTACATTCATTTTGCGCTCCCCTACAGAGACTGGGAGTGCATCAGTAAAGGGAACTCTGCTATGAGCTCCAGTAAAACTCTGGGTATCTATTGCTTCGCCGGACAAGGAGAACTTGCCTTCTCGTATGCACGAGCGTGTTGCACCCGTGTCAACTAAGAAAGAATATTCTTTCCCCCTATGGTGACATTTACCCTAGGTTCCCTGTTAGGGTCTGGTGTCACTGATAGGATAGAACACATCAGAGTTCCCTGTGAGCCGTCCTATTTCATATACAGGTTCGGTCCATTGTATACCTGTGGGTTCCCCCACCTGAATTAGTGCCCTGACACACTTGCGGCGGCGTCTGCTGGGGTTGCCCTTGTGGTACATTCCCCATGTTCAGTGGTTGGACCACTTGCTGTGCACCTTGCTGCAAGCCAGCTGCCTGCTGCTGCACGGTATAGTTTTGTGCATTTCCCTGTTGTGGGGTAGCAGGTTGATTCACCATGCCTGCCCCCATCCCTTGGTTGTTCTGCCACATGCCTTGGCTTCTGCACATGCGCGCCACATGTCCTGTCACTCCACATAGCCAGCACACTGGCGGTGGTCGGGACATCTGTCCATCTGACATAGTTGGACTGCCCATTGGTGTGCTCTGGATACCACCTTGAACATTTTGAAAACCTCCTTGGTTATCTCTAAAGCCTCCCTGATTGCTCTGCCATCCTCTTCCTCCAAATCCCCTTCCTCTTGGGTAATATCCTGCGTTACCCTGATTGGTCTGCAGCGGGTTAGTTGCACGTTGTGCACTTGATTCGGCTGGGCTTATTAGCATGGCTCCCTCGAGAGCATACTTTGAGAGCTTCCTTTGCATTACCTTCGCCTCCTCTCCCTTACGTGTTGCCTCTTTCTTCCGATTCTTTTCTTGCAACAATCTACAATAATGTGCATTTGTCAACTAGATTTCGGCCCATGGTTTAGCTTCTACTCCTACCAATTTTTTTAGCTGTTTCTGCACTGGTTCAGGCAACCCTTTTTCACTTCCCGTTGCAAATATTCTAAATCTCGCGCCCCTTGCCTGCGTTTACGTTCTGCTTCCTCATCCATTTCTCTTTGCTTCTTCGCTTCCTTTCTAGCCTTATCAACTTCCCTCATCCGTTCATCTCTACGTTCCTTTGTCCTTCTATTTTCCTCGTCTTCTTGCTTTTTTACCTTTCTTTTGTGCACTCTCTTCTCTTCCTCTAACCTAAGCATGTTCTGCCTGTACTTTACATAGGCTGCATATTGCGGGCGACTGAGCGGTATACCTTGCTCTTCGCAATATAGTTGTTCTTGCCGCAACCTATCTTTCTTTCTTGCCCTTTCGTTTCTTATGTCCACTTCTTTTTCCCTTTCCTTTCTTTGCGCCTCATCAGACCGTTCACTCGGCCTTGCACCATCACTTCCTTTTCCATTTAACTTCAACAGTATCTGCCCTCCCATCCATTCGTCCTTTGTACATGTTACCTCATCGGTTCCTTTCCACTTCTTTCCCTCTTTCTCCCTATCTAGAGGTGCACTCGTTTGTGCCTGGTCCTTCCTTTCCTCACCTCGCCTCTCTTTTCCCCCATGGGACTGTGGAGGCCGAGTCAATTTCCTGTTCCTTCTCTTTCGTCTTGTCACTGCTACACGCAGGTGACTCATATGCAGGGTTGCTATAACCTGTGGCTGCCTTAAGCTCTCTTAGTGAGTAAAGACCCTCCGACTTACTTCCCTCAACAACTGGTTCCGGCGGGGCAGGTGGCGCGGTAGGCGTCTCACCCCCCTCTGTACATACATTTAATATCCAGTCTGCGGGGGGTTCTTCTTTTGCTTGTTCAAACATTTTCCAAAGCTCGAGAACAGCAAGGCATTTTTTCGAGCTTCTTCCCGCTATATGTGGCATGTAGGAAGGTTGTCATGTGCTGTAAAATAGCCTTTGACAATGACCCATTTTGGGGCCACGGCATAAACATTTTATTTGTGGTGCCCTTAACCCACTCCTGGCTATATTTCTCCAATTCGTGCTTTGGCAACTGCTTCCATAAGTGTGCAAGCGGGGTAACTTCCTCCATTCATAGTTTCGTCTCCAACAATATTCACACAGTTTTTAACTTTTTACTACTATGAGCAAGCACCACACACGCAAGCTCCAATCCAACTTTTCCGCCAAGCTTTACACCAGCAGTTTCGTTCAACACTTCTCAATTCAGTGGCAATTCCCTCTCAATTACAGAATCGCATAAAACCAAAATGCATTGCAATTAATCAATAGTACAACATTTTCACATTTGACATATAAAGGACATAAAAAGACATATATGACTGACGATTAACAGACTAGACACACACCAGCTGGACATACATTCTAATTATTACCCCGTCGTGGGATTTGAACTAACCCCTTTATGACATCTTTAAACGTCATCGTAGCCTAAAGTCCCCGCTCTGTGGGCTCTGGGTGCAAGTTCCTTCTGACCACTCTTTAAAGCGCAGGAACAAGGCGAATTTTACAGTTTTCTCTCGGGTGCCCTCCCGGTATTCCTTACAGTTTTAATCTCAGGTGCCCCCCTGATTTACAGTTTTTCTCTCGGGTGCTCCCCCGGTATTCCTTACAGTTTTAATCTCAGGTGCCCCCCTAATTTACAGTTTTTTCTTGGGTGCCCCCCTGGTATCCTTTACGTTTTACTTTCAGGTGCCCCCCTGGTATACAGTTTTTCTCTGCTTCTAGCTGCTTTATTTTTTCTCCACTACCCTCCGTTACCTTTCCCCTTCTTACTCTAAGGCCTATAAGACCTTTGCCAGGATAACGAGTTTTCGTTGTTTCACTCACCGATCGCCTCTTTTCCTCTCTGGAGCCTCAGGATCACCGCCCCTTTCTCTTCCTGCTTTTAGGGTTTTCGTCCGATCCGCTGCCCGTGGGAATGAGAAGGGTTGTGCTTGGAAAGGCGGGTTCCTTCAGACCCAGTGCAGATTTTTTGAATTTTTACACTATCATTGTCCACAGGGAGCTTCTCAGCTTACTCAGCCGGAATGGCGAAAGGACTTGTGATGTAACCGAAGGCCCAGAGTTACTTCGTGCCGTCGGTTTAACGGTGTCTTATAACTATGCTAAGCGATTATCACTAATCGATGGCCGTAACCATCCTCACGCTACCAAGTGTTGACGAGGAGAGGAAATTACTGACGGGCCCATTGGTCAGTACTCACCCTCGAAAACTAGTAATACAAGATAGCTGCACCATGCGAGGACAGAGTGCAGGATTCACATACTCCACCAAGGTTCAATAATCAGGACTCAGTAAAGTGGCAAAGGGAAGTCAGTTTTAATGATACATACATCAGTTTATGGAAATCAGCAGAATCACGAACACCTGCCTCACCCCGACTTCCTCGGACATTAGTCAAACTGCCTCTTTTATGGGCAAAATCCGTCATCATTGACGTCTAATTCTACAAAAAATCATCATGCAATACAATTGGTTGGGAAAGGTAACTTAAGTATAGGTGCTATATCTGTATATGGAAATAATGCAAGTGGATTGGATAACTCTTATCGGGTGGGCATCTACACCCTTCCCTCTACACCACACGTGATTGACGTCACTACAAGTACGACGTCTCATTGGTTACAGTGTCTATAGGACCCCAGATTAAATGGTTGCTGGTGATTGGGCAAGTTACACCCCTAAACATTAATCTCCATTTTAATTAGCAGCTTTAGAGAAGACACCCAGGTGCCTAGTGTCCCAAGATTCACCTTTCCTCCCTTCCATCAATCAGTGTTTTAGGGCTGTGTGTCAATTAGTTGGCTGGGTATGGCCTCGGATCTGTAGTCTCTTATCAGGAAAAGTTATGGCACCCCCTGGTTCTGGATGACATCAGGCGGTGGTACATCTTCGCGCCTGTCTAGTCATGTGTTGGTTCACCGTTAATCTGCTTCAGTTTCCAACCTTTTGTGCATTTAATTCTGTGTGCGCTTGGCCACCTGCATGGGCCTCTCTTATCTTGACCTTCACGGGTGGGCTGGTATTCTCTGTAGTTGGAGTCTCGTGAGCTCATGCCCACCTCCCCTTCTCTGGTTGACCTCAATCTCTCCGGCATAAGCCTCTCTTTGTTGAGTTTCGATTCCGCTCCTTCTCTGGTCTTTGCTGGGTTTCTAAACTCGGCCTGTCAGGCCTTTGGCCGCCTGGGTACATTTCTGCGTTCACAAAATGGATTCGCACGTGTACATTGTGCAGTATTGAGGTAGATATATGGTTGGCGCTTGCCGCTCTACTCTTCTACTAGGCATTGCAAGCAGTATCGATGTCTTAGCCTCTTGCATTTCAAGCTTATTTACACACATTCAGCAGGGCGGTTGCTTCCATCTTGTCTTATGGCACCAGTCTCTTACGTTTTAACAGTGTCTCTCCCCTGCATCCATTATCATTATCCTTGCAGTTACTAGTACTGGCAATCATGCTTTCAGTAGCCAGGTCTGTTTGTTCTCGGGGCTGCTCGGGCTCTTGGTTTATTTTCATTGGCCTTCCATTAAGGCTTTTGGGGTCTCCTCGTGGACCGTGTGCAGGTATTCCTCATTTCGTATCAGTGGCTGGTATGGCTGTCTGATAGGGTATCGTGCTGCCCAGGGTTGTCGCTTTATGGCTGCTTCAACCGGTATTGATCTCCTTACGTACAAGGGGCAGAGTCCCAGTGCGGCTCTCTGTTGGTTCATTTGCTCCTCATACGTCACGTACCACGGCGAGTACCCTACTGGCAACTCGCAATGGGGGGCAGCGATGCAGGTCATATCTGGGACCTCCTCTACAGTACCATCTATGAACGTGAAATCAGACAAAAGTAGTCATAGTGGAAATGGACACAGTAGGGCAACATTTTATTGGTTTGCAAACCATCCAAACAAACTACACCCTATCAGCCCACCTCCCAAACTAACTCAACCCACCTCCATGGTCACCTTCTCCTTATACTCCCTTATGGTTTGGTCCCTCATAATTTTCATCACATCTGTTTGGCTGCCCTAGCCCCTCCATGTTTTACAAGAGAGTTCATTGTGTACATCTATAGTCCGTCTTCTATTTCCCCTTTGTCTCCCGTCATCACGTGGTCCCTCATTTCCGGGTCAGTCACTATAGTCTGATAATATCCGGCGTAGTCTTACGCAGGTGAGGAGTGTGGGGCTGATGCCCCTTTATATACATCCAGTAAAGTATAAGGTCCCATTGTTGGTTTAAGCCAGCATGAACCAAGATGAAGGCAGTCTTTTGTGCATGTCGGTTTTAGGTAGCTCTCTAGGCAAGTGTTACCTAGAGACAAATGGGGGGATTTCCCTTATCTACTATAATGAAAAGAAAAATTGCAAACTCTTGGGCACATATACCATAAAGAATAACACTACCAGTTTCCATTATAATCAAAGTCATTGTATTGCCTTTATGGCATCATCACAGCACACATCATATCCACCCTCCCCCCCCCGGGGGTCATCAGCATTCATAATACAATGTGGGAAACTAAGCTGAGAAGAAAGGAGGAGATATACATATTTTAGAGAAATGTCCTAGGTGTTAGACAGCTTCTGGGATGAATCTCGGGTATGATTTATAACTGCATGTAACTACGATTACTAAAATCTGTCTCTGTAATGATACTACATGGCTATACTGGAGAAACGTGTTACTACATGGTTACTTGTACCAATAAGGACTGCAAATGTTTGTATTTTGAGGCAATAGAAAAGAAAAGATCTTGGCAACCCTTGCTAATTATGAGAAATGTATTTATAGCCTCAGTGAGCAAGAAACTGTTGACATTGAAGTGTGCAACCCATTTCTGCATAGCTTATCTGTAAGAAAATAAGAATGTATCGTGTTGTAACACAAATGACCTACCTTAAGATTAGAGTGGAGTATAGTCTTAGTTATAGAAATCTTACTGAGGCAAGAAGTGTTAGTGATATCTAACTTGTAGCTTAAACGTCTGTGCTTTTTCTATTTCATAATGTTCATTTTATGTATTTGTTTTTTTACACATTACATCAAGAGTGAATGCATGGAAGATCAGTTCCATACTAGTTTGTTTGCACACTATAAACCTTAATAAAGAAATAATTGCAAAAACAGTGGTACTGTGGTACCAAAGTAAGGTGATTTCCTACCAAGGTTCTATAAAAGTAGGATCTTTAACTAAAGTAACAAAAATTCACAAAACGAATAAAAACATTACTGACCCACTCCTATAAGAGAAAACATCGAAAAGGCAGACTTTAAATAAAGGGGCACTCTGGGTTTGGAGATAGTGGTTTTTATGCATAGAGTTCAGTGGCAAAATGTAATGTTAATAAATATGCCTTATAAAAGGTTGACAAGGTGGATCGGGGGCATGGCTTCTAAAAATACCTTTAGTTTCTTGTATTTGTGGCTCAACAGCATCATGCTAGGCTTCTAGGCACTTTACTGCAGTGAAGCCGGTGTTGAGCCGGTCGAGTTGTGCTTTCTCTACAGCAAGTAGACATCAAGATGGCTCAAGGAGAGGGCCCTCGGGGGATCAAGTTAGCATTCAAGATGAGTCAAGGCGATTTCTTCGAGCGGTTCAGGTCGGTGGTTGAATCAGCATTAAGATGATGCTTCTGCATGGTCGAGTCAGCCTTTGAAACAGGTGAGGTGATAGTCACCAATAGGATGAATCAGAATACAAGTCGGGTCGAGACAATGTTTCTGTTCGATCGAATCGATGGTTGAGATGCAGAAAGTTGTTTGATTTGATGGAGGTGTGCCGACGATCGAGTCCAGTTGAGGTGATCTGTTTCAATGGTTCTACGTTATTTCGCGGATGTATTTTTCATTGCAGGTTTTTTCATCGCCGTTTTTTTTTAAAAAAAAACTCGTTTTTTTAATTAATTTTTTTTGGGGGGTTACCCCCCCCCGCAGCCCCCCTTTTTTACATTTTTTTTTATTCCCTTACACCCACAACCATATATAAAAAATTTTAACACCCCCCAAGAAAAAAAAAGATGAGTTTTTTTTCAAAATAAAAATGGCGATGAAAAAACATGCGATGAAAAATACTGCGGTGAAATGCGTGTATACCGTTTCAATATTCGAGTCAGCGTCTGGATGGCTTGAAGGGCAGGTACGCTGTTCAAAATACTTGGAGTGCCAAAGGCAGTACCAGAGGCCCTGTAGCGGCTTCAGTGAGTTGAGAATAGTTGAGCCGGCTCACAAAGCATCTTGAGGCAGTAGTTAGACTCTAGGCTGATTTCTGAACTTTGAAGTTGCTGGGACACCCAGTCCTTGGTCTCCGGGACGAGGTGAATCCTGCCTTTATCTCTCCCTAGCCGGATGTCTTTTATAGGTCACTTGCAGGTTTCTGACACCTCCAGTGAGCAGGTCCTGGGTACCAGTAACTCAGTTGAAGAAGGCCTAATCCAGCCAGCTGGTCATCCCAAATAGACCCTAGGGATGACTAGCGAGAAGAGTTTGCTTTCCCCTTCCTTTGACATCTCTGCCTACACCTCTGTGGGAGAGGACTTTTTGAGCAGACTGTACCTCCAACATGAAATTGGGGAGACCTGGCAAAATCCAAGATGGTGAGACCCCTCTGTGTACAGAATCTCTTATCTGGCCAGCTCTAACTCTGGCCCCTTCCTTTGTCTACATCAAAAAGTCTCCAGTAATCAGCACCCTGATCTGAGGTGGCCATTGTAATATATTATGAAGAAGATAGAGTTCGGAGTAGCAGGGAGCATTGAGCAAAGTGTACCATCATGATACACTAACATACAAAATCAATAGAATTTTAATAAGTTATAAACAATGATTAAAACAGGATTAAATAGATAAATGTTAGCACAACCAAACGTAACTCCTATAATAAACCATTACTAACACCAACTCTAGCATGAAGGAATTATTCACCATCTTAAAGGAACTAGAGTCTCCTATCCCCACTCCTGACCTCTGCACTAAAGACAATACTTGGTGCTCAGATATACAACAGGCACTTTCCAACAAAGTCTCGACCCGCCAAAACAAAATAGCCTTAAAAAAAAGCCTCCCTAAACTCGTTATTTAACCCTAATAACACTACGCCTGACCTACCCTGCAAGGAAACAGTATTTGATTCCCCCGCCCGATTCAACTTCACTAAAACATCTATCCTTGAGGTTGAAAAAGTTATTCTCTCACGCAAGCCGTCCAATTGCCAGGGCGACCTCTGCCCTGCCCGGCTCATAAAGGATGCCGCAAGAGATCTTGCCCCTTTTATTTCTGAACGTATCAATGCCTCATTTGCATCTAGCACTATCCCAGCCAACCTTAAACAATCTTGGGTGCTCCCACTGCTAAAAAAACAAACCCTTGATCCACTCATTCCCACACACTAACGTCTTATCACGACAGTTCCCTTCTTGTTAAAAATACTTGATAAGCTTGCCTACGTTCAAATCCAAAAATAATTGGAACTTCACAAACTACTAGGATCACGATAATCTGGCTTCCGCCCCCAACACGGAACGGGGACCACCCTTAGCGACTTGAAGACCCAAGTCGGCGAGCTAAGAGACAAAGGGAAATCTGCCCTCCTTCTACTACTTGACCTCTCGGCTGCATTCGACCTCGTGGACCACAAGGTCTTATGCAGCCACCTAGACTCAGCCACCCACTACTCCAAAGAGGCTATAGCCTGGATTGGGTCTTTCTTGAGTGACCGGGCTATGAGGGTCTTCTCCCCTTCTGCAGCTGCTGACCGCATCCCTATCACGTGTGGGTTGCCCCAGGGCTCCTGTGTCTCCTCTACATTATACAACATATTCACTAAGCCCCTTTTTGATGATCTGGTCATCTTGGTATCACCTACACTAACTATGCAGATGATACTCAGATTCTCCTCCCACTTTCTGGGGATTACGTGAAGGATTTGGCCTTGGTGAATATGGTATACCTCATCATCCAGGCATGGATGGCGACCCATGGTCTATGCCTGAATGATGACAAAACAGAGCTCATCATCCTAGGTACCCACGCCAACCTCAAGAAACTAGGCCCGGATTATTCATACTTCCTAATCGATGGCAACCTCATAAAAGTGGTCAAGGAGTTAAAGGCCCTTGGTTTCTACCTCGATTCTTTTCTCTCCTTCAACAAACAAGTGAATTCCATGTCTTAGGCTACTTCCAACACTTGTAAGCTTATCAGAACTCGCAAACCCTTTCTCTATAATGACAACTGTATAATCCTGGCCAGAGCCCTCATACTCTCTAGGCTAGATTACTGTAACACCCTTTACATCGGTGCCAACAAATCGATTATCCAAAGGATTCAAATCCTCCAAAACAATCCCCTAAGAGCTGCACTCGGGGTGGCTAGAAGATCACACATATCTGTGATTAGGCGCCAAAATAACTGACTTTCTACCCACAACAAAATCCAGCTAAAAACCGCCTCCATTACCCATAAAGCTCTTAACAATGCTGCCCCCAGCTACCTCACAGATAGATTCCGCAGGAGAACATCCACCGACCGACAAGACTAACCAACACCAACTGCCTCACCATCCTTAGATTTAAACTCTCAAAGGTTGGTGGCTGCAGCTTCCCTGTCAAAGCGGCCCAACTCTGGAACTCCCTACCACCTCCCATCAGAGAAGATGAACCCTTTCTAAATTTTAGACGTAGCTACATCAACTGGCTTACGTCTACAGATCTCTAAAGTATGCTTGTGAGTGATTTCACTCCTGTACTGTATTTTGTACATATTATGTATTGTATTTATGGATTTATTTTCGCCTTGTACCTGTACCATTTCTTGCATACTTTGTAACCTTGTCCTAAACCTTGCATAATCCTGTAACTACTGCGCCCTGATACCCCCAGGTCTGGTGTGCATTATAAATGAATGAACAAACAAACAAACAAGCGAAGGTTAAGTAATACAAACAGTGGGCCTCATTACGAGGCTGGAGGTAACCATGCCGCTTTTTGCGGCATGGCTACCCCCATTCCGGGTACCGGGTCTGGGTTCTCTGAAATGGGAAATACCAGGCCATTCCGACCTTGGAGGGCCTGGTATTTCCCCATTCAGGGAACCCAGACCCGGTACATCCCCATTCCCATTTGAGCCCCCATAGGGCTAAATGGAAATGGGGAGGATGCAAACAACGGGCCCATTAATGACGTGCCCGTTGTTTGCATCCTGGTCTGCTCGCGGGAACCGCTAAGGATGCCTGGTTTTACCAGGCGTCCTTAGCGGGTCCCGCGAGGAGACCTCGTAATGAGGCGGTAGGGGGGTTAACGGGGCTGGCAGCTCTACTGGCCCGGTTAACCCCCTACCGCCTTCCTTGTAATGAGGCCCAGTGTGTCTAAAAAACAACATTCATAGGACAACGTCACAATCAATGAATGATTGTGTATCAATGCACTTTGTTCATTGTATACATTTCTCAACTTATTGACAATCATAAAGTCTTTGTTAACTCTGTGACAATCCAGAGCAGAGGGGACTCTGCTCTGGATTGTCATAGAGTTAACAAAAACTTTGTTAACAAACAAAATTGATACACTGAAAATTGTTATCTGTTACACAAATCATTCATTGATTGTGATGTTTTCCTATGAATCTTGTTTTTTAGACACACTGTATCACTTAGCCTTCGTGCTAATGTTTGTTTATCTATTTAATCCTGTTTTAATTATTGTTTATACCTTATTAAAATTCTATTGATTGTGTATGTTAGTGTATCATGATGGTCCACTTTGCTCAATGCTCCCTGCTACTCCGAACTCTATCTTCTTCATAATATATTGTCTACCCACCGCGGGCCTAGATAGAGTTTACACTGCTAACCTGTGTTAGTGTAGTGTTAACCGGGATTCCTCCAAGATCCCTTATAGTGGCCATTGTAATGGCAGGATTTTCTTAGAAGCACTGGATCCTAGGGGACCTCCCAGAGAGTGTTGCTGTTCCATGGGTGGAGGTGACTGCCCTTCTGAAGCGCATCAAAGAGAGGGCTTCCTGGACTGTTTGTTGTGGGTCCAACCAGCTCAGAAAGATTAATACACACCAGGCCTTTTCATGAATAAAGCACGATTGAACAAACTCACAATAAATGACATCAGATACTTGTGGCTATATCCTTGTATAATCTCAGTAGCCACCATGTCATAACTAACCATTCCCTATATTTAGGTATTAATCTTCCAGAAGGCTGCTGGTGTACTCAATTCTGATATTTTGAACCAGAGGTGCACGCAGGCAAAAGGCCATCTCACTCTGTTGGAACTTTGTGTTACAGTAGCTGTGTTCAGGAACGCACATGAGACTTTTGAACCTCCCTTGCTGCCACTGCTGGACGGCTAATGCAGATGTCAGGAGATGGTCAATGAACAGGTATGCAATATGCTTTTTGGCATGAAGAATTATGGAAGTGAGTTCTGATAACCAGATCACACTTTCAGAAATGGAATTATCCACATTATTGTATTATTAAAAATCCAAAAAGCTGTGAGGCGCTGTTGACAAGCCAGCAAGATGGCTGCATAATTAGGAGGCTCTGTTAAGTGAGCAAAATAAATCAAAATGATCCTTACCTTGTGTGGTGATAGAAGATCCTTTTGTTCGATGGTGAGAGCGGAGAACACCCTCTTACAAAGATCAGCACAACTGAGGCTGGATAGCGGCTCTACATTTTGCTGGAGGATGCGAGCAGTGATGCTGGAGAGGGACGTCGCTGAAGCTCCCACACTCGGATGAGGGCAGCTCTGAAAGATCAGGCCCTGGCTTTGTGTATTCTCCAGGAATTGAACTCCGCTTTCTGTGTGGTTTGCTGTTTATGCTCGCTGGATGAAATCTGTGAGATTGTCTGAAAAGGTGGTCAGGAGCACAAGAGGAGCAGTGGTGGCAGGACGTATGCTGAGCCTTGCTGCAATGACCAAAGGTCATCAGTTCACCCGGATAGCCGTGGGTTCATGTTGCAGAGCTGGGTACTGACAGGTTAGGTGCATAGGCCTTAGCTCTGATGCTTCTGTGTGGGCAAGACTTGATGGATTCCTACGGATCAGGGAGAGTTGCTAACAACATTTTTAAACCAGTGGCATTTAGGTGAAGTGCTTTTTTGTATTTCATTTAATATGAAAGACTGCAGTACATAGCAAACTCTATGCAAAATGGAAAACTAATGGATTGAAGAGCTGAGCAGTTTGAGATCATACTGAATTGGAGACCTTGTTCCCACCTTTGCCAAATTAATACTGTTAGGGTTTCACCTCTCAACTCTACAACTAAAGGGCAACATGTAATTTAGAAATGATTTAATGTTCCTATATTCCTGTTCATGAACAAGCTAGCATATAGTTTGAAGGATTTCTATTGTGGATTGTAAAATAATACTGAGAACCTTACAGATAATTGAAAGAGCAAGTGCTTAGTGACCATCGATCTCCGTACTAAGAATTGAGTAGATCCGACCATCCGTCCATATAATGATGAAGTATGGAATGCAAACACCAAGGTCAACTACAAATCTTTTGCAGATGGGCGAGCGGTTGCTCCCTCATCCAGAGCAGTAGAGGAGATTTGTGAGGGGATGGAGTCAGAACTGCAGCAAGGTATGAAGTGGATACAGGAAGGATTTGCATCGGTTGGGTCTAAGCTGGATGGCCCAACAACAACAGTGCCCTCATTGAAAGTCGAGTTGGACAAGGAGAGCACCAGCATTGAAGAGGCAATTACACCTGTTAGCATATTAGATTAGATACCATGTGCCTCCTTACTGTATAATGCCATCACAAGATAGAAGACCTAACACCACCCACAGATCCTGTGGTATACGTCTGATTGGCTGGGGTGATAGAGATATAATTTACCCAGTTAAGGTCATGTTGCTGGTAACTTGCCTTGAAAGTCACTCAGTGAAAGTAGCTCTATCCTATGTCCCCAGCTTGTGAGCCCTTTGCTAAAAGATGGGACAATGACCGATATTACTCTACTCACTCCTTACAATCCAGAGGGGCCCTGGTGTTGATTCATCCATCACTCAATTTGCAGCTGATCATGGGTACTGTAGACCCTCTTGGGGGATATGTGATAGTGGTTGGTGTGATGTATGATTAGAAATTGCTTCTCATCAATCCATACAATCGTAACATTGGTTACCCTCCTTTCAATCATGAAGTTTCCTGGCTTGTGCAAAAGTCAGTGAATTGAATGCATCTACTATGTGGGGTTGGATTGTACCACAAAATGGGATGTTGCCATTGACCTAAGTGGTCTGCACTCCACTAGTTATCACAAGTAGATAAAACTATTGGAAAATGGATGGCAATGTTATCTTAGATGATCTATGGAGGGTGCTGCATCCATGGGAATATGTCTTCTCACATAAACCTGTGACATATGTCAGTGACACTCTTGATACGTTTACACTCTGATATCCTCCCACGAACCTTCTCTGAGCATCCGTCTGTTCTGCTAGCATTAGAAATCTGGGAAATATATAGACCTCAGACCTTATGGAGATTTGCTTCTTCTTTTCTGCTTTACTTTGCACATAAAGCTTCTATACTTTTGAATGAATGCTGGCTCAGCCCCTTCATATGCTACATTGTGGGTGGCCTTTCAATGCTATAAACGGGGACTAGCCTTATCACTGCATGTGGGTCCCTCAACTCGATTACATTGATGATCAATGCAACTAAGAACAAAATTCTTGCTTTAGAGAAGCAAAATTCTACTGTTCTTGCTCCTGCGACATTGAGAGTTATTAATGAAATGGGAAATTACAGGAATTTCAAGAGTTGGCTAACCGTGAAATCAGACTACTAAACAAACCAACACAAGTCCGTAGATATGACGGGGCTGATTGGCCGGAAGGACTCCTTGCAACACTGATAAGGGGGAAGTGGGCCAGAAGAAATAATATTAATTCAGTGAAGACTCTAGATGGCTCCTTTGTATAGCACTCACAAGACATAAACATTGTTTTTGGAGAGTACTATTGCTTCTTGTATGCCGACCATGATACAGCATACTCTGAAGACATAGGGCTTCATTACGACCCTGGTGGAAGACCATGGTGCTAATAGCACCATTGTCCATGCCGGTAAGTTACCGACTCCACCATGGAGAAAGGGGAATTACCACCCCATTACAAGGTTGGCGGGGCGGTAATTCCCCCTTCCTCCATGGCCCTTCCCCATTCCCATTTTTGCCCCATAGGGCTCAATGGGAATGGGGAAGGCACTAAGTACGGTGCCGCAAATTGTGGCACCGTACTTAGCACCAAGGTCACTTTGCGGGTCCCTACTTTAACGTCTGGTAAAACCAGCCGTTAAGGTCGGGGCCCGCAAAGGGACCTCGTAATTAGGCACTAATGGGTTAACGGCACCGCAGCCTTTTACGGCGCTGTTAACCCATTAGCGCCAGGGTCGTAATGAGGCCCATAGTTTCCTTCTTCGGCAACTCACCACTACCATCTCTTTCTGGGAAGTAGAGTATGTCCTTGGAGTCTCCAGTTATGCTTGAGGAAGTGATTGCAGCTATTGGTGACCTCCAGAAAGGTAAAGCATCTGGCTCTGATGGGCTCAATGCAGCATTAAACAACCAATGTATGGCAATAATGGCCCGCATCTCCTTGAATGATAGCAGGTATCACTCAAAAGTGGCTTTTTAGTGATACCTATGTCTTTATGTAAAGCAATAAACTCATTAATTCTAAAGGCTAATAAACCCTCTACATCTAGTGGCTCCTATCGACCACTGTCATTAATAAACGAGGATACCAAACCTTTTTCTAGAATACTTGGATCCAGGGTGTTGCCTCACGTGTCTACCCTCATTCATGCTGACCAAGATGGATTTTCCCTCGCCTGCAGCACTGTACCCAAGGGGGTTTAGATATTGTATCAGGTAGAGCTCGGTGCTCAAGCTGTAGTTGCAACATTGGACATGGAAAAAGTGTTTGATGTAGTTTCTCGGCTCGTTTTTTAGGTACTTAAGTGCAGTAAATGTGGTTGTTACTTCTGGAAGAGTGTGAAGTTTCTGTATTCCTCCCCTATGTTCAGGGTACTAACCAGTGGTGTACTCTCAACCTAATTTCCACTAGTTTGGTGCTCGATTTCTCCATCTTCTTTTTGCTCTTGCATTGGAGCCACTGGCATTATATATGTCAGCTGAGCATGATCCCAGGGGGATTTAAATGCCTGGCCCCCGAACACCACCTCACTGTACTCAGATGACATGCTATTATATATTAATAACCCGATGCTAATCTCCAACCATTGATGGAGGAATTTGGGAATTGTGGCTCCCACTCAGGGTTTAGACTGAACGGGTCCAAATCCGAGCTCTTTCCCCTCACTGATACCACAAGTCAGCCTTGCAAGTATGTGGGATTAGATGGGCCCCTGCATATATCAAGCATCTCGGCATCAGGGTTACAACTGTTTAACTTAAACTTGGGAGACTACTTGACGTGTTTAAGTACTAGGTTTAAGGCTTGGTCCTTATTCCCGATGTCTTTAAAAAGTGGTATCTACCTTCTGAAAATGTTAATTCTACCCGAGCATATATATGATTTTTTAGTGTACTAGTTCGGCCGGGTAGAGGGTTTTTTGATACACTCCAGAGGGTATCTGGTAATATCATCCCCATATATATGGTCGCCATACATATGGTCACTGGGAAAAGGCTGTGGCGACTTTATACATGGTGACCATATAAATGGTACAAACCACAGCCATTTTTTGGCAACATTTTTGTCAGATGACATTTTTTAATGTACATTATCACTTGGAACCCTCCAGAGTATGGGGATGGGCTTTGCATGGCGCACTGGAAAATCACTTCACTGTTTGGGAGGCATAGCAGTGCCTAATTTTGAACTCTGGTTTCCTGGTTTCGCAGGCTCAATTCATGGAGCAGTGGTATACACCATGGCATGGCCCTCCACATATCAAGGAGGCAGGGAGCATTCCCATTGGATGTACGATCAGTCCTCCTAGCACATACATGTGAGGGTTTGTACACTTTCGACCCGGTGCGTACTATGCTGTGTACTTGGACCAGGATATTTCAGTATCTGAATGTCACAATTTCCTACTCTAGAGAGAGATCCTACTCTGGAGATTTCCGGACGTAGCGCTGACATCAAATGCAGACCTGCGCACACAAAGGGATAAATAGGGGACTCTTAACTTGGGGGACATATTTCCAAATGGGACTTAAGTTTTTCTAGAAGAATTTCAAAGCAAATTATGCAGCAAAACTATTGAACAAGAGCTGCATTATGGCAGTGCTGGCCCTCATGTCTGGCTGAACTGGACATACACCACTTTAAGCAGTTTACATTACATGCTGCAAATAGTAGACGATACATTTTGACATTATATAATAGTTTGCAATTAAATACAGTGATTAATCAAATAAAAGTACATATCTAATAAGAGATAGATTTGGGGGTTCCTATATGGTACAAACCCTGGTGGTGACAGTACCTGTGAGTGGTGCTGTCTTTGGCCTCTGGTGGCCTCTGGTGGTTGGGGGCGGAGGTTGCCCCTGATGGAAATTAGGGTCTGTTTGCCCAGTATGCAGTACACCCCTGCAGTTCTTCTGGCTGGGGTGGCCACGTTCACTACGTGGGACCACTCGATCACCCTGCAAGGCCTGCACCTTGATATGAGTCTTTTCAGATAGCCCCATCTGCCACATGGGGCTTCCACTCATCACAGTGCTCCTTTAGCTTCTGAGGTCTTCTTTCTGGCAGCTCGATGCTCTGGTGGGCAGCTGCCATCACTGCCATGCCCACAGCCTAGTCACATTTTCTGGGGCAGCCCTGTACCCTGGAAGGCCATCCATTGTCACTTCACCGGGGCCTGCACGGATTGTGCGGCCCAGGACTTCTCTTCACCCAAGCCACGATGATGGAGCAGCCCAGGACTTTTCCTTTTCACTGCTTCACCAGACATGGTTAGAAAGACTTAGTGTGCCCCATCCACCCGCTCTTCCCCTCCTGGGACCCAACTGGCATATGCAGACCGGGAGGGCTTTATTTCTTCAGTGTCTGCCCAGTCTGTCCCCACAACAGGCTGTCTTGGGTCAAAGCCATGTCGCCCAATTTGGGCCCCTGTGCCACATAGCCTAGGCTGGGCGTTGCCTTCTTCTCACCCAGACCACTCCACATACGTGGGTCCATGCATTTTGCTACTTGGGCCCATCCGGTCTGGCCTCTGGGCAGGCTGACAGTCCTTACATCCCCATGGGTGCCCGGGCTGCTCCAGACATGCAGCCCCGGCCCATGGTAGACATTGGGTCTCCACACAAACGTGGCCCAGTTGTCATAAAGTTGTTAGGCCCTGGGTGGGGGTGCTCTAGGCCACGGCACCCCAGAGAGCTTATGATGTCTCTGTCTCCAAGCTTCTCTCCCTCCAACAGTCTCTACCAATGGTTTCTTTTAAAATATTACATCCCCCTACCTACCCCACTCCTGGGCAGCTGAGCTCTGTCCTTGTTTTTTAATTTTCTTTCTTCTCCTTTATTTTACCAGATGGCATCCACCCTCATGGTGGGCTAGATGGTTCAATCCAGGTAAGTCTTCTGTTTCCAAGTAAAACACAAATACATACACTACCAATGCTACCTGTCACCGGTGGAGTAACGCAGGGTTCCAGCCTCTCCCCAGTGATCTTCAGTCTATTCATGGAGCAGCCGGGAACCCTCCTAGCCACACACAAAATCCACATCCACAACTATGCCGACGATAGACAACCATACTTCAAGATCGACTCCATCAAGGATATCCATAGGCTCAAAACCTGCCTCTCGCTGATCCAGTCTTGGATGTCCAGTGCATACTTGAAGCTCAACCCCTCGAAGACTGAATTCCTTCTCCTCACCAACAACTCCGAACACCTAGACATACAGACCTGGTTATCAACCATGAACTCTGAGGGCTTCACACCCAAGCTCACCTCCTGCGCCAAGTCCTCTCCTTTAAGACACACATAGCTAAGAAAACTCAGACAGCTTGGTATCAAGCCCTTCCACCTTCCGGACAGCTTTAGATCTACCGTTCAAGCACTGGTCCTATCCCACCTGGATGGGGGCAACGCACTCCTCGAAGGCCTCCCGTCGTCCTCCCTTGTGCCCCTTAGAAGTGTCCTACATGCAGCGGCATGCCTCATCAAGGGTCTACGCAGATATGACTACATCACCGGGGCCCTTATTGACCTTCCCTGGCTGCCACTGCACGCACAAATCACCTTCAAGTGTTGCTGTGTCATCTATAAGGCAGTCGCCCTCGAGTCACCCACCTACCTCGCTGAGAAACTCAGCCTCTCCGGCGAACAGCGCACAACCAGAAGCCAGGATACATGCAGACTTGAAATCTGCCACTGCAAAAAGGAAAGGACCAGAAAAAAAGCCTTGTCTGCCTACACCCTAAGACGATGGAACCTCCTCCCTGTCAGCTCCAGACTCGTCCCCACGCTCCTGCAATTCGGGAAAAAACTCAGGACTCACCTCTTCAAGGAGTATCTCCTTCTGAACACCTAGGCCATCACTTTGCCCCTTGTGCCTCCTGACTCACTAGACTCTGCCCGCCCCTCTCCTCCCAGCCACCCGGTATAGCTGCACCCCTCCTCTGTGCCCCTTTCTATCCCACCCCAGTGTAAATCTGTTATGTTACCTCTGAAAAGTGCTCTGTTATGCATCTGTACTGTTGTATACCTCTGTAAAGTCCTCCGTTATGTATCTTTATTGTTTTATACCTCTGTAAAGCACTCCATTGCTTCTCAAAGCTAGGTTAGCACTCAATAAATACAATAATAATAATAATAATAATAATAATAATAATAATAATAATAATAATAATAATACACTATATAAAAACTAAGTAAAGTATATCTCCCTGCACCCTAATGTCTGTGGGCCTCATTAAAACTGTGCCGGTCCGGTAACAACAGTGCCGGTAAGCTTACCGGCACCGTTGTTACCGGACCAGCACAGTACGACTCTGCGGGCGGGTGCCGGTGCTTCCGTGGTCCCTATTCCCATTGTGTCCTATGGGACACAAATGGGAATGGGGATTAACAATTTACCGGCACCTGACTTTCCAGAATGCCGGGATTGTAATACCACGATGTTACCGGCAAACCAGGCGCTGGTGAATAAATATTGAAATTCTGGCGGCAACCCGACGGTAGCACCAGCAGGGTTACCGCTGGACTTGTAATGAGGCACTGTGTCTTTATTATTTAATTTCTCATAGGGGACAAATATGTAGGTAACTAACCAGTTGTTCTTATTATAATTACATTGCAAGCGTGGTGGACTCAATTGACTTTATTGTCACTAGAATTGCTGAAGTATGTAGCCCTACTTAGCCAGGCCCAATTTGGGCCACAGGCTACATAAAGCTTTCAGATGCACTCATAGATTGTTTACTATTGCTTGCTTGACTGCTTAACGGGTTTACTGAAATATTGAATGTCTTCACGTGTCCCTACTAATGGAGAATGGCTTATTGATTTAGCCTATATAAACGACATGGAAGAAACCTATGCTGGTATGCTCCAATCTGCGCAAAGCCTTCTTGGCATATGGACCAGATATAGAGAATACGTACAAACTGCATGACATTATACTATTAATATGCTGAATATCTGCATCCCAAAGATTATTAAATAGAAGATAAATAGGATTTTGGAGATTAAGGTGAAGTAGGGTTTGTTTATTAAGTTATGTTGATATGCTATTGGTGTGATATATTACAGCATGAGTAATTTATTAAATCTCATTCTATTTCATTAATTTCCTGTAATAGACATGCCAAGTATAAATAAAGGTTTAAAAATTCAAAACAAATCTCAGACTATCCCAATCTCACCAGATGGCATCCCATCACATGCCACTAGCCAAAAATGTCTGGGCAAAATCCTTCATCTGCTTTCAAGTATAGAGATTCAGGGTTAGGCAGTATGGCCATAGTCGAAAGATCGCCATGACCATTCATGTTTGTGCTGAGGCCCCCCAGGCCTGCCAGGTTACTCAACTTGAGCCCTTAATCAAGAGCTCGATTCCACCTCAACTTTCTCACGCGTTTCGCACACACCGTGAAAAAGTCCCATGTCAGGTGGAAACACGTGTCGGCTTTAAGTGTGTAATAAATCACGATTATACTCTATGCAACAAGTGTCAAGACTCCTCATTTATTGCGTGACAACAAAAGTCAAGTCTACAAACCCACATCATTAGCACTCCAGCGGCCGACTGAACGGGGCTCTTACTTCAAACCCACTGTTAACTCACTGAGACGGAAGAGCACCGTCTCACAAGAACACCACACCGGCAGCAGCACCCACTCCTAACCACCATGAGTGCATGCGTAAAACAGACAAGAATGCATGCGTAGGGCAGACTAGAACACGCATGGGGGAATAGAGCGCCCAGGACTGGAATGCGCAGAGCGGACCGAAGCGCATGAGTGCGTCATGCTAACAGGAGTGTGTGGAGCAGACTGGGATGCATGGCATAGATAGGAGCACATGGAACTGCGTGGGGCAGACAGGAGTGCGTGCGTGGGGCAGACAGGAGTGCGTGCGTGGGGCAGACAAGAGTGCATGCGCGGGGCGCATGCGTGAGGCAGACAGGAGTGCGTGCGTGGGGCAGACAGGAGTGCGTGCGTGGGGCAGACAGGAGTGCATGCGTGGGACAGTCAGGAGTGCGTGGTGCAGACAGGGGTGCGTGCGTGGACAGGAGTGCATGCATGGGGCAGACAGGGATTCATGGAATGAATAAATGTGCATAGAATTGCGTGACATACATAGTATGGTTTCGAATGCAGGGAATGTTTGAAAGAGCATATAACCCATCATATCCCACCCCACGCTTACTCTCTTGTTTACACCACCACTCAACTAGAATACAGAGATACTATGACACCATTCGGTATAACTGTTCTCATACCAACATCGGCCGCTCACTCCCTATCATCCTAAGTAAACACTGCTGGTTACGCACCCCCCAGCCAGGCGTTCTCCTCAGGCCTAACGCATCCACATTCGGTCTGGATAATCCTGCCAGAACGAACACATACTCCTGATCCCTCAACCACCACACCCACCGCTAAGAAGCAGCTACTATACGAATACCGCACCAGCGGCACACATACCCGGTGCGCACACGCGCCTTTGACCCTCTTTACTCTCTCTACTGACCTGAACTTCGGTTCCCAAGGGCGTTCAACCTACCAGCGCCTTCAGACCATACCAATGGTATATAAGGTGCTATATAAATGCAAAATAACATGACACAACATAACCATGATCAGTGCAGTGATCTGAACATTCTAGTGATCTACACTCCTTCTCGTATGTTCATAGGGGGATCTCGGTAGAGATATGTCCCAATGCCAAAGTTTTTCACTCTTTCCAACTGTCCGAGTTTCTTTCTCTATTCATCAGCCATCTGCCAATGTAGGTAATGGGCTGATCCACCCCTTCCTAGTTTAACTGAGCTATAGGCGCTACAGTTCCAGATTCAGAGATGTCTATCTGACCTATGAGTTTCACTGGAATCTTTAGAAATGGGGTCCTGCACAAAACATCTTTCAGGTACTGAAAAGCTGCTTGGCAGGCATAGGTCTTATTGACTTTGAGTGGAACCTGCAGGTATTTAAAGGGGGTCCCCTGTCAAAGAGGACTTCCTGGGGGAGCCCCAACTGATAGAGTTCCCACCCCTCACAAGAACATCCAACCACCCAGTAGAATTCAAATGGGCTTGGTTGCCGTACCTGACTCACTAGAAACCTGGCAATTCTGGAAAGAGCGTATGGGTTCATATTACAGCCAACTCTGTTTAGTAAAAAGGATTTGACAAATTGTCAGATGTTACAGCCACTTATAAGTGACTCGCCAGAGGAATTCAAGAACATAAGTCCCGTTGAAACCTTCTGGGGCATAGTGGCACAACCAATTTCTGGTGATAATCGGCCTCAGACCTCTTGGGCACACTTTTATGCATCAAACCAGAGCCCTCGCCCAGAGTTGGCTCCTCTGCCTGCTTCCAAAGCCCCTGCCCCCCAAAGTATGGAAGTCCTTCTATACCTGCCAAAAGTCTGCCTGACTTTGACCCCTAGATGAGGACAAATCACTCATGTCTGGCAGGACCCTGAGGTCTGAAGCTAGCATGCCCTCCATCACAGGTTTCTTACCAGTAGTCAACACTGAGATCACTGCTTCTTGTGCAACACAAGTAGGCACATCAGTGGCCAATGGGCTCTCCATCACAGGATTAGGTGCCTCATGGGGATTGGATCTGGGCAAAGTGCTCCTGGGATGTTGGATCTCTCACACTCTCCAGCAGAAAAAAGGCCTCAGGTTCCAGGGGAGTGGTCTTCAACCTATGACTCTCCAGATATTTTACACTTCAACTCTCCTCAACCCTAGACACTAAAGTCAATGGTGAGGGACAATGGGAGTCATAGCTCAAAACATCTGAAGAGCCACAGATTACAGACCCCTGGCCTAGGGCCTCATTAGTGTCTTCTCTGGCTGCTTCTAGAGCTCTTGCTCTAGTGCCTGAGTCAGATATATCTGGATCCAGAAGGTAGTTTCCTAACAGACATCTTACAGAAATAGAGTCTTAGACTGCTTGAAACACATAGTGGCCCCCATCCACCCAATTGAGCTTGAGGATTTTCAAAGGGCACTGGCCGAGGTCATCAAACCCTCTGATGCAGTGATCTGGACTATCTATGTACTGTCCATGTTTCACCCATCGTCACCTGACAGATGTGAAAGTAGCAGTCATGTCATGTCTCACAAGGAGGGAGTCGTTTCCCCATTGATGAATAATTGATTAATTGATCAAAAAATATCTGCATATTTGTGGGTACAATTCACACACAGAGTTACTAGAGAATGTTCAGCCTCTCCCTGGTGTAAGGGGATTTCCTCCTCTACAGTGCCCATACTGATCGTGGCCTCTTCCATGAGACCAGCACTCAGTACAGATTGTTGTGTTTGCCCTGACAGGCTGGATTTCCCTTCCTATGTGACAAGTTCCCACACAGAAAATGTCTTCTGGGTGCTGCAGTTGCTGGCGCCCCAGTGCTAGAGGTGCCATCAATCCTGTTTTCTGTGGTGGCTGATAAGTCATGCATCCTCCTCATTCTTGCATTTACTTTTATCAAAAGCCATTCCTTCTGCTTTAGGTGTGCTCGCCTGAGCCATTTACTGGGTGTAGGTACTCACATACTAGTCAGCAGCATTTGCAATTTTACTAGGGTCTGCAATACTCGTGTCCACTAGATGCTGGAGTACCTCTGCCCCACAATTCTTTAGGATATACACATATGCAATAAAATGAAATATTCCCCCAAAAGTGTTACCAGTTAACTAGCCAATATGATACTTCAAGGACAGGTGTGTAACACCTCAAAGGTTTGATCACCTCTTTTGGTGGGTTCTCTAAAACCCTAGGGTGGTGTTCTGGGGTCTTTGAAAACTGTCTGAGGATGCCAGCCTTTATTTTGAAATGACTGGGCCGTTCCTAGGGAGCCAACTGAATGATGACATCTGTTCCCTATGTCAGTAAGCAACTCATCAGGCCTGAACCCCACAATCCTTCTTCCACCTCCTAAAGCTGTAAGGATAACTCCAGTGTGCGAACCAATCGAAGATGGCTTTCCTTACCTCCTACGACTGGACAAAGTCCTTGCGAATGTGGCACCTAGGCTTTCCTTGAGCATCACCCCTGGAAATACATCCCACCCATCAGAGGATTGCCTGCAGGTGTCTCCCTTTCTCATCAGGCCCCAGCCTGGACAGTTCTAGCATTACCATATCACGTTGTTATTCTTCTGCTAGGGCTGATAAATCCCTCTGCTTTTCTACTAAGGCCACCCTCCTTTCCTCTAGAAGGGGCTTTCTACTAGCAATGTCTGTCCTAGTGATACCACATTGCGACCTTGCTGAGTGTGGGACCTAACTGAAACTCAGGATATTACTGGGACTCGGGATCTCTGGAACACCACATTACCAGCCCTTTGGGAAGAATGACAGGAACAACGAGCATTATCACACTCCCCATCCAGCCCCCATCCACTTCCATGCCTCCCACTAGAATGAGTTCCTGTTTTGGGGGCTTAAGATCACTACTGGTCCCCTTGGTCTCCTAAACTGCCCTAGATTCCTCAAAAGCTTGCAGGCATTTTAGTATTTCCGCTTTGCTAACCTTACTGCCTTTGGAGTCCCCTTTCCTTTCATGCAGGGTGCTGGACTTCAGGCTCTTTACAGATTTCAGGTTAATTTCCATGGTGTAAAGTATGTCTAATGTTTCTTACACTGGGCCTCATTACGACCCTGGCGGAGGACCATGGTGCAATTTGCACCATGGTCCATGGCGCAGAGCTGCCAACTCCGCCATGGGGGTTGGCGGACTCACCGCCCCATTCCGACCTTGGCGGGGCGGTTAGTCCCCAATCCCCATTTACCCTTCCCCATTCCCATTTTTCCCCCATAGGGTATAATGGGAGTGGTTAAGGCGTTAATTACGCCACCGTAGATTACGGTGGCGTAATTAACAAGAGGTCCCGTAGCGCCATGGATTTTTCCGCCCGGAAAATCCGGGCGTAAAAATCACCATGGCGCTACGGAAAGCCGTAATCTGGCGGAGAGGTACGCCATGTATTACGCTGGCGTAAACCCCTCTCCGCCAGGGTCGTAATGAGGGCCACTGTCTTTTATTTTGGCTGAATAAGCTGTAGGTGCAGTCTGACCATCAGTATGACAAGGGGACTACTGCTCCGCAAGAGTACAGGGATGTGCAGAGGCTAAAGTGCCTACTGAGCCTCAGACTACTAACAAACTAGCAGTGATTCGAATCATAAAATTGAAACAGGAACAGCCTGATAGGTACACCACCTTCACCTGTTGTGGTAGGGCAGGACAAGGGCAGTCTATGCTCTTCAGGAGGGATGTGAGGTAATAACAGTAGCAATCCAAATAACGTACGTACAATAGTCCAAAATGAAAGAATGTGAAATCAAGGTTCGATAAAAAATGTAGACTTTTTTGATCAAACAATAAAAATGCAAGCAATGAATCGGAAGACACTAGGAAAACCCACCCCTGTCAATGAAAACTCAGATAATACAGACTTTTCTGAAAAGGTACTCTGGGTAGATGATGACGGGCATTCAAGCACAATATTGACTCCATTACACCTTTCAAAGGATATCTATTTTAAGAACAAGATAGAGGATGGGGGCTTAATGTCACTGTGGTCCCAAAAGGAGACAAGAGGAACGGGCCACTTCACAATACCTTATGTGCATGTCTTTGGGCTAAACAGTATTGAGCCAGGCTTTTGGTCATCAAATTTCGATTCTGGGTGCTTTCAGCAACCAGCCGTTAAAGCATGCATGGGTTCAATGATGCAGTGCTATTGAGCAGCAGCCACGGTTTGTGGGTTGAAAATACTGGGGACAGCAGTCATTGGTGGGTCAGCAACACTGGAAGATTTGTTGGCCTCGGGTGTGGATAAGGAAAGACTGAACTTCATGGCATGTGGGCTTGGATGGATCACCATGGCATTGGGCTACTGCAGTGGCATCACCATGGAGATGTAAAAATGTTGGTGACCGGGCAGTGATGTCAAGCTGGGTATGCTACAATACTTGGCAGACTTCAGATATGGAGACGGCTTCTGCGTTGGTGTTGAATGCAACTCTTAGATGCATAGGCAATGGGGTGCCGAGGTCAAAGAGGTCTCTGGAGATTCCCATGCAACAGCTTGGGTGGCAACAGAGGTGCCCAAACTTGCCTTTCTATAGCTTGGAGATACTGGAAGAACCAGGGGACAATTCCTTGGTTGTTTGGTTGCTGGGTGTCCCATGTAAGAGGCTCCAGGACAAGGTAGATCCTCCTGCACTCCCACTCCAGGGACCTTGGCTTGCACCTACAATGGATCCTTTATCTCCAGTGAACAGGAGATTGGTTCCAATGCAACCAGTTGTGGAATCCTTGGTCCAAAAACAGCCACTCCTGCTGTTACCTGGGGATGGTTAAGGAACAGAGCTCTCCTCTTCCTTCGATGTCTTCTGTCTTCACCTCCCTAGTAGATGACTTTGAGATAAGACTGTATCCCCAACAGAGGTCCAGATGAATTCTTCTTTTCCTTGTGGAAGTCCAGTGCTGAATCTAAGAATAGAGAGTGTCCCTCACCCATTGAAGTAAAAATCAAGCCCGCTGTAAGGGGTCCAATCCAGGATGTTTTAACACATGCCCTTTGCCTCATGACATTACACCCAGAGTACCCTGCCTGAAGAGAATTGAGGAGACAGAAAAAGGAAGAGAGACCTAACATAAATATCCTTCTTCTGTCCTACCGCTCTCTTCTGGCTACTCTAAACCCCCCAATTCCCATGCCTGCAGACTTCTAAGGGACTCTGGTAGCAAGCATCATGGTGTGAGAGTGTCTTTGATATATCAGTGCAGCCTCGAAAGTGTTGGTACCAATGAGACCTTTGGGAGGATGTTCCTGCGCCCTGGGGAAAGGGGTTACACTTCCTGCAGGAGAATCACAGGGGTAGAATCCTGGACATTGTTCCACATGGCTTCAGTGGAGGCAGTCCAACCAGGCGCTAATACACACCAGTTCTTTCATAGCTGCAGTCCTGCTTACAAAGCTGACACCAGGGGAGACCAGGGCATCTACCGGCGGCCATGTAACACAGGGAGAGAGGAGCCCCAGACATTGCAGCGATTCGCGAACTGGAGGGCGGTGTGGTGGTGGCACTGGAAAATATGTTTAATGCCATTGGTCAATACTTTAGGGATATTTATGCCTCAAGAGGTGGGGTGGAGGCGGGATATCTGGCCAACTATCTTGAATCGGCCGAGCTGCCTAGACTTGGTCCAAAGGTGAGAGAGGTGCTAGCAAGGCCTATCTCGGTAGAGGATATATTGGCGGCCATGAGGGCTCTCCCATCGGCTAAAGCACCCGGGTTGGATTGGATAGTTGCGGAATTCTATAGGGAGTTGGGGTAGTGGGTGGCTAAAAACATGGTGGAAATGTGGGAGGAGGAATTGGGGGTTGGGCGGCTGCCTCCCATGCTATGAGAAGCAGTGATAGTCATACTTTTAAGGATGGGAAAGACCCCTGGATTGCGCCTCATACCACTCGATTTATTTGTGAATTTGGATCAGATGATTTTTGCGAAAAATCTTGGCGGATAGGTGCTCCTATTTGTTTCGGATTTGGTACATGTGGATCAATTGGGTTTTATTCCCAGGAGGTCAACAGCGTTAAACCTTCACAGATTCTTTTCCATACTGGTTCAGATACACCCAAAGGTACAAGCTGTCGCCGCTCTTCTGGATATGGAAAAGGCATTTGACACTGTCGAGTGGGGCTATCTCTTTGCGGTGTGGTGCGCTGTGGGGGTCCCGCCATACTTTCTCTCAGCTGTGAAGCTGTTATACTTTGGTGCATCTGTGAGAATAGGTCTGTTTGGAAAGTTCTCTGAATCGTTTGAACTTGGGAGGGGTACAAGACAAGGTTTCCCACTTTCCCTGCTCCTCTTCACCCTGGCTATTGAGTCATTGGCGTTCAGGTTGTGGAAATTGCATATCCATCGGGGATTGGCGCTGGGTGGTAAGAGGGAATTGGTATCTCTATAAGCTGATGACACAATACTCTATTTTAAGAACCCTAGTGAGAAATTGCATCACTTGGCACAAGAAGTGGCCCAATTCGGGGAGTATTCAGGCCTTCGAGTTAATTGGTCTAAATCAATATTATTCCCTCTGACACCGGTAACGGAGAAACCTGGGGACCTCGAAGGGTTTAGCTGGGAACAAGCCTCTGTTAAATATCTGGGTGTGAGGATTCGTAGGGATTCCCGGTCTCTCCTGGTGGAGATTCGTCTGGCATACCTCGAAGTCCTAAGGAAGAAGGTGGACAGATGGTGCACACTTGCCTTATCATTGTCAGGGAGGGTAGCTTTTGCCAAAATGGTGGCAGTCCCCAAGGTATTGTATATATTCCAGAATATCCTGGTGTGGCCCGGAGTATCCTTCATTAGCAATTTGAGCTTATTGATGGTTAGGGTGGCGTGGAACCCTAAGCCTCCTAGGTTTGAGTGGAAGACCCTTGCCCTCCTGTGGGAGCAGGGGGGCAAAGGAGCTCCAGATATGGAGCTGTATTTCATTGCAGCCTATTTACACTCTGTTTCATATGGGATGGCGGGCTCACTGCCGTACCCTCATATCCGTGTAGAGAAATGCTATGTGTGGCTGCATGCTATTCAGGGGCTTCTGCTATCCAGGAAGGTGGCAGATAATTGCAAATTTGACCCAGTCCTATGCACGGTGCATGCATGGAACAGCGCTTGGAAAGCTGAGGCTTGAGTTCCCGTTTGACCCGGGGCTTCACCTCTGGAGGATTGCGTGTCTTGGCCCTACTTGTGAAGAGGCATTGGAGAGTAAATGGCGGGGGCTGGGAATAGGCACAATGGGGATTTATATCCAGAGGGCGAGTTTGTATCGCAGGAGGTGTTTGCTGCTAGGATGGGGGTGGGGGCTTCAGTAGACCGCTTCAGTTTTCTAGGGGTGCTTTTAAAGCATGGTTACCCACTTTCCTGGCACTCCCCCATCCTCTCCCTGTTCTTAAGTACCTTCTTCACTCGGCATCTGCCAAAAGTGTGGTGTCTACTATTTACAGAATGATAGAACGGGACTCCACCAAAGTGATGCTGAAGTGTAGGGGGCAGTGGGAAAGGGCCGCTGGGGTCTCATTCACTGATAAACAGTGGACTATGATGTGGTCTAGATCACATAAGGAGGCGTTCAATACGGGCATGCAACTAATCGAATTGAAAACCCTTCATAGGGTATACTTGACGCCTGCTCGTCATGCTCTATTTGATCAATCTAAAAGTGATCTGTACCCAAGGTGTCGGAGGCCAAATGCAGACATCCTGCACATGTGGTCCTGCCCAAGTTGGGTGAGTACTGGGGGGAGGTGACGGGCACCCTCACGGAGATGCGGCACCACAGTGTAATGTGTAATTTGTTATGCTGTATGTTTGCATGGCTAGCATGGATCCCAGCTTCGAGTAGGAAACTGTTGACTACAAGCGTGATAGTAGCCAGGAAATGCATATTGATGCGGTGGACCAGCCATTTTCACCTGGATGCTCATACAAGGCTCAATGGTCTGACCAGGGCAAGCGAACTAGATAGAGACTATGGTCTGCTGAGTGGACCAGGAGCGAGACCCAGAGATATAAGGGCCCCCCTGAGATCCTATTTACTTGCACAGTGCTCAGACTCGGCCGCTGAGGTGTCTCCCGATGAATAGAACTGCTTTAAAACTAATGTTTGTCACCTAAGTCCTGTATTATTGTAGTGATGGGCAATCCGGTGTACTGTATTGGCATGTATAACATAATGTGCACCGTCCCATGTATCTGTTGGTGAAAACCTGCATATGTGTGACATAAATCTGTGTTTAATAATATGCAAGTTTTAAAAAAATATATATATATATATATATATATATATATATATATATATATATATATATATATATATATATATATCGCAAATCGAGCTCGACGTCCGTACCATTGCCAGTCTCCTGGAGTACCCTGTCCTCTAGAGAGAAACCCGCACGATAATCCACCCTTAATCATCCACCTACCTGAGTCCCCTTGTCGGAATAGAAAGTTTATCGTGCCTCCTATTGTGGAAAATATATTTAATATTGGCCTACGCCAAGCTGCTCGAAAGTCGCTTGCGAGAGAAATCTGTGTTGCAAAGTCCTGACCTTTAATCCATGTAGGTCGCCATTTTAGGTCAAACCGCCATTTTAGGATTTGTGTGGAAAAGTCACCCTGTGAGCTAAAATGGTGGACGATGTCATTGCAAAATACAACATGGCCGTCTTGACCTCTGTACATCGCTAATGTGTAATCTGCCTGCAGGCTAGTTGTTGAGGTCATGAACTGAGACCTCGTACTACGTTGACCTATGTGTAAAAGGACTACTCGCGCAATGAAACCAATCCACGAGTATATATTATGATAATGTATTTACATATTGAACAAAGAACATCTGTTTTACTACATTGTATTAATGTTTAAGAAGACCTGCAATGCGAAACTTTAGAATACACAGTTAATGCATACGCTTATTGTTACATGTAATAAAAAACAAACCAGTTAGATGCGGTTATTTGGGATTTGGCAACGAACCCTAGAATTGGTGATGTATAAAGTGGAATATTAACCCGAAGTGGGGCTGGACATAGTGCCCACAAAATGTATAAAAAGCGAATGCATTCTAATGTACAGCGTCTCTCACTGAACACACTGAACCACGCTGGAGTTCGTTGTGCTGTACTGAGGGCCGATAGCTACCTGACTTTGCACCATTTTTTTAATTAAATTCAGTAGAGAATAAAGTACTTTGTATGTTCCTTTGTAACCTGTGTTCGGTGTATTTCCTTTTGGGGTACTCAGCCTCGATATTTTGTTTCTGTTTTCACAGTTGGCGCCCGAATAGGGACCCTCAAGATTGATGCCGGATTATTGAAGTTTGACACACGCTATCGGACCGGGATCGGACGGTGTGACAAAAAGGAAGGGGCCCCTGGATGAGACACGACACCTCAGCAGCGCTGCACGATCCGATCCCTGGATGACTAGCCTGTGGCCTAAGACGGCATCTTGACGAGGGTCCACATATCAAGGTGGGCAGATTTGCCGAAATCACCATACACAAGGTAAAATTAGTTAGGTAAGATTCTTAGAAGTACCGATCTGTCCTCCTTAGGTTTGGCCCGACTCTTAATTTAACCCTGGCAATTTGAATTTTGGCGCATTGTATCTGCAGACACAATTATTGACCAGGTAACACCAAGAATTTGAGATATGACTGGGAAATTGTCTACCTGCTTTAGGGCATTATTCTGCAGTGATAGACAATCTTTGGAATTTAGCCGTTCCGCACCACAGATGGGGTCGCCAGCATGTACTATGTACTGTAAGCATGGCATTGGAAGTATAGTATTTAATGATATTTGGCACAGACAAACCAGACATGCCTCCGAACTTCAGTGGCCAATCAATGGTAGTTTTGAGATCCCTCGCATTGAATATTTGGAGTCAGTATTGTTAAAGAAAAAGGCTAGACCTGCAGCATTTGATGTTTTGCAGAATTGGAAAAAAGAAGCGTTACAACAGCTTAAGAGCAGAGAGAAACATGTGCGCCGTCATAAAACGGTTGCCGAAAAAGCGTTATTATATGACCAGGATAAACAGTCTGAATCGGCTAAAAATATGGAAAGGGCTTTCTCACTTGGTATTCAGAAAATCTATCCTTCCAAAAATCTTCATGATTCTGATAAGTTTTTTGAGAAAATATTAAATGAACGAAGGCCTGATGCATCTGCGCCACCTCCGTATGTTCCTCTTCCCGCTGCTGTACCTTTTCCTGTTGTTATTCCTGCTCTTCCTGCTCAACCTGTTGTTTCTACTCCTCCGACTTTTGTCCCTCCACCTGCTCCTCCACCTCTTTTTTTCGCAGCAGTTATAGCTCCTCCATCGAATTTGCCTGCTCCCCCTCTTCCAAGTGGTCTTGGGCTGCTTGTAATCGACCATGGTGCAGGTTCGAAGGTTGTCACTCGCAGTACTGTACCACCGGAGAAAAAACGTGAGTTAATTGCATGGGCTAAGCATTGTATGGAGAAGGATGATCAAGCTAGTGTTTTTTCCACACTTTTTAATACGGATAATTTTCCAGAGAAAAATGTTTTTATTGAAGGTTTTCAGTTATGTATAATGTGGGGAAGATTAAATAATGCGGATGTTCCGCAAGGGTTAAGGGATCTAAATACTTTAGCACTTTCCAGAGACACTGTGGAGAAGGTAAATGAGCATGTCGAGAGGTTATTTGAGTATATAAAGGAGTTAGAAAGGATATGGAATGAGGATGATGAAGAGGAAAGTATGTATGTACAGAAACGGTACCTTTCGTGTCGTAAACCGATATCGGAGGAAATGCGAATTTGTAAGGAAGATGCGATTAGATGGGTTTCAGACATATCGATAACTCCAGTTGAGGTATATGACACATATAGCCAATATACGTTGGAAATGCAGAGGAAAGTGATACAGGTAATGGTAGAGTACCTGCAGGATGAATGTGTAAAGAGGAAGATTAGTTGTCCCACAGAGTTATTGAATATTTATAAGATAGCTTTTTCGCCTGACACTTCTTCGACTGCTTTAGCGCTCGACTTGGCTCTGTTGCTTAGTAAGCATTCGGAGTTGCCTACATCTCAGTTGCCTATGAGAGAGGTTCCTCCGACATTTGTCCCGAAGGTTGAGGTTGCGGCCAATGCTGCTCAAGGTATAATTGCTGTGGACATTCCCGCACATTATGTATCACATTTTGTTTACGTCCCGTTTTCACGACAGGAAGTGAACACCATTAGACAGTCTATTCCTGACATTAGGAAAAATCCGACAGGGTTCTATAAAGAGATGGAATCCGTTTTGCAATCCTCAGTGTTCACCTTAGGTGACATTGATTTATTGTTTCCAGTACTCCTGCCCGTAGATTTATGGAAACAAGTTAGAACTATTGACGATGTACCTGGGTTGGGAGATACATGGGCGAATTTAACTAGGCTCGATGGGGAAAGGCCAGCTGGCGAAAGACCACAACAGGTGATATTAACTCTGCCTGATAGAATTATTGCTAAATTAAAAACATAATTCCCGAAAAAAGAATTATTCGGGACAAGCTTACGGCCTGTGTCCAAGGAAAGTCTGAGGGTGCTACCGAGTTCTTTAATCAGTTCAAACAGGTATTTTCAGATTTCAGTGGACAAGATTTAGGCACAGAGTCTGGGAAAAGATTATTTGTTGACAAATTTGTACGTGGATTGCTGCCTGACATCCAGTCACAGATTATGTCCTCTGAGAGCGCTTGGCAGGCGAAATCGCAATCAGAAGTACTGCATATGGCTCAGTACTATGAGAATCGTGTCAATAATGAAAAAGATAGGATTGAAAAACAGAAAGGTGTTTTAAAAACAAAGGTGCTATTGCAGCAAATTGTTAGAGGCCCCAGAGGGGGTAACTCTCAGGTTAGAGGTCAGTATGTCCCACAGGGGAATGTGCCCTTGGGTCCTGTGAACATTAATCAATGTGCATATTGTCGTCGAGAGGGTCATTGGTGAGCACAATACCCCGTCCTTCAACAGAGGTCGAATAATACATTTGATAATATGGGTAGGCGATCCAGAGGTCGCCCGGGCGTAGGGGGCCCTGGTAGAGGTCAGTTTACACAGGACCTTCAACAGCCTTTTTCACAGGACAATCAGACTCTGAGTGCGGACACTAGGAACATATTCGATCATCCTTCCGCTGCATATTTATCTGAAGAGCTTCCTTTTGATAATATTCTGTTTTGTTAGGATTGCCTGAAGCAGGGTCTGGAACCTACACCTATTCCCGTCAATCAGAAAGGTCCCTACGTTGAAATGATGGTGGGAAATAGGAAACATCAGTTCTTGATAGACACTGGAGCACAGAAGTGTTCCATTGATCGTTCGCGGGTTCCAAACATTCCACTGTCAGGGCAAACCAATGTTTCTGTAGGGTTTTCCGGTACACCAGTTGTTTGTCCGGTCTCTGTGCCGGTACCTATTTCTTTGGGTCCCTTTACGGACCAGTGTCCTTTTCTATTGACCTCGGATTGCGGGGAAAACTTGCTGGGGTTGAATTTGTTAAAAGAATTGAATGCAGTGATTTATTGTTCTTCCGATGGAGTGCACTTGACGATTTCACCACAGCAATCCTCTGCCTCGCAATTTCTGACTAGACCTTTGCCTCCAGAATTCATTGATGTACCAGAGAACTTATGGGTTGTTGACAATGATGTCGGTGTTTTGCAGATTGAGCCTGTTAAGATAGTTTTGAAACATGGAATTGAGCTGCCACACATTCCCCAGTATAGGATTTCGGTTGAGGGCAAGCGAGCTTTGAAATGTATTGTTTCCGATTTTGTGCACCGCAGTGTGATTGAAGAAATTTCAGGAAGTTTGTGTAATAGTCCGATTTTACTCGTGTACAAGAAAGGCGATAATGTAATTCCATTCCATTTTATAATTGATTTCCATGCCATTAATAAAGTTGTGGCATCGCAATTTCCAATTGTGCCTGATGTGACGACAATCCTAACCATGATTCCAGCTACAGCTACTTACTTTAGTGTTGTGGACCTACAGAATGCGTTCTTTAGTATTCCTCTACACAAAGATAGTAAATATTTGTTCGCGTTCACCTTAGGGGGACGCTCGTTTACATTTACTTGTGCACCTCAAGGGTACACAGAGAGTCATAGTATTTATAGTAGGGCTTTGAAAGAACAACTTGATACCCTTGAATGGCCCTCTACTTGTGCTTTGCTTCAGTACGTTGACGATTTGCTTCTGGCTGCTGACTCTGAGAGTGCCTGTAAGGAGGGCACTGTGTTACTACTTATTCATCTAGCTCAGCATGGTCACAAAGCTTCGCTTAAGAAATTTCAATATTGTTGTCAGGAGGTCGCCTATTTAGGCTATCTCCTGTCAAAGGAGGGAAGAAGATTGACACCTTAAAGAATAAAACACATTTCTGGCATGTCTGTCCCAAATACGCAGAAGGAAGTTAGGGCCTTGATAGGTATGGCTTCTTACTGTAGGTTGTGGATCCCAAATGTTTCACTAGTGATAAAACTGATGCTGGCCTTGATGAAGAAGGGCATTTCTTCACTGTTGCCATGGACCTCGGAACACCAGCAATCGTTTGACTTGCTTAAGACTGCATTATGCTCTGCACCAGTTTTGGGCACACCAAACTATGAAAAGGCCTTCGTATTGTTTGTGCATGAATGTGATGGATGTGCTCTGGCTGTATTAACGCAGGAGCATGGAGGGAAGAATAGGCCGTACGGTTACTATTCCTCCGCCCTTGATCCTGTAGCATGCGCTTTGCCAAGATGTTTGAGCGCTGTCGCTGCTGCTGCTGCGTCTGTAAAGCAGAGCGAGGGAATGGTCCTAGGCCATGATTTGACCCTGATGGTGCCTCACTCTGTAGATGTGCTATTGAACCGAACTCAAACGCAACACCTCACTTCCGCACGGTTGACGAGATATGAATTGATCTTGTTTGCCCCTCACATTCAAATTAAGAGGTGTTGTGTTCTTAATCCGGCTGAACTCCTACCTTTCCCGCAAGATATTACTTGCGGCGATGAAGACTCACATGATTGTTTGTATACGACCGAACAAGAAACAAAGGGCAGGATTGATTTGAAAGATACCCCTTTGGATAATCCGCAAGGAGAGTTGTTTTGTGACGGCTCCTGCTTTAAACTTCCGGATGGTACATCCAGAGCCGCTTATGCAATCACTACCTTGAGCATGGTTGTGGAAACTAAGAGAATTATGCATAATTCTGCGCAGGCCGCAGAGATTATAGCATTAACCCGAGCTTGTGAACTTTCCGAAGGGCTTGTAGCAAATATATATACTGATAGTCAGTATGCCTTTGAGGTGGTTCACAACTTTGGGAGACTTTGGTCGGAAAGAGGATTCCTAACCTCGCATGGCACCAAGATCCAACATGGCACCCTAATAGTGCAACTACTCTCAGCAATTGCGCTCCCTACTCAGTTAGCAGTTGTAAAATGTGCAGCACATCGAAAGATTGTAGATAACATTGGAAAAGGGAATGCTTTCGCTGATCAAATAGCTAGACAAACTGCCACTGATCTCTTTATGGAGATATATGTTTCTAGGGAGACTGAAAATGCTTATGTGATGGATGAGGGTGTGGGGTCTGTACGGGATATCCAAGCCGATGCCACAGTAGAAGAAGCTAAGAGGTGGGCTTAGGGCTTGGGAAAACTTGATGATGATGGGTGATGGGTGGACACGGTGGATGGAAAATGGTTACTTCCCGATGCTTACGTGATGATGATGGTTGTAATGGTACATGGTCCTACGCATGTGTGTGCCCAACAGATGACGAAAATGTTAGAAAAAGTTTGCGTAAATGACAAAATTTCAAAATGTGCACAGCACTACGTCCAGAATTGTATGATTTGCTTACAACATAATGTGGGAAAGGGGACAGCAACCCCGAGGGAAAGTTTTGGGCCACCCTCTGTCCCATTTGAAATAATTCACTTTGATTTCATTGAAATGGAGTGATGCAACAATTTAAAATATGTATTGGTAGTCATTTGTGCCTTTAGTAAGTGGGTTGAGGTTTTCCCTGTTAAAGATGCTACAGCCATGACCACTGCGAAAACCATGTTAAAAGAGTACTTTCCCCGGTTCGGGTTGCCGAGAGTTATCTGGTCGGACAATGGTCCACACTTTGTCGCTGCTGTAATCCTACAGATATGTACAGCCTTACAAATTGACAAACGGTTCCATTCGGCCAGACATCCTCAGAGTGCCGGACTAGTAGAAAGACACACCGGTATCATCAAGAACAAGCTCGCTAAGACGTGTGCCGGCACCAAAACTAAAATGGCCGGATGCCTTACCGATCATGTTACTAGCTATGCGTACAACCGCTCAAACTGAGACTGGGCTCTCTCCATTTGAGGTGGTAATGGGGAGACCTGCCAATATCTGGAATATTCCAAAATGTCGAAATTTGAGAAATATTGAAAATGTACTACTTTCAGATTATTGTAGCCAATTGACTAAAAACTTTTATTTGATTTACCACCAGGTACGATAGGCCATACCTGTGCATTACGAAGGCCTGGGCCACCGCATACGACCGGGGAGCTGGGTGCTCATTAAATCATTTGGGCGCACCTCCTGCCTCACGCCTCGCTGGCGTGGGCCATTCCAGGTCCTGTTGGTCACCCAAACAGCAGTGCGGGCAGGTGGCCGAAAGAATTGGATCCACGCGTCACTCATCAAGAAACCTCCTCACCCTGTGCCACATGTTACAGAAGAAGCAGAACCCCTCGCTGATACTGCAACTGATGATCCCAAAGCAGTAAGCAGCACTGAGAGTGTGTCCGAGAGGCTTGGGGAAGCTGCCATTTTGTTTCCACACTCTCCAGAAATTTTGCACCCGGAAACGGCTGTTTCAAATTCAGCCTCTTCATCTGTCCCTGATACGTTGCTTCCAACGGGAAGTGACGACACATTGTTTCCGGATCAATCAGTACCAGGAACAGCCAGATATCACTTGCGTCCGAGAAAATAGACATACGGCACGGTTCTGCTGTTCATCTGATAGACATACGGCACGGTTGAAGGAAAAGAGTCATCGAGGGCTTGCTTTTGCCTAAATTTGAGAAAGGGGATTCTGTTGGCTAGGGTTTTGGAAGGACACAGAAATCGCGTGACCGGGGGTCACCAGCAACGAACATTGGGGTTTCCGTTTGAAGACTGCAATCTCTGCTACTGCCGCCGCTCGTATTGGACTTGTAAATAAGGGGGTGACCAACCGGGACAATGGACAAAATGCCTGGGCCCCGAAAACGTATTGCTGCATTTTTTTGTAATAATATTTGGTTTTATAATAGTCACTGTTGTAGGCCTTTGGTATTTAGAAGAAGCTTATCCTTTGGAGTTTTCGCTACTGACTAGAAATGTACTCACTGTCCATACACCTTTTGTGCATTTGCATGCTTTGTTCCCTAGAGATTCCCAGCACAGACAAAGGTATCATAATAATACTCTGTTACTTATCATGAACGCTACACATGCCATTTTTAATAGGTCCAATTACTGGGTCTGTTCACATTTACCGCAACACGGGGATAAGGGGCTAGGTTGGTATATTCATCCTTTACCGTTGACAACTGCTTGCTATGCTTCTCTTAGAGTACTGTTCTTTGGCCGATGGAATGATAGCGTCTCAGTGAACTTTGATGGCACCAATTTGAATAGTTTTGAGAAGCGTGTTTTGACTCCCCTGGGATGCTCCCTTTTTGCAAATAGGAGTAAGCCGAATGTTGCTTCTATTAGGCCTTCTGATAGACTGTCTCGTCCCTTTCAATCTTTGATTTCCTTTTAAATGGCTTTGATAGGCAATAAGGATGCCATGCCTCCTTCTTACACTGTTAACCATAGCCCCGATTCAGTTTCTTTCTGCATACAGAGGAATGGCACTCGGTCAATTGGAGTTTTTAAAGGTTGTGCCAACGTTGTAAATTTGACCGGGGAAGGCAGACCTTTGTATGTAGGCGAACCTGTCTATTTTGTTTGCGGTAATATAGCATTTCCATGGTTGCCCAGGGATTGGCAGGAAACCTGTTATTTAGGATCATGTTACCTGGGGTGTTCATAGCAAGTACTATAGAAATTTCAAAAGCTCGTCCACGACGGGACGAGAATGGTGACACCCCAGCACAAGTCTTGGGAGATATAGCGAAATCAATTGTGCCATTTTGGGGGCAGATAGCGAATTCAGAGGATATCAGGAGACTAGCGAGAGTACTGGAGAGAACCATCAACCGGACCACGGATATACTCTACAATATGACATTAGAGCAGAAAGCAATAAGATTAGTAGCACTCCAAAATCGTATGGCATTAGATGTCATTTTAGCTGGGCGTGGTGGAGTATGCAAAATAGTGGGGTCCGCTTGCTGTGTTTTCGCACCAGATTCCTCCCCAACTATCTTCAAGGCAATACAGAATCTGCACATCCTTAGTTCCGAAGTGCATGTTCCCGAGGGAAATTGGGATCTTGGCGCTTGGTTCTGGGACTTCTTGCGATCTTGGGGCTGGAAGGTACTTTTGGTCTTATTAACTATTTTAGGAATTCTGTTGTTCCTTTGTTGGTGTATTCAGTGTCTGCCTGGTATGTGTTTGATGCTAGGGGGATGTTGCGCACAAGCAATAGATTCGATAGGACATAAGGTGTATGCCTCAAATAAGACTTCCAAAGAATATGTATTAAAAGATATATTAGTAAAAGACCTAATGACAATAGATATTTCAGATAGTGATTCAGGGTACATGGATACTGATGCATGGAGTTATTTGCAAGGAGAACGGAGAACCAAAGTAGTTTTTAGCACTTGGCATAGGCCAAAAGGAGGGTTTGTCAGAATAGAAAGTATATTGTGCGTCCTATTGTGGAAAATATATTTAATATTGGCCTACGCCAAGCTGCTCGAAAGTCGCTTGCGACAGAAATCTGTGTTGCAAGGTCCTGAACTTTAATCCATGTAGGTCGCCATTTTAGGTCAAACCGCCATTTTAGGATTTGTGTGGAAAAGTCACCCTGTGAGCTAAAATGGTGGACGATGTCATTGCAAAATACAACATGGCCGTCTTGACCTCTGTACATCACTAATGTGTAATCTGCCTGCAGGCTACTTGTTGAGGTCATGAACTGAGACCTCGTCCTACGTTGACCTATTTGTAAAAGGACTACTCGCGCAATGAAACCAATCCACGAGTAATTATTATGATAATGTATTTACATATTGAACAAAGAACATCTGTTTTACTACATTGTATTAATGTTTAAGAAGACCTGCAATGCGAAACTTTAGAATACACAGTTAATGCATACGCTTATTGTTACATGTAATTAAAACAAACCAGTTAGATGCGGTTATTTGGGATTCAGCAACGAACCCTAGAATTGGTGATGTATAAAGTGGAATATTAACCCAAAGTGGGGCTGGACATAGTGCCCACGAAATGTATAAAAAGCGAATGCATTCTAATGTACAGCGTCTCTCACTGAACACACTGAACCACGCTGGAGTTTGTTGTGTTGTACTGAGGGCCGATGGCTATCTGACTTTGCACTATTTTTGTAATTGAATTCAGTAGAGAATAAAGTACTTTGTATGTTCCTTTGTAACCGTGTTCGGTGTATTTGCTTTTGGGGTACTCAGTCTCGATATTTTGTTTCTGTTTTCACACCCTGGGTGTCTGATTTCCCGCATAGGAGGGTTCTGACTGCCTAGTCCATAATGCTTGGCATGGTAGGGGAACCTCATGGAGTGACTGAGTGACTCAGTACCTATGGGTGTATAGTAAGGAGTGACAGGTCGCAGAAGGCTTCAAAGTCCAGAGGGTCCATCTGGGGAAAGAGATGCTGATGTTTAGGAGAGCCTGCTTTATAAGGTCCCAGAACGAGAGATTTTTGTGAGGTGCTAGGGCAGCTTGAGCTATAAGACGTTAGTGTCTTTTATATTCAGCTAACGGGTGGGCTCTGGGAAGGGCTAGAGGGAGTTCTGCTGGAAGAGCTGGATTCCATTCAGTCTGATTTGCTAGCTCTTGGCAGTCAGCCATGTCTGAAGTGAGTAGGTATGGATGGGTTGCGTCGGTTGTGTAAGGGCGACGGAAATGGGGCACTGAGAATTTGTAGGGTGGAAGGGCTAAGGAGTGTGATGTTTTTCGTGTTGGGCAAGTGGCTCAGAGTAGGTATGTAAGAGTGCAGAAAGACTAATGGATAGGGGTGTGCGGGCTGTGTGACAGGGGGAGTAATAGGATGCTGAGAATTCAAAGGGTGGATAATGAGGGGGTTGATGTTGTGTTGGGCAACTAGGCCCGGATTACATATGTAAGTGTGCAGAGGGGAAGAGACAGGTTTTGAGTGCTTACATGAAGTCCCAGTGGTCCTCTAGGAAGACGATGGTTACTAGGAGAGAGTTCCAAATTGTGGGTGTTCGTACTGTGAACAATTAACCCCCCATAATAACCCCCCATATTACTCGATTTGGTCACTGTAATTACAAGTAGAAGTGCTGAGCCAGATCTGAGGTGATAATTACTGATATAATTGGAAACATAGGTTCAATTATTCTGGGATAATCACTAAAAGTGTGTATAATGACTTCTACCGATTCACAACCCAAAGTATTGTGTCTGCCCAATGCTTATAATTTGATTCTGAGAGCTGTGTGGGTTGGTTACTGCACCTGGCATGTTTCTGTTTGGCCAGTAGTGAGCACATTTTTGCTGAAGATATTCAGGTCCTTTATTATAGAAGGCTCGATGAGTGATACACATTGCCGCTCGCGGACCGATCAGAAGCCAGTGGAGATCTCTGAGGGGAGGGGAGATGTGTTCTCTGGAACCTAAAGCTGGAGGAGTCTCGTGGCAGTGTTTTATACTTACGTTTTCTCAGCTGCGAGGTGAGCTTCTTAGTTTAGTGTGTTGGCATAGTTTAGGCCTGAAAGGAAAATTGCAACAATAGAAGTGACTCTTTGTGGGAAGGTGCGGAAAGGGAAAATGCGGCAAAGGATACGTATGTGGAGTAAACCACTCTTTTGCCACCGAGTTGATGGGATGTGATAGTGTGAGTTCCGAGTCCATAATGCACCCGAGATTTTTTACTGTGTTTGAGGTGCAGGTGGTGGGATCGGGGACCGGAGCCAGTGCGGTTCCCAACACTTTCCTTCTCCACTCTTCTATTATGATTTTACTCTCTTTGTGGTTTCTTGGCATGTTGTTGTGGGTATTTGTAAACTATGGAATTTGATTGGAAAATGGCAAGGGAGGGATGGAGAAAGAAAGGTGGGAAAAGCAAAAGGAAGTCTAGTGGTGATGATTACGTTCTTGTTTCATTTGGCTTTGCAAGAAGCACCCTGCTAACATAGTGAATTAACCTCATTTTGCAAAGGACATACTGGTGTTACAGTTAATTCATCTTGCTATGCCAGGGTTACAGCTGGCTGGGGAAAAGAAGGTAATCAAGGTTTGCAGTGGACTCACTGGTAACACACTAAGGCCCTTATTCACAGAGCGTTTTCCAATGGGGTTTTGCCATTACAAAACGGTTCTGTGAATTAGGCCGTGACTTCAAACCACCTCTGCAATGTGTGTACTGTGGGTACAAAGATTGATCTAGATATTCAAACGGTGACGTGAAATAAATCCGGTTTTGTAATGGAATTTACTGATAACACAACTGAGCTGATTGGCTATTGACTGGAAACACTGAATGTATCTAGCTATGCAATGGGTATACTGGTGGAACAATGGGTTAATCTAGCTATGCAGTGGGTACACTCGCAGTGTGAACAATGAGCAGAAGAATTAAGCAGGCTTTCCAATGGAACACACCGGTAACACGATGCATTAATCTATGCAATTAACGTAATTAATCTATGCAATGGGAATAATTGTGGTAAAGTGAATTAATGTTGCTATGCAATGGTTACACTAACAGTGTAATTCGTGAGGAAATGGAATTAGTCAAGCTTTACAATGGACAAACTGATAAGACCCTGAATTAGGCTGGCTATGCAATTGACATGCTGGCAGCACACTGAGTTCATCTAGCTGTGTAGTGGATATACTGGTGGTACAGTGGTTGTTCTAGATATGCAATTTGTGCAATAGCCAGAAATAAAATGGGGGAGTTAATTGCTCCGTTGTTATGAACAAAAGACTGTTAAACTCAGGCCAAATTGCACCTTGTATTTGTCATTTCCTATCTTAAACCCGTCCAGTTTCTCTCACCAAACTTGCACGGCTGGAGAGGTTGATGAAAAAAATGGGATTAACAGAGCTATCCTTGGGGCTCATTCCACAAGAGTGGGCGTGGCTTCAACATCTGCTTTCCTCTAGGGAAGATGGGAACACATATTTCAAGCAACCGATTTTGTATAGAGCTAGGGTGACCAGATTTAAAAAGTAAACAACTGGGACAGGGCAACTAACATAAAAGTAGGACTTTCTCTTCAGAGTGGCTGTCAAGGCACTACTTCAGTAGTGGTTGGAGGAGAAGGAGGTTTAAGTGTTACTGGTGGATTCAACATATATTATAATTAATTTATCACAAACTACCACTAATTCATAAAACGCAGCATTTCTTCTGTGCCAAATTTTGCATTCCTGCCCGCCAGCTATGAAGACCTACTATCCAAAACCCTGACCACCTCATTTTCCAATGGAAAATTAATCTCGAAAAAGGGGGACAGAGCACTCAATTCCAGGACATTCCTGGCAAAACCCAGGAGGTCTGGTCACCCTATATAGAGAATACAGATTCACAGCGTTTTATCGCAATTGCATTGAACAGTAAGTATCTCATGATGTATGGGAAGGATTTGGATTTGCATAATAGGAAGCCTCCGGTCTTGACATAGAATGGTTCAACCCCCTGACTTTCATGAGTGGGGGGTTAGATGCTATTAAACGGACGGAGCCAAGTCTTATTCCCCGCACGCACCTTTCATTATTTTATTTTCTTGCAGAGGTCCTCGTGCATGGGTGCGTGGGTGCAAGTCTCCAGGACTGTGTGTGCTGTGATGCAACACTTCCAGCAAATACACTTCCAATCTCTCAGGGGGATGGTTGGGGTGTCTTTTCTGGGCCGCGTGGTTTTCAGATTCTACATAACAAGCTGGTAAAGTAATGGGGGCCATTTTTATATGTTTGCACATTTCCTTATTGGGTGTTCAAGAGGACCATTGCCTAGGCATCCATGTTGGTTTGAGGACAGCTAACGTTTTCCCCCCCTTTAAAAGAAAAAACTGTGTTAAAAATGCATTTTCTTTGTTGCTGGCTATTTGTAGAATTTTAGTTAATACATAATACTCACCTCTTTATAGTCAATAGAATCTGAACCTTCAAGTCACTATAGTGACAGATTGGACTTTTTTTTTAAAACTAAACATGGGAGTAGTTTAGTGCTCGGAAACGGGAGCGCATGAGGCCTAGCGTGCATTTTCTTGCTGGGGGACTGTGGGTTAGCAGGAGTCGTCTTGCATCCCGCCGCCTCCTCCCCCAACTGCTAGCAGGAGTCCCCTGCCACCCCAATCCTGTGAGGCAAACAGGGCATGCTGCGTCGGGCGGCCGCGCCTCACCCAGCTGTGACCTCCACACGCCTCGTGTTGGGTCGCGGGCTTCGGCGGCGCGGTTCAAAGGCGAGGATGCTGTGCTGAGCTCTTGTAATCCGGGGCTTTGCCACAGCTGGAGGCCCGGTCGCCTGGAGTGTCCATCTTCACGCCGCTTACATGTAGCAGCGACATTACCCCATTTCAAAAGATCAAAATGGGCGACGAGACTCGGATTATACAACTCTGGAAAGGGATCTATTGCGCAATCGCGCATTTTACGCCGGATACCGGCACTCACAAATAAATCGAACCTCAAGGCCTGTTTTTTTAAAAAAAAGTCTTTGGAATGTGTGCGGCCTTTTACGGACACATTTTGCCAGTGTTCAGCGACTCCATGGTACAGAGTGCATGTTAACCGGATTAATACATACTTTCATAGTCTGTAAACATCGCAAATATGTGTTTCGGTTATAAAATGGGGACGTGGGGGGGTGGGTTGGTAGCACGTTGACTATATATTGAAATTGTCTATCGATTTCTCTGCTGTGTGTGTGTATAATCCACGACCATAGCAGCAAATAGCACCGGCTGCGCTTCGGCGCTATCTCGTCCAATTGGCTGTCCTGCCGCTTGCTTCCATGATTACAAGGCGCGCTGTATTGATCGTGGAGGGCTATCGAAGATACCTCTGTGTCTACGGCAGGAACTAGGATAGTTATATTCGTAATTGTAATAAAATATTAGGTGCAGACATTTATCTATTGTTCACACTCACTTGTTGGGTCAAAAATACAAGATAAAACTGGTATTTCCCCCGAATTAGAAATTCATAACCTCATCAAATATCGCTGTGCTGTTTAGAGTGTTTGGGGGAGCGACTTCCACGTCGATATTATCTGTTTGGGAGCCAATATATGCGCGGTGGCGTAAGCTGTTAACCCCCAACGTGCCGTGCAATTAGGAGAAGAAACAATACATGCGGATTCGGTATTCATGTATGCAGCGGTTTGTACGAACTTTGACCTCTGCTTGGTGACATCAATTAGCTAGAACATCGGACTCTTCCGAAGCTCACTTTTAATTTGCGTCTAGGGACCTAGGTGAGAAGAAGGAACAGGGGGGGGGGGCTTAAATGTACGTTTTTCGCCGCGTGCCTCGGGTGGCAAATGCGCACTGCCGCGGCTGCGGTGCTGATTTGGGAAGGACGGGGGTCGTGCGAACCACGTCGATTTTTATGATGGATGTGTTTGAAATAATTCAATTAATAGCATATACTTACCGATTTTAATATGGCTGCTTGGTTTTTGTACCAATATTTTCGTTGATCGAACACGGTAACACGACCTAGCAATGCAACCTCACGCCGTCGAGCTTTGACTGTACGGCGTGTTGTCGGTTTTATTCGCGTATGGTAAATAAAACGAGGTGTTCCCCTCCTGGAGTTTATCGAACGAATTTTGGTAACTTATGCGAACTGGTTTGTTGTTTTAAGCGTGAATGACTTAGGCGCACTGATTGGGGTTGAACGGGGTCCAAAACGTGGCTGCGTGCGGTAAAATGTACACCCTTGTGTATAGATTTTTTATTGCTTTTTTTTTTGCGTTGGTAATTCGGTTCTTACCACCAAATCTGTACTCACTGCCTTTAATGCTCCATCGCTGTCAAGCACCGTAACTTGCCTTGGATATCAGCGCGTGGATATAGACAGGGCTGTGAGTTTTATAGATGCTCGGTGCGCACACATGCGCGTCCACTGCCTGGCTGCAATATGGGGGCATGCAGTCCTGAGGCTGGGGAGCAGAGCCGCCGCCTATCACCCTACACTCACCCATACCCGGCATCACTCTGCGTGAACTCCGCGTGACCCCAAGATTAGGGAGGGGGTGGGGGTGGTCGTCTAAGCAGTTTGTTGTTAGCTGCCTTTTCAGCAGCTCTCTCAGGCTGAGTAAATATTGGTCGCTTTCAGTGCGGGTGCCCCAGAGGAAAGCGCGCAGCATCTCAATTGCTTGCAAAAAAAAGTAAACTTTGAAGGTGCGCTGTGACTCCACTTAGGAGCGTAAGAACCGAGAAGGAGAGGTCAAGGAAAGGCTTTATCGGCGCGGAATAATGTCGTAGGCACCAGGACCTACCCAATGCAAAAACTGGGAAATACATCGAAACCCAAAAATGTCCAATTTGAAATCTGTACGATGTTTCTTTTTTAAAACCTCGCTTTCTTTCGACAGCTGGAGGATCTGGTGTGACGATAGATGAGGGTAGTCAGAGATGTGATCCTAAAATCGTAATTGGGGTATATGTAATTTCCTGCTTCAGTGTTTTATGTTGTGCACCCACTAGATACCTCGTTTTGTTTACCAATAACCATTAAAGTGAGCATTAATTAAAGCGCTGAGTGAAAATCTCCACACATCAAGGTTCCTTGATGGCTTGTGTTTAATGGGGTCAGGTTGGCTTTGTCCAGTGCCCTGGGGACACCTCTAGGGCCTGTCTATAGGCGACCTTCTTCGATTTCTATTCTTTCTTGGGGGTCTACAGATCATCTAATGGGAAAACAAGGCTTTGTGGCCTTCTCTGCCTGAAGCATTGAGTATAAGAAACGTCTCTCGTTCTCACACGAGGACACCTGGGCTGTTCTCAGGCCAGGGCCTCGGCCTTGTGCATCAGAACTTTAGTCAGTGGGGTTTTCAGAGCAATAGAAGCCCCTAAAAGGATCAGTTCAGACCCAGGCACTTCATTAAAGCGGAAGTAAACATCACCTGTTATCCACATCCTATCCCACAGATAACATTGTATTATTGCACTCTGCTGGCAGAATTTCTCCCCATGACAGTGGCAGCTCTTACCCGTTGACCAACCCAGCACCCCTCAAATCCCACTCCTGGCACCATTGCACAATTACAACTGCTGGGATAGAGTCCCTTCTCACACCTCGCAATCTGGCGAGTTTCAAATGTGGATTCAATCATATGCTTTCAGATGGTGATATCCCATTGAAGTTAATGGAGGGATATATGGCTAGCAGTGAATGTGAACTTAGTCTGGAGTGGGTGACGTCTGGCAAATGAAGGGGAATTGAGAGGTTTTCACTTCACCTTGTAAGGGATGTAACTCTTTTTTTTTTTACCAAGCGTACACCATTAGCCAGTAGGACATTGAAGAGCAGATCCTAGAAGCGCAAATCTTTGCCTTAAGTAGGTTAGGCAGTAGGGCCTGTCGAATTTCCAGTTTGCTTCAACTTGGTCATGTTATAGGTATGCAAAACTTCTTCAGCTTATTCTGTCATGTACTTGTAAAAAGTGCTCTGGCAACAGCATGGCTGTCCAGTAGACACACCCAGACTTGTGTGTTGATTTGCCTATGACTTGTAGTCCTGCAGTGGTTAATGGCATAGCACAACTACAACTACCAGAATGCAAGAATAAAAAATGCAAAGAATAAAACAGAACTGTATGGACCACACTCGCCTGGCATAGCTGTAGTTAAGATATAGGAAGCGGTGGGCCTGATTCATGAAATATTTTGCATGGTGACTATGCGCTGCCAACAAACACCCTGATTCATGGAACAGTGCAAAGTGTATTTCTGCCGTGCAAAGTCACTTTGCACTGCTCCACCCTGATTCATGGAACAGTCCAAAGTGTATTTTTCCCGTGCAAAGGTTTGAATGGGAAAACTCCATTGAAAAAGGATTTGCTAATCCGCCCCTATGAAGTTTGTATGTAAGTATGTTATATGTTTCTGGGGGGATTTTATAAGAAGGTGCTATCTTGCACTCAGTGATGTCATTAGGATGACATCCTCCCTGGAATGACGTCATTGGATAGCACAGGCCGCCTCCATGCTGCTGCCTTTACCATTCGCAGTTGCTGGAGCCCGCAGCAGCTGTGACATGGCAAGGGCCGTATGTAGAAGATGTGCTAAACGTGGCAAGTTCAGAAAACACACACCAACATACACGCAAAGTGACACAAGAAGTGGTGCACACCGATATATGCAATGTAGCGTGTAGGGTTACTGTCATTGCTGCAGTGATTGCAAGATGGTCAAATAATAATTATCCCATTCGAAAAATGGCTTTCGGCCTTTCAGCAATCATACGGAAAATCTGTGTTTGTCCCCAAACATACACACACATATTCCTTATAGCATGGTGTACCGTGAAGCACTCTTCAATGATATTTCGGTCTGTTGCTGTCGCCCCACAACAAGAACCCTTTGGGTGTGCATACTGGAACCCAACATAACTAGACATAGTTGCAATCTTGCAACCAACTGTGTAAGACGGATAGAGGGGTGTGCAATACGGCGTGTATGCCTTTAGTGCACTGTAATAACGCGGCAACTTCTCCCTCATTTCAAAAATGCAGCGCGGGATTGAGTGGCGGCACACACAATGAAGGGGACAGCTGACACCAGTTAAGGGGTACTGGCTTCAGCAGTACCCCGAGCAGCTCGTGGGTACCCCGCCACATTTCGTTTCGGAACCGCTTTACATTTTATTTAGGGGTCGTTTGGGCGTGTATATGGCATGCACCGAACGAACTTTACACGAACAGATCACGTGCAACGATGTACATCTGTTATTGCCTTTCGATGGGATGTGTAAAACGCAGCGGAACTGATATAAAAGTATCTCGAATCACCGTACAAAGGTCATGGCATAAGATTGTCGAACACCGTTTGATGTCTAGTGTCGACGTTTCCAGCTCCCCTTGATATCCGTGTACTGTGAGCCATTGTTTTCGGGCGTCAGGAACAACGTCTGGAGATCAAGGTAGTGGCGGGCTTTTGTGATTTAAAATCATGGAAATGTCGCCATTCACACGCACATGAGTTTCAACACATCCAATACTGGGGTGTGGGGCCACTGTGTTTTGATGTGGCTCCCTTACACTGATGAATAAAAGATAGGGGGCGAGCAGAGGTGAAATGCTAGCCCTCCCCTGTGCTTTGAAGTTCTAGTGAGACCCCCTGTACGCAGCCCATGCCTCCAGACACCCCCCGTCTTTGATATGGGCATAGTGACCGGGTTACAAGGAGCTGCTTCGCCTGCAGCGCGCGGTGGGGACCCGGCGTGGGCCTCGAGCGGCTCCACTCAATTCAATGAAATAAACACGTGCTGTGGGGCCACGGCCCCCCACGGCGCGCAGAGCCCTAGCGAATGCCCCTGGGTTCCGACAGCGTCACCTGTAGCCATTTCCGGGAAAGCATGTTCGGCCAAAGCGCATGTGCCCGTACTGTTAGTACTGGGTATCGCGACACTGGTAATAATAATACACTGAGCGGCTGGATTCAAGCCAATGTCCTTGGCACTCAGCACAAAGCTGCATACATAAAAAAGAGGCGTGTGCTGTACCCAACTGCCGCATTCCACCCTGAACCATGCAGTGCGGAGTCCGGGCACTGGGAATACCTTGCAGTGGGTGCCAGTAGGCACGCCCCGTGTGTCTTCTGAGTTTCAGCTGAGAAGGACTGACTGAGCCATGATTGTTTGCTCTGAGCGTTTCACTCCTCAGTCGGTTCATGTGGAGTTTGCCTTTCCCACGTGCTCCGCAGCCCCTACACCCTACGATTTGGAGTTCACTCTGAATAACGTGTGAAACTGCTGCCACTGGGAGGCCCGCACCACCCCATGCCATGGAAGCACAACCTGTACATTTCAGGGCGTTTAATATCTCCTACTCCCATGGAAAGGATTCCCGCCTTTGCAACAGCCCCACTCCCCTTGGAAGGGTAAGGACAACCCCGATAGCGCCCCACTGGTGGCAGCGGGGCGGCCCCTCGCCTGGCCCATCACAGCAATTACACGGGAATGTTCCAATCTGCTGATGGAGAGAGGTGAGGACAGACTGGCCCAAGACAGCTTCTGCTGTTGAGCAGGCCCCTGTTTATGTCAACATTCTGGCCGGGGTGAAAAGGTTAGCACTTGACCCGGACACTCTTCAGAGAGAGTCTCACATGGTGTCCCCTGGATAGGATACCGACCCCGCCGCTTAGATGGTTCACAACCGACTCGTTGTCAAAGTTCACAATCCAATAATCTTGAACAGTCTGATGTGCACACGGGTGTGTGGAGGAGGGGTGGCATTCGGTTAGCGTGACCCACGCAGGTATATTTTGAACATAACAGTGCACAAGAAAACAGCATTTTACTTTGAAACCGGAAGCTTGCATGGCCGAGGTCAAACCCGGCCCAATGAGACAGAAAACTCACACCACAGCAGTGAAGCTTCAACGAGTTTATTTTTTGATATCCAAGGACCCGTAAACTCATACCTGGAGCCTGCCCCTCACAGACCCCTAGGCACCTGATGATTGTACACACATAAACGGCTCAATAGCCAATGGCAACTGATAAAACTCAGTCTGCAATGGGCGAGGGGTACATTAATCACTGTGCACCACGCCAATGCGCACACACCAAATTACATCAAATATACACCCAACTGATCAATAGAGCCACATTTTCTTTTTGGTTCGAAACATATCATTTCAGATAGGGAGAGAGGGGTGGCAAAATGTGGGCATTAAATAAGGCCATTTGATTGCAGGGCCTTCAATAGCACACAGACTGCACACTCGCCGAGGTCAGATTTACCAAATCAGTGCAAATGTTTTTGTGTATTTGGTTCTCATTAAAATCGAGGTGTGCTGCCCTCTGAGGTATATCTAGGTAGCATGTCTGTGTTTTTCTCAGTCTATAAAACTTTCTTGCGCTTTGGAGACAGTTTCACACTGTGTTGACACATTCTAGAAAATCTGTAAAAAGTTAAATCTTTGAGATCAATTATGTACAGCAAATAATTATCATACGCAAACGAACACGTTAACTTAAATCTGGTACTTTGTACACCGACGCTTTCCAATAGTGCAGATCCGAGGTTGCCGTTCTCTTACGCTTATAAACAGGGAAATTGCCGTTCCCCATTACTGCCCTTCGAATGTTCGAGAAGTTCCAGAGGTCGAAAGAAAAAAAAGAGTTTGGTCATTAAAAAAAAAACATACATTCAACATCCCGCCAGCTGGAACACCAGCTCGCTTAAGGTCTAGGCGTTTAAGAAATGTGTTTGAATGGGACAGGACAGATATGTTGCGATAGAGTTTCCACAGTCAACTTGTGTGTTCCATCAAATGCGTTTCAGCAAAGTCGGCTTATCGAGAACAAAACAACACGTCGAGGTTCACAGTGTATAAACTCAGCAAAGTTTGTCAAAGTGTGTGGGGTGCGGGCCGGGGCCTAGCTGGAGGTAGCCAGGCTGTCCGAGAGGGAGGAGGCGGGGGAGGGCGCGCAGGGCGAGGAGTGGGACTTGTCGGATGCCTCGTCGGCCTTCTCGTCGCTGCCCGGGGAGGAGGTGCCGGGGGACACAGGCAGCAGGCCCTCCTTCTCGCGCTTCTTCTGCTTCATGCGCCGGTTCTGGAACCAGATCTTGACCTGCGTCTCGTTGAGCTGCAGCGCGGCGGCGATCTCCACCCGGCGCGCCCGCGTCAGGTACTTGTTGAAGTGGAACTCCTTCTCCAGCTCCGTCAGCTGCTTGGTGGTGAAGTTGGTCCTCACTGTGTTGGGCTGGCCGGCGTATCCGTACTCTCCAGCCTTACCTGGGGGAGAAAAAAAAGCAATAGTTGTTAGGTTAGGTAACTTTCCACTCGCCCTCGGGGGAAGCTCTTGAAGCATCACATCCTAACAGGGCCGTAGACTTACAGGGTATCAAAATCTGCCACTCCCAAAATAATCCCAAATTCCATTAACTTCAATATGCTCACAAGCTTTCATCATCCTTTACTATAGGTCTGTCCCTAATGAAGTTACTGGAGCCCCCAGCCCCCTACCCCCAGCAAACCTCCACCGCCAGGTAAAATATATTCACTTCCATGGACTTCAATGGTACCCCACTCCAAGCAAACCATCACTCCGTAAAATGCATCCGTTTCCATTGACTTGAATGGACCCACCCCTTCCATCAAACCTTCAGTGCACACTACAAAATGCCCACTGTCATTTACTTCAGTTGAACCACCCTCTAAGCAGACTGCCCCCCTGTAAACAATTTACACTTTCCATTAACTTTGGAGGGATCACCTTAGATGCAAACCTCTACTGCCCTCAAAAGACCTCATCTCCATTGAGTCATCTAAAATGCCCCAACTTTGCCATGGGGAGCTCAACAGGTTGATTGAGAGATGTGTTTACCCAGTGACGTACATACTCGCCATGGGAAGCACCCACAGGCAAGACAAGCAACTCCAAACATATTTGCACAAACATTGAGTGTTAGTGACTCATAACTTTGCAAAGTGTCATTGTTACGGCAGATTGCAGTTATAATTGCTATCCACGTAATGCTGTCTTGGATCAGGTGTGTGCATCATATATATAGTCGCCTCGCCTTGTCTCTTTCTTTGCATTCTGGTATTAATAGCCCCGATTTCTATAGTGAAATATAGGACTTCAAGTACCAGAATGCACCTTCCATAGCGGAGCAGAATGAACCCCTCACACCTGACACGGGGCAACGTGCGCTCTCTGCATTCCCCGGAGACAGAGGCGAAGACGACGTCTCAACCCCTGAGCACGACTATGCGAATTATACACACATGAGCAGTCCACGGGACGGTAGAGGGGTGTAGTGAGTGGTCGTGTAGGACACCAACATACGAGCCTCACGTGTACACTGAAACTTTCTCCCTCTTGAGCACAGGTGTTAACACCGGCACGTGGCCAGCGTATGATGGAGGGCACCAGGCATGTCATCGTTCCGGGTACATGTTGGGAAAAGCAAAAATGAGACCAACCTGTTTTGGGGGGGTTTCTCTTGACTTTCATCCAGTCGAAGGTCTGCGCTGGGGGTGAGGAATCGGAGGGGGAGAGGCAGGCGTCCTGGTGGCCGGGGTGCAGCGGGGACAGGTGGTCGCCGTAAGGGGCTACGCCCTGTTGCTCGGCCCCGTAGGCAGGGTGCAGGTACTGGGCGGCGGTGCCCCCGCCGTAGCCTTGCTGGGGGTGGTGCTGAACCATCGCGGACGTCAGGCTGCCCGTGTACACCTGGTGGTACCCCCCGCTCACATCCGCCTCCTGGCCCAGGGAGTAGTGGTTGTAGCTGGTCCCAAAGCCCTGTGCGCCGTAGGCAGAGGCGCAGCTGTGGTGGGGATAGGTGAGCCCCAGGCTGCCGTGGTGGTGCTGGTACGTGCCAGGCTGGTGGTGGTGGTGGTGGGGAGCAGCAAACTGGACGCCCCTGCCCATCATGAAACGCTCCTCGCCGCTGCAGCTGCTAGCACTCACCGCGCAGGACGGGAAGCTGGCAATGCCATGATCGGGGGAGAGGTAGGTCCTGGAGGGGCAGGAGGCGCCGTCCGAGCCGAGGTTTGCGGGGTATTCCAAGAAGGAACTCATGCTGACTTATAACCCAGCAATCTATCACCAGCGCGAGTGACCTGCTCCTCACAAGTCCTGGTGGCCGTGCCAACTTTCCCACTTCCTCCATCAGGCGCAGAGATAGAGGGGGAAATGATATGAATGTACAGTGAACCCGAGGTCACGTGACCCGTGAGAGCCAATGGCCAGGCTCCCCGGGAGGGTTGGGCTCTGCTTTGATGGATCGCCTCTCGCGGTGGCATTTAAATTCCAAAGGCTGCTGCTGCGTCCAGGTGACGCGCCCGCAGCCTGGCGGCGGGGCCAGTGTGCGCAGGGGATCCTGCCTGCGGTGCGCACCGGACTGCGGGCTCTGTGCCAGGCGGTGGTGGGCGAGCCGAGGTAAGTAGCCCCGTCCCGGCGTTTGCTTTCACTTGACATCGGAGTCCAGGCCGGGGCAGCGGAAAGTTTTACTCTGCGCGCACCCGCCCCTTCGCCCGTGTGTTAAGGAGACGAGCGCGCGCGACCCAAGGAAGCCGTCATTGTCCCACTGATATACATTGGCAGCGGTGCATAGGTGCAGCCCCGCCGTCACCGGATTCTCTGCTGATAGCCGCTTCCCCGCTTTTTAAAGTCATCGGGTTGGCCTTATTTCCCATTGTTTTGTGCTATGATACATTGTGCCGTACTATGCGGTAATGCATACTACCGTGCTGTGCGTAGTGTTGCCATGCTTTGCTGTACTATGCAGCCATGCCATGTTATGGTATAGTATGATCGGCTACATTATGCAGACATGCTGTGTTTGGCTATAGTGCGCGTTCGGCTGCCCTACGTTACATTAGCGGTGGAAATGTCCTCCCTCCTGCCTTGCCGTGGTATTATGGCACTCCTGAACACTTCCCGGTTGCAGCTGTACCCAGCGGTTAGGCTGGGGCCACTCTGCAGCTATGCGGGGCGGTGGGCGGGCGGCGGGCTTTGAAGAGCTGGCAGGGGTTTCAAGTCTGACCATGTTTTCAAGTTACTTTAAATGCTTCCTCGGGGGTGTTTTACCTGCCAACCGTTAGGGCAGGCAAGGGTGATTGGCACCCTCTGCCTGGCTTTCGGCAGGCGTCAGTACCTTGGCGGAACGCAAGGTCGCTGCAGTGTGCGACACCAGGATGCGCGTGTTAGGGGAGACAACTGGGAACCAGCGAGATAGCGCGTAAGACCGGAATACACATCCACCCCCCCCCCACCGAAGTTGTGTAGTGGTCGAATACCCTACTGTAGTTTCAGGGAACACGCTGACGTGCGATCTCGGATTCTCATAACAATGGCGAGTCACAGTGGGCGGGGAAGGCTATGGGCGGCAGTACCACCGACAGCCACCGGGGGCGCCCGTGCATCACACCTGCCGGGAACGTTCCAGTGGTGGGTTAACGCTGTGAGCTGAAGTGGTCCGTTCCGTACACACTGTTTTCAATTGAAAAAAAGGCTGCCCCATCACACTCTAAGAAAGATAAAACGCCAAGCTCGCATACCACTGTCTCACGGGAGAGCAGGGGCATCTCACTGGCAAGGGAGCGCAGGACTGCAGTGTATAAAGCTGAGGCTATCCCGAAAAGGAGTGAGGAGGGCTCTTAACTACAGAATGCACGCGTGTCTGCGCTGAGCAAAGGGGGTCTTCAAGTTGGGCACTCCTCCCAAGTGTAAGTATATGTGTTTGTGCAGATCAGATGCTGAATGCGGATGGAGCGGGGGGCGGGGAGTGGGGGGATGCCCTCCAGTGTGCGTATGACTGCGCCGAGGATGCCCGCGTGAGTTGTACTGTACTCGTGCTTACTTGTGACTGCAGAGTAGACGCCACTTCCTGATCAAATGCTTAACTCCACTGCAAATGCGATAGTGCGTGCCAAGTGAACCTCTCCGATGGTGTGTGTGCACGCACGCGTGCAGTGTGTGTCTGTGCAGAGCATCGGCTCCATTCCAGTGCACACGAGACAGTGCACGGTGCAGAGCAGAGGGTGCTCACAGGTGATATGCGCCTCTTCAGTGTATGCGTGACCGTGCATAGCACTTATGTATGTGGGCGAATTTCAGGGGCCGCGCTGCACCCACCTAAGTCTCTCTCGTTTGAGCGACCACGGTCTTGTATAGCGCTACTTCGGCCATTTTAGCCCCCCGCAGGCACTACGTCCAGTAAGAAAGGGTTGCATTGTTAGAACTGCAGGGAGAGGCAATAAGCAAAGCCTAATGCTTTGATGAGCGCTCACTAAAGGCAACTGTGTTCTGTGTGCTGGTATGTTTATAGACGAGTTGTGGTGAGGGCACTTGGAGTTGTGGTGAGGGCACTTACAGTACATTGGGAGTTGTGGTAAGCTCACTTACAGTACGTGGGAGTTGTCGCGAGGGCACTTACAATACATGGCGAGTTGTGGTGAGGGCACTTACAATACGTAGGGAGTTGTGGTGAGGCCACTTAAAGCACGTGGGGAGTTGTTGGGGTTAGGGCACTTACAGTACGTGGGGGGTTGTGGTGAGGGCACTTACAGTATGCGTCGAGTTGTGGTGAGCGCACTTACAGTATGTGGGGAGTTGTTGTGGTGAGGGCACTTACAGTACGTGGGGAGTTGTGGTGAGGGCACTTGGAGTTGTGGGGAGGGCACTTACAGTGCGTGGGGAGTTGTGGTGAGCGCACTTACAGTACATGGAGAGTTGTGGTGAGGGCCCTTACAGTACTTGGGGAGTTGTGGTGAGGGCACTTATAGTAAGTGGGGAGTTGTGGTGAGCGCACTTACAGTACATGGAGAGTTGTGGTGAGGGCCCTTACAGTACTTGGGGAGTTGCAGTGAGGGCACTTACAGTACGTGGGGGGTTGTGGTGAACGCACTTACAGTATGTGGGGAGTTGTGGTGAGGGCACTTACAGTACGTGGGGAGTTGTTGTGGTGAGCACACTTACAGTACATTGTATTTATTGTATTGTATTTATTAAGTGTTTATAACGCTTTACTATATGGGCAGTTGTGGTGAGTGCACTTACAGTACGTGGGGAGTTGTGGTGAGGGCTCTTACAGTACGTGGGGAGTTGTGGTGAGCACGCTTAAAGTTTGTGGGGAGTTGTTGTGGTGAGGGCACTTACAGTACATGGGGGGTTGTGGTGAGTGCACTTACAGTACGCGGGGAGTTGTGGTGAGCTCACTTACAGTACGTGGGGAGTTGTGGTGAGAGCACTTGGAGTTATGGTGAGGGCACTTACAATACGTGGGGAGTTGTGGTGAGCGCACTTACAGTACATGGAGAGTTGTGGTGAGGGCCTTTACAGTACATGGGGAGATGTGGTGAGGGCACTTACAGTACGTGGGGAGTTGTGGTGAGGGCACTTACAGTACATGGGGAGTTGTGGTGAGCACATTTAAAGTACATGGCGAGTTGTTGTGAGGGCACTTACAGTATGTGAGGGGTTGTGGTGAGTGCACTTACAGTGCGTGGGGAGTTGTGGTGAGCGCACTTACAGTACATGGAGAGTTGTGGTGAGGGCCCTTACAGTACTTGGGGAGTTGTGGTGAGGGCACTTATAGTAAGTGGGGAGTTGTGGTGAGCGCACTTACAGTACATGGAGAGTTGTGGTGAGGGCCCTTACAGTACTTGGGGAGTTGCAGTGAGGGCACTTACAGTACGTGGGGGGTTGTGGTGAACGCACTTACAGTATGTGGGGAGTTGTGGTAAGGGCACTTACAGTACGTGGGGAGTTGTTGTGGTGAGCACACTTACAGTCCATTGTATTTATTGTATTGTTTTTATTAAGTGTATATAACGCTTTACTATATGGGCAGTTGTGGTGAGTGCACTTACAGTACGTGGGGAGTTGTGGTGAGGGCTCTTACAGTACGTGGGGAGTTGTGGTGAGCACACTTAAAGTTTGTGGGGAGTTGTTGTGGTGAGGGCACTTACAGTACATGGGGGGTTGTGGTGAGTGCACTTACAGTACGCGGGGAGTTGTGGTAAGCTCACTTACAGTACGTGGGGAGTTGTGGTGAGAGCACTTGGAGTTGTGGTGAGGGCACTTACAGTATGTGGGGAGTTGTGGTGAGGGAACTTACAATACGTGGGGAGTTGTGGTGAGCGCACTTACAGTACATGGAGAGTTGTGGTGAGGGCCTTTACAGTACATGGGGAGATGTGGTGAGGGCACTTACAGTACGTGGGGAGTTGTGGTGAGGGCACTTACAGTACATGGGGAGTTGTGGTGAGCACATTTAAAGTACATGGGGAGTTGTTGTGAGGGCACTTACAGTATGTGAGGGGTTGTGGTGAGTGCACTTACAGTACGTGGGGAGTTGTTGTGGCGAGGGCACTTACAGTACGTGGGGAGTTGTGGTGAGCGCACTTACAGTATGTGGGGATTTGGGGTTAGGGCACTTGGAGTTGTGGTGAGGGCGCTTACAGTATGTGGGGAGTTGTGCTTGAGGGCACTTACAGTACGTAGGGAGTTGTGGTGAGGGCACTTACAGTATGTGGGGAGTTGTGGTGAGCGCACTTACAGTACATGGAGAGTTGTGGTGAGGGCCCTTACAGTACTTGGGGAGTTGTGCTTGAGGGCACTTACAGTATGTGGGGAGTTGTGGTAAGGGCACTTACAGTACGTGGGGAGTTGTGCTTTTGGGCACTTACAGTATGTGGGGAGTTGTGGTAAGGGCACTTACAGTACGTGGGGAGTTGTGCTTGAGGGCACTTACAGTACGTTGGGAGTTATTGTGATGAGGGCACTTACAGTACGTGGGGAGTTGTGGTGAGTGCACTTACAGTACGTTGGGAGTTATTGTGATGAGGGCACTTACAGTACGTGGGGAGTTGTGGTGAGCACACTTACAGTACATTGTATTTATTGTATTGTATTTATTAAGTGTATATAACGCTTTACTATATGGGGAGTTGTGGTGAGGGTACTTACAGTACGTTGGGAGTTATTGTGATGAGGGCACTTACAGTACGTGGGGAGTTGTGGTGAGTGCACTTACAGTATGTTGGGAATTATTGTGATGAGGGCACTTACAGTACGTGGGGAGTTGTGGTGAGCCCACTTACAGTACATTGTATTTATTGTATTGTATTTATTAAGTGTATATAACGCTTTACTATATGGGGAGTTGTGGTGAGGGCACTTACAGTATGTGGGGAGTTGTGGTGAGGGCTCTTACAGTACGTGGGGAGTTGTGGTGAGCACACTTAAAGTACGTGGGGAGTTGTTGTGGTGAGGGCACTTACAGTATGTGGGGGGTTGTGGTGAGCGCACTTACAGTACACGGGGAGTTAGCACACTTACAATATGTAGGGTGTTGTGGTGAGCACACTTACAGTACGTGGGGAGTTGTGGTGAGGGCACTTGGAGTTGTGGTGAGGGCCTTTACAGTACATGGGGAGTTGTGGTGAGGGAACTTACAGTACGTGGGGAGTTGTGGTGAGTGCACTTACAGTACATGGAGAGTTGTGGTGAGGGCCTTTACAGTACGTGGGGATTTGTGGTGAGGGCACTTACAGTACGTAGGGAGTTGTGGTGAGTGCACTTACAGTGCGTGGGGAGTTGTGGTGAGGGCACTTACAGTACATGGGGAGTTGTGGTGAGCACACTTAAAGTACATGGGGAGTTGTGGTGAGGGCACTTACAGTACGTGGGGGGTTGTGGTGAGCGCACTTACAGTACGTGGGGAGTTGTTGTGGTGAGGGCACTTACAATACGTGGGGAGTTGTGGTGAGGGTACTTACAGTATGTGGGGAGTTGTGGTGAGGGCACTTACAGTAAGTGGGGAGTTGTGGTGAGCGCATTTACAGTACATGGATAGTTGTGGTAAGGGCCCTTACAGTACTTGGGGAGTTGTGGTGAGGGCCTTTACAGTACATGGGGAGATGTGGTGAGGGCACTTACAGTACGTGGGGAGTTGTGGTGAGGGCACTTACAGTACATGGGGAGTTGTGGTGAGCACATTTAAAGTACATGGGGAGTTGTTGTGAGGGCACTTACAGTATGTGAGGGGTTGTGGTGAGTGCACTTACAGTACGTGGGGAGTTGTTGTGGCGAGGGCACTTACAGTACGTGGGGACTTGTGGTGAGCGCACTTACAGTATGTGGGGATTTGGGGTTAGGGCACTTGGAGTTGTGGTGAGGGCGCTTACAGTATGTGGGGAGTTGTGCTTGAGGGCACTTACAGTACATAGGGAGTTGTGGTGAGGGCACTTACAGTATGTGGGGAGTTGTGGTGAGCGCACTTACAGTACATGGAGAGTTGTGGTGAGGGCCCTTACAGTACTTGGGGAGTTGTGCTTGAGGGCACTTACAGTATGTGGGGAGTTGTGGTAAGGGCACTTACAGTACGTGGGGAGTTGTGCTTTTGGGCACTTACAGTATGTGGGGAGTTGTGGTAAGGGCACTTACAGTACGTGGGGAGTTGTGCTTGAGGGCACTTACAGTACGTTGGGAGTTATTGTGATGAGGGCACTTACAGTACGTGGGGAGTTGTGGTGAGTGCACTTACAGTACGTTGGGAGTTATTGTGATGAGGGCACTTACAGTACGTGGGGAGTTGTGGTGAGCACACTTACAGTGCATTGTATTTATTGTATTGTATTTATTAAGTGTATATAACGCTTTACTATATGGGGAGTTGTGGTGAGGGTACTTACAGTACGTTGGGAGTTATTGTGATGAGGGCACTTACAGTACGTGGGGAGTTGTGGTGAGTGCACTTACAGTACGTTGGGAATTATTGTGATGAGGGCACTTACAGTACGTGGGGAGTTGTGGTGAGCCCACTTACAGTACATTGTATTTATTGTATTGTATTTATTAAGTGTATATAACGCTTTACTATATGGGGAGTTGTGGTGAGGGCACTTACAGTATGTGGGGAGTTGTGGTGAGGGCTCTTACAGTACGTGGGGAGTTGTGGTGAGCACACTTAAAGTACGTGGGGAGTTGTTGTGGTGAGGGCACTTACAGTATGTGGGGGGTTGTGGTGAGCGCACTTACAGTACACGGGGAGTTAGCACACTTACAATATGTAGGGTGTTGTGGTGAGCACACTTACAGTACGTGGGGAGTTGTGGTGAGGGCACTTGGAGTTGTGGTGAGGGCCTTTACAGTACATGGGGAGTTGTGGTGAGGGAACTTACAGTACGTGGGGAGTTGTGGTGAGTGCACTTACAGTACATGGAGAGTTGTGGTGAGGGCCTTTACAGTACGTGGGGATTTGTGGTGAGGGCACTTACAGTACGTAGGGAGTTGTGGTGAGTGCACTTACAGTGCGTGGGGAGTTGTGGTGAGGGCACTTACAGTACATGGGGAGTTGTGGTGAGCACACTTAAAGTACATGGGGAGTTGTGGTGAGGGCACTTACAGTACGTGGGGGGTTGTGGTGAGCGCACTTACAGTACGTGGGGAGTTGTTGTGGTGAGGGCACTTACAATACGTGGGGAGTTGTGGTGAGGGTACTTACAGTATGTGGGGAGTTGTGGTGAGGGCACTTACAGTAAGTGGGGAGTTGTGGTGAGCGCATTTACAGTACATGGATAGTTGTGGTAAGGGCCCTTACAGTACTTGGGGAGTTGCGGTGAGGGCACTTACAGTACGTGGGGAGTTGTGCTTGAGGGCATTTACAGTACGTGGGGAGTT